>NC_089850.1:34390482-35066732 GCF_036373705.1 Amia ocellicauda | reverse complement strand
AGGTGAACCACAGCACAGCATGGCACAGCAAATGTTTACATGTGTATTTATCTACAGTACATTATCACACACTTAGCTTTGACTCCTGGTAAACAAAGATTTGGATCTTCATTTTATTTAAAATGCAGCCTTTATACATTTTCTACCGTGGACCTCTGCAACTTTCTTCCATACTCAATCAATCTCAGTGGGTCAGGATCATACAGGACTACTCAAAATCGCTGCTGTAGCTTGTACTGATGCTTTCAACAGAGAAATCCAATGCATTGGGACCTCAGAAGCAGAAATTATTGATCTGGCACTTGAATGAACCAAGCAAGTATCTTGAACTGCTGGTGTAAAGATCTGCAAATGTCCAAAGAGCTCTATGCAAAACAGAAACATGCTCTACTGTAATGAGGTGGGTGGACCGGGAACATGGAACAGCCGCTGGAGAATTCTTTGTCCTGGTTCGCAACAAAATCACACATTGACAGATGGATTTATTTACTTATTTAGTTATATTTATTTACCTATTTCCTCTATAAAGACTCCTCCAATTTGAGCTAGGTAAAGTTAGCAGGAAAAAGACATAAAAATAAAAAGTGCAAATCAATTTTAAAATAGTATGCATTAATTGTGCAATAAACTATTGAATGAATATATTAAATAATTTAAATTAGTTAATCAACAAAGAAAGAAAGAAAGAAAGAAAGAAAGAAAGAAAGAAAGAAAGAAAGAAAGAAAGAAAGAAAGAAAGAAAGAGAAAAAGACATGTCAGTGTGTGTCTATCTGTGTGCTGGTGTGACCCACCTGTGTCTCCTGATTCTGCAGGTTCTATCTGCAGTTCAGTGTGGAGGGCAAAAGAGACAGGTCTGGAGCTGCCATCCTCCTGGACAATGTCTCCCTCAGTCTGGACTGCTTCCTAGCCTGTGAGTACCGACTGACTGACTGACTGACATGTTCAAAGCACTACATCCTTTATAATTCCAGTGGGAGCACAGACACCCTAACTGTTATCCTATATACTTAAAATAGGAGTACTGACCCCTCACTACACTATGTTGTCTTAAAACAGGAGTGCCAAGGCCTTACTGCACTGTGTCCTATACACTTACATTCGACGGATTGCATTGTCTGCCGGTTTATTCTGCACATTCCAACTTTATAAATCTAAAACTAAATAATTGATTAATTGGTTAGCATTTTTAATTTGTTAATTGGTTAATGGATCAGGACTATAATGTCAACTTTTCAAAGCTGTTTGTTCCAGAATCAGCTTCCTCTCATTATTATTATTATTATTATTATTATTATTATTAAGAGAGGAAGCTCTTCCCTGTACTGTGGGAACACAAGTATGGAGGAGAGAGATTGAATAATTATTGTTTAATTTGAGTGTTTGTTGGCATTATTTTTAACTAGAGAGTTCTGAGAGATTAGTGCAAACTTTTTTTTATTTAAATCATGAGCAAGGGTAGAAAATGTTGCTCAATAAATGCTTTTAAAGCTCAGCATGCTCTGAGAAATGTCCCCGGCAGAGCAGCAGAGAGAAGAAGGGAAGATGTGTCCCCTGTGATCCGAGCTGCTGTCATTCAAGGGGAGGGGGGGCTGTAACAGCTGGTCTGCAGTTTATCGTAGTGCAGCTCTGAGACCCACACAACATAGGATCATTTAAGCAGCAAACCTGCTGGCTGGAGTTCACCAAGGCCATTTAACTTGACAAGTGGAAATGAGCAACGCGGGAGTCTTACTCCACGACTTCTCTTTAAGCGCTCTTGATTGACTCCCTGACGTCATCAGGGGAACAGACTCTCTGTCCCTCCTCGAACATAATGGGATCTTGTGTTGCAGAGTTCTGTCTTTGGTACTCCCTTGGCCTTGGCATAGCGACCACCACAATGCACCGGGCCTACAACAGGGGCTGCTGTTGATAAAGTCCCCCCTTTCCTCTAACTCTGGAGTTTCATCTGAACAACTTCTCGATGACATGAACACCGGGAAATCTGGGCAAACTGTCCTGCAGGTGTGGGGGAGGTATCCATCAACCCAAGACAAAACGGAAAGAGTCAAACACCTGCTCCCTGCAGCTCTGAGAAACCTGCTGGGTTACCAGACCCTGAGTTTGCCACCTGACGAACCGTGTGGCTGAAGTGTGACTTCTGCCTCTGCAGCGAGAGAGAGAGAATTCTGCAAAGTGAAACTCTGGGGGGGTTTCCATCTCTGTCCAGTAGTTTGTGTAGCTTGGACAGTTCCTGCATAAGCTCCTTAGCACTGAGAACTTCCACCTTCAAATACAGATGTGTATGTGTCCGTTTTGGGGGTTGGACGAAAGCCCACTTGTGCTCACACCCTCACTCACAGGGCCAGACAGAGCCAGCTGTCGCCACACCATGGGAGTGACCAGCAGTTTGTTTGGCTTGGGCTACATTGCAGACAGTGAATGAACCCACAGGCTCTGGGGAAGCAGATGGAGGTGTGTTCCAGACTATTTATTTATTTATTTATTTATTTATTGTATTTTCTCCTAAATTGAGGAGTTTCTGTGTGTGTATGTTGGATGGGGAAGGGTGGCTGGCTAGTGAAAACTGTCCTCCTCACGTCTCCGACGACTCTTCCCAGTTGCCAAACCTCGTAAATGAGCCACTGGCAGTTTAACGGCGCTGGCAGATGCTCTGTGCCACCCTAATGGGCAGGGGGCATGCCGGCACGCTGGTGATCTACAAGCAGGGCAAGGGCAGCGGACTCGGGAAAGAAACTCACAGACAGACAGCAAGGTTTCCACAGAAGTTACTGCTATCAGTAAACAATAATGAATATAAAATCATCAGAGTGACATCATCAGAATCATCTTGAGCACCAGTGCTGACTCTTTTTGATGGCATATCCAAAAGGGGCACGGCGTGGTGCCATGAAATTGGAGAGGCCTTAGACAACCTGAGTTACCCCAACAGCCCTCCTGCTAAAGCTCCTGAAATGTAGTAATCATCCCTCATACATCATGTGACAGTGTAGTCTTGTGCTGAGCAGGGCAGCTATTCATGTAGTAGGGCATCGCTATACATCACCCAGAGCTGGGTATGGAGCTGGGGAGGAGAGGAGTGTATGAGCACTCTAGCAAGTCCAGAGGGAAAGACAGCAACATAACAAGCTCATTATCAACACTATGAACCCTGTTACATCAGCCAGGACCACGACGAGTTCTCCTGAATGTTAAATGCCCTGGGGAAAAACAACAATCTTGCACATTCAAGCCAGAGAGCACGAGTGAGTGAGTGAGTGCGCTCTCCTGTCTCACTACACACTCACAGCACACTCTGAGGCGGTGCTGTGGACCCCCCACCGCCCGCCCGATGCGGAATGTGCTTTTATTTTTCATTTCTGATATTTCTGCTTCGCACGCTTCTCCAGATCGCACATTTGCTCGGAAAACAAGACAACAAGCATTAAATACTCAAATCCTCCACAGTTCACAGTCAGATCACTGAGCGTGGTGAAGAATACCAAAAGCTGGACAAACCCTCTCTGTGCCTGCGAGTCCAACACACATTCTGAAACCCACATTTTATTTTGTTACTGTCCAATCAACCCTTCTAAAAACAAAACAAATATGTTTTACTTTCCATGGAAGTGTACTGGCTTTTCTGTACAACACACACAAGCAAAAACAGAGTGATGGATACACAAGTTGTGGTGCTGGTTGTCTAATTTAAAAACAGGGTGCAAGCTGAAATGTTGTTTTCCCCTTTTTTTTCCTAGAGGTTACTTTCACAGCCAACCCATATCAATAATGTATTTCTTCTTTTTATTTATTTATTTGTGTACATCCAATTAGTATACCCAACACCTGCACTGCGGTTTCTGACAACCCAGGTTAATATTCAACCCCCTTCCTTTTAAACCATGTTGTTAATTGAACTATACTTCCTTAACAATGGTATCTTGGGTTTGTTTTCTGTCTAGTGAAAACATTCCAGCTGATTGAAGAGTTCAGCCTGATTTGTACTGAGTGGCAGCTCGTATCAATCACAATCATTTTCCTTTTTGCTGAATTTTGCTGAAACTAGCTCTGAAATCAGTCGCTGATAAGTAATGGCCCTTCCAAGTCTTAATGGAACGTCCCACATGGACAGGTTAAAAGAACAGAATGTCTTTGGTCAAGAGGATCACAAGGGGACTAGATAGAAGTATTTAAGAAACGCCAGCCCCCCTCTCACCACAGACACTGGCTCCTCTGCAGCCGGCGCTGTCGTGATGAATGTTCTGTTTGCAATCGATTCAGATTTGAATAATTGTTTATTATCAGCACTCTCGCAGCCCTTCTGCCTGCCTCCTCTCTAATGGGGGAGCTGTGAGATTTGCTGATGTTACTGAAAAAATATATAATGGAAAAAAAAGGTAACACTTGAAATGCTGCCCCTAATTGCAGTGTGTTCAAATGCAATTGCTTTTAATTCCAGCATTATTGCCTGTACTTGAAACTTGTTTCATATTCAGCCCCAAAGCTGCTGTGTTTTATGTTTTTTTTCTTAGATTTTTTTTTACATTTTACACAGACTTGCTGGAATTGAAGCTTTCCTAGGAAGGAGTACAACTTGTTTTCAGGAGGGAATATGCTCTGTTTGATAACTTTGTAACCTCATGTCATGTTGAATGCCTTTAGAGAGTAAACACATTTGAAATGCATTGTAATTACAGACAAGGGTGTAGATATAAACTTAGAGGGCTTTCAATTTGTCTTGTTCGCTAGTGACAGTAAGAGCTCAAGAAATGATGGAAGTCTAAGTATGTGTAATGGCCATAGAGCCACTGGGACCCATTAGTGCTTAAACGAGGTAAAAACACTAATGTTGTGCTACAGCGGAAGCCTCTTGGGACCCAGCTTGATTGATAGCCTCCCCTTGTCCCACCCTGGCAGACTGCTCACACACAGATACAGTAATACATCTGTGGGGGTGTCACCGCAGCCCTAGACTTTGAAGAGAGCACAAACACCCCTATGTTGATGTCTTGACGTCTGACCTTCCTGTTCTTTCCTCGTCTCAGCCAATGGCGAGCTGCCGCCCCAGACGACCCGGGAACCCAGCTTCACGACAGCCGCCCCAGTCACCGAGCTTCCCAGCTCCACCACACAGCCTCTGCAGAACTTTGAAGGTAAGATATTAGACCAGTGGTGTGCTGTAATGCCAGTACAGCAGCTTGGTTTACTCCCAGTGCCCAGTATTACCAGTATGCCATCCCGCCCTTTGATTAGGGTTATGGATTCAGTCACAGTTGACTTCTAATAAGGCCAGAGTTTAATTTCTACTATCTTAACTAACTTAGGACATGTGGAGGCTGAGCGTTGCTTCCCGGCTAGCGGCTGACAGGCACTGATCTGCTGCTGCTAGGATAGGTTAGGAGCAAATAAAACACACACAGATGAAATCACATTAAGACACCCATTGTTTGTTCAGTTGCAGGTTTCAGAAGTAAAACAAATTGTACTGATGCAGCACAAAGTCAAGACATACATTTTATTTCAACTCCATCTGTTTGCTGGTAGTGTGGAGTGCTGGTCAGGGCTCTTGATTTGTAAATGGAAGATCACAGCTTCAAATCTTGTGTCAGACCCATTTATGTATAGATTTAATACTGCTGGCATATTAAGAGTTTGTTCCTTTCTTTCTATGGACATAGAATGCAAATTAGCATTTTCTGTGTATATTGATTCTTCAAGATTTTCACACTTGAACCAAAAGCTGATGGATGAACATATTTCAGGCAGAGTAAAACCATGGGAGAACTACAGAAATATATTGACTGGACCAAAATCCAATATCAGTAATGAAGTCATCATGAAAGAACATTACACTTGCTGATCAAATCGTTCTTTTTATATTATTTGATTTGATTATTATTATTATTATTATTATTATTATTATTATTATTAATTTCTTAGGAGGCGCCCTTGTCCAGGGCAACTTACAAAATATAAGCGCAATACAAAATGCAATAATACAGTGCAATTCTAGGCCTAATACATTTTACAAATTCACAATTTACACAAGTGTATATGAGTGCAATATATGTATAAGTGCAATCTTACAGGAGAATGAATGACTGAATTACAAGTAGAGTCTGAAAAGATGCATCTAGAGTAATCGCCGGAAGGAGGTCAGGGACTCTGCTGTTTTGACTTCAGAGGGAAGGTCGTTACATCATTTAGGGGCCAGGGATGAGAAGGAGCGGCTCTGGAGGAAAGGGAGTGGAGAGTGGAGAGTGGAGAGTTAGTCTTCTGGCACCGGAAGAGCGCAGTGGTCTGGAGGGGATGTATGGAGAGGCGAGTGTCTGAAGGTAGCTTGGTGCAGGGTGGTCGAGACAGTGGGAGGTGAGGGTCAAAGTCTTGAACTGAATGCATGCTGCTATCGGGAGCCAGTGGAGGGAGCGGAGCAGTGGAGTAGCGTGTGCGAATCGTGGCAGAGAGAATACCAGATGAGCTGCAGAGTTCTGGATGAGCTGGAGCGGCCAGGAGGGAGTTGCAGTAGTCCAGGCGGGAGAGGACCAGTGACTTGACGAGCAGCTGAGTCTAGTAGTTGGTGAGGAAGGGACAGATCCGGCGTATGTTGCTCAGGAAGAATCTGCAGGTGCGTGTCAGCGTGGTGATGTGCTGAATGTAGGAGAGCGCAGGATCGAGGGTGACTCCTAGGTTCTTAGCAGAAGAAGAGGGAGAGAGTGTCATAGATTCCAAGGGGATCGAGATGGAGAAATCAGCAGAAGGTGAGGAAGAGGGGGGAAAAGAGATCAGATTTGGAGAGGTTGAGCTTGAGGTGGTGTGAGTGCATACAGGAGGAGATAGCAGACAGACAGGAAGAGATACGAGAGGGGATGAGATGGTCAGAGGAGGGAAAACACTGGAAGATCTGGGCATCATCTGCGTAAAAATCCATGGGATGCGATGAGGGGGCCCAGGGAGCGAGTGTAGAGAGACAACAGGAGCGGGCCCAGGACGGTATGCCTGTGAGGAGAGGTTGGGGGGTGGATGAGGAACCTCGCCAGGTCACTTGGTAGGTCTGGTCGTTGAGGTAGGAGGAGATTGAGATAGTATGTCTGTAATTGCTGGTCACTGATCAGGGGTGAGGTTTGTGATTGTGCGTGACCCATGACTGCTCCAGTTAAAAAAACATGTAAATTGTGTAGCGTGTGCAATCAGATTACATTTCAACTGCCATCTCAAGCAAATATCCACACACTGATCTACACAGCCCCCAGCACACAGACAAACCCAATACACTTCCCTGCACCACAAGGCCAGGCCCTTACATGGGGCCCAGATGGAATTAAATCAGTGTACCAGGTTCACAGCAAAAGTCAAATCGATTCATTTTACTAAAATGCTTTACGTGTTTCTTGCAAATAAAGTAATTAGTATGTCATAACAGGCTCCTTGCATTGTTTACTTGTAATACCCTTGAAATGTCTTATTGCCATCCCTGCACAGACAGTTGTGTCTCTGTTCAGAGTCCCATCAGCTGCTTTAAACACCTGTGAAGTGCAGCATCCAGGTGACGATTTGAGCTGCAAATCACGGCTCCTTTCCACAGTGGTATTTATACCTCAGCACAAGCAAATTACTCCCAAAAAAGAAGGCAAGAGATTATCTAACCTACAACACTGAGATAAAAAAAACTGTTTTGTTTAGTTATCACTTTCCTGCCACTGTATTGCACAAGGTTCATCCTAGGTAAACCTGTCCTTTCACAACCCCCCGCCCCTCTCTCGTTCGCTCCACTTCAAATGTAACAAGTGCATAGTATCCAAACCTGGGAACTATCACTGCACTAAACACATTGTATCCTTCCGTAGCACTTGAATTACACCTAATTAGGGATGTAGTTTTGGGGGAGACGGGGTGTGCAGCCCTGGGAGAATGCGGCAGGACAGAGACAAAGAGTCCCCTGGGAAGTGGGAGCTAAGCAGAGCACAGTACAGAGCTTGTCCCCCCTCTTATCTTAATTATCCTTTGGGTTTGGAGGTTTTGAAATAAATTTCTAGCGTGAACGAAATGTTAAACGAGGACTGTGTCAGTAGGAATCCAACATGGGAGGGAAAAAACAAGAAAAATCTGTATGTTATTAAGAACAGGACAGGTGATACAGCTTCTCATATGGTTTCAAACATGTCATGTTTTTAATATACTTTTAATAACGGTCTCATTAAGTATTTTAATACTGATACGGATTGCACAGTTATCTGAATGATAAGAGACTGAAGCTGTTATATATGTATTGCAAAAGTACAATTTATGAAGTTATGAAGAATGCCATTGATCATCGCTACAGCTGAATAGTACTTGTTTTTAATTATTTTATTTTTTAGTTCCACTACACCACTGCCCCCTGCTGTACACAGCTGGTATGGTCCGCTCTATGTGAACCTGGCAGTGATCTCACTACACTGCACCACACCACATCTCTCTTTATTTCTCTCTCCTTCTTTTCTCTCTCTCTCTTGCTCTGATTCTATATATCTGTCTATAGTAGGGGTCAAGGTCTGGGTTCCTTTAGGTTACTGACACCTTTCAATTCATAACTCATTAAGACCTCAAAATGAAAAGTAATTTGACTCCCTATCCTAATAATGACTTATTGAAGTCATTAGGAGAGGAAATGGAATGAAAAGCAGAAACCCCTTTGACCCTCAAGGACTGGAATTGTACATTACTGATGTTTTCCTACCTCTCTTAATATATGTCTCTGTATCTGTGGGTCTATCTAAATATTTATCTATCTGTCCCTTCTTTTCACTGTGGCTGGGCGGCACCCATCTCTGTCTCTCTCTCCCTCTCCCCCTCTCTCCCTCTCTCTCTCTCACACGCAGCTCAAATTAAAATTCAAAGGTGCTTTATCGGATTGCCTATGTGACAAGTATTGCTGGCGCAGATACGATAAAAAATGACATATGAGACAAATATTTACAGCACAAAAAATGACTCTCCCTCTCCCTCTCCCTCTCCCTCTCCCTCTCCCTCTCCCTCTCCCTCTCCCTCTCCCTCTCCCTCTGTGTGTGTGTGTGTGTGTGTGTGCGTGTGCGTGTGCGTGTGTCTGTGTTTACCACACAGCAGGGCAAGCAGAGCAAGGATGCCACATAGTGGGGCTTCTGGGTTAATTTTTACTCTTTGTGCCGTTTCCTTCTCACCGTGCTGGTGAATGTATTGAGCCCACTCTGTCTCTCACAGCTGCGGTGTGGATCAGTGGGCTTCAGTGCGGTAATTCTAAAAGAATCGTTATGTGATTTCATTTTACAGTTTACAATTGATGTCAAGAGATGTAGAGTATTCTGGGTCACTCTATCTTCTGATATTTCATAATTAAACGTATTACTTTTGCTTCTAACGTGTGTACATGAGAAACATTTTATCTTATACACACTGTGTGGATTCAAGTCTGACAAACATCAAATCAAAAGTGTTGCACGAGTGACGATGACTGTGCATGGAGCGCACAATCTGTGAAGACGTGGCTGTCTGGTGCAGTGCTGGGTTTTAATGGCATCCTCAATGAAAGCCACTCTGCTCTTTTACTGGCTACCTATCTGACTGGCTCGAGAGCTCATCTGCTTTACAGTCCCTCTGTTCGGAGGGTTTATATGATTGTTTCAAATGAAATCTGCATTTCATTAACATCAGGACTGGAAAGATGCTGTTCCCCGGCTCTCGCTCTTTGGACAGTCGTTGTCCGACTGTATAAGGCCGTAATTAAATATTCATCGCCCACACTGTTCAACGCTTTGACCTTAATTCAGACGAGCTGTTTATTAAGTGTCCCTGTCAACCGCGAAATTGAGAACCTGTACACTGCGCTGGTTAGGACTGTTTCATAATTCAATTACGCAGCAGCAAGTGGCTCCGGCACACAGCAGACCCAGGAGGCAGGGAGCGGAAACTTCCCCACTGTGCCAAGCGCACTCCGGTGTCTGCTTCTGTTTGCATAAGGCTAATGTCGCTGGAGCTTATTTAAATACTATCCTTAGAAAATTAAATGTTTAACTACCAGGGCTTTGCTCTCCATTCTCCTGTCAGGAAACCATGAGTGTGTGGCTGTAATGTGTTTTTCTGGACGAGGCAGAGGTCTTGGATTATTATCAGAGTGGGCTGCAGTTTGCCCCAATCCTAGCCCTGCTAATACATGCACTAGAGACCCCACAATGGGCACAACTCTCAACAAGGAGAATGCACAGCAGCTATCAGGGGCAGGTCCACCCTTGAAGGTTGACCAATTGCAAGATCATGTGAGCAACAGAGCTTTAAGCTTCCCCAAGGAAACATGGGTTTCACGTTATAAACTCATACATTTACCACTTACCTGTAATTGAGTAGGGTTCACTGTGTGTACATAACACCCTGTGAAGAAGTCACTCTCCTGCGTGACTCTTAGCCTCTTAGGATAAATAATAATAATAATAATAATAATAATAATAATAATAATAATAATAATAATAATAATAATAGCAATAGGAGCACTGCAAAAGAATACTTTGCAAGTCTGGAGGAGAACTGAAAAGGACCAGGGGGTCATTTCCCAAAAGCATCATGAGCCAAACGAAAACAATTAATTCATCATTGCTACAACGTTTCAAACATGATGAGTTTCCCAAACAAAAACATTTATTAAGACGTTCGTGAATAGCATCGTGAGTGCACTAGTGGTCTGAAGCAATTGAGAAGAGAGATGTGCAGGTGCATAAATGCATTGCGCAAATATCTCCATCTGATGTCAGGGATTTATAAGATGACTAAATTGCATTCTAATCTATTGCTTTATTTAGTCGTTCACTATGAACTTTCAATGCACCCACTTTAGGAAGTAATATTATTCAAAATACTTGGAATATTTTGAACAAATCAATTACTTTGTGATTGACTCCCCATCCTTTTAATTTCCTTCACTGGGATGGTACCTACCTGCAGTTGCACACGGTGGTTTGGGAAGCGCACAGGAGGAGAGAAGAATGGAAGTTAATCATGAGAATGATCTTGAAACCTCGAGTATCATCATTATCGGGAAACGGCCCCACGTTGCGCAGTTCAGGGAGATTTAATAAACCAGATTGGTTTATTCTTGGTAACAAACTAAATTAAAAATTCTCTGAACGCACGGACTAATTGAAATAAATGGATGCTGTGCTGCTTTAAAGAGTGCAGGCTGTTGGGATGGAGGCAGGGAGAGCAGATATGTGCAGTGATCTGTGTCTCTCTATCAGCTCCCTGTTATTATTAGGCACTGCTGTCCCCTGAGAGATGGTGTTAATAAAAGCTGAAAAAGAGAGAGACAAATTTATAGCGCTTCTGTGGGCATATATATTGTTTTCTTTTTTAATGCTTGGTGCAGAAGGCTTCATTTAGCGAAGGCACCGCGTAGGCAGATGTTAAATGGAATGTGGTCGATTGCCACGGCCAGACAAACAAGATTAGAGACAGGATATAGATATAGATTTAAGTAGGGCCTGCAGTAAATTGGGGGAAATAAATAATGCTTCAGATTCAGCTCTCTGCCAGGGGAGGGTGGACGACAGGGCTGACATCAGCAAAGTGACAACGAAGCCCTCAAGTATCTCAAGTATCCCTCAAGTAATTTTGAGCAGCAAAGTATTAGTATCTGCTGCCCAGGGTGCACCGTAATGTAATGAAGTGGGTGGCTTGTGATGGGTGATTGGGGTTTAGTGATTGACAGTATTCAGCTCGAAACTGCTTCTCTGAACAGGCACCTGAACCGGACGCCTCAGGGGGCCAGAGTCTTTTGGCAGAATGTAGGGCTGCTCCTTTGGTGCCCAGCAGATCTGGGAGTGATTTGCCAGTCGTGACTGCAGATGGCACACTGATTGGCGTCAGTGTTGTGTCGCTGATTGGCATCAGTGTTGTGTCGCATTGCAGGGTCAACAAGGATGCCAAGACCCAGGTACAAGAGTTAGATATTCAGAACTGAAAACATAGTTCTGGCCGTCTGGAACGAACTCCCAGGCCCTGTTCAGAACAAACGCTCCATGCAGACAAAAGTGAACGTGATTCTCGAATCTGGGATCAAGTTACTGCAACTACCAAGCGCGATGGGTCAGACTGCCTCCTTTCCCATGTTCCCATGTTCTCATGTGCCATCTGCTCTGGTTCTCTGATTGTGTCTCTGTGCTGTAGCAGGGTCCTGGGTGTTCCAAAGCTGTGGGGCGGCGGGGCCTCTGGGGCCGAACCCCACGCAGTGCAGCAACACCTACCGCGACAGCCAGGTCAATGTCACCGTGGCCACTGAGTGGCCACTCAAGGGGGTCCAGATCTGGAGAGTGCCGGAGACAGACACCTACAGGTACGCAGGCAATACGCATACACACAAGTACTAACTGCATTGTCCAAATGGGCACAAAGACAGAACTACCTTGAGCAGCTGGAGACTTCACTCCTGAAACCACCTGACGAACACAAGGTCAATTAAGTAATGGAGAGCTACAGTGACTGGAAACATGTATAGTATTGTTACTGGGTGCTAGTTACTGTTTCCTTGTAAGCAGGTGTAAAGAGAGAAAGAGAGTCTCTGTGTGACGATGTCTTTCTGTGCAGGATCACGGGGTACGGGGCCTCGGGGGGGCGCAGCGTGGAGTTCACAGAGAGGTCACATGGCGTGTACATGGTGGGGGACTTCCATCTACAAAAAGACGACCATCTCTACATCCTGGTGGGACAGCAGGGCGAGGACGCCTGCCCCAATGTGAGCCTTCTTGTCTCTCAGTCCCCCAGTGTCTCAGTCCCCCTCTTTCCCTTGTGTTCAAGGGTCCCAAAGTCCAAGTTTCCTTGAACCTTAATTCTTTGATCACCCAGTTAACAATCTCTCAGTCTCCCAATTTCCTCAGTGTCCCAGTGTCTCAGCCCTCTAAACCCTTAATGCCCTCCAAGTCACCCAGCCACTCATTGTTCTAATCTTCTATTTCCTAAGTCTCTAAATTCCCCTGCCTCCCAGTATCCCATGAGCCTCCTAAACTGGGTTAAACACTCACTCCCTGCAAATGTCCCTGTGTTATATGAAAGAGAGCAAGTCTACTCACAGTATATCACTGAATTCACGGCTGGAATACAAACTATAGCGCAATTCTGACATGGGAGACACACACCTGCCACACAGAGCAGAGCAGTGGTGGTCTGAGATACAGACCACAGCACACAAATCCCCTCTTCCCCATGCTCCCCTCTGTGCCATGGGTATTAGGCAAGCGCAATACCCACTCTGTGAGTCGCTCACAATAATTCAGCATGAAATTGGATTTGAGAACAGAGGATCCACCATAGGCTGTTGTGTTGCCTGATTCATTGCACCCCTCCCCAATCCCTTTATTTTTTGACACTTTTCAGCAGAATACAAGATTCACGGACCTGTATGCATTTTGTATGAGACAAAGAGAAAGCTGTTCTAAATGTGTGGAGATCTCAGATCTAGTGCAGGGGTCTGCAGCCCTGGGCCTGGAGAGTCACAGTCCCTCTGATAGGGAGCTTTAAATGGTCAATAGCTAGAGAACCAGGAAACAAGCTGGCCTGTCCTGAATTAAGCAAATAATGGTCCAGTTAAGTCCCTGTGTTCTCAGCTGCAATGAACACCAGATTGCATTCCAGGGCTGGTGACGCCTGCTGTACGATACTGTATAAACTGTAACTCTCCAGGATGGGATTGGACAATGTTGGGTTTCCTGATCTTTGGAGTCTCAATATGGGAGTCTCACTGCCCTCTCTCTCTACCTCACCCCCATTTCCCCCTTTCCCTCACTGCCTCTCTCCCTATCGCTCTCTTTTTCTTTCCTCTGCAGTCAAACCCCACTCTGAACAAGATATGTCTGGGGGAGACCAGTCTGATTGATGACAAGACCATGGCAGGAGGTGGAGGTGGAGGGGGTGGGGCGACCTATGTGTTCAAGGCAAGTGAAAGTTGGCTGTTGCTGACATACTTTTCATGCTATGGAAACCTATGGAACTCATTCTAAGGGTTTTGCCTAGAATGCTTAAAATAACAAGTCCCTTCAACAAATACCTCTGACATCATCTTCAATAAATCCATTAATCAACAATCAAAACTGAAGGACAAGAAAAGGGTCCCAACATAAATCAACACAAAGAGTAGGAAAAATAAGAGGACGCACTGAAAATCAAATGTATACATATATACAGTATATATATACATATATATATAATTCTCAAGAATAAAATAATAAAATAAATTTGACATTTTTAGCAAAACAGCCTTTGTCAAGAGCGACCTTAAAAAAAATTCAGACAGCAGGAAGCCAAAAAATAAGTCTCATTGTAATGACCTCTTGAAAAAGGCTGTTTTGACACCTGCTTGATATTTTTGAGCTCCTGCTGTGTGAATTTGGTGAAATTTAATAGATAGAAATTCCTGAGAATATTTTGAGTGTGTCCCCTTTTTCACCACTACAGGCAGATTTAGGACTCATTAGGACTCTCAGACTCCCTGCTTTGATGTATTTTTCAGAAGTCTTATCATTATCTTGGAATTCCAGATTGGAGCTGCTGTAATTGTGTATGCGTCTCAACTGAGACCCGTCTTTGATTTTCCTGTTGTAAACACACAGTGTGATCACTGACCTCTTGAGTGTGGGGGGTGGGTCATTGCTGACCATTCTCTCCACAGACTCAATCCTTAAAATCTTAAACAACCATCTTAGTCAACCATTTTTAAAATTATCATTTTGTCTGCGAGTCTCATCCTCTCCTGTACAGAGACTCTCATTATCTTAAATAAACAAAAAAAAACATTTAGCTGGTACTTCATGTCGCCCCCCCCCCCCCCACACACACACACACACACACACACACTCTTAAACAAACTGGTAGTCACTCAACAGAATAAACCTGGTCTACAAAGATCGGCACACTTTTTTAGAGGAAATTCTCCAGCTGCCGCTCTATATAAAACACAACGGGCCTGTAGCCGCTGTCTATCACATTACACTGTCTTTCCTTCAGCTTTTTTCCAGCTGTGCAGTGTGAAGCCCTGTTGCGTGGTTGTGCGGTCTACCTCCTGAGCTGTAGGGCTCTGGACTACGGAATCCATGTACTGAACAGTGTGTTGTGTTTCGTTGCATTGTGTGCTGTGTCGTGATCGTGAGATCTGTGCTGTGTGGTGATTGTAGTTATAGTTGTGATTGCAAGGGCTGTGTTGCGCGGTGTTGTGTAATAGTGACTGTGCGGTTGTTTCAGATGGTCGGGGAGCAGTTGGTTCCCCTGCTGATCGCAGCCGGTGGGGGGGGCCGGGGCTACAGCAGCCGCAGCTTGGACAGTGAGAGGGAAGAGCTTCTGGAACAGGACCTGTTAGTGCCGGGGCTGAACGGGCGCTCAGGGGCCGCAGGTAACCAAGCTGGGGCAGGGAGGCTGGTGACACAGTTGCCACAGGTTACCAGAGTGAGCATGACTCCACTTGGTGTAATAATAATAAATATAAAATCAAACAAAGAGAGAGATTAAACTGCGTTCTCAATTAAATACGTGTGCTTGTATGTGTGTGTACTGGGTTTTGACAGCTGTCTGTGTGCTGTGTGTGTTGCAGGGGGAGGTGGAGGCTGGAATGACAGCTCCCCAGTGCCCTGGGGGGGGCAGCCGCTAGCCCTGGGGGCGCAGGGGGGGCAATCTTGCCCACAGGCTCTCCGGACGTTGGCTTGGCAGACCCGGGGGGGCTTTGGTGGTGGAGGGGGTGCCTGCTCCTCCGGTGGGGGTGGAGGAGGTTACATCGGTAAGTCTGAACGCCCCTGACACCCCTCCCTACACAGAGCTTCAGAAACACACTCACACTCTCATGTCCGGCAAACAGTGCTCTATAGAATCACACTACAAAGGTAACAACATCATGCACACATTACAGTGAACAGCAGGAGGGAAGTTCAGAATGGGCTGCAGGTGCTCATCTACACCAACACAGTCTTATGGAAGTGCTGAAAAGGTGGGGAGATGCTATGTATACTTGATGCTCATAGGCTGCTAATTCCTCCAATGTGGGGACAAAATAGGACACAATATTTTTTTAAGAAATACAAGTTAGGTGGCAACTCGCTGATGCCAATACAGTCTGATCTGGCCTAACACTGGCAGCCTAAAACACTGCCAACAACCAACCAACCAACCATCCATAACTGTTCTGTTAAAAGGCCCTGAACTTTACCTGCTTCTGCTCAATCGTCTGTCATTCCCCTCCTGGCCCTCAGGTGGCAGTGCCGCCAGGGACAATGACCTCAGGAAGGACGGAGAGGACGGGGTGTCTTTCATCCACCCAGATGGAGAAGTGTACATGGATCCTCTGAAAGGTAGGACAGGAGAGCTCAGGCCCAAATACATCCTATCTTAACCCCAACTTTAACAGCTTGAGCACATTCAGGACTCACAGGATACATGTGACAGAACATTTTACTCACAGGTGTAGTTCAGTTCAGAAAACAGTCCCATTGCAAACAAATATTCCTATACAGATTATCGTAAATGTGTAATATATAGAATAAATAGTTCACCTATATATGGTGTGTATTTTACATATATTACAAGTATATTTTGGGAATGCAGAATTAGTTTTGCATATTACTTGTTGTCAGTGTCAGTAATTGCTATGGGAAAGGCCCAAAATCCCTCTTTTGTTTTGGTCCAAATTGGTTTATGTATATTAGCACTGAGCGAGTCATGGATAGGTAGAATAATGGGCTTTTTCACAAAGATCTTTGGGAATGCATGTGTTGTCACCTATGCTGCAGAAAATCAGTCTTAACCCACTAATGTGCACTCAAATAATACGCAGCTGACAATGAGCTGATTCCCAACTCTCACGTTTGTTGCAATTGGAACTAATTTAATCCACAGCTGAGGATGATGCTCAAGAAAGAACTGTACGAGCTGTACTCAGTAAAACACTTACATCTCTCTATCTCTCTCTCTCTCTCTCTCTCTCATTCCCTCCCTCTCGCTCTCAGTGATGGACAGTCATGGTGAGGTGGTGATAACTCTGACAAAGAACTGCAGTCACTGTGAGATGGGAGAGTGTCACATGAAGGACAAGGAAATCGAGTGTTACTGTGAGCATGGGAAACATCTGGCCCTTGACCGGGTCACCTGTATGGACCCTACAGGTACCCTTAGCTTCCCAAACACTCCTCCCCCTCCTCCCCAAAACACCCCTTAACTCCCCATAGAAAGTCTATCCCCACAGAACTCACCACACATGTTCATCTGAACAGTGTATGAGTGAGCGTGTGTCTGTACTACAGTCCATCACTGGGCTTTAGTCCTGATGCTCTGTGGTCTGTGGTGTGTCTTTGCAGTGATGCCTCCCCTGCTGTCCCTCTCCAAGCTGGCCCTGGGCCTCTCTGTGGGCACCTCTGCCCTCATCGCCGCCCTCCTGCTCGCTGTCTCTGGAGTGATGATCAGTGAGTAATACCAGCCAAAACACAGTGCCACCAAGAGCCATGGAAACACACAGAGAGGCAGTGAGACACACATATATATATTGAGACACTTAGATATTCTGACACTGAAACACAGAGACACCATGATATACTGGAAATACATACACACTAAAACATACTGAGAGGCAATGCAACCCTGAGATACAAACTGACACACAAACTGACATTCTGAGTCACTGAGATACACTTAACTGGAAACAATCTGTATATGTGAAGTTATAACATGACCCTGAGTGTGAGTGTGTGTGTGTGTATAAACTATGTGTGTGTGTTTCTAACCTAACTCTGATACGTATGCAGTGTACCGGCGGAAGCACACGGAGCTGCAGTCCATTCAGCTGGAGCTGCAGAGCCCCGACTGCAAGCTGAGCAAACTGCGAACCTCCACCATCATGACCGACTACAACCCCAACTACTGCTTCGCCGGCAAGACCAGCTCCGTCACTGACCTGAAGGAGGTGCCACGGCGCAACATCTCACTCACCAGGTCAGCACGGGGGGTGGCCTCCTGTCTCCTCATTCCTGGCTTTTGTCTCCCATCTCCCGTCTTGAGTCTCCTGTCTCCTGTCTGGTCTCTTGTGTCTGGATCTAGAGGATAGTCATGTGTAAGGTAGTGGCCAGAGCCCTGGGTACAAAGCACCATCAAAACCACATCTCCGATCCCCCGAAACTCACGGTCCCCAAAGAAGTGATGCACTCTACACCAGGACTGGCAAACTCTGGTCTTGGAGGGCAACAATCCAGACCAGACCAGTCCAGCAGGGTTTATAGATCTCTCTGATTCATCAGCCCCTTCAGAACTGAGGACTGTTGTTCAGCTGGTCCAGTGAGGCCAATACTGAGCTAAGTTAGGGACTTAAGAGCTCAGGGGGGGATGAGAAACTGAAGAGTGTGCAAAATAAACCTGAGCGTGGGCAGTTGGTACCCTCTTGGTAAATGAAGGGGTCACGTCACCATAACAGGCTCTGACGCACAATTTTCTGTAATTAATACACAGGGGCCTACATGCAAACATACTAGCAGGAGATTTATAGGCAGATGGTTTCTCTGATGAACGCAGACAAGCTTCTTAATGCCAGTGAAGGGACTCGAAAGGGCAGAGGGGAAAGTTTCTGTTCCCGATTCTTCTTATTATTTTATTTGATCTTGTTTCTTCTTCTCTTTTCATCTGTTCTTCCATTCCTCTCCTCACTGTGTCTGTGTTCTCTGTGAAGGGCGAGAGGCTGCAGTGTGGCTGGGTTAGGGGAACTGTTCTTCGGGAGATCAACTGTTACACTGTTTGGCAGCTGCGTAAAAAGACTGCTAACCCAGCACTTTCCTCTCTCCTGGCACAGATAACACTGACTCACAGAGAGAGAGAGAGAGAGAGAGAGAGAGAGAGAGAGAGAGAGAGAAAGAGAGAGAGCTGGGGACAGACAGGCAGGCTATAATTTTTCTCCAAAACAACTTATATCTAAGAGGGGCAGAGAGAGAGAAAAAGAGGGTGGGAGTTGGAGGTTGGCTGTAAATTGTTCAGTAATGGCTGGTCATATTTACGACATAGAGAGAGTGAGAGATAGAGAGAGAAAGAGAAGAGTTGTAAATTCCTATGAAATGGCACATCCTGAGAGAGAGAGAGAGCACATCAGTGCAGGCTGGGCAGTGTGGACAGGAGTGCAGTGATGCAGACAAGTGGGTGAACAGTTTGGACAAGGGCCCCAATGTCCCCCACCTCCTTAACCCAAGCTTCCCTATGCCCTTGTATTAACCTGCTCCTGTGTCTCGCTGTGTGTTCGTGTGTGTTGTGTGTGCGTGTGCATGTGCTGCAGGGGCCTGGGTCATGGAGCATTTGGAGAGGTGTATGAGGGGCTGGCAGTGGGGATCCCCGGGGAGCCCAGCCCCATGCATGTGGCCGTCAAGGTAAGAGCTCTGTCACACCTGTACTCACCTGCACACTGTACACATTTGTATTTATCTACAGAATGATGTACTTACCTGTGTTCATCTGTAAACACCCACCCCCTCTCCCTGTACTGCACACTTTCTATTCATCCAGATGACATTATTTCTAAACCTCTCTCTTTCCCTCTCCTTGGTCTTTGTCCCCCTTTCTGGACTCGGGGGCTCAGACTCTGCCGGAGGTGTGTTCAGAGCAGGACGAACTGGACTTCCTCATGGAGGCGCTGATCATCAGGTAACAGCATGCTTGATGTCCACTACACTGTCCGCTCTGTTGATCTACTGTCCACACAATTCACTGTCCTCATATACTTTCCACACGGTTCACTGAACTGCTATACTGTCCACATTGTCCGGACACTATCAGGACCATCTTTCCTGACTGTCTCTCTCCTCCCTCAGTAAGTTCAGTCACCAAAACATTGTGCGCTGCATCGGGGTGAGTCTGCAGGCTCTGCCACGCTTCATCTTGCTGGAGCTGATGGCCGGGGGGGACCTCAAGACCTTCCTCAGGGAGACACGGCCACGACTGGTGAGGGCCACATCCACAGTGAACCTGGACATCCCCTTAGATATATTAGTAATACTGCTACTGTTACTGCTGCTTCTACTATAATAATAACAATGTTATTACTAGTGTATTATCATTAACATTAGTCACAGTGGTAGTAGCAGAATTCTCATTGTAATGTTTTTATAATTATTTATTAATAATATTTTCATCATCTATTCCTCTATTCAAGTGGTCTTTTTTTTAACCTGACTCTAATCTTCTCCCTCTCCTTCTCCTTCTTCCTCTCTCTCTCTCTCTCTCTCTCTCTCTCCAGGAGCAGCCCTCCAGTCTATCTATGGTGGACCTGCTGAACGTGGCACGAGACATTGCCCGGGGCTGCCAGTACCTGGAGGAGAACCACTTCATACACAGGCGAGTCACTCTGTGTGCTCTCTGCCTTGCCTCTCCACATGTCTGTCTGTCTCTCTGTCTGTCTGCTTGCTTTTGATATTCAGCTGCACTTGATGAACTATTCATAAATCCCCAGAGTCAGGAGGGAACGAATATCTATGAATATGTTATGTGACTGTGAGCGGAACACTGTGCCCAGGATGGATTCCGGACTGTGTATTAATCTCTGTCTGTGTCTCTGTGTGTCACCTGCAGGGACATTGCAGCCAGGAACTGTCTGCTCACATGCAAGGGACCAGGAAGAGTGGCCAAAATTGGAGATTTTGGAATGGCCAGGGATATCTACAGGTACAAAGCACAGAGAACACACACACTTTTGAGAACGGATATGAATAAATATTATTGATTGATCACCATTGGAAAACAAAAAAATCTCATTGACCACAATGGGTTCCTCAAAATTCCATTGCTCATGCAGCAAACATTCAATAGCCAGTCAGCAATCAACTGTTATAATGATTAGAGATAATCCAGGTTCGGCTTAAATTAAGTATCTGGGAGAGCTTTGACGTAGCAGAAGATAGAAGACAGCATAAAACACCTTATCTAATTTCTTTCCCCTTTAAGTGTTCCTCGTGCAAATTGTATTGAGCCAATGCACTAGTCGACGAGAAACTGTATAACTATATTACTATATTTATAACTTAATCATTCAACACTTAAGGCTACAATGGGCTTCTCCAGTCCTCGAGTGCAGTGCTGTGGTTATTGACGGGACTCGGACTGTGGTGTGTGTGTGGGCGTCGTGGTGGAGAGGGGAGAGAGTGGCTGAGGACTGTGTGGGCTTTAATTAAAGATCAAGGCTGGGGAGACGGCACAGCCTCAATCACAGCCATTAGCAGGCAGAGATCACTGCCACAGGGCCAACAAACACACACTAACAGCATACCGGGCTCTGCTATGAGGAATTAAAACATAAAAAGATAAAAAGTATCATCTACATTAGTTATTATTATTGTTATTAATATTAGTATTATTAGTTGTAGAAACATATTATAAGAGCAAAGTGCAATGACAATGATCTGTGTGTGTGTGTGTGTGTGTGCGCAGGGCCAGTTACTACAGGAAGGGCGGGCGTGCCATGCTACCAGTGAAGTGGATGCCCCCAGAAGCTTTTATGGAGGGCATTTTCACCTCCAAGACAGACACCTGGTGAGCGCACTGGGGGTCTAATTTTAACATCTCTGTCTGTCTGTAAGTGTAGCTGTATATTGACTATAGCAGTACTGGTTGACTCAGTCTCCGTTTGTGTCTTTTTTTCTTTGGCTCTCTCTCCATGTGCCACTCTTTCTCTCTGTCGGTCGCTCTCTCTGTCTGTCCAGGTCATTTGGAGTGCTCCTGTGGGAGATCTTCTCCCTGGGCTACATGCCATACCCCAGCCGCAGCAACCAGGAGGTACTGGAATTTGTCACTAACGGGGGCCGGATGGACCCCCCCAAGAACTGCCCTGGGCCAGTGTAAGTAAGCCCACCCAAGACAAGTCCAAACCCAAATACCCCCAAGAGTACTGCAGGGGTTAGTCAACTCTGCTCTCTATAAACACTGGACCTCCCAATCTATTTCTTGCCAGCCAGAGTCTGCATGAATGTTTGATTGTTAATTCAGTCTGATTATTATGCAGCAGCTTATTCAAATGCTCTCCAGTGGAACAACATGCATTTGACTATCCCTCCTGCATCTACACTGCACCAGGGAGCACACAAGAAGCAATACTATTGTACAATATTCTAGCATGCGAGGTTAGTTTAAGTGGGGGCTCGGTATTGCGTAATGGCTGTAGGTGTCTTTTTTTGCATTGCTATAGTATGATCACGAGTAAACATAAATAACATCAGAACATAAAAGAGAAAATGAAGAACATTAGTCTGGGTGTTTTTTAATGCCAGCTAACCCCCAGGCTTTGTTTACTGACAGGTATCGCATCATGACTCAGAGCTGGCAGCACCAGCCAGAGGACAGACCCAATTTCTCCACCATCCTGGAGAGGATCGACTACTGCCTGCAGGTACTGAGACACCGACACATACACACTCATAGCACCGAGACACACAAATGCATACACACTGAGCATTGGGACCCTGACACACACACACACACAAACTGAGCACTCCTCTCATTGAGACACTGAGCACAGAGACACACACACACACACAGAGTACTGAGCACTGAGTCACCAACACACACACACCTGCACTGAGCACTCCCCACACTGAGACACACACACACTCTTCAGACTCTTACACACTGTTGATACTGGACTCAGCTTCTTCTTCTCTCTCTCTTCCTATTAATCTCTCACAACCTCATCTCCCTTCACCCTTACTTTCTTTGCTTCTCTCTCTCCTACCCCCTTCTTCCACCCCTCAGGATCCCGATGTGGTGAACATGCCCCTCCCGGTGGAGTACGGCCCAGCCCCAGAGGAGGAGGAGAAGGTGCCCATGAGACCCGAGGACCCAGGCAGCACCCCCTCCTTGCTGGTGTCACCCCAAGCCCAGGCAGTAGAAGGGGGCAGCGGAGGAGAGCAGGGCGGAGGAGGAGATGAAGGGAGAGGAAAAAGAGGAGAGGGTCCCTACCTGCAGCCCCCCCCTCCCCAGCACTCCCAGAACAGCCACCCTCCCCCGCCAGCCCCGCCCAGTCACACCCAGCCTGAGGGAGGTGGGCACGTCAACCTGGCCTTCTCCCAGGGCCAGCCATCCGAAAGGGAGACCCACAACGGGAAGCCCACCAACCTCTGGAACCCCACCTACGGATCCTGGTTCCTGCAACAGCAGCAGAAGCAGAAGCAGAAGCAGCGGGTGCCAGGGGAGGGGCAAGAGACGGGCAGCAGGACTGTCGGGGAGGCTGCTGGGGCAGGGGGCGGAGGAGGTGGAGTAGGGGGGCAGTTACAGCTCCAGCTTCAGCAACTACAACAACTGCCTGGTTCCTGCAGGCCTCTGCTCCCTCCTCCACCGCCACCTCCTCCTCCTCCTCCTCCCCCACCTCCTGCCCCTCCATCTTCTCATGCCACCACCCCCAACCCCCTCGTCCTTGAGCCCTCTGCCCTCCCGCCCATCCCCCTTTTCAGACTGCGCCGCTTCCCCTGTGGAAACATAGGCTATGGGTACCAGGAGCAGGGTCTGCCCCTCGAACCCACCACCACCCAGCCAACTGCCCCACTGCCCCCTCCTCCACCTCAGAGGCCTGTCTCGCTCGGCCGGACGGCCACCTCCGAGGACAGTCGGCCCCTGCTCGTCACCATGGGAACCGCCACCCTTGCGGACCCCCGGCTGGCCAAGATGGAGTCACACAACGCCACTGTGCTATAACCTGACCACGCTCTCACACACTCACAGTCTGGTACAGACACATAGTGAGACTCACAAGTACTAAGATGCACATAAACTGACACACACACACACTGGCCTCCCAAGATAAACTAGCAGTGATTTAAGACAGGCTAGACAGACAGACAACTCCAGTCCAGCAGGAATCTGTCCCTCGAGGACTGCAGCTGCCTATAGCTGCACCACAAGAAGATAGTCTCCAAAGCTCTGGTCCTGGCAAGCCACTGTCCAATCCCATTCAGTCCAGTCCAGCAGGGTGTATACGTCTCCCTGGATCATCAGCACTCTCAGAACCGAGGACTGTTGTTCAGCTGGTCCATTGAGGCCAATACTGAGCTGAGTTAGGGACTTAAGAGCTTGGGGGGAATGAAAGCCTGAAGTTGTGTGTATGAAGGCCTGTATTGTTCTCAGCATGTACAGACACATTTTCAAGCCCTTCTTATGAACTGCTTTGCAATGTTTTGAAGATTAAAAGTGCAGCTCTTAATCTACATCTAGCACACAGGCTGCTCTGAACACCTGCCTTCTGTAGCCTTAAAAAATCAAGAAAGGTTTCTGCCTCTTGCCAGCTTGTCTTGGGAGACTAACCCCCTGGCCACCACCCTACACACACACACACACACACACACACACTCTCCCCTTGATCCGCAGGAGGTTTAACAGAGAAAGTGTCCCATCATTCTATCTTTCAGTCTGCTACCCATACCACTGGTTTACCCACCCCCTGTCTGAGTACAGAGTTGAGACCTTACTGTCCATTAGACACTGGATCTGTCTGAGCATCTGTAAATGCCTGTTGGTCTGTCCATCTGTCTGCCACAGCCCGGGTTTCTGAGGCCTGCTGCCTAACATGGTCAGATTTTTGTTGGACCTCAGAAAAACAGCGAGGTGGACAACAGCAAAACTATGACCATGAGAACCTAACACACAGGTTGAGCATGGAGGAAGTCAGGTTTGTGGATAAGCTGGCTACAGGAAGACCAATGTTCTTGACGTCTGTGGGATCGATCCATTTTGTATTAATGTATTTATTATGAATTATTCCGAGGTCCTGTAAATTATTACGGATGTGATTTTTTTGTATTATTCTTTGTGGGGGTTGTTGTATGATTATTTATGTATTTATTTATTTATTTTGCATCCTGACAAAATTGAAAGGCACGAGAGGGCAGCACAGATGGGCATTGTGGTCTGTGGCTGGTAGGCTTGGTTTGGTGTGCCCCATCTGAATCCTGCAGTGACTTAAGATCCTGAAAATCCTTTTAATTATGTTTTTTTTTTTTTTGTGTTGTTACTATGTGTGCTGTACCCTGAGAAAAGCTTCCTTTTAAGTAATTTTAAAATATTTTGTGTGGGGGGTGGCAGGGAGCAAGGGTTGGGTTACACATGTCAATCTGAACACCTGTTAGATCAGCTGGTCGAATAGAGAACCGGAGTCGGAAAATGCACAACATTTAATCTCAGTCCTGGGCCTAGAAAGCTACTCTACAGCTGTCCTTCTGCTTTTCACTCCCACGAAGATCTCTCACACTCAATCCCACCAGTCATCCTCTCAGTGGTTCAATGGGTCACCAATCACATGCTCCTCAACCACTCATTGGAACCAGGGCTGGAGAAAGAGCCGTGCTGGTCCTGTTTTGTGCCCCCGTGTCTCGATTTGGGTGCTGATCCAGCTGAACTTTCAGTTACCGAAGGAGAAGCCATGTTTGAACTTCACTTGTGTCGCAGCCGACAGGACCATTTTAGCTCAGTGTCCGATTAAGTAATGAAGTAGAGCACAGCAGGAGCAAAGAGCAGAGGATGCCACAGTCTGGACCCAGGCCAGCGGAGGTGATCACAGAGAGGCTGTCAGGATACAAACTGCACACACGCCCTCCCTTGCTTTCACTTCACATTCAATTCACTTCACCTTACTTACAATTGATTTTTCAATGGACTACTTCACATTTTCAATCCACTGATCCACATTCTCATTTACTTTCCAGTTTACTTCACCTCGACTTGTCCCTTTAACGTCCCGTCACTCTAATACTAACCCTACAGTGAGCAGACCACACCATCTCTGAGTTCACCTCACTTTCAATCGCTAATGTCACATTAGTTGTATTACTGCCCCTATAGTCAGTAATGGACCTTTAACAGAACAGTGTGTGTCAATGTGGCTGTCAATGCTTTTTTTTCCCCCTTCTTCAAACTTTCTCCCCCACTGTGGAACCCTTGTCCCGCCCCCATGGAATCACAGTGTCACGTCCACGGTGCAGGAAAGGAGTGGGTATACAAATGGAAAAGCACAAGGATGAAGCATCAGTACTGACCATCACCGCATGCTGTTCCTCCCTCCCCTGCCATTCCCCTACTGAACACAGACTGAACTCACCTGTGGGGAAACTGAATGCCGACTCTTTCAGCATTGCACCGGTCATCCGGTCACCGGTCTGCAGAGTCCACCTGACATGTTTGTACATATGTAAAATATATAAAAAATAAATCTTAAAAAAAACAAAAAAAAACAAAAAATGAAATAATTGAAGAAATAAGTCCAGCTTGGGTATGCATTGGTTTCTGTGTGTTTATTGTTGGTAGACTGGTCAGGAGAATATGCTCTAATCTGCATCTCATGATAAACACACATACGGGTACGTGAATGGAAAACCCTGAGGAGAATGGGGAACACAAATTACCCAGACAGGAGCGTAGTGACAGGAAAGTGACAGTGAGGCTGGAGAGCAGATGCAATCAGGGGATCAGAAAGGATGACAGGAACAGTGGCATGATATGAAATGTGGTTATTAAAGGAAAAGAGGCTTATTGGAAACAAATTTAGAAAAAGCAGTGGGGAGAGCCATAAAATAACCCACACTGGGCATTGCGAAAGGAGCGGGAGAGGAGTAAAGTACAGGAGGCCAATTAAACATCTCGAGCACAAATACGTCCTTCTGCTGCACTCGGGGGAACGTGCAAGATGCCGGTGAAGGGTTCTGATGAAGCATGTCAGTGCTGCAGTGATTATGGCTTTCTGAGTTGTTGTTTTTCCGTTTTTTATAAATTGCAATTTAGTCATTAAGCCTCCAAGGTGTCCTTGAAGCCGGTCCCATTAAACTGATCGAAACAATAATGTAGAAATCAGCCCATTAAACTCGGAGTAATTAGAAAATACCTCTGAATTTAAAAGGAGCAATTATAGCTAATTAGTAAATGGATTGGGAATTTAGAAGTGTGGAGCAATTCTGAAAAAAAAAAAAAAAAAGAAATGGATGCACCACCTAAGTTGACCAACCACATGCAACAATAACTACCTGGTATGCTGTACATTGACGAGTGCATTTTATATTCCACAATCTGCCCTGTCTCAGTAGATTATCTTCAGACTATACTTAAAATTAAAAAGGTAAACCATTACCAGCTCACTTGACTTTCAATCAGAAACCTTAAAGTATCATTCAAGCTTTACACATTCAACTGATCTAGAGAATAACTAATCAACTACTGGATCATTTTATTGTACTTAAATTTAAAAAGGAAATTATATTAATTATTGGTGCTTATGTTAATGAATCCACCAATTAGTTACTTTGTAGTAATCAGGTTAATTCCTTAAATGACAGTGGAATGATTGTTTAATGACAGCTCATCAAGTGTAGAATCTGTACTAACCTTCTGGGGTTGGAGCACTACATTAAAAGAAACAATAAAAGGTCTCATGTACAATACAGGTGTAGAAATGCATTATTAAATTAAGATGCAAGCTCAGAGTATTACACAAAGCATCTTGGTGAAGTCTTTTTGCCCATATTAAAACCAGAGAAGAAATATGTTAATACGTTTTTAGGAGCAAGCACTGGCGAAATGAAAGAAAAAGAACTCACCATCACCGCAGACACGTTCATATATAATGAAATTAGAATATAAATCTTTATTTTTATTATATTACAATTAACTTTACATTTCACAAGAGCAGGTTTAAACTGACAAACATCCCACAACTTCCACTGATAAAGCACAACACTGCACAGCGGTTGATAATCTGGTGAAATACACACACTCACTCGCAGAAGAAAAATAACTCGCACTATATACACATACACACAAACCTCACTCCCCGCACATAAAAGCAATTCCAAGTGCAGTGCACTGCCACCCCACCCCCTTTGCCCTAAACCCAGCATGTTTGTCTTCATAAAGTGACACCCCTTACAGGAAACACATATGCAGATAGCAGCAGCTGCAGCAGTACAGTAACATCCATCTCCAGTGTGGTTTTCCTGCAGCCCCCCCCAGGATACTCCCTGTACACTAACACAACTCTGACAGCAGGAGAGGTGTGTGGCACTGCGAGACCCCAGCACAACCAGATAATTCCTTCCACCCTGTTGGTAAGGGAGGTCTGAGGTGAAAGTGGGGTGGGTGACAGGGGAGCTTGCATTATTAATCAAATAAATTAAAAAATGAAAATAAAAAATAATAATACATAAAAAAACACTTTAGGAGTAATCTTAGCACTTCTCCATCCCTGCTTTGCAAGGGAGAAACCCTTTCAGACTCTGTCGAGACACTCCATTCAGCTTTCTGATAACACAGTGTACAAATCAAAAGAAAGCAGCCCAGGTAAGCTGGTAGCGTTTTGGAAACATTAATCTGAAATACCCACCAGCCCCTCAAGGAACTCAGAGCCCACATAATTGGACGAGCAACTTCCAACACTTACTTGAGTGACCCGTGGGACAAGGCTTTAGAGTTGGCCAATTCACAGGAGCACTCCGGGACTCAGGCTGCAGTAGAGCATGGTGCTAAAAATATTGCTACTCCAAGTCATACGAAGATCTTTGTGGTCTACTGCAGTGCACCATCAACTCTGTCCTTATTGCAACAAGAACACAACACTACGGCTCGGGAAGAACCCCAAGAAATCATTTAAGTGCACTGGTGTACAATCCGGTATATGGGTTCAAATCATCACATCACATCACTCAATAACGTGATCACTCAAAAACTGTGACTATGAACTTACTGGATTAAATTAGTTTGCTTAATTAAACAGGTTTGGTTAAAACAACAACAGGAAACAATGCGGCTCCCCAGGAACAGGTCTGGCCAAACAAAAAAAAAGCTGGGCATTATCACCTATCTTCCACTAGACAAAGGCTCACACTGCAAACACTGGTGTGCCGAGGAGAATACAGCTTTAACATGAAGTGATCAAAAGTGCACCGTTATTAAATCGGCTTATCCATTTTAATTATTATTCAGTAAGGAAATGTATTAGCTGAGCAACCACTGACTAAACACAAACACTTATCTCATCATCTAGTCATTGGAAAATTATTCGGCAAACTCCTGGCTCAGTACTACAATCACAGCAATGCTGACAGGGTTACACTGCCCTCGCTGGTGGGGGTGGGGGTGAGCTCTGAAATGTTAAATTGTCAGTCCCAGGAGTGTGCTTGCAGATTAAGGTGCTGTTTAGAAGCAGAGTTATTTCGGGGTCTGCATGAACCCAGTTAAGAGTTACAGTGTCTGTTTGTGTGTGCGAGTCTCTCTTGTGATTACTGACACTTGAGTGCTCATTTTGCTTGTATTCTTGCTGTCTTTTAGGCAGTCTGGCATCTCAGCTGGGGTGTGCTGGTGTAAAATGAAAATGGAGGGCGGAGTTCCAAGTCAAGTATAACATCAGATCCATTTTCATGATTTGTGCTGGTTTGGGAATGTGTTCTGAGAATATTGCAATGCAGGATGTCTTCCTATCCACCTCAATGCACAACCCTCTTCCTATTCACCTAAACAATTGATTACTACTTAACTCAGTTGTATAATTAAGCGGACTGCTTACTACTACAGGAAGGCAGTGGCAGATGTGATCTACATGGTACGTAAAGTTCTTGAAACCACCACTATGAAAAATACCTTGCCACTAAATGGCTGAATTGCGCAGATTAATTACCAATTAAACAATTAAGGAGCAATATCTACAGTACTGCTCCCCTGAGAGAAAGAGAGGCAGGAATATTTTGCGATTCGATTATTTGACCCCACCCCATTCAAGAATTGCCCGCAAAAGCATCTGAGTGGATCAGCAGGAACAATGCAGGCAGCCCTAGTGTGAATCATCGCCTGTCCCACACTGCGGAGGAGACTAGGGTCCAGGCATCTGTATTAATGTGGACTCTGTAGAGGGAGGTGGGTAGTGAGACGAGACCCATCACATCCACAACATCTTTATCGGTATACGTTGCCTGTTTGTGGTTATTGCTTTCCTCAGGGCAGGAAAATAAAAAGTCACAAAAGGTCAAATCAAAAGCAGTGTGGAAAACAAACTAACACGGATGAGCAGCATTTTACTTTGCTCCGCAGAACACCAGGGCCAGGCTACCAGGCCAGCCCATCGACAACACCAGAAGCATTTAACACAACGCTGAGGTTTCTCCTTGAACAAGGCGGCAGTTCTGCTCTGAGCAACGCAATCAGATTCGAGCAACGCTTGAGGGGGAGACTGAAGTGCAGAGGTTCAGTTTGTGCTTACAGTGTGTGCTTGAAGAGCAGATCAGAAGTGTACAAGTGAGCACAAGATGAGTGGGACTAATCACAGCCCTGGGGCCACCACAGCTGGAGGCAGGAGGTGAAGAGAGCCTCAACATTAAATTAACAATACAAAAAAAAAAACTGCACAGAACATCAAGTGCCAAGCTGGTGCCAGATTGATTTGACCCCTTTCCTGACTGCAGTGCTTAATTTTCCTAAACATTAAGCTACTATGAGGCTCCCTCTCTCTCTCTCACTGTCCAGAACACGGACCGCAGCCGCCCTCCCCCCCTCCCCACCGAGGTCTGTGTGCTTCACTGGCCCTAGTGGATCAACCTGGCCTGCTAGAGCGATTCTGAGCCACTGTCCAGCTTACCGCTCAGCCGAGGCCAGTGTGGATTCAGATTCAAACTCCACACCCGTGTCAGCAAGGGCTACAGAGCGCATTTTAAAGATCAGAAGTGTCCTGAAGTCCAGTCCAGCAGGTCTAATACAGCACCTGACTCTATTGCAACTTCAATGAGAGCATCTGCCAGATGAATAAACTAGCTGGTGAGTAAGACAAATTTCACTATCTTTTTTTCCCCAATTTTTTTTTTTTTTTTTGTAATTGTTCTCTGTGAGGCTTGTTAATCTTCAGGCCTGTATCCTACCACTGAGAGCTGAGAAGGGAAAGACTGAGAACACACAGAGTACAGCGGCAGACAGTCCAAAGCCACAGAGGCCTGGTCCTGGAGGGACGAGTCACAACACTGACCAGCTCCTCCCCACACACAACCCTACATTGAAAAGGACTGGAGGGCCTGGTATTTCTCCCTCTATGTGTGTGTTTTGTATGTATAAATGTGTGTGTTTGTGCATCTGTCTGTTCCCACCCCACCCACCTCTAGCTGCCCTCCTCCACGAGCTTGGCGCCGTTGATTCCCCGGTACGTCACCCGGCTGGGCCGCACCAGGACCCCATGTCCCGGCCGGCAGCTGAAGTAGCGCCGCTCGCCCACCGAGCCGTCGTTCTTGCCCTTGGCGCCGCGCAGCTCCAGGCCGACCCACAGCCCGGGGGCGAAGTCCGCCGGCCCCAGGTAGCGCACTACGCCCATCTCATTGGCGCTGCTCAGCAGGACAGTCATGCCCAGGTGCAGTTTCACGCCACCGTCTGAGGACCAGGGCGTGGGCGTCCCAGAGAAGTGGGCCACCCCCGGGCTGCCCGCGCTTGCAGTGCTCCAACTGCGCCGCAGCCCGGCAGGCCGAGACCTGACACACACACACACAGAGACGGGTCAAAACTGGATGCACACTTGATGCATACACAGGAAAAGCCCAATGCCAGCCGGGACGGATGTTTCGGCTGGTCTGCGCAGTTCTGTGGGGCTTTACCTGTTGACTGGGCTCCTCCGGCTGAGGTCCCTGTGAGCAGAGAGAGTGGATGACGTGCTGAAGCTTCGCCGGATTCCTGACAAACAGACAAACACATTGTCAGTGTAATAAAGTCGTGACAAGGCAGACTGTAGACGAAATGAATACGACAGGTCTCTGTGTGACCCTCACCTGGGAAGGAGTGGTTGAGCCGGGCAGAGGAGAGATCAGTCAGAGAGTCCAGGGAGCCATGGATCCTGTAACATAGAACACTGCCTCCAGTCACTTCCTGCCTTCCCCTCTTTTCTTCCTCCCACGCTCCCTTCATTGCTCTACCTTCCCTCCCCCCCACTCTCCCTCTCAAGCATTACAGCCCTGCACTTTAATTCCCTGTAAAGCTCCAGCACTTTATTCACAGTCTAACACCACAGAACTCTGCAGATAAGCTGGGTGCAGCTTGCAAGAGAATCAGAGCCCCGAGCAGCACCCCAACTCCACAGGCACCTGCAGGTTAATTGAAGGCGGCAGAACACACAGGCTTAACACACTGTCATGATGGAAACTATTGTGTTACTGAACAGAGAGAAATCTGAAATACCAAGAGAAAGAATACACATACCAAAATACATGATTGATATTGGGCCCAAAACAGTGATTTTACAATCATGGCACAGACAGGGATACTGACCGCTGTACCCTGGAGGGAGGGGCGAAGACGCCGTGTTTGGGGGGACATTTGAAGTACTGTACCCCCCCCACAGAGCCATCGTTTTTCCCACTGGGTTTGTCCAGCTCGATCCCTAACCACAGGCCTGCAACAGAGGAGGATAGAGGGATACAGAGACACAGAGATAAACAGTTAGACAGGAAAATGGAAGAAAGACTAAACGAAAATGAGAGGAGAGAGTTACGCGCACACTTCCACTTCATACATGACAATTAATACATCATTTAAAAAATATACAAACTATTAAAACCATATATATGAAAAGACAGAAGTTAAAATATTATGACAAAAGTTTCATGCCAAACTTCTGCTTTTCTACTACAGAGTTCACTGGGGAGGTGGTTTGGGCAGAAAAGTCTCTCACCAGGGGCGAAGCTGGTGTTGCCACAGAACTGCACCAGGCCGGTCCTCTGTCCCGCCACCAGCACACGCTCGCCGAGCTGCACCTCCCCCTCCTCCCCTACGGACACGGCGCTGCTCACCGAGGGCCTTCGCATCCGGGGGCCTGGGGGGCATCACAGCATAGCCTCAGCCTCAGCAGAACACTATTCAAACTCATTACATGCTCCAATTGTGATGAAGTAGCTACCAGCGGGCGTGCGGGCACCAGGGGCCGCTGCCTTGGCACTGCTAGGGGCTCTCTCCCTCCTGGGGCGGGCAGGGGGGCGCGCCCGTGGTGAGGGTCGGAGCCGGACACTGGAGGGCTGTCTGGAATCCAGAGAGGAGGAGGAGGAGGAACGACTGGAGCCTAGAAAAGAAGGAGAACCTGAGAGAGAAAGAAAAAAGGATGATAAGAGTGAGAGACAGAAAATAATAGATTTGAAAGAGAAATAAAGAGGAAAGTATTTGCACAATGAAGAGCCAGTGGGAGCCAGGCATGGAAAATGGGTGTGAGGGTGACTGTGCAGTCAGGGCACACACTGAAGCAGAGCCACACACAGGCACTGCTCTCACAGTCATCACCCTCAACCCCAACAGGCACGGGACACACAGCACAGCATGGCATAGCATGGCACAGCACGGCACACTACAGGGGCCAGTGGGGGGGACACAGCACAACACACTCCTGGACTACAGGTTTCTCAGCTACCAAGTATCCCCTTTTGTTGCTCATTTGGGGCCCTGTGGATCAAACTCTGTGGATTGACTGTAGTCATGGATGCCTCAGTCAGGTTTCAGAGCATGAAAAAGTAACCAGCAACAAAGGATACAAAAACCCTGAAGCAGAGTTAAGATTTTCCTATCTGAAACAACTGGGGGGTGGGGGGGGGGTTGGGGGAGCCACAAAGCCTTAAATGAGCAAGGTGCGTGCTGTGAGCTGCGATCCACAGAGAGCTGTACCTGGCTGGGCAGCTGGGGGCTTGTCTGTGCTCTGGGGGGGTTTTGCAGTCTGTTTTTTGAAAGATGGTGCTCCTTTTGGCAATCAAGTGGAACAAAACCAAAAAGAAAGAAAAAACAAAAACATGAGATGCAGTTGAGGGGATGGAGGGATGAGGAGAGGGAGGTAAAGAGAGGCATGCAATGGTTTACACAAGATAGGACAGAGTAAACGAATAAAACCATAATGGCAACATGGAAAAAGAGAAAAAATACAGTGTGCCAAAATAAATACATTCATAGAAAATAAATAAGGAAGTAGAAGTGGTTCTGTTTTCAAACAAACACACTTCATTTTTAGCTCTCATGACCTTGCTCAATTGCTGAAAGGAAAAACAGTATGCCCCCTCTCAGATTATTAATTATAATATAATAGCAGTACATCTAAATAAAGCTAAATTAAAGATGCATTACTTCCACATCACCTCACTGTCACTTTTGTCTTCCAGAGGCTTGGGGGTGGAGACCGTTAAGTCAAGTCTTGCACAACACTCTTGCGTGTCGGCGATCCCTGCAGAGAGGACCGCGTGTGTTGCCCCCGGGCCGGCAGCTGCAGTTTCTCAGTGTTCAGTGATCTGTTGTTAGTGTTCAGGGCCATACCTGTGTTGACTCTGGCTGTGATGTGGGACAGGTCGGGCCGCCCCCCCCGCAGTGGAGTGGAGCTGCGCACCATGGTCCGGCGCCACTCCCCGACCCGGGTGACCTTTGACACGGGGGCGAAGATGCCTGGGGCAGAGGGCAGAGGGCAGAGATCAGAGGGCAGCTGGGGATAAAACAGGGTTCCATTATCCCCTGTATACAACATCAGTTTCTCCCTCCCTCAGCACAGTTCAGTGACGTGTATTCTCCTTCTCACTGCTGTATAGTGGGTAACTGATCAAGGACAAGATTTCTCTTCGCTAAACAAGTCACCGCTTTAATGATTCAATAATCAACACCGACAGTGGTGATTTAGGGGGTGGCCAACAAAAATTAACACACTGTCTCTCTCCGGCACTAAGCCCTGCTGAACAGAAACCGAGTCCTCCGAGCTAGTCTGTGCAGGGACAGTGTGCATGCATGTGTGTGACCGGGCGAGGGTGTCAATACCGTGTTTGGGCCGGCAGGTAAAGTACTGCACCCCCCCGACCGAGCCATCATTCTTCCCCTCGGGGTCTTCCAGCTCCACCCCAGCCCACTGACCGCCAGAAAACTCAGTCGCCCCACAGAAACGCAGCGTGCCGACCTTGACACACACACAGACAAATGGACAGAGACAGACGTGTGTACACACAATGCACAAGGAGCCAGACACACACACACACACACACACATGGAGAGAGACAGACATGCAAGAAAGAGATGAGCATTAATCAGAACAACATGAAGCAACATTTCTGTAAATACAAATAAGTTACATGTCTAAATCAGTGTCCAAGGCGTCCTCTGTGGTTCAGCTGGTAATGTGACCGTGTGTTTAATATTTTGTCTACTCGAGCAGATGGCACCCCATTGACATTGCAAAAGTGAAGGAAAAAACGACTAGAGGAGAAAAAAGAAATCATTATTTTAATTAATTAAATAATATTCAAACACAAAGCAAGCGAGCGCTGGCCTCCTGAAAAGATAACAGTGTTTTGATTAGTTAATCTGCGCTCGGTTTCTTGGATTTCATTTCCACTGCAGGGTGAAACCTCATTAGACGCTTTTCCTATTAAATCATGTCAAAGACGGCCATGCTGATAGCCGGGACACCTTCACCGAGGACAGACGCTGACCACGCCTGACCTCAGGTGGACTCACTGCCGCACTCGGTTCCCAGCGTTCCTCTTACATGTTGTGTGCATCAAAAACAAGGCACAGCTTCAATGGAAACAGATACTACATCTCAGCCCTCCACAGCAGGGATTCTTACAAAGTACAGCCTTTAAATCACGAGACAGGGGGACACAGCTCAGGTCCAGTAGACAGTAACTACAGTCCCCCGTTCTGAAGGTGTCGATGATCCAGAGAGACCTATAAACCCGACTGAACTGAGGCCCTGCTCTGGAAACCACACTGCAACTTTACAACACTGTGCTGAGAAACACAGTCACAATAACGGCAACAACTCTAAAAATACACATTCTTTGAAAATAAAGCACTTCATTTAAAAACAACAAACAGGGCTTTTCATCTCACAGGCGAGAGCAAATGCATCTCCAAAACAATAGGCACTCAACGCCCACTTCCCCACAACACACACTCATTATCAAAGCAAAGCAAAGCAAAGCGAAATGCCAAATGCGGCCTCGGCTGCCACATAAACAACAACAGAGCAGCGCTCTTTGTGACCAGGGGGTGAGAGTGTCGGGGCCTGTTATTGCTGCAGCCTCTCCAGCTCAGCAGAGCTGCATCTCCAGTGACAGCATCAGCAGTCGCCCACTCAGAGCGCAGCAACGCCAATCTGGGCCCTATACTTTAATCTGGATCTAGATAATACAGTACTATAGTCCACGCAGGGCCTGCTCGAATCAGGGCATTATACTATAGTCCAGACAGCACTGGCTTCGGTCTCGGCAGCTGTGTGCACTGCTGGGCCCCTGTCTGCAAAACCCACTCCAGTCCATTTCTCCCTGCCAGCTCCCTCCCACACCCGTCTGTCTCTCGTACCTTCTGTCCAGCGATGATGACCCTATCTCCCAGACGCAGCCCCAGTGATGCCAGCAGGCCCCGGCTGGAGCTGGAGTCTGGGGTGTTTTGATTGGTCCTGGGGCTCCTGTGAGGGCGGCGGGGTGAGGGGAGGAGCGGGAGGGAGGCGGGTTGAGGCAGTGCCTCCCTCAGCAGCTGTCTCAACTCCTTGGCCTGGGCAGCAGCGTCCGCCATCTCCAGGGGCATGTCCAGAGGCTCAGGCACCACGTCCACAGGGCACTGGCCACATTCATTCTACATGCACAGTGTGAGAGACAGGAATCTTTATTAAATACCTGAACCTGTAAGGTACTTTAACCAGATTGCCTTCTGTGAAGCTCTGTGAGGTCCTTTTTTTTTTTTTTTTTTTTTTTTAACTAAACATTTAAGTATTAACAATAATATTAATAATTATTCCCAGCATTCTCTCAACTGTCCACCCCTGGCCTCTTCTCTCCCACAGCCTTCTCCTCCATTGCTGCACACATGCCCTGCCCCTGTCTCTATGCTGCCAGCCTGTTCCTGTACTCGGCAGTGATGTCTGCTGAAATACTGTGATACAGCCCAGCCCCCCCCAGGGCCCCGGCGATCCGCACTGCATCAGCTGCTAATGTAGTGTGTAAGTGGGAGTTAGAAGCCAGGGGCACCTGGGGACACCAGTTCCGACACTGCCAAATCAACTTATTGAAGCCCCACACTGCCATTTAAGAGAAACATAGCTACACATGCAGGGGTTCGCATAAGTGGCGTTCAGGTGCCTATGTTGTCAAATTGGTCCAACCAAGTTCAGACCATAATGGAATACTGTGCCATGGCCAAGCAGGTAAACACAGAACACCTGGGGTTGACTGAAATTATGTGGGAGAATGAAAGTGATTGTTTGAGAGAGGGTGAGAGTGTGCGAGAGGAGAGAGATGGTTGGAGTGTGTGTGTGTGTGTGTGTGCGCACTAGTGTGAGTAAGCGTGTTGCGAGAGCGCTCCTCCACAATGACAGCTCCACATTGGCAGTGAGTGACGGCTGATCAGAGCTGTGCTGTGGGGAGTGTGCAGCTCCACACAATGCAACACACACACACACACACACACACACACACACACACACACACACACACACACACACACCTCAGACAGTGCTTCTACTGTAGTCATGCCAGAAAAAAAGTCTACAAATGAAAGTGAATTGAACAGAGATGCAGAGAGATAGAGGGGGCAGGGGGAGGGGAGAAAATGAGAGAGAAAGTGAGATGGAGAGGATGCAGAGATATAGAGGGAAAGAGATAGAAAGAAAGAAAGGAGGGTTGGTGATGCCAGTCTGATCCCCGCACTGTCTGATCTTCAGAGGGGGTTGAGCTGTCAACGCACAGGCACAGTCTTCACACTTTGACACAACATCTAACCACAGCTACACTAACACGAAGACTGGCCCAGGCCTGCAGGGGTTGCGAATAAGATCGCGCGTCTCAGAACAAACCCACCGTGCTCGTTCGTTTCCTTTGTTCATTTTTATTGTTTTTCAAATCAGATGTATATTCTCTAGTTATTATTCACTCGACAGCAATAGCCTAACTTAAAAAAGGAAGAAATTACTGAAAACCGTTATATAATAATAACATCATCATCATCTTTTGCATTGTGCTCTGATGAACACCTCTGCCTCCCTACGCTCCAGACAGATAAGATCCAACAGGGCACAAGAAAGATAAGACGCAAGAGGAGCCGGATTTGTCTGCATCTCGGTTTGAAAACAGTGAAATAACACTAGAGTTTCATCCACTCTTTATGAAATAAGCTCAGCTTCAACTACACGACTCAGTCACCCATCACAGACTAATCACACTAAAAACGGGAGACACTTCTTCCCAAGAACAGTCACACCCCACAGGCAACACATTAGAACAAACACCTTAAACTGCTGGCAGTATGACCGCACTGGCTCCCATCACAGCCCGATCGGCTGACGGACCAAGAAATAGGAAAAACAGCAAATAAGCACCATAATTTAAGTGACTTAAATCAGCATCAGGTAAACAAGCATGAAATATGCAGCCCCAGGAGTCAGCTTGAGCCACGCAGCCTGCACCTCACATAAACCTCGAGTGACTCAATCTGCCATGTAATGCAAATGAGATTTCCAGCTGTGCTGCTACTCGGTGCCGAGTCTCGGTGCTCCGCTGAGTGCCTCCGAGTCGCTCCTGACAGTGGGAGTCAGAGGGGGCTGCATTGACAACGTGCCAGTGTCCCCTACTGTACACACACTGCAACTGCATCTATTAAACATAAAATTGTCCTTTTCATTTTCGAGGATGACAGGATGTTTGTGTGCAGCAAGATGGGCCTGTGAGGCTTCGGTCAGACTGTTTGGCAATCTACTGCTCTATCTGCATCTGCCTTCCTCTGCCTCTCTCTCTCTACCCATCCTACACACACTTAGTTCCATACCACCTACCACGCTAGACACTGTTATCCTTGTTTCCCTTCCCACACATGCTGAAGCCCCACACTATCCCACCCTCTCGCTCACCCTGAAGGCGGGGTTGGCCCCATGCTGCAGCAGACAGCGCACGGCCGACACACACAGGTTGGAGGCAGCGATGTGCAGAGCCGTGCCAAAGTCAAAGTCACTGCAGGTGACGTCCACCTCTGGGCCAGGAGACACAACAGGGTCAGAATGCTACAGTATTTACAGTGAGTTGTATGTTCCCATGTGTCACCAAGTATATTACAGTAGATTACAGTGTTGCAGGGTAGTGGAGCATTTATAAGGATTATAGTGCATGTCAGTGTGTGTATCAAATTGTTTCAGTAGATTACAGTACTGATCAGGATTATAGTGTGCAGTACAGTGTTCTAGTGTATATCCCAGCGTGTATAAGAGTCACAATGCATCAGACTCACCCCCTGGCTGGGCGGCGAGCAGCACAGTGGTGATCAGAGGAGGGACGTCAAAATAGGCAGCGTAGTGCAGGGGGCTCATGTTGGTCCAGCGTGAGCGCAGCCCCGGCTCCGCCCCCAGAGACAGTAACTGCCTCGCAAAGCTAGCTGCCACCTCCGCGTCTCCTGCAACACACACACAGTGACACAGACCACAAAAACACACACTTAACACTCATCACACCCTTTCACACAATCACAAGAGGCAACACACACACATAGGCTCAGGGGCAGAGTAGAAACGAAAACTGGGAACTCCAAGAGTTCAAACAGTTACATTCTCTCCCAGCTGCAGAACTCAGTGTGCCACTAGAGGCCAGCGTTGCTCTATGAAACAAGCATGGCCTTCACTGTACTGTACATGAGCACTGTGACTGCAGGCAACAGGTGCTCTGTATGACTCCCAGAGGGTTGTGGAGTTTGGATTCAGTCACCCGCCGTGTTATTGACTTGAAATGGGAAAACCTGCTGTACTGAAAGAGTTTACGGTTTACCTTCTTTACTCCATCTCCCTCTCTACCTCCCTTCTGTCCCTTCCATCACTTTCTCCCTCACTGCAGGGTTCATACACATTTAGAACAAATACATTCCAGGACTTTTTCAGAACTATTCCATAACATAAAATAAATTATCTATATTTCCATGATAAGTATGTATTTATTGATGATGATATTTTACTGATGGTAAATGTTAAATACATATAGCTAAATTGTAAACTATCAAGGAGCATTGAATTGACAAAACTAAAATTTAATTAAAGACAGCAGGGCTAAATGTTCATATTCTACTTTAAAATGTAGTTCTTTGGTAGCAACACAACTAAAAAAACAAAACACTGCACTAGTAACACTAAAGGTTCTGAAATCCGAAGCCACCCACTCTGTCCTTCATTTTCTTCAACTTATTTTTGTCCTTTCCAATGACTGCACAAGAAAAATTAATAGATAATCACAGAATTTACACTTTTCACAACTCCTGTCCACATCCTTCTCCAGCTATTTAGAATACTTTTCATTCATTTCCCTGGCATAAAAAAAAAACAAAGTAATGCAAAACATCAAATACAAATGGCCTGTTTTGGGCGTTTCCATTTGGAATTGGAAAGAGTATGTGACGTTCATCACTTAGCAACAGTTTGAAAAAGGCTTTAGGACCCCGCAACCGACAGCAAAAACAAAATGATACTCTCAGAAAGTAATGGTTAAAATCACTGTATATTAAAGTTAATTTCAATGACTTTTCCAAAATGTACATGACCTGTATGAACCCTGTCACTGGCAACTGTCAGTCCCTACCTCTCTCTCAACCCCATCCCACCCTCTCCCTCTTCCTCTTCCTCTTCCTCCTCTCTCACCTATCCCCGGGGCCCCCGCCTTGCAGGTGTAGTGCAGCAGGCTCATGTCAGTCAGGCCATCGCGGTCGTTCACTCCACACCCGCGCTTCAGAATCTGAGCAGGTCGACAAGAACACAGGACAGCAGCAGATGAGGGGGAGGGTCCTCCTGGCCATTTCTCTCATTGGTTGCATTGCTGATGTAGCATGTGCGCTGGGACCCCCACACCAATCAACACAACCCCCCCACAGAGAGTGACAAACCCACTACACTACACCAAAAGACCAGTCCCCTGGAGACTCTACCAAGTCCAAAGGGTCATCACAGTAACTGGCTCATCTTACACACATTCAGCTCTGGTGCACAAACTTATAAAGGCACATCAATGGACGTAACAAAATGTGTGGTCCTTTGCGCTGTTCTGTGGTGTGGTTTAACTGTTAAGCCTTTTAAGCACAACTTGTACAAAGCGTATCTTTGAATTGAATGGATTTGAGAAACACCATAGTCAATAGAAAAAAAAAGAGTAGGAATAACTTATTTGGTCTGGTTTTTTTTGTGTCTTTAACCACAAAATAAGAGCATTGCAGTAGCAAGACGACACCCGAAACATAGAAACTGATATCCCCATTGTGGTCACGGTACTAGAGCAGTCTTGAACAAACTGACAGAGGAAACGCATCGACTAACAGGAAGTCATCTTCAGTCTGCAGTCTGTACTGGGGCTACACCTCAATGCAGTTCACTGCTGTACAGCTACCTGACAGTGTTTCTCAGCGCAGTGCAGTACACATCTATATAGCATCTATTAGCACTCCACTCAATTTATACCATCGCAGAGAGACACTGAATGAACACTATAGTTTCAATAACAATAGTTTCATTTTGTGGGAGGAGGAGCTGTATGAGAAGACAAGAGGATAAAGTGAACGATGTCAAGCACAAGGGAATGAAAGTGAAAGTCGCTCATTTAACCAATTATATCAGGTGTGTGAGGAAAGAGAATCCAGAGCATTGTGAGAGGTGGAGGGCACACTCAGTGATGATGACTATGACAGTGTTAACGAAGAGCACAGACCTCATTTCCAATCAGGCTGATGTTCTGCTGGACCTGGGGGACCCACTGGCGCAGCACAGCAAACAGCTCCGACACGGAGGTCTGAGGGTCCAGCAGGATGGCCCGGCACTTCGGCTCGTTCGGGTCAAAGAAGGAGAATTCTGTCCGAGGCAGGATGACACAGCGGGTCAGAGAGGACCAGTAAAACAAACTATAGGACCGCATTACCGAACCGCACAGGAAGACTTGACCGGGCTGCAGTGGTGGTTAGCAGCCCTGGTTCTGAAGAGTCCCAGTCATTTAGAATAATAGTAATAGAGCTTCTTTCATCCAAATATCTCAAAGAGCCATGAAACAACAAGTAAGCCATTACAGAGTTGCTCATACAACCAGTACCTTTAAAACTATTGTTATCTATTGTTGAGGATTAAATATTACAAAAAGCCAGAATCTTCAATGAGTGGATAAAAGCCCCCCGTTATCGTCACTTGTGTAGGCCAGCTGAGATGAAAGCCCCCTTCTGAAGTGCTTAACAGTGATTAGCAGCCCTGGGACTTTCCAGGTTGTGAGCAGAGCAGGTGGCGATGTAAAATGATACCTTTGTATAAAAAAATAAAATGCTCCTCCAGGACCAACTGAGCCACGTCACAAAACAGCTTTGTCAAAACTATGCATAATCGGTAATGGTACAAGACCTACGCTGTTTAAGAGCTGCTAATCTCTTTGAGCAGTCATTGGCTCCCTACAAACAGTGGAGCATTGTGAGAGCAGACACGGCCCCTGTCCAACACTGCCCCTCTATGCCCAAATCAGCACCCTCCCCTCCTTTCTGCACTCCTCTGTAGTGTGTAAACAAACAGACCTTGGAAAAGTTGCCCTGCCCTTCATCCCCCAGCTGGGAGGAGGCAGAGCGAGAGGTAATATCGGAGGGACAAGTTTGCGGACAACAGGCAAGTTTCACTTCTAGGATTGATGCTTTAATATCCACAGAGCAAAAAGGCAACATGTCCTGGTTGTGCCAGTGTGTGTGCACAGTGAGAGGGGGTCTATAATTCACTAAGAGTGTAAACACTAGTGGGACTGTCTGCATCGCTGCCAATGACTGTGCGCGATGCAGTGAGGGCACTCAAACGCAGTGCCAGTGTGCGTGGCAGTGTTTGTGTACAATGTGTGCCAGTGTGCGTCTCACCGCAGTCTGAGGGCATGGGTGCAGAGGCCACCTGGTGTACGACAGGCCTGTCTGAGCCAGGGACCGGGCTGCTGGCTCTTCCCAGCGCAGAGTCTCCCTCTGAGGACAGCTCCCGCACATCCTCCCGCGTCATCTCCTGCTCACAGCCTGCACACAGAGTCAGGCAGGGAGAACCCCAGGTGAGAGGTGTAGGGACATTGAGAAGGACATTGCAGGTAGTGACTGAAAAGAGCTAAGAGAGACGGACAAGGACTGGTGGACACTCGCAAAACTGACTGACACAAGCCTGAGTGACAAGCAGAGATACAATCTAATTTCCATCCCTGCTGTGACAGACACTCTCTCTCTCTCTCTCTCTCTCTCTCTCTCTCTCTCTCTCTCTCTCTCTCACACACACACACACACACAGAGGACAAGTAACCCTACAGTTGGGCAAAACACAGTCCTGGCAGGTGGAGAGAAGACTTGCAGTCAGTGAGAGGTCACCAGCCACCAAGAGAGCACAGCAACTATGTTGACAGTTAGCAGAAAGTCCCAGTGTGCAGTAATAGCAAGCCTGAGAAATTTACAGCAGAGAAATACAGTGGGAGGTAGACAGAAAGAAACCAGGAGAGGGAGAACAAGAGAAAGTTCGAGCAAGAGAGAGAGAGAGAGAGAGAGAGAGAGAGAGAGAAAATGTGGGACAGATAGTTTCACACAGAAAGAGAGAGCAATAGTGAAACATGTCCGGGGAAAGACAGAAAGACACAGTTTGCTCACTGACTCACTGTTGCTGGGACTGAGAGGGATAGGAGAGGCGTCCGGCGAGTCCTCCATGAAAATAGATATGACCAGAGAGAGAAAGAGCTAAAGAGCTGCTGCCTGGGGGAAAGGTCCAACAACAGTACAGAGCCAACCCCCCCCCCCCCCAAAAAAAAAAAAACCCTAACATCTCTCTCCTGTTTCACTTTGATCCTCAGACACTGAGCTGTGGCTATTTACAGCTCCAGACAGCCCCGTCACAGCATACCCTCTTGCTTGCTTGCTTGCTCGCTCTCTCTCTCCATATAGACTGAGCCAAGACACAGGACACCACATGCACACAAGCACGCACTCACACTCACAGCACACAAACAACCATAACCACTTACACTCTGACAATCACGTGACCACAGCCCCACACACGCATGTCATACACAGATACCAGAAAGAAACTAAAAGAAAAACAAACTAAAACAGACTTGCGTCCATATGCTGATAATGTAACAACCAAAACAATAACACACAGCACATCACACAAAACCTTTTCATTTCTTGTAAAGATGGAACAACCAACCAATTGTACAAAATCAAAAACAAACCATTTAACTTACTTTTAGCAACATACATTAGCCCTGAACACGTGATGATTCCCCCCTTTGAATTTTTCTTCCACTTTAGGAAAAACTGTTTTTAAAGGAATATAGCCCTGTCTTGATGCTCTTCGAGGCTGTCGACAGTGCTCCCTCTCACCCTGCATCAGACACGGCTTACTTCTCCCTGCCAGCCTTGTCATCAGATAATCAGTCCAATTACAATATCAATTATATAATTAGACCCCAGCATGCAGAGACCTATAGTGCAGAGGGAGCTGGGAAGCACATCCTCCCCGACTCTTCCTGCCAGTGTTTAAAAAATCCAGTGCTCCAGGGCAACAGTTTGTACAGTATTGCATTTATTTCATTATGCTATAACATAACTCTGTAAATCACCTGCATTAATCCTGCCACCTGGGAAAATCCAGTTATGGGACTAATTAGTTCAATTAACTAATTCAAGATTAAGGTGCACTTGAATCCCAGGCGTGATGTGGCCCTGGAGGAGCGGACGTGAGGGAGACTGCTACAAACTCGGAGAGAGCTGGAGAAACAAACGCAGGAATAATACACAGCCACGGGTGAACACCCAGGACCAGTCTGACTAGATGGCTCTTGAGGGAAGCAGCTGCAAAAACAGCAGCATGCAGGGCTGAGGGAGAGAGTGCACCACCAGCCTGTAGTCCCCAGTCACTGACAGAGAAACACATCCCTACAGAGTCAGACAAGCTGCTGGTGTACCAAGAGACTTTGTTATTTTTATCTATACACCAGTAAGACGTGATTTGTAAAATTCGTTAATTGAATATAATGGTTCATCTGATATAATGGTTGTGGTTTAGTTGAGTTCTGGGTCATGTCTGTGTGCGTTATGTAATCCTCCACCTTCTCCTTGCTTGCCAGAACTGACTAATAACTATATCTCAGCAGTTTTAAATTCACCCACCTGGCAGCCCTACCTACCAATAACACTAACACAAGCCTGTGCATCCGTCTTTTACTCACCACAAAGGCTAAAAAATAAAAAATAAATAAACCCAATGGCTGTATTACTCCATTTGCACACATCACAGTATTCAAATAAGACTTTTTCTCCACCTGTTTTATTACTTACTTTTCTTGTGTTGTCTCCTCGGCATCATACCAGGGTACTGAGTGTGTGTTTGTTGTGAATGCCTGTGTTATAATTACAACTATCCTTCAAAACCATTTGATTATATATATAAAAAAGGCACTCGTGAGGACAGGTTCACTCAAAGTCCCAGTGCAGAAGTGCAGGACGGCGCAGTGTGGTGTCTGGCAGGAAAACAGGCTCACCTCACACATTGGCACTGACAGAAAGGCCACAGACGATAAAAGGGATGGGCCTAAAAACAAAGGCCTCACAATACCTCTGTTTTCTACCCTGCCCTTCCCTTCTTCTGTTGTACAGTACACCTGGTCAACATTTTTTAACACTGTCGTTGTCTACCTGTCTGACAAATCAAACAGAAAGGGGGGGTGAAAGATGTATATGAAACAAAACAAGGGGAGCAGAGAGGGGCCCAGGAAATGACTGTAAAAGGCAGCAAGGGGGGGGGAGTGTCAAACAATGCCATGTGCCATCCATCAATGGGTCTATATTTAACACAGCCCTTCTGCATAGTGACAACCCCTACAGCCCTGTGATAAGGTGCAATATAACACACTGTAGCCCTGCACCTTATTCTCTATCATACCATGCATTTCGCTGTTTTTGTAGTAGTGTTGTTATTTAAAAATGTATTTTTAAAGCGTTAAAGGCGGTTCTTGTTAAACAGGATTCAACTCAAGATAAAGGGCGTTGTCCAAATATTGATATTATTCGGTATATAATAAGGGTATTGTAGACACCCAGACCAGAAACCTCACTGGCAGCAGGCAAGGCTTGTCTCCATGCACAATGATGTACCGTTACTCTACCTCTTCTACACGCAATGACAACGCCTACTTTTGTGGACATTAATTGGACGGCGTACAGAACAGAACTAAAGAGCAATTGTGTGAGCTACGCAATATTAAAATAAAACCGTTATATCATGTATAGCCCACAGTCGCTTCAATAATGAGCCAGTACAATAAAGCTGCGTGGGTCGTTTTGCTAGTAAACTGGAAGCTAACTCGCCTTTAAACCCCCGTCAATCCCTGAACGGGGATCAGCCGAGTGCAACAGACACACGCAACTCGCTTCCAAAACACGCCCCCCGGCTTCCACAACAGACTGACACGGACGCGGACCAATCAGGAAACCGCTTTAGCCATTCCCGACTCCACCAGCCAATCACAGGAGCCGGAGGCCGGCGGGAGCGGGCGGGGGGCGTGTGCAGTGCCGAATAGCTGCACAGCAAGACGAGGTGAAGATGATCTGTACATTTGAATCCGCAGGTACCACCCAAGCAAAACAAAACTGCACTTTGCGATGATTCATGCATGTATACAATACATGATTCAGACGTTTTAATGTCGGTCTGTGTACAGCGCTGGCTCGCCCGGTCTCACCTGCTGCGCTCAGTTAGTGTCGTCGTTTGATTGCAGCCAGATGCACAATGTGCAGCAAATCAAGAAAAAAATAATAATAAAAAGTAATACTGGCGCCCCTGCTTCACACGTATAGAGCAACTCTGCTTCTGCAAAACACAGCGCCACGGCGGACAGGGAAACTTCACAGCACTTCACCGCCCAGGCTTTGGACGTGTGCGGCTGTCAAAGTGCACCGCATGCCCGCTGCTTCAGGGCAGTACAGTCGCTGTTATCCCCAAATGCTCGGCGTGACAGCGGTCTTTAAAACACCACGCATCCTGCATCTAAACACACGTTCATTTATATTTTAGTACACCGGGCGCTTCATATCAAATGCATGAATTAATACATCATGCAAAACGCACCAGTTGAGCGGCAGCTGTGTCCGATACAGTGTTACTTCTTCCACGGAAACAAATCGATGTAGCAGCAGTGCTCAGTTACCTGTGTTTTGTAACTGGAGTGCAGTCGCTGTGTAACTTGCGCGTCAGGTAGGCTCGGTGCAGGCGCCGGAAACCATGTTGATTTGTGCGAACAGCGCTGGCGATTAAACACACCAGCTGCTCCCGACCGCACGCCGCTCCGAGCAGCGCTGCGCCGTGACGTGTGTGCGTGCCGTGCGTGCTGTGCGTGCTCGCCACCGGCGCCCAGGGAACGGAGGTCGGGAGCGCGCACCAATAGGCGCACTGCCGCTGATGAGCGGCGCTTTGAAACTCACAGATTTATTCATTATTGTTTCCACGATTTTGTTATTTGAAAACAATTGCCTCTGGCCAGGTTTTCTGTTTCTTAGCACTCGTCGCAGTAGTGATGGGCGATTCAACTACATTCATTGTCGATATACTACCTTCTAGTATTAATCTGTGAGCATAGTTGGGCTGCTTTTACAGTCCAGTCCAGTACTTTGATCAGTCTACTATAGTATACAGTGAAGTGCATCACAGAGCAGTGAATTATAGTATGATACAGTGTATCACAGTACAGTATATTGCAATACTGTATTACAGTGCACTATATAAAACAATGTATTGTACTAGTGTATTACAGTGCACTATAATAATAATATTGTAATATTTTAATCCCCGTTAGCTAGCACTTCACAGTTTTTATTATGCTTCTTGTATTATTGATTATTTCGTCCTTGCTACCTTTCCCGTAGCCCTTGACTGTGACCCTTCATCTTGACAGCACTTAGCTTTTACTGTCCAGGATTTATGACCTCACTTACTGTACTTACCTGTGTAAATTGGAAGTTGTAAAATGTATTATATTTTGAATTGCTATGTTTAATGTAAATTTGAATTTGTAATGTTTGATTCCTCGTACTTTTGCACTTTGTATTGCACTATATATATATAATAATAACTATATAGAACAATGTATTGCAGTAGTGTATTACAGTACAGTTGTATACATTCGAAGGTTTCTAGGGTGACCGACTTGGCAGTAAATAATGCCTTCTATGTGTTTAAATTAAATAATTATGTATAACAGGTAAGTCAACACTTGCAACACTAACTATGCATAAATATTGATGGACATTGGCTGTCCCCCACAACAATGTCACTTTTGGTCCAATATGACACTTAGTCACCTATAACATGTATTGATCCTGTATGACATTTCTTGGTTGTGTATGATAGTGTAGTGTTTTAGGCTTTTTGCTACCTTGATTAATTGGTCTGCATCACAATAAGAAATAACACTTGGAGGATCAAAGTTAAAGCAACAGTCAGTGTTGCCAGAAATACAAATGCACTAGTAAAATCAATAACCAGCACAATATATTTTTTTTATGACAAACCCAAAGTAAATCAATATAGGTGGTGGTTCCACCCTCCACTTCATGTATATAAATAAATAAATCCACTGTCCTGTTTTTTTCATGTAAATCTTTTTGTCATCAGAATCATATGAAAATATAATAGTGTACTTCTAGTACCTACGGAAGAGCATTAGGGCCACTTAAGAGAGGAAATGTGTTTGATAATATTGAGAAAAAAGTCAAAAGTTTTGAGATTTAAGTCAAAATAAACTTTTAAGAAAAAAGTCAACAAAGAAATCGTAGGACATTAAGAAGTACTTGATCTAAATCAAAAGAGACAGTCAGTATGCAATTTGGTACTGAATATGCAAATTGGTGTTGAATTGTGCATGATGAAATGTCATAGACCCCCATACCCCGTTCAAAGGAACTTACATCTTTTGCCCTCTGAATGGCACACATTAGGTTGAAAATGTGTATACGATCATTGGTTACATTAGTCAGAGGCTGCACAGAATCTGAGTTTTGGGGATGTGAGACATTAACAACAGTAATGAAAACAACAACAGAGAGTGTTTCTGCCATTTTCATATTTTGAAAAATAATACATAATCTGCAATTCATTCAAAATACACATCACATGAACACCAGCCCAATGTAGAAAAGTACCAGATCGCTTCACCCTCCACCCCCCAATCCTTCATCCTCAAGGGAAGATGAAGTTCACAATCTGGAAATCATCTTTATCTGAAGGGATGGGCCAAGGAATAATGGGCCCAGAGGGGACAAAGTGTAACAACTTTTAATTGTGCGTTAGTGCCCTTAAGTTAAACGTTTGTAATTTTTTTGTAATTTGCCCTGGATATGGGCATCAGCTAAGAAACATAACAAAAACAAATATCCATGTGTGCACTATTGCACTGGTTGAGGTAGTCAGCTTGCTTGTTTGAATTATGATGGTAACTCTATTGCTACCCCTGTGTAATGCAAACCCCCCAAGTGTCAGAGGAGTTGGGGGGAGGGAGGGGTGGATTGTATACAGTACATACTGCTGTGGTATGCAAATATCAGGAAACCTGGATAAGAGCAAGACAATACACATACCATACACTACACAATACATAAACAACGCGTCAATAACAAACAGGATTGCATAACAGCAGTTGTTAGCAAAGCGGATTACATAACAATACACCCTTAGACAGAAAAACTACATTAAAAATAAATACAAATGCACACCGATTCACAATGGAAAGCCCCTTAGATCCACCTACAGACTACAACTCAGGCAGACTCAGGAGAAAAATACTTAACTGTGCAGTGACATTGAAGAATCCCCTTTTAATTGCTAAATCAGACTGTAGACTAGATTGAATCAAACAGAGTCTTTATTGGTTAAAACTCACCCTGTCCAGGATATCACAGTATGTATATAACATCATGTAAGCTCTATGATTTTAGAGAAGTAAGTACAGAGACCTGCGTGTCTGTGTGAATTACTTTTCTCCAAGGGGCTTGAATAAAGACTGTTTGATTCAATCTACTCTACAGTCAGATTTTTCTGAGAGCAATTACAAGGGGATTCGTCAACATCCTGGCATTTCTGCTGTTGAGCTGCCAAAAGCTTGCTTTGTCCTGAGAGATCATTGTTTTGACAGTGCACCTGTAAGCAGCCGTCTGAGCAAGTCTGTGAACAAGTTCACTCCGCCAGCTAGAAGGAGGAGTAGGCAGATTTAATTGCTGTATGTATTTTATCTGTGGAGGCAGAAAGCACAGCCAATCCTCACATAAGAAAATAGTAGTTATTTCTATTATATTCATAGGCATTTCTAAGCAGGCATCAAGTTCTAAGAGCAAATATTGTGCATACATCCTAGGCAAATCCTGAGTGGTGTCAAAGACAGGCTACATATATATGTGAAATATAAAACTTAAAGTGTATCATATTCAACTTCAACAAAAACTGATCTGATGGAAACGTTTCAGAACAGGAAGCTCACACATAAATTTAGTTGTTTGCAAAATATTTCATATTCTTTTTCAGAATAATTGTTAAATGTACACATTAATTTTATTATGGTATGTCACTGTTATGCACTAGTAAAACTGTATCAGACCTGCGTGAAAGATTCTACTCTGCAATCCTGAATTACCACTGTAAAATAAAAATAAATCATCATCAACATATAGGCCTCAATGTAGGCTTTAATGGCATGTATGTTTTTCACCTATATGTGCTATACAGTATAAATCTCCTATGAGCAGTGTACACACCTACATGAACCCTACACAAAGTTTCACATTAAAACATGCTTATATGGGTTATCTTACAAAGATGTCTATGAGGAGAGACTGCAGACATACAGATGGAAGAATTCTGCCAGTTTTCCCTGTATAATCTCAAGTAATGACCCCAGAGGAAAACAGGATTAAACTCAGATTTGCTACAACCAAGCCAAATACATTACCCAATTGCCAAGAAGTCCAGACTGTAAATGTTACAATAAAAATGACAATAATAGTAATAAATAATACACTTTTTATCCTGATAGACTTCCCTGAGAATTAGGAGGTGGGAGAGGAGGGGAGCAGAGAGAGAGAGGGAGGGGATGAGTGTTTGTGTCTCTTGCTGCTAGTGTGTTTGTCATCTACCAGCTACTACGTCTCCTCCGCCTGAGCTTGTGGCTTGGAGGGAGGGTGAACTCGTTAGGGTCTGGGTCAACGTCCAGATCCAAGTCGAGGTTGAGGTCAGGGTCGAGGTCGGTGGAGGCGGCAGCTGAGTGCTGCACGCTGACCTGCGAGAGCGTGGTGTCCAGGGAGAAGACGGACTTGCGCACCTCTCTCAGGTAGGCCTCGGATGTGTTGTCCCTGTGCTTGAACAGGATGAAGTAGCACTTGGGCAGAAGGTGGCAGCACAAGACGCCATAGCTGGAGGCCAGAATGGCAGAGGCCTGCACGGCTGAGCGCTGCTGGCTTTTGGTCACGTACACAGGGATGAAGCACACCCACACGAAAAGGTACACCAGCATGCTGAAGATGATGTAGCCCGTCTCATTGTAGCGGTGCGGCGTCTTGCGGCCCTTGAAGGCGAACAGGAAGCAGATAAATGCCAGCAGCCCTGTGTAGCTCAGCATGATACCGAAACCCACATTGGAGCCCTCACTACACTGCACCAGCACTGTCATGGTGCTGTTGGTGGTAAACATCTCCACACTCGGCGAGTCAAAGATTAGCCAGAAGGTGCAGATGAGCCCCTGGATGCCTGTGAGCAGGAGGATGATAACAGGGGGCTTGTACAGCTTCTTCATCCTCAGTTTGACATTCAGGTCAAAGAGGAAGGCCAAGAAGGTGCGGAAACTCTTGACCAGGATACAGGAGACGCACAGGCTGAAGCTGATGCCATACAGGGGCTGCCGCGCCCGGCACATGTGGTCGACTGGCCGCCCTATGAACAGCACAATGCTGCAGAAGTTGACCGCCAGGGAGGCTAGCATGAGGTAGACCAGCGGGCCCCCTGCTACCTTCACTGTGGGGGTGTTCCAGTGTGTCACAAAGATCACCAGCATGGCTGCCAAAGTCACCAGCCCCAGCCCAGCAAACACCAGTAGAGCAATGGTGTAGGCATCGGTCCAGCTCAAGAAAGTCTCCACCTTGGGCTGGCACTCTGTGGCACCCTGCAGAGACCAGGTGCCATTGGGGCACTTCAGGCATTCCACCATGTCTGTGATGGAGACATACCGAGGGTGGACAAGGAGAGACAGACACACAGACGCAGAGACAAATACACAGACACAGGGCTGGTTAGGGTTTACTGCTCACATCAGAGTGCCAGGGACAAGCCAGCTCTATTGTTTCACTTTAAAGTTATGTATCACATGAATGTAATTAAGTTAACACACCCAGGGTAAGACTCACTAGAAATGCTTAAATATCTGAAGCAACAGCACAACAATTAGGTTTAAGGGATGAAGCTCTCCCTCTCACTAGTATACTCACTTTTTTGGTCAGAGTAGGTTCCCTCCAAACACTTAGTGCAGTTGTAGCAACAGGAGATGTTGAAGACATTCTTCCACATGCCCGGCTGACAGGGCTCAGAGCACTGAGACGGAGGGACCTGACGGAGGGAGGTGGACAGGTAAGGGGTGGGATATTCACCTTATGGTCTACCAACAGTCTACGCACTGTCTGTCCGGAGTCTTCCAACAGTTTACTAACAGTGTGCCTACAGTCAGCCCAATAATCCACCAACTGTCTGCCAGCCATGCAGTCTACCCCCAAGTCAGAAGTCTCAACATTTTACCAGCATTCTACCCACAAATAGCCAGCAGTCTTCCCACATGCTGCCCGTGGTCAGCCAAAAATCTATCAAAAAAGTACCAGTGAGTACCAATCTTCCCAACAATGTGCTTACAGTTTGACTAATTGACCATTCGCAAAGCCTCGCCCCCAAACGGTCCATGTCCAATCCTACCTTAGCAACCGGTCACTACTCGAAGAAGGTCCGTCAAGCTTTCGTCATTAAGGCTCAAAATGGTGAGACGCTGTGCCTACAGCACCTGCAAATCCGATAGCAGGTACCCCAGACATTTAGAGGGGAAGTAATTTTTTCCTCTTTCCAAAGCCAAAAATCGAAGAGGAAAGATGCCGGAGGTGGACAAGACAGTGTGGGAGGCCCTATTTCCAGCTAAATAACACGAAGATTAACAAACATACATTTGTCTGCTCCAAGGTAAGCTAGGTGGCTAATGATGTTGTCATTGTCTAGCTAACGCCAGTGGCGGTTCTAGACTTCAGGTTTTAGGGAGGCTTTGTGGGACTGCATTAGGGGGGGGTGCTTATAGTGTTTTGCGGAGTTACTTCTTCATTCTTTGATTCTTTTTTGGTAATATTTTTAGGGGGGATGAGTGAAAATACAGGGAGGGTAAAGCCCCCTTAAATAGCGTTAGCCATGGGCATCAGGTAATTACAGTGACTTCTCTTGGGTTGTGAAATGCTTTTCTCAACATTTATACATAATTATTCCTTGGACAACAATGTTATCTAACGCTGACTTTATAGTTTTTTGTGATAACGTGACCATTAATATGACTAACTTGCTGCTACTAACATTAGCTAGATAGCGAGCTACCTCTAATATGAGCTTGTTACGTCGGGGCAGTCATAGGCTTAACTTTAACAGGTGACTTTCTGCTGAGGTTGATAAGATGATGTTGACTGATAGAAGATTTCTATAATAGCTGTATAAACTGAACTGACCTGGCAGTGCAAGAGCATGACTGCTCCACAAGGCTGTGCTGGTCACATTTTAGGATGAGTTTATGGGGTATCTCATGCTTTGATTGAGATCGGTATGATTGTGCTTCAATTATCGTTGTGTCCCCTTCCTTGTTGATTTCAATATTCTGAACATATCCTTCCACTGCATATTGCAATCCCTCTTGCCTCGATCTGGAGGATATCGCGGAGGATGCTTTTCCCCTCCGTGCTCGGTGTTACTGCTTACAAAGCAGCACAGCTTGACGGGCATAGCAACAGTAACTAAGTGGGCGGGTCTTTTGCGAAAGGTCAATAGCCTACCAACAGTCTTCCAACAATGGAGTCTGTCCACAGTATATCAGGAGTCTACAGTGTACCCACAGGGTGACTGGCAGTCCTATCCGACTCACTTTGTTGTCGGGAGTACTCCAGAGTAGCATGTCTGTGTTGACCTCCACGGTCCCCTGGCTCACACGGTATCTGCCGACTACTTTGAAGACACGCTTTAGTCCCTGCCTGCTCCAGAAGATCAGGTCATAGCCGTCTACAGTGTCCCCATTTTCATTGAAGTAGAACTGGTTGTCGTCCAGGGTGAAGTTCACCTTCTTAAGCTCCTGCAGAAGCTGTGGAAATGAAAAGATGTGTTGTCTGGGTACAATGGAGCATTGTTACCACACCTCAGTGTCTACCAGTTTAAACAGCAGCACAACACACCAGCATACATACAACCACAAACTCATTCAATGCAATTGAACCGAATCATCAATAAAGCTCCAGAAATAAAACAAACACAGAGATTCATTAATAAATATTTACCTGCCAGGGAGGAAAATTCCTGGGACCAGGGCAGGCAGTCTGGTTGCATCGCAGAAGACTGTGGAGGGCATGTGCCAAGGCCCAGACAGCCTGCCTACTGCCATAGGCCACACCTAAGTCGATCGCCTTCAACAGGAAGTCATCATCCTCTACCTGGGGGTCCACCACCTCACAGGCTTTTGGAGATTTCATTGCCAAGTTGGGGATTTGGGGGATGGGGCACCATGTGGGTGGCTGATTCTTCAGGCACTGGTTGTATTGGCGAAGCTCAGGGGGGCAGGAGAAGCGCAACTCCTTGTACTCTTCGATGAAACGGTTGGTGGTGTTCGGGGCGGGCCGCAACTTCTGCAGGTACTCTGAGAAGCCGGGAATGTTGCCAGTGGTGAAGGTAAAGCCAAAGATCTCCCCCACCTGGTTGATGCCTTCCATATTGGCAACAAGCCGAGACAAAGACCAGGCGTCGCTGGCAATCCAGATCTTGGATGTGTTGGTGCGGATCATCTCCTGAAAGAGCTCGTTTACCAGCTCGCCCTTGAGAATCAGCACCACCACTTTGGCCTGGAAGTTGCGGATCGTGGAGGCTACCTCCAGTATGCGTCGCTCACTGTTCTTGTCACCCAGGTAGTGTGGCATCATCTCCTTGTAGGCCACGCACACCCCCTGCTCATCTGCATCACGCAGGAAACTCTCCATCGCCGCCTTGGCATAGTCGTCGTCCCCAGATACCACGCCCACCCAGTCCCAGCCAAAGTGCGAAATCAGTCTCGCCATTGCCCGCGTCTGGTAAACATCACTGGGGATGGTGCGCAGGAAGGAGGGGAAGCGCTGCTTGTCGGACAGTGCTGCCGCCGATGATGTCCAGCTAATCTGAAGAAGCAGGGATGGGGCAGACAGAGAGGGGGAACAGAGGACACACACGCTCACTGTCTGCTTCACAACAGCCATGCACTGTTCAACCTCAACTGGCATTTTTGACTCCCAAAATTTGTCTCTCCCCACCCCTAGCTTTCTGTCTCACATCTACCTTCCACTGTCTCAGAGTTACATTATCCTGTCTGTCTCACATTTATTTTATAACTGTCTCACAACAAGCTTACACTCCACCTTGGCTCACATCTCCCTTATACACTCAAAAGAAAAAAAACTTGTTTGTTGTTAAAATAATAAATACAATTTCTCAAAACTAGTTAAGGAAACGTACCCATTCTACAAGTAATTCTTAGTAATGCACAATATTTGGTAGCAATTGTTAGTAAAGTTAAATGTAAGTAAATATATGACATGTTATGTAAACAAAAATAATTGTTATTGTTTAATGTACTAAGTGAAAATGCTGATAAGAAATTCAAGTAATAATCCAGTTACTTGATTTAAGCAATCCTTAAGCAATTAAAGCTGCAGTAATGAAGAGTAATGAAAAGTAAATAATAGTAATTTGTAGTAATTTGCAGGTAAATGTTGTAATCATTATAAGTAAAATAAAAATAATAATATTAAAAATTAAATTTTGTGAGTGTACTGTCTGTCTCACCCCTGCCTAGCACTGAGCTACTGAGGAAGCATGTATGGAGGTATATATAACCTTTCTTTCAGCTGTCTTTTGTTTTTTCTGTCTCCTTCACAAGCCTTTCCTCACCCCAGACCATCTGCCTCACCCTGTACTTTGTGCCTGGAAGGGGAAATCCTTCAAATTTTTCACTTGTAAAAATATATCTGTCTGATTGTCCCTCTCACCTCAATCCTGTCCTTGGCTTTGTCTGACCTTTCTCTTATAAGACCTATTTGTGACCCCCGCAGGATAGAGATGGCTCTGATTCTTACCACTGAATTGTACATCTTTAATAATAACAGAAATGAAACCCAGTTCAGTGCCTTCAATAGTGTTATCGCTGATGTGGTTGGTGCATTTCTGGAATTTAATCTCTGCAGATAAGGATGTATGAAGGCCCTGACAGCTGCACAAACTCCTGCAGTGTGATAACAGAGTTAAAGGTGCCCACTAGCAATTACAACCCACTGAAAAGGGAATCCATTATAGACGAACCAACAGCAGGGATAGGAACCTGTTTGCAATCGCCTGCCCCTTGCTGTACATATTTTCCAAAACATACTGTGCCACTCCTGGATAATTACATTCTGAAGTCAGAAGAACAAAGCCAGTCACCACTGTGCTCTACAGAGTGTTTCATCGACTGAACACCCGGAGCGTTTTGTTGATCGAGCGTCTTCAGAGCCATCATGCCATATCATAATGAGCATAGGAAGTGACCTCCATCACCTGAGGAATCTCAACACACCCTTCAAAAGAATGTTGTGTGACAATCTCAGCTGCGTGACAAATTTGTTTTTCAAGTTCGACATAAAGAATGTCGAAAATTACACATTTATACTTCACATCCTGAGCTTCCCTCTCTCCCAGCATTCCCCTCTCCCAATCCCCTCACCCCAGACCTCCACTTACACACATACTCCCTGGCTCCCTTGGTCTCCTCCTCTCCCTGAATTTCCTACCTCTACTCTCCATTCCTCTCCTCTCCCACTCACTCATTTGCTCACCTGGGGGACCATGTAAAGACCCAGTAGCTTGGCAATCGCGATGGACTCCTCAGAGTAGCGCCCCCCCACTACAGCCTTCACGAGGGGGGCGTAGTCGCTGTAGTTGCAGTGGATGTCCAGGCTGCCATTGAGCGAGAGCAGCACCTGTGCACCCTGCAGGGCCTTGATGGCATCAGAGCAGGTATCACATATGATGTAGCCCAGCTTCACCCCGGGCAGGAAGCCAGACTCATTGATCTGCTCGATGCTGAGGATCGTGGCCATCTGTAGCGCGAAGGGCATCCAGTCAAACCTGGAAAGAGACAGAGAGAGGAGACAGAAGAGGGACAGAGGAGATGGAGAGAGGGAGTGATGGACCCATCAGGAACCCAGAGCTCAGTTGTATAAAAAACACATTTCAGTTTCTCCTTAGTTTTCCCCTAGCAGGGATGGCAAACCTGTGGCACGCATGCCCAGAGTGAGACTTAGAGCTGTATAGGTTGGCACGCCAATTGAACGACTATCTGTGTTTTTTTTGTTTCGTTGTTTTTTGCCAGCCCGCCCCTCAATTGTCTAAATTGATTGGCACTTTAGAAAAACAGTCAGTATATTTGGCAGTGACGGCACTGCCCAAAAGGAATTTTCTGAATATTCATGTTTAAGGTTGGGTTCTTGTGCACAAATTTTCGCCATTATGCGCAGAACTGCAGAATCCCATTGGTGGAGCTGTGCAGATCCACGCAGAACTGCGAAAATCTGCACTGCATGGACGAGATGTTAATATTATGATGACTGTTCATGCTGAGGTACGGCACTCTGGCAGCAGGAGGAAGATGACAGAAACTGTAAGTCTGTGCTGTTGTGATTCATTGTGGTCAGCAATGGACGTGTCTGTTCAACACGCAGTGGAAAGCATTTTGTTTATCTCCTGTATCACATGGAGAAATGGCCACAAGCATTCATATTTAACACTCCGACAATTTAAAAACTTCATGAAGTTGTCAAAAGAAAGCTGTCAATTCTCAAAATAAATAAATTGTTCACAAATGTACTCTACAAATCAAAGGCATACTCATACTCAGGGTAGATTGATACCAATGCATTATTTTTGTCTTAAAACAGTGCCACACAGTGTATACTAATCTACCAGTTTTAGTTATTTTACAAAATGTAAAAGCAGTAGATATAAGTAAATATACGTTGAAAAAAGAAGGTGCATTGGTAATGTGCAAGTGCAAACAAAACAATATGGAAGGGTTACTAATGCAGCCAAATGAACAAACGTCTACTTCTTGTATGTAACAGCAGGACAATGGGAGAGTCTGTGGGACATTGTTTTGGGGGTAGATTGTGATTTTAAAGGGGTTTTTAAACGTACTTCACCATTATAATCCTCAATCTTAATGTGTGATTAAATGTGATTCATGCATTTTACTTCACTGTAACAATACTGCAACATATAAATGATGTATTAATTGTATTAAATGGTTTTCCACTATATACAATTAAGATTGATTTATTTAATTTGAACAAGGATTAAAGATTCCCATTGTCCAATATGAAAAGGGACATATTCCAAAAATGATAGTGATGTGCTATTACTACTGCTTTGTATATTTGTAAATTGACAATAATCTGTGAGCAAAAATGGAACCTGCATATTTATAATATTTTTGGGGAGGAATATGTGCCTCGATTCATTCAGCTTGATACTCTGCAGCAGACTCCCATTAGCAGACCACAGAGGGATAAGGGGGTGGGTTCAAGGGGGGGAGTGGTGTTGATTCAGGTGGTGGGTGGGTTGGTTCTATCTGTCCATCTTGTTTAAATTTTTCTGTATTGTGGTTTGTTTTGTTGGCATGTTTGATTCATAACTTAAATTACAACAAAAAATAAATATAAATATTGGTTTAAAAAATGCTTTTTAGCCCCTGTATAAACATTTATATTCCTAATTTATCAATGGCACCCTTTAGCACTTAACAAAGCATACAAACCAGACATTGAGCACTCCATTCAAAACAGGATTGCCATCGCTGGCCTAAAGCTTTCCTGGAGTTTAAAGGTATTGCACAAAGCTCCTCAGACACTACATTAGTATAGGTCAACTGGTTTCATTCCTGCTTGCAAACTTGTCTTATGTTCTGACGTTCTCACACAGTGAACTCAATCTCATCATTAGGGAAGGAGCTGCTATAATTAAAACTGAACTTATTGAATAGCGATGCAACCCAAGACAGAAGCACTTAGCCCCTTAGCCAAGCAAAATAATGAAGCAATACAATCCATATACTGTGAAACAGAAGCATGGATTCAAAAAGTGCTGTACGAAGGTGACCATTGTTCTATCCACCCAACTCTACTGCTTTAGGGGTTAATTACACCTATGTGTGTCAAAAATGTACTTAAAACTGACTGTAAGCTGTTCCTAAACCATGAGTATGGCACGAGCAACACAGGCCAGTGAACACACAGCTGTGGTCAGTGCTGGTAGGGTCTATTCACCTTTACTGGTACTTGTACTTCTCGATTTCATCCATTATCCCCCAGTCCTTAACAGCTCAATGCTTGTAATGACTTGTGTTTTGACAATGAGGAAAAATGTGAACACCTTCGATTAAGTGGCATGAACAAACAAAGTGCTTTTGTGTATGTGTTGGTATACACACACACACAGGCTCCAGTATTAACACTCTCTCTAGTTAACTAAGCAATGGGTTTTAAAAGTTCCCACAACAGCAGACACAGGCTGCCCTGGTTCCTAAGCACCCTGGACCCCTTGCACCCTCTTTCTCCTACCCCAGGGCTGTACTCACTGTGTGCAGTTGAATCCATTCGGCTGTGTCCTCAGCTCAGTCCCCACAGTGGCGTGGAAGGGCAGGAGCCCCCCCAGCAGGATGTCCCCAGGGGCGTGTGCTCCACAGATGCTCTCGATGTAGTCACAGCAGCCCCCCAGGCCCCCCAGCACGGACAGAAGCAGGACCGATACGCACAGAGTGCCGAGCATCACGCATGTGTATGAGTGCGTGTGTTTGTGTGTCTGTGTGTTCAGTGCAGGACTATAAAATCACATTGACATACAGTCTCACGTTACCACGTCCTTTTATGTATCAGGTCTCCCTCTCTCTCTCTCTCTCACTGGAATAGGGGTATGGCGTAGGTCTCACACGTGTTGTACAAACAAAAGCTGCATAGCGGTGCCCTGGAATTGAAAGCATAGACAGCACACACCTTCCTCATTCCTGGGCGGCTCATCATATAGCACAGAGCAGGCAACCTGGTGGCCCTCAGAGGAGCAGTGGGCTGTGCCAGTGTTGCTGACACTGGGGGGTGTGTGGGGAGGAGAAAAAGATCTCTGCATCTTCCCGCGCTGTAAATCCCCATTACAAAAAAGAAAAACAAAACAAAACAAACTAGCCGAGCAGGAAACCTGAGATGGTCACAGTCTCTATGGGATTTGCACAGCAGCTCCGCTCGCTCCACTCACACCTCTGATATTTCCTAGCCCGAGTCCCTTTATTGCACCTGCATGAAAAATTCCAACCTTTTGTTGTGGCCCTGGGGAAGGGAAGGCTGCACGCACATAGATGGATGGCAGTGGTGGTGTCTGGGTTGAAAGGAGTCTGATTTATTCATTCATTAATCTATCCATTCTTTATTTGATCCATTAATGAATTTGTTTACTAACATATTCAATTTCTTGATTGATTGATTATTGCTTATCTAGATCCACAGTAGCCACCATGGTCCTGGGGAGCCAGTTAGCTTGCTAGATTTTTGATAGGAGTTTTGCACTTTTTATATGATTTTACTGTGGTTGTTTTGTTGTAAGTTTTGCAGTCTCTAATCCACGGCTGGCAGCTTCAGTCCTTGAGGGCCGGGTTCCTGGGGGTTAGGTAGGCACATTTCAATAAGCAACTGCTTTAAACTTGTATTAAACAGGTGATTTGACCTCATAGACCTCATTACATTAATTATATAATTAAGTCCTCAAGGGAACTGAAAACCACAAACCCCTTTGGCCCCCAAGGACTGGAATTGCACACTCCTGTCTTGGGGGGAAAACTGAGTACCCAACTAGCACCCATATTAAAACATTTAAAAAACTCAATAAATAAATACACATTGCAAATGTTTGTTGTAATAGTTGTTTTATTTTATTTTATTTTTTACCATAACAAGCTTCCCAGCAGTAGGTGACAGCTGTAGCCAGAAGAGGAGCATGCCCCTGATTACACTGTGTCAAACAGTTCAGGGGAAGAAGGCACAGAACCAGAAGGGCAGGTTTCAGCGCATCAGTGTGTTTTTTATTTGAAAGTTGGAATTACCCTGACTGCCTGTGGGGAAGAGAAATGGGCACATACTATGAACTTCTTTCGTCCAAAGTTACTGGAACAGTAGAGTCCTGCCCTACTGATAAACACTATTAACTGTAACAGTGGTTCTCATCCCTTGTCCCAACCCTGTTGGTTTTTGTTTCAACCAGCTCTCAATTACTTAATTACATAATTGATCGCAGTGAGCCAGAACTGAATCCGGCACACACAGAGTGCAAGGCAGAGACCAGTCAGTTGCTTTCAGCCTTTTTTCTTAGAGATGCTGGCTTCATTCATCCAGGTACTTTTTAATTTGACCCTGTCATTTCCATCGCCAGCCTCCAGCATGTGACCACAGATGTATTGGGTTCAATGGGATGCAGTGTCACAGGGAGGTGTGACAGATATAGCTGTGAATGACACCAAGTCAGAATCTTTCCATTGTGGGAAAAGGGTCCAGCTAAAAGTAGAGAGCTGGAGTTTCTGATTCTGTTGTGTAATCTCCAAATCCTAAAGCAGAGCTCTATTCCTGCACTTCTATTCTCAGCCCTGTGTGTGTGGAATAATCCCTGAGGAAGCAGCGCTGCCCAGCCCAGTCCGGCACAGAGAGGGAGGGAGGAGGAGTGGAGGGACAGAGTAAAAGAAAGAGATGAAGCACAGACCCATAGAAAGTGACAAAGAGAATGTGGGGGATTGAACTGAATTAGAGAGAGAGAGAGAGAGAGAGAGAGAGAGAGAGAGAGAGAGAGGGTAAGAGATGGAGAAGGATGGAATGATAGAATGGGAGAAAAACGGACGGACGGCATTTATAAAGCTGTTGTCTGATTTTCCTATTGAAAATACACTTTGTATTGCACTTATGTTGTAAGTCGCCCTGGATAAGGGCATCTGCAAAGAAATAAAAATAATAATAATTTAAAAAAAATAAGTGGGGAAGAGGGCCTTTTTCAGAGGGCCTGTCTTATGGTTAACAGAAGTAAATAGTTTATACATGAGGTTAAAGTTTTATCCATCTGGCCTACGGTGAGACATGAGTAGAGGCAATAAGAGACAGTGAAGGAGTGAGAGAAGGGACAGGGAGAGAGGGGGATAGAATGAAAGAGAAACCGAGGGAAAGTGGGAAGAGAAAGCTGAGGCCAAACCAGAGAATGAGAGAGGGAGGTGTAGAGTCAGACTGTGAGAGAGAAAGAGAGAGAGAGAGAGAGAGAGAGAGGTGTCAATATCACTAAGTGAGACTCTGCAGCTCTCCTGCTGTAATCTGTCCAGCTGGCAGAAGGTGTGAATGAATAAGTCTGGTCTCACCTCTCACAACACCACTCACCCTGTCTGCCCCACAAGACTACACCTAACCACAGAGACCACTGCAGCCTCCCCCAGGAAACACAATACTAGAGTAACTTACATTGCAGATGTAACCGGGGGGGTTTCATGTTTTTTACCACTATTATGATTATGTATTTCTATTTTATCAGAATGTGTTTTAGGGCTGTCTTGGTTTTAATTGTTTATGTATTTTTTTCTATAATGTTACCGTGTTCCTGTTGCCATTTAAATCGATCTCTGAATTCTGGTACATAGAACCAGGGTTGCCAGATTGGGGGGAAATCCCCCATTTGTGGCGGAAAATCAAAGCCATGGGGGAAAAAATAGGGGGAAAGATTTCATGGGGGATAATATTTTTCAGATGGGGGGATTCAGATTGAAATGGGGGATTTCTGTAATATTTTATTCATATTTTTCATTCTTTCTACTAGTTATGATTATGTTATGATTAGGGTTATGATTTCACTTCCTATGCAGACAGGCTTAAAGGGGCTGTAGAGTCAGGGAAGGAGAAGTGCAAGGCGATGCTGGTGCAGATGGCACATCAACTGAAGGCTCGACTGCCACCCAACATCAACATACTGGAAAAACTGGACATGCTGCACCCAAAAGAGGCATTATCACAGATCAAGAGACCCATCACAGCTATTGCGAACGAATTCCAGGTGGTATGCAAGCCAAGACATAGGAGGAACTGAACAACACTGGTCCAATTTAACCAACAAGGCCTGGAACAAAACAGCTGATGAGTCATCCTTCAGGATTGGGGTGTGCGAAGACACGGATGCTGCCGGGAACAAGCAGTATGGTAGTGAGCTTGCCCTCACCATGTTAACTCTACCAATTTCAACTGCAGCAATGGAACTACTTTCAGCACTGTCACACTGATGAAAACAAAACTAAGAAACAGACTTCAGTCCAAGACTTTGGAAAGTCTGCTGCAAGTCAAATACTGCTCGGAGTGGAAGGGACAGGACTGCAGGAGCTTTCAGCCAACTCCACAGATGCTGCAGAAGTTGAACAGCAACATGTACAATGTCAGCAAGAACAGGGCTGTCTGGATGCTCTATTTGTGGAAGCCTAAGTTTGTAAAGCATTTTTCATTGGCAACTGCATTTATTCTCACATTTTATCCGTGCAAGGTATACCTAATTGTAGACTGAACAAAAAAATTGTATTGTTTATTCACAGGGAAAACCCTGCATAGAATGAGCTGGACATGAAAAACCCACTCCACAGCATATGTTTCTACTTGAGAAACAATGGCATTTCGGTGGAGTTTCCCTTTAAGAGCAATTGTCACGTAAACATCCACATTTTTGGTTTATACAGGAATAACATGATTAGCTGAATACCTTTTCAGAATTTTAGTTGTGAAGTGTGATATTGCATTGCAAAACCATGATGCTATCAGTGTTTTGCAATATATTTTTTCTGTATTTTTATTTTGCTAACTGCATCCAAAACTCAGTTCTTTTGCTGGACTTTTGCTGGTGCCTGTTGCACAGACACGTCATTCTGAAACTCTTATCTGCCTGATCTGTCACTACACTGCATTTTTCTTTTTTCGAGAGTTAAAATCTTTTGGCGCTTTTTCACACTCAAGAAACTTAGTTTATTTAAAATGTGGAATAAGCATCGGCACAACTTTGCGGACCACTGCTATACGCCGTAGTGCTACATCTGTAGGTTACTTAAACCATTTTAATCTCTTACAACTGTCTAATCCCTAACACTAGCCAACACTGAATTTTGATCCTAGGTCCATACAAATGTACACACAATTGAGCTTACTCTGTGCCTAATGGTTTATTTCTAAAACCTAAAATTAAATATGTGAAGCGCTCTGGATATCTTGTGAACGGTGCTATACCAAATTCAAATTGATTGAAAAAAATTGATTAGTCAGTAAAAATGACTCCCAACTCCTAAATTTAACAAATGTTCACTTGGGACTTTAACTCTAGCCAGGACTAAAACATAAACCTGATTTAATCATTAAACAGTTTTAGTGCAACATTTAACTAATTAACTAACTAATTTAACTAATTATCCTAATTTGTATCCTAACTTTACTTTTATTCATATTTTCATGTTAAACATCAGAATTTTCACTTCGTACCAGGATAACACCTACATCAAATTCAGATTCTTTATTCTGAACTATAACTATGTGCATCTATGTGTGTGTCTCTGTAGGAGTGTGTCTGTGTGTGTATTTGTCAGTATTTGTGCCCATATGTGTGTGTGGGACAAGGCTGGGCATTTGTCCCTTGCTGGCAAACATTGTCTGCCCCTGTGCAGCTCTGCCATCTCCTGAAGGTCACACTGAGAGACGGGGCAGGGGAGATTATACTAATATCCGGCACTGCACCGCACTGCCCTGTCCCACAGCGAGGGGGTCTGGGGCTGACCCTCACACAACAGCTGCCGCAGTCTCTATCAACCAATCCACTGCATTGTTTTTAAATAAATGGATTTAAAGCTCATATCAGTGAGTCAAGTTACAAGAAGTTAATCTTGAAAGGCATGGAAAAAGTACAGCAGTTACCAAGGGTCAAATACACAAAGCAGTTTCAAAGTTGTAAATGCACACAAAGTTCAAATGTCAGGTTGATAAATATATGTATATATGTATATATATATATATATATATATATATATATATATATATATATATATATATATATACGTATATACACCGATTAGCCATAACATTATGACCACCTGCCTAATATTGTGTAGGTCCCCCTTTTTCCGCCAAACCAGCCCTGACCCATCGAGGCCTGGACTCCACTAGACCTCTGAAGGTGTGCTGTGGTATCTGGCACCAAGACATTAGCAGCAGATCCTTTAAGTCCTGTAAGTTGCGAGGTGGGGCCTCCATGGATCGGACTTGTTTGTCCAGCACATCCCACAGATGCTCGATTGGATTGAGATCTGGGGAATTTGGAGGCCAAGTCAACACCTTGAACTCGTGATTCATCAAACCAGGCCACCTTCTTCCATTGCTCCATGGTCCAGTTCTGATGCTCACGTGCCCATTGTAGGTGCTTTCGGCAGTGGACAGGGGTCAGCATGGGCACCCTGACTGGTCTGCGGCTACGCAGCCCCATACGCAACAAACTGCGATGCACTGTGTGTTCTGACACCTTTCTATCAGAACTTTTTCAGCAATTTGAGCTACAGTATCTCGTCTGTTGAATAAGACCACCCGGGCCAGCCTTCGCTCCCCACGTGCATCAATGAGCCTTGGCTGCCCATGACCCTGTCGCCGGTTCACCGCTTTTCCTTCCTTGGACCACGTTTGACAGGTACTCACCACTGCAGACTGGGAACACCCCACAAGAGCTGCAGTTTTGGAGATGCTCTGACCCAGTCTAGCCATCACAATTTGGTCCTTGTCAAAGTCGCTCAGATCCTTACGCTTGCCCATTTTTCCTGCTTCTAACACATCAACTTTGAGCACAAAATGTTCACTTGCTGCCTAATATATCCCACCCACTGACAGGTGCCATGATAACGAGATTATCAGTGTTATTCACTTCACCTGTCAGTGGTCAGAATGTTATGGCTGATCGGTGTGTATATATATATATATATATATATATATATATATATATATGAGAAGTATGTTTCAAAACTAGGGAAATTAGCCTTAATCAGATAATAGGAGATTACATATCCCACACAGTTGAGGTGATCAGAGAGAAATCACCTCTCGTCTGTTCAGAACTGATATGAGACAGACAAAACAAACACTGATCTGGGAGTTACAGAGTTACACCCCTATGTGTGAGTCCCCTAGAAAACTGTATGACCCCCTTCCAATGTTTTGGAGCTCACCTCTCATCATGACCAAAATGTTTCTGATTAAACGGATTGTAGGTGCCCATGTGTGTATGTGCTCTCCAGTGAGTGACACACAACAATTTGGACAACCGTCGAACACTTTTTGTATTGTTGTTGTTTTTACTATACTATGCTTACTGTAGCACTGCCATATTTTTGATGATGCCTTAGGACTTGGAAATATGTTTGAATGTGTGCCTGTATGAAAATAGTACAGCAAGGAATGTTACATATTCGAGTTCATGTTGGAAAATGCAAACAATGTAAACAACCAAAGGGATTTAACCAAGAATGCTCAAAAACAAGTTTTTGAGCTTTTGTACAGAAGCCTGGGCTTTCCCCATCTCCCCCATTACACACTTAAGCGGGCACACGCATGCGTTAACGCAAAGGACAAAGGTCCAAATCGCAAATGTATTGTCCTGCTGAATAAACCGGCACGGTTAGCCTTTCTGAAGATAATATTTCAGAAAACTTTATAAATGCTTTATCCCTTTTATCCCCATTCCCATGGAACTCTGCGAAAAGGGAAACTCTGTAATAACACTGTTATGTCAAAGCAGCTTATCTCTGTGTGTTGAATATTGAGTACTTTTGTTTTCCAGAGGTGCATCTTGAAGAGTTGTCAAGTCAAGACTGAAACGATTCTGCCTGCTTTCTGTGTTTAGCTCAAGCACGTTGGCAGCGATGTTGATTATTTGTGACAAGCTTTCACTGCTCTGCGTTGAATTCCTTCCCTCTGTAAAAAAACTTTGATTAAAGCAGCCAAGGAGACCTGGTGTGGGCTATAAAAAGCCTTCTAAATAACAGGGCTGATTATCTTAATGAGCTTAAGGTCTTATGTTGGTGTGCAGTGTTTTGTTGTTCTGTTTTTTTTCTTTCTTTCTTTACCGTGACATCTGTTCACACAGGAGTGAGGAAGAAAATCCTGCCTAATCTTTTCAGCAGCTAGATGTCTGTGAGTAAGGACAGTGTGGTGCCCAGGAGCTCACAGCTAGAGAGCCTGATATTCTCAGAGGGGATGTGAAATCTGCGGTCAAATTTGTCAAATCGGCGTCAGTGCGAATGAAGGGGAGACTTTGCAACTGGACTGGGCTTATTCTTTTTCTGTTTCTCTCTCCTTTTGTGGATCAGAGAAAGCAGTCGGACATAAGGAGTGGTTTTGCTACATATGAAAATGACAGGTTCAACAGGTGGATAAGTCACTCTGCTGGTCCCTGCCTCCTCATCTTGCTCTCATTCTGCATTTGGCTCCTTTGTTCGGACTGCAGTTGGAGCGCACCTCATTTGCTCCAGTTTTGTTCAATTTCTCTCCGCTGCCAGAGGACTGAGGAGTGCAGACATGGGCTGCTCCCCATCCAAGGGCAGCGGGATCCACAGCCTGGCAGGCAACAGATTAGGCTCCTTCAGGAGGGGCCAGACGCTACGACCAGGGCCCATTGAGAGCACAGGGGAGTCCATGTCGGATGACAGCCCTGGAGAGACCGATGGAGAGAGCTCGGGGAGAGGAGGGAGAGGAGAAGGAAAAGGAAGAGGTGAGAATGCTGTCTACCAGTCTTCCCCCTCCCTGGAAGAGACCCCTGTGGCCCCCCAGCAGAGGAGACCCTCACTGCCTGAGCCCACGTCCTCAGAGGCAATACACCCAGAGAGGGCCAGCACCCAAGAAGCCCAGGTCAGTGTGGGCCCAGAGGTGCAGGGGGAGCTCAGGGAGGACAAGCAGGGAAGGAAGGGAGTGAAGAAGCCTAAGAAGGGGAAAGGAGGAAGGCAGGGCAGGAGGAAAGACAAGGAGAAGAGAACCCCCACACTTGAAGAGAAGGTGGACTTCCCTGAGCCGCTGGTCAAAGCACACCAGGCCGCCTATGCCTACCTGAACCCCAGCATCTCCCGGTATGAAGCCCTACTGGGGCTGCTGGACCAGGCAGCGCAGACGCAGCTCGCCCTGCAGCCCATGGCCACTTTCCTGGCACTGCGCTTCGAGGAGGTGAACCGCGCATTGACTGAGATCACAGAGGACGGGGAGAGACTGCTGAAGGAGAACGGAGAGCACCTGGCCTGGCCTGCCCCTGCAGTGAAGGCCGGTGCACCCATCAAGACTGCCCCCACTGATCCACCCCCGGACCTGCTGCAGCAGCTGCTCCAGTACACCGTGCAGAGGATGCAGCTGGTGGGAGGCTCTGTGGGCCGGCTGGGGGACAAGGCATTGGAAGAGGCGGCAGAATATTTTGGCTCCCTGGCGGAGCTGCTGGAGGAGAAGCTGAAGACCAAGCAGGCCCTGGAGGGGCGGCTGGCTCGGGTCCTCACCCGCATGGAGGCAGCTGCCCTGAAGAAGCCGCTGCCCGAGGACTCTGCCCTGCACTCTGAGGACAGCGGCATCGGCGCCGAGAGCGAGTCGCTGGCCGGGTCTGAGAGGCACCAGCAGAGGCGCCAGAGCTGCGAGTCCAAGTCCGATGAGTCCCCTGGCCTTTGCCCCCCCCCCAGGGATGCCAAAAATAAGAACAGCTATGCCAGCAGGGATGGCTCAGTGACTCTCCACGAGGCATCGAAGCCCCGTCTGTCAGACATTTCCAGAGAGGGCAAGATGTGTAGCAGCCTGTCGCTCAGCTCCTTGCACTCTACCTGCACCCTCACAGCTGGAGATCAGAGAGACACCGAGTCCCTGTTGGGCTCTGCTTCTCTGGACGAGGGAGACGACAACGAAGAGGAGGATGAGGAAGAGGAAGAAGAGGAGGAGGAGGAGGAGGAAGAGGGAGAAAATGGGGAGGAAGATAGGGGCAGACGGCGTCGCTTCAACTCCTCACCAGCCGTCCCCAACCTGCCTGTAACACTGGTTCCTCGACCCGCGCCCAAGGGCCTGGAGAGCCCAGCCAACGCGGAGCTGACTCTGAAGATGAAGGATGCCATCAGTGGGCGGATCCGCTATGTGTCCACATCCCAGCGCTCTGGCAACGGCAACAGCATCCGGCGTGGAGAGAGCAGTGGGAATGGCGCTCCCACCTGGACAGAGGAAGAAGACACCAAGCAGCCCAAGCGCCCGCAGACAGCCGCTGGGGTCAGGGGGGCAGGGAAGCGGAGAGGTGTGGCGATGAAACAGCGGCGCTCCAGATCTGCTGAGTCCCTTCGCAGCCAGGCAGAGGACCCCACCCTGCTGGAGCTGCAGAGGACACAGAGGGACCTGGGCTGCCGGCTGGAGAGGATGGGCCAAGGCCAGGGGGAGATCGACAGAACCAAGGGGGCCAAACCCAAACTGAACGGGGAACAGCCATCCCAGACCAGCAACCTCGCCTCCGCTGCCAGCAGCCGCCTGCGCTCCTCCCTAGACAAGAACTTTAGCATCCTACCCAGCCAGGAGCGGCCAGGGCTGCACAGGAACAGCGTGGGGGAGCAGGGGGTGGAGACCAGGGAGGAAGAGGAGGAGCACAGGAGGAAGGAGAGAAGGGGGTCGGAGAAGGGTCCACTTAGAGCCAAACCCCCTGACAACTGCTCCCTCCCTCCACAGGCCCCACAGCCCCCCACCACCCAGAGAGGCAGGAGCTCTGTAAAGAGGCTGATCGACACCTTCAGTCAGGGCGCAGCAGAGAGGCAGAGTCCCACCAAGACCCTGGCACCTCTCAAAGGGGTGCGGAAGTGCGGGGTGTCCATTCTTCCAGGTCAGAGCAATAGCAACAGCAACAACAGCAGTAGGGTTGACTCCAGGCTGTCTGAGGGTGACAGACATGAGGAGGTGGATTTGGACAGCTTGCCACCTCCCCCACCCGAGGTCCTGCAGGACAACTCCTTTGAATGTTCAGAGATGCCCCCCAGTGGTCACATTGAGGAGGGCAGCCTGAGCAGGGGGCGCTCCCTGCTGCCCCAGAGGACCACGGCCACCCAGCGGCTCCGGGCCTCACTGAACTCTGTGACGGTGCTGCCCAGCCGGAGCAGCCTGCGACGCAGCTCTCTCAGCCTGTCCCCAGCACGCTCTGGCAGGCAGGGGGCCACACAGGCAGGAGGAGGCGGTGGGGCAGCGTCCCGGAGCAGCTCCCAGGAATCGCAGCCCGATGCCGACCCAGAGAACGAGGAGGCAGCCAGCCTGTACCGGCATGCCCGCAAAATCATCCACCTGCGGCACTCTGTAGAGTCCCCGAGCTCCCCGGAAAAACCCAACACGGTCACGGGGGGCAGGAAAGCCTCACCGAATCAAGGAGGGGCGGCTGCCACGAGAGGAGTAGGCACTGGCACTGAGGCAGCCTCTACTTCCACCTCCACCTCTACCTCTCCATCTGCCTCCACCCATCCCAAGATGTCCTCACAGGGTGGCCAAGCCCCTCCCCGAGGCAGGATGCTGCCCTCCACGCCCTCCACCACCTCCACCACCTCCAACTCCTCCACCCCCTCCAACCTCTCCGCCCTGCACCGCCGGCTGCCCAGCCCACCCACTTTCCGACACCAGCCCACACCCCCCACACCCACTTGCCCCCCTGCCCCCCGGAAGCTCCCCAGTCCCCCTCCAGGCCCGAGGAAGCTGCCCAGCCCCCCCCAGCTTCGCCGTTTGGTCAGTCCGTCCAACACGCAGTGGAAACCCATGACGCCCACTTCCTCCCATCATTCCTCTTTCGCCAAGACCCCCTCGCCCCCAGCCTCACCCCACACATACCACAGACGGACTCTAGGGGGCAGCAGTGAGGAGGGATCAACACCACCTTCTTCCTCCTCCTCTTCCTCTCGCATTCTCAGCAACGCCCGCTCTGTGTTCTGCCCCGCATCCCGCTCAATGTTCGAGGCCCAGCCACCCCCAGCCCCACAGGCGTGGCCCCTCCCCGGTGGCTGTGTGCTCCCTCGGCCCTGGGGGGAGCGGCCGTCCCGAGGTCGGCTACCCCTGGCCTCCACACGCAGCCCCCAGCCCTTCGTCAAGCGCAGCTTCTCGGACCGCCGGCCCAGCCTGAACCTCAACCCCCAGCCGCCCCTCTCCTCCACCGACTCCCTCGGCTCCGTTGGCTCTGGCAGCGAACCCGCCATCTACAGCCAGGGGTGAGTCCCACACTGTCTCACTCTCCACTACTTAATCTTCTGCCTGCCTGTCTGCCTGTCGATGTGTGAGTCAATGTCTGTCTGTCCAATCTGCCATCTGTGCGTGTGCGTGTGTGTGTGTTTGCATTATACATGTCTCTCCATGTGCCTGACTGTGTGTTCCTCAGTGTATCACCCCCTGTATCACACCCTTCCTCAGGGCTGGGCTGGTCAGTCAATCTCTGATCACGGTGTGGATGGAGCTCCAACATCAGTCAATTATCGATTCACTTGCTGTCTCACCCTAGGGCAGGGTTTGGCAACTGGCAGCCCGCGGGCCAAATTTGGCCCGCCAGCATTTTTATTTGGCCCTCCAAAGCCCCCCCGCTCTTACTGAAGAAAACCCCCTCCCCCTGCACGTACAGGGGAAAACACCTTCATCCCCCACCAGATATTGATATAAAATACTTTTTTGCCAAGAAAAACAGTAACCCTGAGAGATATGAGCTATAAACTAATGAAAGAGTAGTAATATTGATTACATCAACAGGGATTCCAAGCTCTGTGAACCAGGAAGTCACAGTGGAGTGCCACTGTGCCACCTCAATTACCAGAGAGCAGGGGGAAAGGGTTGAGCTGGTCTAAATGGGAACATATACAGTTAAATAAATATTTGGACAAGAACCCAATTTTCATTATTTTGGCTCTGTACGCCACCACAATGGATTTGAAAGGAAATAATCAATACATTCTAGAAGTGTAGACTTTCATCTTTAATTTGAGGGTAGTTACATCCAAATGGGGTAAACAGTGTTGGAATTTCACTGATTTTTATATGTGGTCCCCCCAATTTTAGGGGCTCAGAAGTATTTGGACAAACTAACATAATCACGAATTAAATTGTGAGTTTCAATACTTGGTTGCAAATCCTTTGCAGTCAAAGACTGCCTGAAGTCTGGAGCCCATAGACATCACCAGATGCTGGGTTTCTTCCCTGGTGCTGCTCTGCCAGGCCTGTACTGCAGCTGTCTTTAGTTCCTGCTTGTTCTTGGGGCGTTTTGCCTTCAGTTTTGCCTTAGAAATCAAAACAAACCAATCAGAGAGATAGCAATAACATTAGGTGTGCTAATGTGCTAATGAACTGCTCATGATCCCAAGCATACCACCTCATCTGTGAAGCATGTTATGGCATGGGCATGTATGGCTGCCAAGGGAACTGGTTCCCTTGTATTTATTGATGATGTGACTGCTGACAAAAGCAGCAGGATGAATTCTGAAGTTTTAGGGCTTTATTATCTGTTCAGATTCAGCCAAATGCTGAAAAACTAATTGGACAGCGCTTTACAGTGCAGATGGACAATGACCCGAAGCACACTGTGAAAGCAACCCAAGACTTTTTGAAGGTGAAGAAGTGGAATGTTCTGCAATGGCCAAGTCAATCACCTGACCTGAATCCAACTGAGCTTGCATTTCACTTGCTGAAGGCAAAACTGAAGGCAAAACACCCCAAGAACAAGCAGGAACTAAAGACAGTTGCAGTGCAAGCCTGGCAGAGCATCACCAGGGAAGAAACACAGCATCTGGTGATGTCTGTGGGTTCCAGACTTCAAGCAGTCATTTACTGCAAAGGATTTGCAACCAAGTATTGAAACTCACAATTTAATTCACGATTATGTTAGTTTGTCCAATTACTTCCGAGCCCCTAAAATTGGGGGAACCGCATATAAAAATGGGTGTAATTCCTAAACCGTTCACCCAATTTGGATGTAACTACCCTCAAATTAAAGATGAAAGTCTACAACACTTAAAGCACTTAAAGCACATCTTGACTGCTTCCTTTCAAATCTATTATGGTGGTGTACAGAGCCAAAATGATGTAAATTGTGTCCTTGTCCAAATATTTATGGACCTAACTGTATATAATTTGGTCTAATGCAGCTGACTTACTTTATCTTCCCTGTTCATAACTAATTAAAATACAATGATGTGTTTTCAGTCTGATTCTTGGTCTTAGGATTTCACTAATTGCTTGTGAATGAACAGATTTTGTGTAATTTATTTTAATTGAAAAACAGTATATCATTGGATTGTATGGTCTTATGGACCCTCTGTTCTTAGACCAGGCCTGCTTGCTCTTTGTTTCAGATTTGTCTGCTTTTTCTGTGTTTTTCCCCAAAACATTCAAAGCAGGGGATTTACAGTCTGTTTGATAATGGGATTCGCAATGACAACATGACAAAGTGGTGAACACTCCCTCACCTATGGCCATGTGCTCCGGTGCTGTTTGAGCACTTCAGTCAGGTCACGTCTGTTTTGTTGTGTAGAGAGCCCAGTAGGAACTGAAGCTGACTCAAGCATCCTTTGTGAGTAGATGTCGTTACTGAGTGACAAATCAATAGATCTCCAACATCTCCACGTATCAAAACAGTTCAATAACGTAATGCAATTTAATTTACATAAGTGAAAATGTAATCAACAATAACTGTATATAGACAATGTATTTTATATTCAATGCTTCATATGCTTTGAAATTACAGAAATTGACCTCATACACTGACTAACTGACTGATATACTGTGACTGACTTATTGACTGAAACACAGACTATTTGACTTGTACACTGGCTGGCTGGCTGACTGACTAAAACACTGATTATTGGATTGATAAACTGACTAACTGACACATCATACTGACTGACAGGAAGCTGTGAGCTCAGGTGCCCTTCCCAGAAGGAACAGGACAAATTAAATAAACAATTAATTTAAGATAATTAATTATCTTTCCCTCATGAAAGACTGAAACCATTACATCACTGTAACAGTAAGGAATACACACAGAGCCCTGTTAAAAACACAGATATTTGATCTAGGTTAGTCAAGGCCTGAATTATAATATTTGCCATTTTGTTTTATTTGGTTTCTGACTGGCAAGATGACTGGGAAAGTAAAATAGATTCCAGTGTGAGAGATACATGTTTTCTTGTGTCACAATCACATCCCAGTGGCATCTCTCATCTTTAGACCACATAACCCAATTCCACCAAACCCTGCTCCCCCTGTGGCCACTACCCTCCCCATCCTCAGATCATAGACACCCTCTCCATTCTTAGATTTTCTCCTTTTCTAATACTGTTTAAAACCCTGCCATTGAATAAGCCTTCCACAGAGAGTGGAAATCCCACAGCAAATTCACACATTCAGACATTCAAATAAGTGTGAACACCCCTAAGAGGTGTGAGCAGCGAGGGGTGCTGGAGCTCAGCCACAGGGAGGGAGAGTGGGGGAAGTAGGTCAAGGGCAGAGAGGGAGGAGGAGATTAGCCCCAGTGAGAGAGCTAGATAATACAAGGGCTGCAGGGTGCTGAGACACTGCACACCACCATATTAGAGAAAAACATACAAACAGCATGTAACTCCAGTCCTTACCAAGACTGGTGAACGTGCCCCTGCAGACTCACTTGATTTCCAAAGCTGGGAATTTACTATTGAGAAGGGGAAGTACACGTTGGTGTGATTGTAATTGAACATGTTACTTTCATCATCAGATACTTGACAGACAAAGGCATTCCTGTGGCATCTCTTATCGGGTTTAATTACATGACAGTGTCGCTCATGAACTCGGGGGTAAAAACTGGGTCACTAGCAGTAGAGCTAGAGCCTTCACACTGCGTCTCTATACCGAGATACAATGCAGGTCACAATCTGTGAAGGGGTGGGCAGGGCAGGTGACACTCCAGTGAATTCTGTAAACTGAAAGTATATTCTGGTATGTATTCTAAGACTTTACATAAAACAGGTGCATTGTTTGTTTTAGGTGAGTATTAAGTACTCTGTGTTTAAACAACCTATCCTATTGTTTTTCTGCTGTAAACAGAAGTTGATTGGCTGGCCCAAGTGCACTCAAGCTTAAAGATCTGTAGATCTGCCATAAGTAGCATAGCTTTTCCGAGAAGTACAGCTTTGTTATTTCCCCCGTGTTCAAGTAACATGCATACCAGTACTTTTAATTCCATACCTACAAATTGTGCTATTATTTATTTGGTTTATGTCTTTAAGGCTACATAGTGGGGTTCCTGTTAATACAGCTGGGCATGCTCTTCTTCACTGCCTTGTTTAAGGATATAGGAGTGTCTCAGTCAGGATCTCAACCCTTAACTGTTAAACACCACTGCCTCTGTCCAGTCACATAAAACAACTTATGTTAATTTTCCCCTTAAGTGTAAGAAAGACTGCTGAACAAAGTATCCTAACACCCTGAAGTATGAATATTGCATGGTGGGAGGTCGGGGAGAGCTGCTGAATGTGCCGGGGGTTCATGCAGTGGCCACCTGTCCCATAATCCCAGTGCAGGCTGTGACACAGGACAACCTTAACCCCTGACGACCCACCCCAACCCCCCCAAGTCACTGGGAGCAGCTTGCTTAGGAAGGACACAGTCATTGCTTAAGCTGTCCTGGTAAAGGTATTTGGTTCCCAGGCTGAGATCTGTGCTGACAGGACAGTTAACAATGAAGCAGCCGGGCAGGTTCAGTGAAGTGGGTCTGAGGGATGAGATTTTAATAAATTAATCTGATCATCTTTGGAAAACTCCACCATCAACATGTGAACATTTTAAAATATATTTAAGAGCTCTCTAGCAATGATTAAACCAAGCTTTCAATTAAATTGAAAGCATTTCAGCCCCTCTTATCCATGTAAATTCCTCTCAGTTTAAGATCAGGCGTCAAACCTTGGTGTGGAGTTGGCCAGGGAAGAGGAGTGGTCCTAACATTGAGAGGAGCTCTGAGGGTTGCCAATCAATCAATCAATCAATCAATCAATCAATTAATCAACTGAACAAGTGTCTGTACTTGTTTAACTGATCAATAACCAAAATGTGTCCTCGGTTTTTAGACGCTGGTGATTGAGGAGGTGGCCTAACTGGATCGAGAGGTTTCCAGGAACACTGAATTGAGTCCAAAACATGATAGATTGTCCTATTTCAATGACAAATTCCCTTTTTTTCTCATCACACTTGATTGCTCGCTCGCTGATGTCAAAATCCCAGCACTGCTCATTTATCACCTAGTGATAGAGAGAGAAAGAGCCTTGCCTGCCCACCTGCCTGTCTGTGTGTCTGCCTGGTCTGTCTGTCTGTTTGTTTTTCCTAATCTCTAGCAGATGAGCCCTGGGAAAATGGCAGCCCCACTGTTAGACTGCCCTACTTCTGGTAATCCAGCCTATTACTGCCACTAATCCACCTCTTACTTTTCCCTGCAGCCTGGAGGAGGGCCCACTGAGGGAGGGGGAACCATGGGACCAATCAGAGCTCAGGACTGCCAATCGCTCTGCCTCCCACCCGGAGCTTTGCATCGTGGGTCAGGGCTTTCAGATCGACTGAGGAAAGGGGGAGAGGAATAGGGGAAGAGCAGCAGAGAAAGGAGGAGAGGAGGGGAGGAGCAACTGAAGAGAAGGGGTATGGCGTGAGGGAGGAAGAAAAAGGAGAGATTAGCCCTGCTCTGGGAATAAGATGTTTTCCTCACTTGCAAGAGAGGCTGTGCTAATTCCCTGCAAGCCGCTTTGACTGTGGCTCCACTTCCCGCTGTGAGAGGAACTCTGACTCAGGCCTGTCCTCACACTCCTACTAACACAGAGGAAACACTGAACCACAACAACACAACCATTAGATGTTGATGACTTCTGTTTTCTACTTCTGTCTTTTGGTTCTATTAGGCTTTTTGTACATCATTTCAGAGACATGGTTCACAACACAAAACCAATACAGTGTCCAACCTGACTGTAATTGTTTGTTTCTTTGTTTATTTTGTAAGCTTAAACTCAATCTCACAAATGTCTGTATCTAAACACAACCCTGCTTTGTGAACTGCTATTGCTCTGCCAATGAATAGTGTTTTTTATTTGGACTTTTTTACATAACAAACCTAGCACAAAAACATCCCTTATGATATGATATCTATGTTTATCAGGGATAGGCAATTCCAGTTCTCAGGGACCACAGTGTCCTGTACTTTTTTTCCATCCCACTCCTCTCACTCCCAGGCGTTAATCAGTTCCTAATTAAAAAGTGCATCTTAAACCTGCAGGGATCTGGCCTCTAGTGGACTGGAGCTGCCCATCCAAGATGTAAATTAAAAAATCAGCAGCTAATGTGTGTTGAGGCAGCGTTTATCTCCATGAAATCCAGGGGTTGACCTCCGGCCCACAGCTGTTAAAGAGACCACAGGGCCAGGCCCTTTTCCTCACAAACTGGAGCTCTTAATTGGTTAATTGGTTAATTATCCACTCAACTGCTCAAAGCAATTCTAAACCTCTTTCCTTTTCTGAGGTAACAGGTATCAATACTGCGACATCAGTTTCTGTATAGGATTGTTTAAACAGTGGGCTAACAATAATCAAGTCGACTCCACTCTCGCACACCCCTATACCGGTCTAGACCTCAGCCTCCTCAGCTCCAGTGGCTCATTGGCACAGGCTGGAGACCTGGAGATCCCCCGGTGCAGTTAGTTCTTTACATCACCCTCTAGAATCACCGTTTTTAAAGTCACACTGCCCTGTTTTTCTGTGTCTTCCACATACTGTTATTGTTTGTTTTGTTCTTTGTTTTGTGTGGATTTCAGTTATTGTTTTTTACCTGCGTTCCCAATAAACGTGTTTTAAAAGTGTCTCTGTATTTCTCCTTTGCTGTGTCAAAAACACCTCCACCCCCTCCTCTCTCACCCTTTCTTTTTGATTTAGAAAGAGCATCTCTCTCGTCTAACTCTCCAACACACACACATAGACACAGTCTTCAAAAGCATTATTTGACATTGTTTTCAAATAATTTTAAAAACCATCTGCATTTTTATTTCAGACCAACATAACAAATCAGAAGCTGTATATATTATATTATCTACAACAAAGGACGTTTTAAAAATAACAGTTCAATACTACTGCTCTTGCAAACACTGGCTATGAAATTCAATCCAGAAGTGATTTAAAAACCACAGACTTTTATCTGAGTCAATAAAAGAATAAATTATGTCATTCAGAGAGCCACTATCAAAAATATTCTGCTTCTGAGCGCAATACAAAAATATACTTAATTGTTCCAGTCAGCAACAAATACTTACAATTGTATATTGCACATAACTGGGGATGTGAATAGATAGGTATAGGTACATTATAAATTAAGAGCTTTCTGAAGTTCAGGGGTAAAATACTAAATAAAATTAAATCTCCCCCTGACCTCAGAACTGTGTCCACCTACTGGGTCTACTGAACACAATGTGTGATCAGTTGAGGTCTCAGCCCACTGTCACATTTTCCCTTTCTCTCCCGTTTCTCCCTCAGTACACTGCTCTCCCTCCGTCCCCTTTTCTCCACTCTTCCTCCTCTCCTGCTCCCCTACCCCAGCTCCATCTTTCTTCTCTGCCAGTGTGTCTACAACAGAGGGAAGACAGAGATCCCCACCCCCCTGCTGGACCCTCAGTAGGTCCCACAGTGTGCGTTGCTGGACAGGGGGTCTGGTCTTTGAGCTGGCCCTCAGGCTGTCAGGCAGGACATCCCAGAGACTCTGTGCCAATCTGACCACTTTTCCCCCTCCCCACCTTGCGCCACCCTCCACCAGTTGACCAATCAGGTGCCACAGAGCTGGGAGAACATGTCTCTCCACCACAGAGGGTCTGACTGGAGCCACTGACTCCACCAGCACTGAGAGAGAGAGAGAGAGAGAGAGAAATGGAGCAAGGGAGGGAGAAATGATGAAAGGGTGAAAGATAGCATGGGGATGTGGGACAGATGGGAGAGAGTCAAGGTGAGATGGTAGGAGAGAGAGACAGAGGGGAAGATGGGATGAGTAGACAGAGAGAGACAGAATAACGGGGGAGAGAGAAAGGTGGGAGGTTGTGGGAGTGAGAGCAGAGAGTTACTGTCACACATACAGATCACTAGGTTACTGTCATACACAGATTAAAACAAATAACAAGGACTGAGACAGAGAGATAAAGATTTATATATAGACAGATAAGGGCAATGTGTAGGGTTTACTGGAATCATTCAAGGAACAAGATCAATCTCTCTCACACACAAACACGCACAAATACCATGTTACACTAGTACACACACACATACCTGCCAGTCTCTCAGTCACCTCTTGCACAGCTTGACCACTACTCTGCTGCACCCTGCTGGCCAGAGGCTGCAGTAGCAAGGACTGGTCTGTAACAGAAACAGGGGGAAGGGGAATTCAATGTTTACACTAAGAGCCAAGGGAAAGGTGAATGTTATGTAAATGTCTGCCATTATTTAATGTACTTTGAAATGTTTTAATGTTTTAAATACTTTGGCGACACATTTCGATTTGATTTTTAGAGGGAGAGAGAGGGGGTTAGAGGGAGAGGTGAGAGAGAGAGAAACTGACCGCAGTGTATAATCAGAGAGAGAGAGAGGGAGCGGGAGAGGGACAGACAGGCTGACCGCAGTGTGTGATTAGACAGTCCAGCAGGGCGGCGGCAGAGGGGGCAGTGCCAGGGTGTTTGGAGTTGAAGTTGTCGATGGCGGCAGTGGCCAGGGGAGACAGGACGGGTGTGATGCTGTTGCCCAGCAATGGGACGAGCTGGCTGGCTGTGTCCAGGGCCTTGAGACAGACCTTCCTGTTGGCATCCTGGACACGGGGGCCGAACCAGTCCCACACCTGATCAATCAATCAATCAATTTATCAATCAGTTAGTCAGTTAGTCAGCCAGTTGGTCAGTCAGTTATCAATAAATCAGTCACTCCATACAGCAGTTTTCTAGAGCAATGCTCTGTCCTTGGTCCTGGAGAGCCCCAGTCCAGACCCCTAAGGTTCTATAAGACCAGGAAATTGATGATTTAAAGGATGACCTTTAAAACCGTCATCTCTGCTATGGCTGCCCAGTGGAAACCCCTGCTATAGAGATATATATTGTTGATTGTAAGTGCTCAAAACACAAAATACCATTGACCTCTCACCTCACTCTACTTCTCCTTCTCCTCTTCTCCCTCTCTGTCTCTCACAATCTCTTTTACCCTCTCCCTGTCCCCCTCACCTTTTGGATGTTGTTGCTGATGAGGAGGGGGTGCTGTGTGCAGAGCTCAAGCAGAAGGTCCACCCCCCTGGCCCTCTCTGGATGCCCCCCTCCTGTCAGCAGACAACGCAGCTCCTCCAGCCTCTCCCCCCTGCGCAGGGAGCACACCGCGGCCTCACGCAGACCCCCCCTGCCTCCGTCCTTGCACTCAGCCCTGGAACCCCCCACTGGCATCTCACTCAGGGCATCACTGAGACAGAGACACACACAGGGTCAGGAATGGCCTGCATGTCACAGAGAGACCAGATCACTCCATAGTACACAACTCAGCTCAGTTTAACTACAGTCCCCAGTTCTGAAGGTGCTGAGGATCCAGAGAGACCTATAAACCCTGTTGGACTGGATCAATCAACTGATTGGTTCATTGGCAAATTAGTTGCTCTCACCCGACGCTCAGTCGCGTGAGCCCTGGAACACTGGCTGAGAAACTGGCCCTGGATGACCTCCGACCCCTCGCTGAGGGCGGCTCCGAGACACTCCCCCTCATAACCTGGAGACAGACAGAGTGAAGGACAAGGGGACAGAGAGGCAGTGAGTCAAATATGGGGACAGAGCAGGACACAAAAGGAGATGGAGAGTCAATCATGGGTGGAAAGGGAGATGATCATGGACAGACAAGGAACTGAGAGACAGGGAGACAAATAGGGGTGCAGAAAGGAAGACAGAGACATAACACCCCCCCAGGTTGAGAACCATTTACCCTTGACCTCATCTGACCCTCAACCCCGACTGACCTGGTTCCGGAAAGATGAGGACAGGAAGTGCAGGTCGCAGGTGGGCAGGCAGCGCTGGGCCTGGCGGTCAAACTCAGGGTGGGACATCAACACTGTCAACATGCTCCGCCCATAGAACCTGAGGCATACAAACAGCATTGACACAGTGATACAACACACTGACACATTGACACACCAACAGACGGACTGACAGACTGACACTGCCAACTTGCGTGTAAAATCAACCTGACTGATAATAAAGTACCGCAGACTGATAAACCAGCTCACTGACTGACTGAACGATTGATGGATCAATTTGACAAAGTATTGAATCCCTGATTAATGGACTGAACTAACTGATAATTGACTGATCAACAAATTGTCTGACTTGACCTATCGATTTGATAAAGATTTATCCATCGATTGGCTGAAATACGGGTCTACAGCCGAGCACCCCACCTGGTGTCCTGCTGAGAGTCCTGTGCCAGGCGCACCAGGGTGATGAGGAGCTCCCCCTTTCCGCCCCATACCCCACTCATCACCCGCTCCGCCCCCTCGCTCTCCACCAGCCACAGCATCAGCTCCGCAGCAACACAGCGTGACGCGGGGTTACGATGACTGAAAAAGAGAGAGAGAGAGGGAGGGAAGGAGGGTAGGAGAGAGGAGAGGGGAAGAGAAAAATGTTATGTATTTCAGTGTTTGTGTATCAGCGTGTGTCTCACCGGTCCAGTGTCTCAGTGTGTGTGTCTCACCTGGCTCCAGTGACAATGAGTGTCCCCAGGACGCGGGCCGGGTTGGCGCTGCCCACAGCTGCCCTCAGTGTCTTCTGTGCCTCCTCCCTCAGGAACTCGCTGGCATCTCCCGCTCTGAGCAGCAGCACCCGGCACACCTCCTCCAGCTGCCCCTCCACTGCCCCCCCCAGTGCCCCACACACCCGGCCCAGTGCCCTCATCGCCGCCCGGGACACTCCTGACCGCAGACTCAACACCTGGGGGAGAGGGGCAGAGGGGGAGAGGACAGAGAGAAGAGGGGAGGGAGAGAGAGAAGGGGAGGGGAGAGGGAGGGAGTGCAGGTAAGGGGGAAGAGGGAAGATTGGGAGGGGTGAAGCAGAGAGGGAGGAAGCAGGTGGGGGTGGGGGAGAGAAAGGGAGAGGGGATAGGAGATGAGGGGAGAGAGAGAGGAAGGGGAGAAATATGATGGGGTAGAGCGAGAGGACAGCGAGGATGCAAAGGTTAAGAGAGAGACAGAGCGAGGGAGAGATTGATATTCCAGTATTTTCTAAATGCCTCTCTCATCGTTCCCACTATTACCTCTTATATGTCCCTATCAATACCACTGCCCCCTGGATCAGTTCCAGTATTGTCTCCAGTACTGCCTATTGCTCCCTGTATCTGCCTCTGGTGTGACCCACCTCTCTTTTGAGCAGTTCAATGAGTTGGGGAAGTTGGGGCAGCAGGGTGCCAGGGTGCCAGGCAGCCAGGGCACACACTGTGGTCAGGCACTGAAGCTTCACCTCCCTAGAGGAAGTGGGGAGAGGGAAGGAGAGAGTGAGGGCAGGGGGGAAGGAAGGCAGAGAGGGGAGCAAAAGGAAAGAAAGAGAGTCAGGAGGAGAAAGATATAGTGAGAAATGACCAGTCCTGTAGCTGCATGTCTCGTGAAGATGTCTTGGAGAGAGAGAGAGACAGAGGGGTGCAGTACTGACCAGTCCTGGAGCTGAAATCCTCTGACAGTCTCCCTCAGCTGCTGCTCTGGGTTCGAAAGGGGGCGGGGCTCCTCACTATCAGAGTCTCTGCCCTCTTCCTGGGACTCAGGAAGCAGCCTGGAGCCTGGCAGGACTGACACACACATTCACTGTTAACCAACACGTACTGACAAGAGATACACAAGCAGGTACAGCAAAACATACAGACTGACAGACAAAGAGAGGTACACAGAGATATACACAGACAGACAGAGAAAGAGAAAGACAGTCAGACAGTCAGTCACCAGAGGAGTGTCTCCTGTGGGGGGGCGGCAGTGTGGGTCGGCTGGGGCGACGCTGCAGGACAGCAGCCAGACTAGCCCTGCGAGGTGGGGGCTGTGCCAGTGCTGGGGGAGATATAGAAACACACACACACGCACAGTGAGAATCACATTGTCACACACACAAACACAGTTCAACGCACACTACTAGGAACACACATACAAACTGACACTAACACACACGTTAATACACACTCACTGTCAGTAAAACAATATAAATAACACACACATCAGTACATGCACTGTAAGTAACACACTGCCAGAAATCCACACAACTTGTCACAAGAGGGGCCACAAAGGGGTCAGGGGCCAGGTCACCCTCTGTGTCCGCCCCCCTGTCTGTTTCACTCTCTCCCTCTCTGTCTCCCCGCTGCCTCTCCAGCGCCATCCTCCACCTGTTGCGCACTTTCTCCTGCGCTGACTTGGACAGGGTCGCTGGGACCTGAGGTGGGAGGACAAGGAGGAAATTAATGATATTCATATTTCCTTATTAATTATGGACCTGCTCTGGACTGGATTGGGAGGTCCCCTGGTTCAGTCATTCTCAGTCTGGTCTTGGAGGTGACTTGTGTCTGCAGGTTTTTGTTCCAGCTTAGCCTTAAATTACTTAATTACTTGGAAACCTAATTTAAGTACATTGCTGTCAATTATTTGTATTATTAGAATTATTATTAGTAGTAGTAGTAGCAGCAGTAGTAGAAGTAGTAGTATTAGACTGAGAACAGGAGTAAGGCCAACAGAGTTGCAGAGGTATGTAACAAGATGCTGTGAATTTATTTTCTGTGCAAATTGATGATGATTGGGGAGCAGAGATTGTTGTGTGTGAGTGTGAGAGATAGAGATAGAGATAGAGAGAGAGAGAGAGAGAGAGAGAGAGAGAGAGCCTCTCCCACACTCTCACCTCTGCCATAGGGGGTGCCAGGGAAACGGGGGGATCCAGGGATGCAACAGAGACATCAGGCGTTGCACCCCCTGCTGGTCTCAATGCCACACTGCATGCTGCTGCAGAGGGGAGGGTGTTGCTCTCTGACTCCAATGACTCGCCTGCCTGTGTGGATGTAGAACACTGGACAACACAACACAGACAATGCAACAGTGTGTGTGCAGTGTTCAGCGTGCAGTGATGCGATATGGAGTGTGTGCGTGCTTCATGTTCTGTGTTTTATGGACAGTGGTACAATATGCCGAGTTTAATGTTTAAGGTGTAGTGTCTGTAATAATTAGCAGTTTGTAGTGCTTATTGTTCAAGTGCTGATGTTTCCAGCTGCACCCTGACCTCAGACTGTGTGGATGGTCCCTGTTGCCTGGCGGGGTCAGCTGATCCTGTGGGGGTCACCTGCAGGGAGTCAGTGCCAGGTTGGGTCAGTGACCGTGAGACGTCCTGCCCTGCGTTCTCTCTCTCTGGCTGTCCTGGGAGATCAGGACTACTGCTCCTGGAGAGACCTGCAGAGAGAGAGAGAGAGAGAGAGAGAGAGAGAGAGAGAGAGAACAATGTAACCCCCTCAAGATAAGTTGGCAGAATCACAAGAACAAAGTCATTGTCGCATAAAAACAGGCAGATCTACGTGGGTATAATAATCAATCTCCGGGAAGTGATCCAGAATAAGTCTGTGTACCTGTTAACGGCCTGGGGGGCACTTGGAGAGGGAGATCGTCACTCTCTGGAGACAGCCTGAAACAAAATGACAGATTTACCACCTGAACACAGGCGCACTGACACGGAAACGCACAACGATCTTCACTAGCTCCTCCCCCTGTCTCAGCCGGTCTCACCTCAGGTTTACATCCTCCGCCTCCTCTGTGTTAGGCTGAGCTGACTGGCTGTGAGGTTGGGATGGGCTCTGGGTGTGAGCGCTGTCCAATCGGATGATGGGAGGCAGCAACGTTCCACTGAGTGACATGCGCTTCCTTTGGGCACTGGAGCGCACGGACTGCAGGGCGGCCAGAACCTGCACATGAACACACAGGCCCAGAAACAGACAGACAGAAGACAGAGGAAAGACACAGTGTCATTCACACAGACAGACAGACAGACAGACAGACACAGAATGATAGGCAGATTTACACAGACAGACACTCAGACACAAACAAACACAAACACAGAGACAGAGACAGACAGAATCCCCCCCATACACACACACCTCCTCTGGACACTCCTCCTCTGTGTCCTGAGCCCCCTGGTTGCCACTGCCACCCCCACCCCCCTCTCTGCTGGATCCTGGTGTGATGGGTGGTAGGGGTCTTGAGCATGACAAGGGTCTCTGAGGGGCAGGGCATACATCAGGTACCGCTTCACCCAGCATCCTGCCAGCGCTCATTGCACCTGGGGGCACAGAGACACTGCGTCACTGCTGATTCTGGCTGACATCACTAAATGACAGTTTGATTCCACACTACAGACTCTCATCTCATCATGGGGACTTGATTCAAGTCTTCAAAATCATGAAGGGCATCGACCACATCAAACCAGAGGAGCTTTTCCAGATCAGCAGGGATACACGGACCCGGGGACACAAATGGAAATTGGGCTTCAAGGCATTCAAAATAAAAAACAAGAGACACTTCTTCACACAGAGAGTCGTCACGATCTGGAACAAACTCCCCAGCGATGTGGTAGAAGAGACAATTTGGGAACATTTCAAAATAGACTGGATAGGATCCTTGGATCACTTATTAATGGACACCAAACAAGCCTGATGGGTCAAATGGCCTCCTCTCGATTGTAAACTTTCTTATCATGAGGGTTAAGCAGTCAATTATATGGTTACTCTTCCAATCTTTCTTCCTTTCACTCTTTGTTCCTTTCACCACTCCCCCACAGAACTCCTCTATTTTTCTGCTATAATGTTGGATACAGTGGATCAGTAGTGTGACACCCTGATCACATGGGGGCAGTCTGGCCCTGCAGTCATACCTCCAGCCCTGCTCTCGACCCCTCCTCCAGCTCTCACTGTGTCCCTGCCTCCTGACACAGGTGTGGTGTGATTGGCTAGCGAATGGGGCCTTGGCTCTGACAGGCGGCTGCGGGTTCGAGTGTTGATGGGAATGGGCAGCAGGGAGTGCCTCCTGCGCTGTGGCATCCGAGCCTCCGGGGGGCGCTGTCTCTCCGGACTGGCTTCTCTACCCGGACCCTGGGGCAGCTGGGGCGGGAGCAGTTCTGTTCAGACACACAGCGTCAGACACTACTTATGAATAGGCAAGACAAAAATCTTCAGAATAAAGTCAAAGTCGAATTCGCGCAGAATTCAATTAATTCAGATAATGAATGTACTCGTGTATCAGACAATCTCGGTTTGAGGCTTAAAATGCAAGAACCTTGTGGCACAAAACTAGAACGTTTACAAAATGAAGCATAGCGAAGATGATGCAAAAAAAAAAGTGGCCACCAAAACACTGCAAGCGATCATGCTCAACAATTTCGATGTGGTTTCTATGAAGATGGGGGACGACATTTTTGGACCTTCTGTCACCACTCTATTGACCACTGTCAGGGTTCTTTCCCTCAGAGACTCAGAGACACATCAGTAGAAAAGCACAACACCAAGCAGGAAAGAATACATATATTATTAGTATTATTATTACTACTATCATTGTTGTTGTTCTATTTTGAGTTTTGCGCTTTGAACATGGATTACCAATCTACTGCCAAATCAATAGCAGCATTAAGTATTAAAACGAACTATATCATCATTATCAGCAGCAACAGCCTACATTGATCCACTGCTGGATGAAGGCTCCCCAGCATGAATCCACTTGCTTCAATCTATAGCTTCCCTTTTCCATGTCACACCGGCAAAGTTTATTATTTTATCTTCCCATCGTCTATGTGCTGTTCTTCTAGGTATTTTTTCTTCTCTTGGGATCCACTCGATAGTTTCCTTTTTCCATCATTGATCTGTTTTTCTTGCAGTGTAATAATAATTATTATATTGTGTACCACCTTGGTATATTAAATACAATGTAAAGAATTGTAACCATTTAGTTCTGAAGTATATTTTTGTTTTAAAAGACTTACTAACTTGTATATTATTTTGTGGGTCAATCAAGAATTGAGACACCAGTATTGTGCTCTCAGCAACAGAAAGAAAGGCATTCATTCTGGACAAAGCACCCAGGTTTTGAGAATTTTTATGAGGCCTTTTTTCTTTGTCCCACTGTCTGTCAGTCAGGTACTTTCAGTGACTGAGAGTGAATCAGTCAGTCAGTGGGTCAATCAGTGTCTCAGTGTGTCTGTCTGTCAGTCTGCCAGGTTGTCAGCGTCTCATACCATTGTGAGGTAAGCCGTTACTCGGGAGTCGCAGGGGGGAGTCCACACTCCGGCTGCGCTGTGATTGGTGGCCAGGTCTCACATGGGGCACACTCCCACAATACACTGCAACCGGCACCCGTACTGGTCCTGAGGACACACAGCAATTAACTGACCACACCACAGACAGATATACAGATGCACAAAAATACAGAGACAAGAATCGCAGCTGCAGTGTTGAATTTACTTACCTGCAGTGAATTCAGATTGTTCCATGGCTGCAGCCTCCCCTGCCCTTCGCCTCTTCCTCCCTCTCTGTCTCTCTCAGTGCTGTATCAGAGGTAGGGAGAGAAAAGCTGAATTGACAGAGCCACAGGAAGGACCAGACAGCAGAGTGCCAAGGGGAGAAGAGGAGAGGTGTCGTTTAACGCCCCTAAGAGCAGTGGTGCCGCCAGCGGTGGCCAGGGGGGACCACGGCCACCCTGATACAATCGCTGCCCCCCCCTCATGAGTTGCATATGCATATTTTGCTTCTGAGTATGCATAATATGCTTATATCTGATATTTTACATTAGATACTATCCATTTAAATCAATAATGTATATTTTTCATAATAGTTAATGTGAAAGAAAATAACAAATGCACAGCCAGCCAGCCGCTTTTGACTGTCCGACACTGCATCACACTTCAACCCTAGGCTATAGTAAAATGTATATTGTTGTCCATGATTATGCAGTTTTGTTTTGTTTTTCATTTTTGGACATATATAATATAATACTTCCATTTACAAAAAGACCCAGCAACAGCCGAACAAAGCTGTATTGAAAATAATTGGAGGCCTCTGTGTGGTGTTTTTAAACTTGAGTAGGCTTGCTCCCAGTAAATGTTTTGTTCCTTACAATCAATGCACTCCTTCAAATTAAAGCTGTATGTTTGTCTTTTTAAGGAAAAAGACAACTAGCCTATCTGAAGAACAATTAATCGCCTAACACATACAGATACATAACACATTAAAACAGGATTCTTGTGGAACTCAAAATGTTAACTGTACCAGTATTAGTCTATGCACTACAGATAATTAGTAACATTAACTGTAACATAAGAAACCAAAGTATATCAGTATGCGATTCCTTAACTCTCATATTTACATCGTTTTCAAATAGCCTATATACTACAACAGCATAATAGAATTCCTGAAATTCAGTTATGGCTTTTGATTTTGGTGTGCCACCCCAAGATTTTCATGACAAATTTCTGGGGTCGCCACAGCCTAAGTGTGGAACGACCGTCCCACTGAGCTCAGGACCGCACAGTCTCTGACCACCTTCTGGTGATTTCTCAAGACACATCTGTTCAGACTGTACCTGTAATACAGCAGCCTTGCTATTTTGTACTTATTAAACTCTGCTTGCTTATGCTCCTGCGTACTTCTGTATGGTTAGCACTTCTTTTGTGTTACTGCAGCCCTTCCAATGCCTCCCTCTCCCTTTAGCACACACTTCACAGTATTGTGTCTGCACTTGTTAGCTCATTGTACTAGGATGTGTGCTTACTGTATTTTGTACTCATTGGATTACTGCATTTTTGTAATGCTTGAAAGTGAAAACTGTTAAGTTGTCCTGGATAAGTGCATCTGCAAATATATAACTGATAAAATAAAGAAAGATAACACACAGGTAGAGAGTACGTGTAAGAGTGTGTGTGCTGGCAGTCCTGAGCAGCGTGTCAGTGTGTGTGTGTGAGTGTGAGAGAGAACGGGAGAGAGTGGGAGATGGCTATCAGTAGCTTGTCCAGACAGGACCATGTGGAGATACGAGTGTGTCGATGATAACACACAGCACCCCCACCCCCCCACCCAGGGCTGCAAACACAACCTGAAGTAGACATGTCACAATATCTAAACACGTCCAGAAAAACAGATTGTGGTACTAATGTCAATAAATTGAGAGTGCTTTCCTGATAAAACCAGCAGCGTACACTTTGTTTTACTGTAGTTGAATATACATAATCACTGCTGTTAAACTGAATGTTTCTTCAGTGACCTACACACCAAAGTGTCACACTGTGGCCCCGGTCAGGATCACACAGCCGGGGACAGGAAAGCTGGGCTCAGCTCAGGGCACAGGGTCCTCTGAGGGAGGGAGTGGTGGAGGGAGAGAGAGAGGAGGAGGTGGGTGTTGCAGGGGCCATATTACAGCAATGATTCCCTGCAGTATGGAGACTCACACATACCCCTTGTCGATAACTCCAGTCCAGTCAGAGTACACATACAGACTGGCAGCTTTAGCTACTCATGACTCCACACGCAAGCTCATAAAAAATAAAAAAATAAAAACGTCACAAGATAAATGGTAGATATACAGCCTGGCACCTCATGGAACCAGCATTGGCGGTTCGTCTGTGTTTGCTGCACAGCATTTTGAGCAGCCAGGTGTTTGGTCTGTGCCTGTGAGCTTAACTTCACAGTTTATAATGCCCAGTCTAATATTAACCACTTCCAGTATACGCTACACTATACACTACGCAGACCGACAGAGAAACAGAACATGCTGGGATACAGTACCTGTGTGAGACAGGAGCTCCCTGACCTGTCTGTCCCTACCTCTGCACAAACGTCCCACAGCGTCCAGGGCTCCAGAGATGCAGCGCAGAGCTGCTCAGAGACACACAGACTCACCGCCAGCTTCAGAGTCCCACATACATTCACCTGCCAGCTGGGTCAAGAGATTGGCAGACTCATAAGGTGACTCACAGAGAAAGTCACAGACTGACAGGCTAACATACTCTCACACAAACAGACTGACCCACAGCGTGTGCAGCCCGTCTCCTCTCTCTCTCTGCCCAGGGGAGTAGAGAGCCACGCTGTCACTGACTGAATACACACATACCTACACTCACAATCACACACTGGCCAGGGCGAGCCGGGGCAGGGCAGAGCCACCTCAAACACTGCAGCCTAGTAACCAGGAACAACGAACACAGTGGGACAGCCCTGCAGGGACACATGTGTGTGTGACTGTCAGTGTGTGCGAGTGTGTCAAAGTGGAAATGTGCATGTGTGTGTGTGTGTCAGAGTGTGTGCGTGTGTGCGAGTTGGTGTGTGTGAGTCAGAGGGTGTGCGTTTGTCTGTGTTTGAGTGTCAGACTGTGCGTGTGCATGTGTGTGTCAGTATTTGAGTTCCAGTCTGTGAGTGTGTGAGTAAATGTGTCAGAGTATATGTGTGTGTGTCTGCACTGCCCACACTGGACTACAGGGCTCGACCTCCTCTGAATGGAGGTTTATACTGGCTGTGCCCCCTGTCCTAACTATGTGACTAGAACAAATAAATGATTAATGTTATTAAATAGTTAATTTCTCCAAATTTCCGGCAATATCGCCTAATAATCAAAAACAAATGCAACATTCTACCATGTAGGATAGACTGACAGCCTCTTCTGTTACATCTGTAGTTCCCCATTCTTCCCACAAGGGGGCAGTGTAGGGTAACAAACTGGAGAGGATCGGTGCAGTTCAGTTACTGTATTGAAATGGCCTCATTTAACCTTCACTGTAATGTATTGTAACTGTGTCGACCTATTCTGGTGTTAAACACTGGAAAAAACTTTGGGGGAAAAAAGGTCTGAATTCAATTGCGCTGACGTGAAGACCAGTCAAGATTTTTTTTAATAATTTGTTTTCGATTGTGAAAAAGGAACGTGGAAAAGCAACACATTCCCTCTCTCTGTCTCTCTCTGTCTCTGTCTCTCTGTATGTGTGTGTGCATGTGTGTGCATGTGTGTGCGTGTGTGTGTGTGTTCTTTCCCTCAGGGTTTCTTGTAGCTTCATTAAAATGCAAATGACAATTAAACAATTGAATCTTCTCATGCAAATAAGCTTGTGCGCCTTGGTACAAACCCCGGATCATAAACTAACTTTATTCAAATGTTAATGCAAATTGGAATATGAACATGCAATCCTGCAATTGCATTTTGTTTTTTTAATGTATGCATTATTTGGGTCAAAATGAAAATGTAAATGCAATAATTCAACTTTTCTAAGCACTTTAAAAGACTTGCTCAGCTTTATGGTGAACAATATTCAAATGGTAATTCAAAGTTTAAAATTCAAACCCAATAAAAAACGATTACCTATTTGTTTTATGTATGTATGCAACATTTAAGGCATAATTTAAATGAAAATTAAATAATACAACTGTACATGAATTTTCATGCTATATCGTGCACATTCTATGACCGTTTGAAAATGTTAATGAAAAAGCCATTTGACATTTCATTTTGAAAGACTTCCCCCCTTCATGGTTAACATCATTCAAACGCTAAGTCAAATGTGAATAGAGAACACCAGTGCCCCACTTTGCAATTGGATTTTCTTGCTCTTACGCCGTTTCCCTAACAAAAAGAGAATGCAATGTCAAACTCTATTGCATTTGCAGTCATTCTAGAGCTGTGCATTTGCATTTTCATGTTCTACCTCTACCTCTAACCTCCGACCTCTGAATTTTTACCACAGGAACTAGACTAACAGACAGCTGGGAGGGAGCCTAAAAGCATGTGTAATGAAGTCTGCTGATTCCATGACAATTCACCCCTATCCTACCTTGTCCACATAAGCATTTTTAACTATGAGTGTGTTAACTTATTGTAGAGCTATTGCATTTCAAGATTTATTTAAATATTTAAAGATATATTTCAATCATTTACAGATGTCTTTAAATGAATTTGATCTCATTTAATTCCATTTACAGATATCTGAAATGTATTTAATTTCAAAACATCTATTAATTTCAAAATATCTGAAATACATTTGAAGATGTCTCAAAATAACTGGCTCTTTAAAGTATTTTCCACATGTCATTGTGTTACAACATTAAATCAGAATGGATTTAACCAGGAGTTTTTGCCACTGATCAACACAGAAAAAAGCTCTACTTTGGTTTCATCAGACCATAGAAACTTCCTCCACTTGGTCTCAGAGTCTCTCCCACATGCCTTCTGTCAAACTCTAGCTGAGAGTTTTTTTTCTCTCCCATAAAGGCCACTTTTGTGAAGAACCCGGGCTATTGTTGCAGTAGCACAGTGTCTCCCAGCTCAGCCGTGGAAGACTAACTCCTTTAGAGTTGCCATAGGTCTCTTGGTGGCCTCTGAGACTAATGCCCTTCTCGTCCGGATACTCAGTTTTTGAGGACGGCTTGATCTAGGCAGATTCACAGTTCGCTCCATTTCTTAATAATGGACTTTACTGAGCTAAGAGGATATTCAATGCATTGGAAATATTCTTACATTTCACCCCTGATTGGTGCTTTTCAAGAACCTTGTTCCCTATCTGCATTGATCTTTATCTGCATTCCCGATCTGTTCCTTCATCTTTATTATGTCGTTTTTGTTAGGAATTGTACTAACCAACCCAGAGACAGGTGTATTTAACCTGAAATCATGTGACACACTTTAATTGCACAGAGGTGGACTAAAGACAATTGGGTTCGCCACAGCTCAATCAGGTGTGTCATAGCAAAGGGGTGATTACTTATTCATTCAAGTATTTTCTGTTTTGTAATCCATTCTGATTTCATGTTGGAACACAATGAAATGTGGAAAAGTCCAAGGGGGTGAATACTTTTGAGAGCCGCTGTAACTGTTAAGGTTAGTATATGTTGGCTGAAACTATCACTTCCTGTTTTCTCATTCAGTTACATAGAAATTAATGAACGAGTGAAAAGGAAGTGATAATCTCAAGTCCACCATGAAGCGGGAAGTCTTTAAAAATTAAATGTCAAAAGTCTTTTGAATTAACATTTTAATATTGTCAGCAAATGTGCATACTAGAATATGCAAATGAAAATGGGAATATTGCATTAGCATTTTCATTTTGACCCAAATAATGTATGCAGACACATAACATGAAAATGCAATTCATTTGAATAAAGTCCACTATATGCTTCCATAACAATTCCCCAACTAAATGAAAATCCGATGTCAAATGATATTAACATTTTCTCTTTTCACATTTGAATTAACATTTGAATAATGTTAACCGTGAAGGGGGGAAGTCTTTGAAAATGATATACCAAATGACTTTTTCATTAACATTTTCAAACTGTCATAGAATGTGTATGATAGAGCATGAAAATTCAAATGCAATTGGATTATTCAATTTAAATTTCAATTATGACTTAAATGTTGCATAAATAAATGGAAAATATAGGTTACAATTGTTTTATTGCATTCTGGTTTAAAACATTGAATTAAAATTTTAATATTGTTCATCATAAAGCGGGGGAAGTCTTTGAAAATAAAATGTCAAATGGCTTTTTCATTAACATTTTAATATTGTCAGCGAATGTGCGTAGTACAATATGCAAATGCAGATGGGATTATTGCATTTACATTTTCATTTTGACCCAAATAATACATGCATAAATGGAAAATGTTCTAATTTGCATTAACATTTGAATAAAAGTTAACTATACACTTCCATACCTCTTCTGTGTGAGCGTTTTTATATATAAAGTGTGTGTGGTGTGTGTTATGAACAACAAGCTGGTGTCACTAAATTATAGTAATGCTGAATTTGTTATTTTCAGTCAGCATGGAATATAGTTGTTAATTTTGTGGGGGAGTAATAATAACAGAACTAATTTATTATGCAGATCCTCCTCAAGTCAAAGAGCTCTCCTGTCAAACTGCTATAGCAAAAGGACACTGCTATAAGGTTGCAGCTGTCAGCCAGACAATACTGTATACTGTACAAGGATTAGTTAACTAACTGAACCTTGACTGTGATTGGCGAAAAATAAGGGGTGGGCTTTAAATATAATGTGTGTTATTAAAACATTGTAATGTTTCAACTAGGTTTGGTCACGAGAAAAACAGCTGGTAGAAGTGTATGTATATTCTTTATATCATATTTTCATGCACTGATCACATCAACAAGAAAATATTTCTGGATACATCAGACTGAATAGTGAAATACATAAACAATAATACAGATGTATTAGTTTTATTTACCCCAATTAATTGTTTCTATATATTGTTTATGTCAGCATTTACAAAAAAGGGTCCTTAGTAATAATATTGCTTGATTGTCATTTGTCTTAACATTGCACATACCTTACAATATCTAATATATTTCCTAATATGTTTTGATATTAATCAAGTATTTTGAATCTTTGAAAACCAATGTTATATACATTGGATTTCAAAGATTATATGTAAATTATTACATATTATTGTTATTGTTATTACATATTACATATAATGAGTATATGTAAATTATATGTATATAACATTGTCTGTATGCAAATCAATACTTAATAATAATATATCTGGATGTAAAGTGTTCCACTTAATTCTACATTTGTTCACACATTTAGTGATCCTGAAGTAAACAAACTGATATCTAAGATGGTCACCAGGAGACAGGGGCCCTTGAAGACAAATAGATGGATGAGCTTGGATTGAAAATCATCTCATCTCTCACCTTGAGGACCTGAGGCTTTGTGCAACATACTACAGCAAAAGCTTTGGACACTAATGCATTTAAAAGGAATGTTCTCATTTTATATTATTGGAAATAATCTTCATAAGATTTTCCCACATGGATTTAACAACAGATTACAGATTAACAAATTGTCTAGTTTTTAAACTACAAATAAAAAATAAATGTTAAACGTTGCATTTTCCTCAATTAATTTACGCAACTCTGAATACAATTTAAAATAATGTATTTTGAGTTGCAGAGTTTTTGCAATAATGTTTTATACATGTTGATCAAATGCCCTGCATGAAGGTGGTGGGTTTCCTAGGTGAACATACTGCTGTAAAAAATGTAATTAATAAATAGGCTACATATATAAATTCTAAGAGACCAGGCTCGATTCTGGCAGCCGAGTCTGCCCCAATGCCGTTTACCCAGAACTGGACTGATGTACATTCATACAATACAGTTTGACATCGGGACAGTTCTGGCAAATGGCATCATGCCGGAATCGGGCCAGTTCTGGCCGGAATCAGTATGCTGTCTGGCAGGATATTTACTGTCAAGACCGTTTGACTGCTCTGACAGTCACTGTAGCTCGATCCTCTGGCGCCTGGTAAATATCCTGTAATGAATGCAGAAAAACAGCCCCTCTCACCCTCTCTTTCTCTCCCTCCCTGGGTTGCGTGCAGCTGCATTCAAATGCAAATACTAATCTACTTGTTTATGCAAATACGCTCAACCGCCTCCATAGCACCTGCATACAAATGCAAATATAACCCATGATGATTCACAAATGCATTTGACAACAATAACAAGCCTGACGCACAAAAAGCAGAACATTGTAGCCAGGCAACCAGGTGCTCTTTATTTATATATTTTTAGTATTTGTTTGTAATTTTTGTTAAGCTAACAGACAAACACTCTACACAGAAAATGACTCTGAATTATGCCACACTTGGGCTATACACCGATCAGCCATAACATTATGACCACTGACAGGTGAAGTGATTAACACTGATAATCTCGTTATCATGGCACCTGTCAGTGGGTGGGATATATTAGGCAGCAAGTGAACATTTTGTCCTCAAAGTTGATGTGTTAGAATCAGGAAAAATGGGCAAGCGTAAGGATCTGAGCAACTTTGACAAGGGCCAAATTGTGATGGGTAGACGACTGGGTCAGAGCATCTCCAAAACTGCAGCTCTTGTGGGATGTTCACGGTCTGCAGTGGTCAGTACCTATCAAAAGTGGTCCAAGGAAGGAAAAGCGGTGAACCGGCGACAGGGTCATGGGCAGCCAAGGCTCATTGATGCACGTGGGGAGCGAAGGTTGGCCCGTGTGGTCCGATCCAACAGACGAGCTACTGTAGCTCAAATTGCTGAAAAAGTTCATGCTGGTTCTGATAGAAAGGTGTCAGAACACACAGTGCATTGCAGTTTGTTGTGTATGGGGCTGCGTAGCTGCAGACCAGTCAGGGTGCCCATGCTGACCTTTCCACTGCCAAAAGCGCCTACAATGGGCACGTGAGCATCAGAACTGGACCACGGAGCAATGGAAGAAGGTGGCCTGGTCTGATGAATCATGAGTTCAAGGTGTTGACTTGGCCTCCAAATTCCCCAGATCTCAATCCAATCGAGCATCTGTGGGATGTGCTGGACAAACAAGTCCGATCCATGGAGGCCCCACCTCGCAACTTACAGGACTTAAAGGATCTGCTGCTAATGTCTTGGTGCCAGATACCACAGCACACCTTCAGAGGTCTAGTGGAGTCCATGCCTCGACGGGTCAGGGCTGGTTTGGCAGCAAAAGGGGGACCTACACAATATTAGGCAGGTGGTCATAATGTTATGGCTGATCGGTGTATATATTATGTGATATTGACTGATATGCAGATTTGAAGCAGTTGCTTAAAAAAAAAAAAAAAAATCCCTGTGATTGGGGATCTGGCTACTTGCCTTTAAATGGGAACTGCTCAGGACATCAGTGCTTTTAACTGCACACTACTTCTCTGCCTCAGTTCTATATATTTTCTTATTCTCTCATCCAGTGCATTTTTACATACCCCATAGGAAGCTGTTTTATATTCCATTTCATTGCTTAGGATAAAGTTGAATCAGGATTGGCAACGTTTTGGCATAATTATCAAATATCTGCCTCCCTCTTCTTTATCAGTTAAACTGCAGAGACTCGGCTGAGACTGTCTGAGCTGAGCCCCACTGCCCACAACTATTTTGTATTTGTATTTTATTTTGTCCATAATGAGATTTCACCTCATTGCTGAATCCCCCTGCACCGGTGGCAATTGTGTGTGGTTGAAACCATAAGACACGCCCCGGCCGTATAAAGAGGGAGGCGCTGTGACTGCAGCTCCATAGCCCTGCGAGTGGAGAGGCAGGCAGCCCGTTTCCCAGCGCTGACCGCTCACAGCCGCCCCCGTCCTCTCAGCGCCGGTGGGGGTGTTGGGTGTCTCTGCGTCTGCAGATGCGGATTGTTGTCTGCGGATCATCCCCGGCCGTACTGGTGAGTACCGGTTACCGTTTCATATTTCCTCTGGCTCAATCACACACACTTTCTCTGTACCGCTAATCTCGCTTCATCATGCTTACCATTCCCCCCGCTGCCCTGTGCACAGCCCGACCAGGCATGCGTCCTGGCTGTCCTGCTCCCTCACAGGCGGACGGGGTGCTGGGGACGATTGGATCAGTCCCAACTGCGGATCAATTAACTAATAAACGCGTTCCAGTCCTCCGTTAATATAAACCTAGAAATATTGAAATATCATTCGTTTGTGGTGCAGCCCAATACAAGGATGGCTTACAAACGAAACCCAAAAAGTTATTGTCGCAACCCGTTTGGCTCCGGGCTATTGGCAAATATAGTGAACTTGGATATGAAAGGCTCTATATTGCTCTTCATTGCATCTTTTGTGCAGATTGTCTTGATGTGGGTGTTTGTTCTTACACCTCCTTTCCCAATACTGTACTTTGTTTTGCTCTGCAGTCTGATTCGTCTTGCTGCATTGGTTACCGGTATCCTATCACACCTTATTAACTGTTAAAAGCGAGCAGCTTTGGATACAAAAAAAGTTTATGCCGCTTTAAAATGGTTAATCCTCTGTATCACCATATCAGATAGTTATGTCATTGTACTGAGAAAGTGTTTGTAGCCAGATCGGTTTAATTACTGCATCACGATGCTTTAGGCAACAATGACAAACAGTAGATGAACTTAGTTGCTTATTCTTGTGAATGTCGGAACGAGTGCAATCCAGGACAGAAAAGGGGGATGTGTATGATCCTGTAAAGTCTATAGAGTGATAAAAGGAGGCAGGAGGGAGAGGAAGAGGAAGATGGGAAAGATTGCACCCATGTCTGTCAGTACCTTGTGTTCCCCCATGCAAGGTGTTTCACCACTTCAGCAAAAACTCAAATTGTGTCCTGCCCCAAAAAACACCCTCAGGGAAATTTGAGGGAGAGAGGATGGGAGGGAGAAAAATAAAAAATAAAACACACCATACTGTCCCATTTGAATGAGAGAATTGGCTGTTTCTGTGCGCGCAGCAGAGTACTGGACAGCCCTGATCCTACAGAGCCCCAGGACAGTTATTTTCTACAGGGCACCAGATTATAAAGAAACACTTGTGAATCAATGGAGAAAGTCCAGTCACCTTGTTTAAGGGAATTTCTGGTTCTTGAGGGGCTGAAGGGGTTTGTTCCTAGTGATCGCAGAATGAAACTGTTACAATGGCTAAATGGAGAGACTTTGGACGATTGAGGACTAGGGAATGGAAAGAACAGTCATATACTATCCTGCCCTGACCAAAAGGCAGCATGTGTTAAACCAGTGTTTCTCTCGGGCTTGATTATGGCTGCTCGCTGCCTGCTAATGCTTCACTGCCCTCCTATGTCAGTTGTTTAGGCGGGAGAAAAAATTCTGCAGGTTCACATGCATTTGCAATTCTCTTCAAGTACTTTGCAGATTGTGTTGCCCCCTGTTCATCAAGGTGAGACCTTCACCTCACTCCTCTACCAGTCCCTCCCTTCACTCCATTCTCATTCTCCTGTTCACACTCTTCTCAACCCCTGGAGAAGATCAGAAACGGGCGAGCTTGATTGGACTGAATGCAGAGAGCCGTGTCGAGAAGGGCTCTTTGATGAATGGGGATGAACTCAATTCTAGAAGTATTTGAAGAGCACTGCTAATGCATGACACCACGTCCGATCCCACCTCCCCCAGTAAAAAGCCATCCACAAGAAAATAAAAACTCAGGAAAATAAAGCACACGACTGAGGTGGAGGCTCTGGTTACAGAATTTAATTTTGCAGTCGTCTCATCCTCCTGTTAGAACAGCAACAGCCTGTACAAACACCGCGCTGCACAGACAGAGAATCGGACAAGACGGACGGACACAACACCTACCAGCCACCTCCTGCACAAGAGCCCCCACCCAACCCCATATCAAACAATAAAGCAGGCAGGACGGGGGCGCTAAAGAGTCTCCCCGAACTGACGCACAGGGCAGGGGTAGGGAGGAGCTGGGAAGGGCAGGGCCTCAGTCTGTAAAAAATCACCAAGATCAGTCCACACCACACCCCCACACCCTCCCCTCCCCAGTTGTCAATTTTCGGGCCAGTACAGGGAGTGTCCAGTCCTCAGTGTGGTTCAGTGGCACCACTCTACAGGCTGCCCTGGGGTACTGTGCCAACTGTCGGTATTGCCCCAGGCATAATTCAGATATCTTCATCTTTGTATAAAACTGTGTTGGTTGGTTGTTTTTTTTTCTTAAAATAAAATCCAAAAGAAATGAAAATGAAAAAAAAAAAATTATATAAATTTCTCCATTCTGTTTTGCGTTTTTCCTCCCCTCTCCTTCTCATTCTTCCTCGCTCTCGTTTTCCGGCTCCAAGTCCGAGTCACCGTTCACTTTAGTTTCCACATTCATCTCCTCCTCTTCCTCTCCCTCTTTCTCTCTATCTGATGTCTCGTCCATCTCTTCTTCCTCATCCTCCTCCCAATTCTGCTCATGGAGGGAAAATATATTTGATCATTAAAAGCAAGAAACCCTCAGGCAGTTCAGAGATCACAATAGCAATAAGAAATTGAAGGTCCCCTGCATGTTTTTAGAGATCAGTGACCAAACCCCCCTCCCCAGTCAGGGTGATACTCACATCAGAGTCTTCCTCGGCCAGTCCTTCATCCCCAGAGCCTTCCTCTCCCTCATCTGAAGAATCTGCAAGAGGATCACAGATCAACTGTCAGTTTCAAACAGATAATGGCTTGCTTGCCTTGAACAAGACTAGGGGTCAAATTCATGGGCACATTTCTTCAAATGCTTTGAAGATTGTGTTGACCTTCTAACTCCTCTACCAGTCACTCCCTTCACTCCATTCCCATTCACCTGTCCATGCTCTCCTCTACTACTGCAGAGCGGTCAGAGGTGGAGAAGAGCAGGGACAGGCGAGTTCGATGGGGAGAGCAGTGATGAGAAGTGCTCTCCCTTGATAAATAGAGGTGAACAGAATCATAAAAGGAATTTGAAAAGAAATATTGCAAAACCATTTGACCCCAAGTGTGGCTTGAATGCACCACTAGGAACAGTAAGGGTAAATGCTTTACTGCAGCATAAAAGACTATTCAAGGTTTACAGAATATTAATTTGTACAGACAGAGGGAGAGCGCGAGCGAGAGACTCATTAAAACTCCCACCCCCTCCATCGAGCCGAGCTCCAAGTACAAGTGCATTTCCATTTATATGTAAATTATTATTTCCCCCAACCTGCATTTGCATTTAAACACAATCGGAAAAACATGTGCGCACACACAGTGCATTTGCATTTATTCAGAAAAGCAAGGCGCTTATATTTTCATAAAGAAGATGCATTTCAGCTGTAAAGAAAAATCATAAATGCCTTTAGCAAAGGTTAGGGTCACTCAACCTGAAATTAACACAGCTAATCAAAGGAGGCTGACAGCCTGCAGGCAGAGACCGTATCCTCGGGACAGCACATTAAAGCAGAAGCATGAGGAACAGACACTATTAGACACAGTGGTGTGTCGAGTACTCCTACTGTCTGCTCCTTTGCCTGCTGACAACAGGTGCTGCTCAGGAAAAACTCTCAAAAGTATCCGAAATCTCAAAATAAAACTCATGCATTTAAAAAAAAAAAAACATGTTTCCAGCACCTCTATGCTATATTCAGAAACATGTGGCTTCACAAGGCAAACTGTAAGCAAGATTTATTATATATATTTTTAAGTGATGGTTGATTACAAAACCTGGATTCTTTTGGGGACTGTGTTCCTCACACCTGCAAGTGAACACCCCTTGACTTATTACGAAGAGTTGCATGTTACAGTATCTTACAGTACATAAGACATTGCATGAGTTGAAACATACACCCGCTTCCCTCTGTTTCTCTAGGAACCAGCCCCCCCACCCCCCCTGGGCCACCATGACCAAACGCAGGGCGTCGGTTGTGTTCGATCACTTTGTGGTCCCCGACACGGCCGAGGAGGTGTGCAGGGTGCAGTGCAAACACTGCGGAGTGGACATGAGCTTCAACAGGAGGGCCACCTCCAACCTACTCAACCACATGAAGGTGAGCGCTCACCCAAACAACCATTCAGGACAGGTCTGCTTGAAACAACAAGACAACATGGCACTACAGGACAGCACAGTGTAGCGTCTCACTCCAGTAGCCAGTGAACAGGGCAGCTTACGACAGGACCTGTAGGTCACAGACACCAGTCAATGCCACACTGCAGCGGTCTTGTAGTCCTGGAGCAGCCGTATACAACAAGGGTCTGCATTGACTGGGGATACCTCCAGACAAAGCATAGCACAGGGTCACAGTCCAGGTGCCAGCTACATAAAACAATCTGTTAAGAGTAGGTTTTGCCTATTATTTTCCTTTGCAGTAGACCTGAAAAGACTTTGGCATGGACATCACACTGACACCTCAAACTCCTCTCTTGCAGAGGAAGCACGCCTACATCCCCTTGGAGCTCGCATCCAGCCCAGCCAAGCCATCGCCGCCACCTCAACCCCTGACCTCCCTGACCCCCCCGCCTATAAAGAAGTGGCAAGACAGTGACCCCCGTCAGGCTCAGGCTGACATGGCGCTGATCCGCCTGTTTGCTGGGGAGCTCCTGCCCCCCTCCCTGGCGGACAGCCCACTGCTGAGGGCCTTCCTACAGGAGCTCCAGCCAGCCTACAGTCCCCCAGGCCACCCCACCCTGCTGAAGGCACTGGGCCAGCAGCTATCACAGCTCCTCCCACAGGTGCGGGCGCTGGTTCACTCCGCCCCACGCGTGTGTCTGACTGCCAGCCTGGGGCGTGGCCGTTACGTGGCAGTAGCTGGACACGCGGTGGTGGACTTCACACCACGGACAGTGATGCTGGGCTGCAGGAGGACCGGACGGGTTGGGGATAAACGGGCGACTCCAGGCTTACTCCAGTTTTGCCACCAGATTGTGGAGGATTATGACCTGGCAGGCAAGGTGGCCTGCATCCTCATAGACCTGGCCCCCGAGGCCCAACACCACGCCACCCTGCCGGGGTTCGAGGGATCGGCTTCAGACAATGGTTGGGGGGAGGAGGAGGGCAAGCTGGAGGATGGGAAAGGTGTATTGGGGCTCCAGCCCTGCTTTGCCAGAGCCCTGCACTTGGTGGTGACTGATGCGCTTCAGGCAGTGGCCCAGGCAGCTGCTCCCTCCATAGGCCGAGCTGCCTCCATCAGCACCCTCCTGCAGAGCACCACTACTGCCCCAGAGCTGCGGCATGACCCCCCCACCCACACCGTCCCCTCCCTCTGGAGCAGTCAACTGAGGGTCATCCGCATGGTGCTGGCAATGGCTGAGAGCAGTGGCAGCACCCCCCCACCCCTTGAACCCGGTGACCAGCAGCTCCTGGAGGAGCTGGTTGGCCTCCTAAGCCCCTTCGAAGAGCTACAGGAACGGGTGCGAGGTGGGGGAATGAGGACAGTACCAGGGACAGCACCAGTGCCTGCCAGCTTGGTCATCCCCTCCATCCAAGGCCTCCACAGGCACCTGGGCTCTGCGTTTGAGAGTGGGCCGGGACCAGGACCAGGGTTAGGACTCGCTCCTGCCCTGCGGAGTGCAGTGGAGCGGCGGCTCTCTGGGTTTGAGAGAAGCGCAGACTACCAGAGAGCCACCCTGCTGGACCCAAGGCTGAAACTGCGCTGCTGGGAAGGGGAGCTTGGGGACCAGTCGAGTAAAGTGGCCCAGGTGGACCAGGTAGCCCAGCTCAGAGAAGACCTCCTGTCTCTGGCCAGCACGGTCCACACAGACTCCCCAGCTCCATGCCCGCCTAAGCCTCTGCCCTCGCCTTCCTCTCCCTGCTCCCCAAAGAGAAGCTGCCTATTCCCCTTCTTCCAGGACGACCCCCCAGTATCGCCCAGCCCCCATTCCCAGGAGGTAGAAAGCTACCTGGGGGAGGCCTGCCTACCCTATAGCCAGGACCCACTGGCCTACTGGAGGAGCAGCCGGCAGCGCTACCCCCGGCTGGCTCACCTGGCTCAGCACTACCTCTGCATCCCCGCCTGCCCCCAGCCCAGCTGCGCCCTGCCCGCCCCCCCAGTGCCGAGTGACTGTGAACTCGATATGCTTGCGTTCATCAGGTGCAACAACAGACTGCTGTAGAAGAGCAACGCAGCGGTGGGCTGAGGGTTGACCACAGATGGAACAACCACCTTCCAATCGGTTATTCTCCTATGACAATCTGTTCATGATAAGGTGCATCACAGGCTCCAGAGACACAGATTAAGGGCAGGGCACCTTAGTGGGGTGAATTGAAGCAATGCTTATATCCTGATGTGCTCATAAAGACCTCTCTTGCACTGTGGGGATCTCTCAGTGACTCATGAAGGTATGCCCTTTGTTAGTTTTAGTTTTATATACAGAGACTGATCTGTGATTTTTTTCAATAAAGCTGTTCACAGAAGTCAGTGTGGGGTGTGCGGTTTCCATTTACACATAAACCAACAAAATAAGGGGCTGCTCAGTCCAGCCTGGTTGCCTGGCTACAGAAGTCTAATTCTCATGCGTGAAGCATGTTCATGTCAGTTCTCAAATGCATTTACAGATCCAGGGTTTTATTTGCATTTGTACTGAGGTGTGTGAGCTCATTTGCATGAACAAGATTAAGTAGTTTCTCATTTGCATTTAAATTCAGTTGCATGCAATGTCAGAGGGAGGGAGGACAAGTAGAGAAGGGAGAGTAGAGTTTTTGTACAGTAAGAATAATTCACCATGCAGAGCAATCCTAATGTCAGGATATTTACATCTGGTTAAAATTAAATCCCTCAAAACTTTAAGGATTAAAAAATCCTTAGCCAAATAGAACAATTAGACACTGCATTCAAGAGAATCGTATTATTACAAGCATGTACAAATTTTACTGTAATTTGTCTTCAAGTAAGTTACAGACTGGCTGAGTGTCAAAATATTAAATATTCCTGCAATAAATCAGGATTATGCATCAAAATGCTGAAATTACATCCAGTTTCTAAAATAATAAAACATTCCAGCTTCCTTGTGTGTGGAATCAACAAGTCCCACATACTACCCCCCCACCTGGCCCCTGTCCAGTGAGTGTTTGCCCCAACTCATCCAAAAGGCTGGGAACAGTTAGGAACAGGGAAACTCTGGTCCTGCAGGGTACAGCCCTTCTTTAAATATCAGACAGAGAGCCAGAGAAATGCTGGGCATGTCCTTACCCTCTTCATAGACCAGTTTGGCGGTGAGGTCCAGCTCTGTGACGGTGTGTGACCTCTCCGATGCCGCGACCTGAGGGCAGGGGATACAGGGTTACATACCAAAGATCAAGGTTTAATCCTATTTATTCACAATCACTGGAATTATTGTAACGATTATAGGTCTTTAAATGTATATCTAATATTCTTGGGAGATTAGGACAACCCACAGTTTCAGGGGTCAGGGGTGTGATGCGAGAGCTCAGGTCATTACCTGTGTGACCAGCAGGTAGAGTTTGCCATGCAGTCTAGTGAGCTTGTGGAACATCTTCACTCGGCTCTCAATCAGGTGGTACAGGACACCCAGCTGGCCCACCAGGTCAGGCACCTGCAGGAGAGAGAGACAGGCTGTAACACCCCCCAATATTCACATTCACCGGCTACAGCAGGAGAGGGGAGACTCACTCACGGACAGGCACATAAACATCTGTACACTGAATCATCCCCATTACTCCTTCCAGTCCTCTCCACCTCCATCCCTCCACCCCCACCCCCTGTAGGGGACACTCACTGTGGACAGATAGGAGGCATGGAGTGTGAGGACTGCCTTCAGCCAGCGCACCATCATCACAGCACTAAGAGAGGGCGAGAAACACGAGTACACTTTCAATACACAGACGACAATATGAAAGCATTCCAGTGTAGAGGGACGGGACAAAAAAAATAAATGGCACAAACATTTCACAGCAGCTGGGTTCTCACCTGTATGGATTGCCCTGCATCCTCTTGGTGAGCTGAAACAGGAGAAGACAGTGTGAGACGACTCCAGACAGACTGGACCCACACTTTGCTTTATTTGTGGGGACTTCATTGACACTCATTTGATTCCCAGTATTCCTCACACCACAAAAAAAACATGTAAGGCGAAAACTGATGTCGGATGTCTCCACAACTTGGTTTGTTCAGGAGTTGCCACCTTTGTGAGGACATCTTGCTAAGATTTGAAACCGCTCTCGCTCTTAACATCAGTGTCTCTGTGCCCGACTGCATGACTATCTTTACGTCAAGGTCCCTGCATCGCCGTGTCTCAGGCTCGGTCTGTATCCTCTCTGCGGTTTAAGTATCCCCCCCCCAAGCCCGCTGACTGCTCACCTCCTCCACCAATGGCAGGACGGCAGGGATTGGTAATCTGGAAACTGTTTTCTTTATCAAAGCTTCCTTCTTGGTCTGCAAAACTTTCTGCAGGAGAGGGAAAGAGGAGAGTGGTTAAAAGCAAGTCACTTCACTGCCCCCTACAGTAATATTAGATTACTGCACACACTAAGGCCTCACAAAAGAAGCAGGGATTCTGATGTACAAACAAATTAGACACCCTTCAAAACACTAACTTATAAATAGTTACTTTTCAAAGCAGAATCATTGCTATATGAATTGAAGTGCCAATGACACCAGATATCCGCAGATTTCAGCTGTGTGGGCGAGCTCATGAAGGGGCGAGGCGGTCAAGAGGGGCTGTGGACTCACATTGAGGATGTTGCTGTCGTTGCTCTCCAGCCCCTGGACAAGCAGCACGGCAAAGCTGTCTGTCTGGAGAGAGGAAGCCCCCACAGGGCCCCCTTTTCTCGCAGATACCGTCAGATCCATCTCTCCCAGACGCTCTTCAATGGACATCTACAGCAGGCAGAGAAGGAAAAAGGGGCAGAAAATGTGGAATAAAGGGACAGGGAGATCAGGGAGAGAAAGGAGGAGCGAGATTAACATGCAATGCACACACAGGAGACAGCAGAGCTGTTCAGAAAACCATGTTAAACTCCCTTCTTCCTAGGCAGGGTTGTCCCTTTGCCCACCATTATACGAACCTCTTTGGTTTTCGAACTCTGTTTCCTCTTTTCGGCTTCTGCAGGGACAGACTTGACTGGCGCACAGTGTCCAGGAAGTCCAGGCACGAGGACTTTGGCATCTGCATTGACAACAGGAGTCTTCACCTGAGGGGATGGGCAGGTCAAATAGTAAAAAGTGAGTTCAAAGGTCAAAAGGCGTTTGAAATAATGGGCATAGAAAAAAGATGTGCAAGTGAAAACAAGGAAACTGAATTAAATCGGGGAACAAACCAGGGAAAGAGACATGGAACAAGGAATGGGAGAGTGGAGAGGAAGCAAGGTCAGAGGACAGCAAAAATGCATTTCATGTCACACAAAATCTCCAGAAACTTTAACTACATTACTCCAGTAACAACACAGCTGTATAAATGGGTATTTGCATGTAAAAGTCTCCCTGGATAAGTGCATCTTAGAAATACAGATCTACCAGTCCCCACCCTCCGGTCCTCTGTACCGCACCCTGCCCCTGCCCCCTTAGGGGACGTTACCTTTGAGATGGCGGTTTCCATTGTGAGGGTCAGAGTAGCCTTGACGTCCCTGACCAGACAGACGTGACGTTCTGCAGTGTTCACCGTCTGAGAGAGAGAGAGACATTAATACACAAGGCATACACATAGCTTGGGCATCACCCATGCAGCTACATCACCCTCTATACCATCCCCTCCTACTTGCCAAAGTCTCAATTCCCTCCCTCTGTGCCCCAGTCCTTCACTCTACCCTCGCTCCCTGGAGGCATCCTCTGCCCCTCCTCACCGTGCGCTCAATGACGGGCTGTGTATGGTTGCCGTATGCCAGCAGCAGTGCCTGCTTCTCCTGGCCCAGAGCAGTGGCCAGGACTGGCACCGGAGTCGGACTGTCCCCTCCTGGCACCCCTACCGCCCCCGGGGACGACACCTGCACTGAGCAGGACGGGGACAGGGGCTTCTTACAGTGCCTGCAGAGAGAGAGAGAGAGAGAGAGAGAGAGAGAGAGAGAGAGAGAGAGAGGGCAGGAGAGGAGAAGTTAGAGAAAAACACCAGGGAGATCTTACAGTGCCTGAAGAGAGAGAAGGCTTAGAGAAGTTGGAAGGGGAGAGACCAGGGGAAAGGGCTTCACTCACCCATTCAGGATGTGCTCAAACAGGTGCAGCTGCCCATCTCTACACACCACTGCCAGCCTCACCGCCTGTGCAGAGAGAGACTTCAGTTACAATGGAGGTAATACATCAGTCAAAACTTTGTCAAAGAGCCTACCCTGGTGAATTTTCTGCTGCTCTTTTCCTTGCTCCAAAACAAACCCGCCATTGGCATCATTCAAATGATTCCAGGGGCAGCACAGACCTATTCACACAGAGGGCAGTACAGAGCAAAGGCCAAGGCAATGCCAGTCACAAAATAGGGGAACTCCACCAAAAATCCATGACCTCTCAGGTTATTCTGTAAGTAGATACATTCTGTGGAGTGAGTTCATGTCCAGCTCATTCTATGTACCAGAAATCAGAGATCGAGAAATAGGCCATAACGTCACGGGGGTGCTAACTCTGGAGCTGCTTTGGTGGAAGGTCAATGGAGAAGATCAGAAAAATCATGAAAATCACTAAAAAAATTAAATAAAATAAAAACTATGCACATTCAATGACACATCACCCTATTTCTTCTGAAGAACCATCGGTTTGTAGTCTTTCAACACCCACAACTTCCCACCCACAGGGGGACGTGCGAGCGTATAACGGCATATTTCTCGAACTCTGATTTCTGGTACATAGAATGAGCTGGACATGAACTCACTCCACAGAATGTATCTACTTACAGAATAACTTATAGAATTAGGCAGCACTGTGGAGTAGTGATTAGGGCTCTGGACTCATAACTGGAAGGTAGATTGCTCCAGTAAAATACCCAGCTGTATAAATGGGTATAAATGTAAGTCGCCCTGTAATAACCTGAGAAAATAAGGATTTTCATTGTAGTTCCCCTTTAAAGTGCATTATATCGGTTCAGGACAGCGCCCTCTCCAGATGCTAAAATGTCTGAATTTCAGCTGTGTGTTACTTCAGAGAGGCCAGGTGCAGTAGCTCAGTGTAACCGATTTTTTGAAAAATATTTTCATTCAAGCCAAGACCTTCAATACAGAGAACACAAGTGTGTGATAAAGATTGGGGTTCCTCATTAATGTCATGTAGTTGTCCAGCAATAGGGAGTAATGTTCGATCTGATAGTATGATCGTGTCTTCCAGACAGGCCATCTCTGGAGCACTTCATTATAGCTTTATATTTATATTTAAAATACGAGTGTTCTATCGAGGGATAGAATTTCCTATCAATACTATAATCTGTCCAAAAAGGCTTAAATGCAAAATTATATAAAACTGAACCCAACTTTTTGTCTTGCCCAACATGAAATTCTGATACAGAATTCCTCCTCTACACCAGAACACCCCTAGACCCGTCATCACTCCCTCACAGCTGTGGAGCAGTGTCAGCAGACAGACAGGACGGGGGGACACCAGGAGACTCGGACAGGGAAAGAGCGAGACAGAAGCAAACTCTCAGTCAGTGATGGACACAGAAGAGACATACTCAGAGACATAACCATGAGGGCCACAGAGGGACGAGAGGTCAGAGAGATACAGGCACAGACGAGGAGGAAAGAAACCGATCGAGTCACCGAGAGGGGCAGCGAGGCCGATATGGACACTCACCTCGTCTTTGCTGTCAGAGGCAGTGAGGTCGATGTGCAGCGGCTCGTCTGTCAGAGTGAAGGACACCACTGCGTTCTTATCCTTGCCATCTGCACGCACCTGCCTGAGAGGAGGGGAGAGGGAGTGAGCTACCACAGCCTTGTGCCACCTGTAGAAAACTCACTGCGTTTGGAAACAGGCAGCACAGAGAGAGAGCGGTCCTTACCACACACTGAGCAGCCGGTCATGGGCGGCTCCGGACAGGAAGTAGAGGCCGTCACTGTCGGGGGGGCGCGTGGTGGCAAAACACAGAGTCGTCACGGCTGTGGAGTGTCCTGTGAATCTCTGAGAGAGGGAGGAGCAGAAAAAAGGAAGGGAAGAAGCAGTGGAAAGAGGAGAAAGAATTAGCCACCCAATTGACAGAAACCTGTCAGATGTCTTTCAGCCAACAAGTGGGCCCCATTTAGTGACACTGTCAGTGCTGGAGCTGTGTGCTTCCTGTCCGTTAACTGGGGTTTTATCCCTTCAGCTCTTGGGGAAAAAGACTCACCCGGTACACCTCCTTGGTCTCCAGGTCCCACATCTTGATGGTCTGCCCAGCTGACAGCAGCAGCCGGCCATCTGGACTGACACACAGACTTGTCACTGCGCTGCGGTCCACCTTCCACTTACTGCACACACAGATACGCAGGGGAGAGAGGGAGACACAGGTCAGTGAACCGACCGTCACAGCGGTGGCACACCCCGTACGTGGAGAGTCACAATGCAGCCGCTCTTACAGGAGTCATTAAATCATCAATTAAGCCCAATAATTGGATTGTGTTAGTTAACAGGTTTGGATATAACAAAAACCTAGCAATCTGCTAAATACGGACGGACAGTCAGGACTGACCAGCGCAACTTCCCGCTCCGCAGGTCCCACTCTGCGATGTGGCCGTCCTCGGCACCACTGTACAGCACGCCCCCTTCAGGATGCCACCGCACACTGTTCACCTGCCCACTGTGAGCACCCTCCTGGGGAGGAGGAGGAGAAAGAGGGAGAGAGTGGTTAAAGTCAGAGATCAAAAGTAAATTGCACCTACAACTGCAGGTTCTCCAACTCTTCCACCCCAGTCCAGCACAGGGCCTGTGAGAAGTGCCCTCAACCTCCTCTGTGCCCTTTATCAATTGCTAGCCACAATGCCCCCCCCAACTACTGCCAGCTTCAGCCCCCACACCCCTGTGCTAACCTCAGACTGGCACCGAGCTAAAGTTCCCGCTGTCTCAAGCAAGCTGCCGTGCGGCCAAATGTGCTGATGCCCAGAGCTACTCCCCAGATGCCCACTGTCCTGTGCTCTCTGCAATGCCCAGTCTACCCAATGTGCAGTGCCATACCCCAAGCACCATACCCAGTCCCACCACAGCCCTGTACCCCCTGTACCTCCAGTGGGCAATGCCCAGTGTGCTCAGACTTACTAGTGTGCAGTGCAAGGCTCCCTTCACGGTGCTGTAGATTAGCACGCTGCCCGCCGCAGTGCCCAGAGCCAACAGGTCTGCCCTCTCGGCCGCCACCATCGCCTCTGAACGCCGCTTCTTCCTCTGAGGGCCTTCCTGCGGGCGGAGGAGGATTATAATTTATTTATTGGCAGACATCGTTATCCAGGGGTAACTGTGCTGTTACCTGGCATGTAATGCCTTTTTAATTGCTTTGGCAAAATAAAAAGTTGTAAGCTGCCAATAAAGCACAACTTTGAACTTTGAAGAGAGAGAGACAGAGAAAGAGAAACTACATTTGGTCAGAAGCCATGCTTCATCAACAGTTGAAGACAACCTATGTGGAAGTCTCTGGGAGAGAGAGTGTGTTTTAGAGTAACAGGTGGGAGTTGGTGCAGTCCGGGACAGTCACAGGACCACATACACCAGCAGCTGGTTTCTGCTCACTGTAATAATCTGCCGAGAAGATTATTCTCTCATCGTTAAAAAAAATATTAAATTCCGCACTCTGGTATATAACTGAAAGACTATGGTCACAAGGTGCCTGCACTGTAGTAGCAGTAGAGTAGAAAAACCCTGTTACAGTAGAAAGCTATACTACAGTAACAGAGTAGAATCGTACAATTAAACCATGAGAAGGACAACAAGGAAAAAAAAGTGTGTGTGTGTGTGTGGGGGGGGGGGGGAATAAATAAGAAAATGAACCCCAGAGTAATATAAGAAATGCCCTTTGCAACGGGCACATCCAGCAGCAGCAGCCAGTCTCTAAACACCCCGGCACCATTCACCACCAGCAAGGTAATAAAATGCTCCTTATTGTGTAAAACAGGGAGATGCAGGTAGATACATCACCCCCTAAATGTCCAGTTCCTGACAACATGGACAATAGAGTGTAGTATAAAACACTTCAATAAATTGTGCTCTGGAGGCTGACGGGCTGAAGGGTATTGAAGCATTGGTTTCCAATGATCTCGAAATGACTGACTTTACCTAAACCTCTACCTGCTGCACACACATTTCCCAGTCCCTATACAGTTATAAATTAAAGGGGAACTCCACCAAAAATCCATTATTTCTCAGGTTATTCTACAAGTAGAAACATTCTGTGGAGTGAGTTTTCATGTCCAGCTCTTTCTATGTACCAGAAATCAGAGTTCAAGAAATAGGAATGCAAAGTGGAATCCCTGTGCGCCCGCAGTTTCACACTGCACTGTAGCCTATAGTAAAGTAGCCTATGCGGTGGCTGAAGCAAAAATCAAGTCAAATAAGAGTGACAGTTCTGGGAGGTGAAAAACGTTTTGACTAAAAAACAATGGTTCTTTCGGCAACAACAGGGTGATGGGGCCATTGAGCGTGCATTCGTTTTTTTTTTTTTTTCACGATTTCCTAGTTTTCCCCCATGGACTTCCTGCAAAGCAGCTCCAGAGATTGCACCCCCCTGACGTCACAGCATGTTCTTCGATCGCTGATTTCTGGTACATAGAATGAGCTGGACATGAAAACTCACTCCTCAGAATCTCTCTACTTATAGAATAACCTGAGAAAAATTGGATTTTTCATGTGGAGCTCCCCTGTAGGGCTGCTGAAGTGGGAGTGATGCAGGAACAGCGCTGGACAACCTTGTAGTAAAAATGAACGATAGAACACTGAATCTGCATCAGCAACCAGTCCAGGTAGCCACACTATTGCATCTCACCCTCACAGCCATGTTAAGTCACTCAAGAAAATGCTTTTATTTATCAAGGATTGTCACAACGGCATCCACAACTTCACGGCTGTCTGAACTGGACTGTACGGCCGTAGGCGTCACTGACGGGACTTGTGGTGTTGAGTCAATGGCTGGACTGTAAAACAACTTCCTGACCCGACTCTGGGACCATTAACTATACTGGACGAGAATTAAGCAGCCCTGGTTATCTTCACACAAAGTCCCCCCCGAGTGTCTCAGCTCTCCTGTAAATTGTCACTTTATGTAATGTTTAATCAAACTGCTTGCTATTACATTGCTAGTACTCGTGTTTATTAGATTTCCCCTGTTTCCCCTTCCCCTTAGCTATTAACTATGACTGCACATCTTGTCTGCACTTATTAGCTTTTACAACCTAGGATGTAGGACTTGTATTTGTATTACCTGTACATTTTCCTATGCACTTGTGTAATTGTGAACTTGTAATTGTATTATGTTTTGATCTGTACAATTTTACACTTTTGTATTTTTCCCCTCCCCCCAAGTCACCCTGAATAGAAACAAATAATAAAACAGAGTGAAATACAATTTGAGACGCAAATGAAGTTTTCACACTAGACCAGGTGTCAGCAGCCCTGGTCCTACAGAGCATCCCATCTAGAAGGTTTTAGAAGTCACCCTTGTCCAGTCACCGCAGGGAATGAAGGTCCTGTGCTTCTTCTGGGCTTTGATTCAGCTCAATCAGTCACTGAATTAAACCTTACCGATAGCCAACAGTAAATATAACTATATATTTAGATGGATCAGCTGGAACAAAAGCCTGCAGACACAGGACCGCTGCGGAGAAGCTCAGTTGTACAGTGTGGTGAGTAACGGGTCGGAGTAACAGTTCAATGAAATGCATTTGCCTGTTTTCCTCCTCTCTGCCTCGGCGATACGCGCATCTTTGACAGTCGTGCCGGCTGGCAGCCCCGCAGAGAAACTTCCCTCCCGCAGGCCAGCGCCACGGCCGGACCTGCATGACGTCACACAGCGGCCCGTGTAAACACGCAGATGCACCGCAATGCAAGAGTGCTGTGAATACGGTAAACTGCTTTCAACAAAATCGGTCTAATCACAGAGAAAACATGTTTTTTTGTTGTTTCTGTCCCAGAAGTTTTGACAGACAGCGAAAGGCGCTTTCAAGATCAATCACCGAGTCACGCAGTCCTGTGGCGCTGAATAATACAGATTTCACCTTAAAAACATACCAGACGCCTTCCAGTTACACCAGCCGTCTCAATTGCGACTTGTTGGATGTTGCGCAGACAAAAAAAAAACACAATGGCGTCTTTTCCTAAAATAACATTTCGCCATTATTTTATGTATTTATTTTATTTATTTATTTTACGATTTTATTTAGATTATCGACGATCGGTTAAATAAGATGTGGCTCACAATCTGACGATGGACTGGAACGGGTGCAATGAAAGCAGACAGACCTGCTGCGATTCCCACATGTTGGCCGACCATGTGGGGAGGAAGCAACATGTGCGTCTCCAGCAGCGTCGCAGGCGAACCGCGGATCCCAGCACGTCCCGCAATCAACCCTCCAGCGCAGGCAGCGGGCACTACCCGCAACCCGGCCAGGGCTGGGGTCCCAGCGGCATGAAGCCCATGTGCTGAGAGGGCAGCCGTAACTTTCAGCGCCGCCCGCAGACTAGGCCCAGTGAAACTCTATAGAAAATAAGTCACCCCCCACCACCAAGCGTACCTTGTCCGTCCGGCATGGTCCCCAAGCTATGCAAGTACAAGTCGCACTCAGGTGGGCTGAAGGCACGTATTCCTGGTGCAGAGTGTTGCTGTGTGTGTCCCAGATCCGCAGCCGCCCATCCTGTGCGCACACCGCCAAGTACTGGCGCGACTTGAGCGAGAAAGCGCAGGGATACGCCAGCGAAGAGCTGCCTCCGTCGGCCGCCATTGCTGTAGCGCTGCGTCTGCTCACAACACGCAACCCCGCAGCCAGCGGACACGTGTTATGGTTCAGCGAGCATGCGCACTAGCTCCGCCAAGCCCGCCTCGCTCATTGGCTGCAGCCAGGGCGGAAAGGGCGTGCCCAGAAGACCGGTGTGGGCGGAGACGGTGTGGTAGATGGCATGACGTGGGCGTGTTCGCATGTGTGAGGGGGCGTGGTTTACCATATTAAGTTAACGGGCGGTGCTTTGATTGTAAAGGGCGGGGTTATTATATTTTAAAAAGAAAAGGAGGCGAGGGTTTCTGACTTTGTGACGTGATTTTATTAATGTAAAACTAAGACGTGTGACATTTTAATATCCCCGATTGTGAAATATATTTTAAATACTATTGTAATTAACTATTGAAACGTAGGGACATGTTGCTTTGGAAGGATTAGGAACCAGTAAAGGAAAATTACATGTAAGGTATGCTTGAATTCCCACTCTCTATTGGAATTAATGTTCTTTAATAATTTAGTAAATATTCTTGGTGAACTTATTTATCGATATGTTTTCGGTGTTTGATTACCGATTCACTGTAAAGATTTCAGTCATCCCGGTTACACCAGCAAAGCTTCTGATCTAGTTTTCCCTTCTTCCATGTGGGTCTTCTGTGTCACTTTGTCCATCTGTTGGGATCAGTTATAGCTTCTTCAGTTTAGCGTTGGTCGGTTCTTCTTTGTGTGTATCTGGCCCATAGTCAATCATCTTCACTCTTGAAAATGTCACATGCTTTTGTTTGTTCTTGCAGCCACGTATCTGTTTCATGTGTGTCATATTTTTGTATTTATTGAACAGGTTTCTGAGCAATAGGTGAGCACCGCTATTATGAATTGGTCCAATCATTTCAGAATTCCTTTCAGTAGCTCTTCAATATGTACCCCTTCCCATACTTACTCTTCTTTTGATTTCCCCAAAAACATCTGCACCTGCGTTGATTTGTTGGAAACGATAAACGTAACTGTTTTGGCTTCTTAATGTATCTTTCAATCAACTTCAATCTTGTTAGTTTTAAAAAGATGGTTTTGCTTTGTTAAAAAAGAAGTAAAATACTGTTTATTTGAATTTAGTATTTTTCTTTTCATCAATAAAAACAATTCAATTTTTAATACTTGTGATTAAAATCATTAAAATATCAGTCCTTAAAATCACTTAAAAAAATTTAAAATCTTTGTGATTTTAACAAGAACAAAAACAATTAACTTTAAAATAAACGTGCCCAAAACAACAAAACAAACGTGATAAAAGCAAAAACTGCTCACCAACAAAAGGGTCAAATACATTGAAAATAACTGAAAATGCATTGAACAAAATAAAGAAACAATTAAAAGGGAAAAAATAAAAAACAAACAAAAAAGGTCCAATGCATTTTAAATTAAACCCAAAACGGTCAATGTATTTGTTAAAAAAGAAGGGTGGGGCATTGCCTCAGTGATATTATTCTTTACATTGTATTTCACAGCGATCTAACGCTATCTATAGTCCATTAACGCCGCCTCCAGGTGCGTAAATGACAAGCGTGTGTGGCGAGGCGTCGCACAATTGATGACGTCTTTCCCACGCTGCTCCAGCATGGCGACTGTCAGAGAGGAAGGTGTGTGTAAGTGACTGATCCAGGCAGGGGGCGACCGCCGAGGGACTAAACCCGGAGCCAACGCAGGACTGCTCTCCCTGCAGCCGGCCTGGTATGATCTGATCACCTGTCAAAACCGACGGAGGGCAGCGCGACTTTCTTCAACACTGCTTTGTACATGGTGCGCATCGTCCGTAGTAGCAGTGCGGATACAACCGCACACTGAAGGAAAACCCGACCCGCAGGAAAAAGGTTCCTACCCGTAGGTGTTGTTGTGTTTAGGAGGAAGAAAAGAGCTGGACTCGCATGGGTAGATGTGGTGTGTGTCTGCCGGGTGCATCAGTCCCATGTGGGAACCGTGTCCTTGGACTCCACTAACGGAATATGCTAGTAGTCTGTACAGTAGCTGCTGCGTCTGTTTGTAAAACGTTAGTGATATTAAGTGAGGTCTTTAAACAAAATGATCAAAAGTAATGCAAATACATTATACAAAATAAGTTGCACACAGTTAATATATGCTCATGGGGTGGTGGGAGTTCTGTGGTGTGTAATTACTACAAAACTATCTGAATATTGTATTACTGCACACAGTTTACATTTATATATAGACTTTTTGAAGTTGTGCTGTGCAGATGTGGGGGGGTGCGTGCAGGTTCTGGCAAGCGGGCCAGCTGTGTGCCCGGGCGCGGGGGGCGTGGAGCATACTGGGGAGAAGGGGGTGTGAGGTGGAGGGAGGGGGACAGGTATTCAACCGCCCAGGAGGGGGTCACAGACTCTTTGGATTAGCACCCCCTGGGGAGGGTGAAGAGAGTAGGGGGAGCCGAGTGAGGAGTGAGGATGAGAGTCCAGACACCCAGGCTGGCTCTTCCCCACCTCAACCACTGCCCCGGACTGGGGTGCCACCCCTCGGCTTGAGCCTGAGGGCCAGACATCGATCCCTGTCACCCCTGGAGAGACTCAGCCGCCTGCTGCCCCTGGACTCCCTGACACAAGAGGTGAGGGAGCTGAGAGAGAGCGAGGGAGGGGAGACGCAGGGGTATGGAGAGGGACTGGTAGCAGGAGAGAGACAGATGAGAGAAGAACTTGAGGAGAGACAGATGCAGGGAGAGAGACTGCCTGAAGGGCCCACATGGGGAGATTGCAGCTCTATGGATGGGGAGTATGGAGACTCTGGGTGTTCCAAGAGCCAAGTCCCAGGAACCCCAAGCAACACCCCCATCCCCATTATCCCCAGGGAGCTGCCCCTGCACCCAGGGGAGCTGGTGCTGGCGGAGTATCGGCGTAAGGGACAGCTGGAGTTCCGGAAGATGTTTGAGCTGAACGAGGGGGGGCAGCTGCACAGTAACTGGGGGTCCCTGGCCCACAGCGCGGTCCTGGGGCACCCCTCGGGCACCTTGGCCCTCACCTCCACAGGCACTCCCCTGCTGCTGCGCCGGCCCAGCCTGGAGGAGTATGCCCTGCTGATGAAGAGGGGCCCCACCATCGCCTACCCCAAGGTACAAATCAAGGTACACACACACACACTACTGACTTCCAGTACTGCTCCTTAATACCCCCTAACTACTAACCCTTAACTACACTGCATTGCTCCACACTACAGCCCTGTGCTCTTTGCCCATTTTACTGCCCACTCCAAGGTACACACACAGGCCCACAATACTGTCAACCAATGTGCACAACCAATTACACATTCCAGCCTTTACCTGTCCCACACTTCCTGCCCAGCATCACCCACCACAACATGCACAGCAAGGCACACACACTACCCCACCTGCCTCTGACTCTGTCTCTCGCTCTGCCTCTGCAGGATGTCAGTGCGATGATGATGATGATGGATGTGTGTGAGAGGGACAGTGTGCTGGAGTCGGGGTCAGGGTCCGGGGCCATGTCTCTCTTCCTGTCCCGCGCAGGTCAGTCCATGTCTCACTGTCCTCTCTGTCTGATTTTCTGTCTGTTCTCTCACTCTGTCTATGATTGTCTATGTGTGTTCTCACAGTGGGCTCTGGGGGTCGGGTACTCAGTGTGGAGCTGCGGAAGGACCACCACAGGAGGGCACTCCTGAACTACCAGCGCTGGCGAAAGTCTTGGGGCATGGCCCGTGATGGAGCCTGGCCTGACAATGTGGAGTTTGTCAACAAAGACTTGAGCAGTGCTGCTGACCTGCTGGAGGGGCGGAGCTTCCATTCAGTAAGGACTCTCTCTCTCTCTCTCTATCTCTCTGTGACTCGCCTAGGTGTGTGTGTTTTCCTCTCTGTGCCTGACACAAGTGTGTGTAATTGCTGCACTGTGTCCATGTGCATGTGTCTAATTCCCCCTGTGTTCCAGGTGGCTCTGGACATGCTGAACCCCCAGGTAGTGCTGCCCACTGTGTTCCCTCACCTGTGGAATGGGGGTGTCTGTGCAGTCTACCTGGCCAAGTGAGTACACAGCACACTGCACACACACACACTGCACACTGCACACACACTGCACACTCGGCTCCACCACACTAGAATCAGGTGCCAGGTGAGAGCAGCTCTGGTCCACCGGTCTCATTTGCTTGGTCGCTCAGCAGCTTAACGATCAGAGGATCTCAATCTGATCCAGATGTTTCTTACTAAAGGATCTCAGGAACGCTGACTCCAGACACCAGTTTTAATCATATCGCAACCTTATAACTTCAGGCCTATATACGCTCTGTTTGGCACCTTGTTCTCGTTACCTTTTTTTGTAGAAATAAATGTACAGTTGAGTTAACATTTTAATTAGCTTTTTGGTTTAATTAGGGTCATTTCAAAGGAGCATACATTAAAACCAAGTAATGGATCAAGTTGCTATAAAAACAGAAATTGTATCCAATTGTATTGTATGGAGGCTGTTACCCTTCTGTAACCACAGTTGTCCCTCTTGTCTGGGCGCAGTATCACGCAGGTGGTGGACCTGCTGGAGGGTGTACGCAATGCCGGTCTGCCCCTGCTGTGTGAGCGGGTCATTGAGGTCACGCACAGGGACTGGGTGGTGGCCCCAGCGATCCGGAAGGATGGCAGCCGGGCCCCCAGATTCCTGTCCACTGGGGTCAAGGGTCAGCATGACGAGGAGAAGGAGGAGGAGGGGGAGCCATCATGTGACCAAGAAGGAGGTGGGGATACAGACAGGCAGACACAAGCCATTTGATAAACGCATAGTTTTATAGTGCTGGGTATAAACCGTTTACTGTGTTTATGATACTCAAGGTGTGTGGGTGTTATTTTCGGTCACAATGTATATTTTAGTGTGTTATTCTGTCTCCCTGTTTGATGTCTTTCTGCGTGTTAGTGTGTATGTGTCCCTCTGTCTCATGGTCTGTGTGATTTGCAGAGACTTTGGGACGACGTGACTCAAGGTCGTTAGAGACAGTGCCCTACATCGCCCGGCCCCATCACGAACAGGGCAGCCACACAGGTGAGAAAAAGAGAAACAAATTCACAGGGGAGAGACGGAGCAACCAGGTGAGACAGACAGAGGGCAGGGTGTGAGGGACAAGGCATTCGCATACATACCAGACTGTGCCACATATTGCCACTAACACAAACATTTAATAAAACACACTTCATACACACTTGAGTAAAACGAGTTGTACTTAACAAGACGATGTGTGCATGTGCATCCCCAGCATTCCTGGTGAAGCTGAGGAAGGTGGTGCCAGTGCCACACCACTCCAGGTCGGGGAGGATGGAGGGTCCGGGCGCCGACACAGAAGACCCCAGCAGCCACATTGGCCAGCCGTGACAGTCACAAGCAAGCCTGTCTTTCCTGGAAATGTTGTTTTTGTTGTTGCTGCTGTTGTGTCTAATTAAATATTTTATTAAACTGCTCTGTTTACAAGGATACATTTTGTTATAATACATAACCACTCTGGAATTGCATAGTAGGGATCCCTGGTCCTGGAGTCCTGCAGTCAGTCCTATAGTTCTCTCTCAAGCCTCCAGAGGAGAATTATTGGGACAAAATCCAGAAGACACCTACTTGATACCCCCCCACCACACAGACTTTAGGCAGCAGATGACAAAAGCCTCCAACACAATAGGTGCATGGTTCACAGATATATAAATAGTTTAAATTCCCCTTAAGAATGAAATACTTTGGATAACAATAGGATTAAGTAAGTGGACATTTTTTTTTTATATAGATAGAATGATACAAATCTTTCACCCCTTGAAGGAAGACCCCTATGGAAACTTGTCACCCTGAACTGCTCTAGAGCCGCCTCATCTGCAGAAAATATATTGTCCTATAAAAAAAATCACAAGAACAGAGAAAAGCCGAGAACAGAATCAAGTCAAGTTGCTGTAAATCGTTTATTAAAGACTCACATAGGTTTGTGGATTTCCTTTTAAGGGGAAGATGAGAAGAAGCATAACTGATAATACTGAAATAATTGTTGAAGGGAAATTCATAACCAGTCCCCACCCCTACCAGCCAACCTGCTCAAAGTTACTGCAGTGAACCCACACTCTGTAGTTTACAGCAATGGAGAGCACAGTCTAGTCTGGGATAGCCAAATCCTGGAGGGCCTCAGTCCAGGAGGTTAATATAGCCCTCTAAATCTACAGCTGCAGAACCGCACAGATTTGTGAAACTGCTTCAGTGATGCAAATATGAAAACCAAGTTATGCCAGAGCTCTCAAACTCATATCCTGGAGAGCAGTGTCTTCTGTTCCAACCCAGCATCAAGGTAATTAATTGGTCTGATTGAGCGAATGAACAGGGTGAATTTATTCCTTCTCTACAGTCTGTAATTTTTTACATGTTTTGGTGCCTTGAATCAAGAGCTTTTTATAACCATCAACTATAAAAGACCCTTAAACAATGTTACAGTCAGGACCCTGAGCTAAACCTGCCACACACCCTTCCCTCTGCTTTCCAAGACATTCATCAGTACCACTTTTCTTTCCATTTATTTTCCCTGCTCACCTGTGAAATATGATGCAGTATTACAATATAGATCTGTTGACAGTGCTCTTGTGAACCAGTCTGAGGTTAATGTGATACAAGTGTTTAAATGCCAATGCAAATGCAATGTTTAAGTGCTCAGTGCAGAGGTTACAAAATAAAGGCCCTGGACATTACAGGCCTTACAGTGAATAATCATCAATATAATAAATAACAATAATAACAACAGTGAAAGTATTTCTAATCATGCTACTCATCTAACAGTCAACTGAGCTGAGCGTTTAGTTACATATGTTATAGTATCGGACAAGAAAACCCTGCACTGCAAAGGATGCAGGGATCATGGGAAGGAGGGATGGAGGGAGAGTGGCCAGTGAGGGATTCGGTCCGGTCTTCACTCCTCATTGAACCAGTCCATGGAGGAATCCTTCAGCCCAGAGCCGCTGTCCAGTGCGCTCCCTATGGGATAGACAATACGATTACAAATTACAGCTCTGTGGGATCCACACACTTATGGAAAATACCAAAAAGGCACAAAGGTACTTGTTCTTTATTTTGTTTATAATAGGTTTATATTGTTGTTGCTGCTGTGGTTTGGATTGTGTGCGTTTATGCTGATGCTCAGCTGTAGGAAGGCATGACTAATTAGCCTGCAGAAATCTAGAAACAGAAGGCGAGACGGGGAATATAGGGGGTGACAGGAAATGAGAATATGCAATAAGGAAGAAAGACGTTAGAAGCTCTTACGGGGGGAGGCGTTTCGGGAGTGGGTCGCCCCATCGCCACGGCTCCTCCTGCAGGTTTGCCGAGTGGTGGCGGAGGAGGTGAAATGGTCCTGGGGGGTCACCTCCAGTGAGAGGGTGCAGGGCAGTGGAGAGGAGGAGGAGGAGGAGGAGGAGGAGGAGGAGACCCCCAGGTCCAGAAAGCGCTCCCCCCTGGTGCAGAGCGCACAGCGCGCGGGGGAGGCGGAGGGACCTCGGGGCAGCTGTACTTCCTCCCGCCCGTCGTACTGACGCTGGGCGCCACTGTGGTGCTCTGCCCGCTCCCGTTGCCACACGAAGTGGGAAGGTGCAATTGCTATCACCTGACGGACAGAGTTAGAGGTAGAGACAAGCAGGTGTACACACATTATAATGAGGATTTCTTCAACAACCTCCGCAGAGAGATCGGCCATTTCTAGGCCCAGGGGAATGTGCTGCTCTTTGGGTATTTCAATGCCCGGAAAGGAACTGAGCCAGACTGCATCGGCACACAGGGAAACAGCCCTGTGTTCAGCCAGGCCCCTCTGTACCTCACCCCCACCACAGTACAGAGGAACACACTGACTGTGAAAAGATCAGGCCACTGTCATCACACACTATCACAGCCCTATAAACTGTACGACCTCAAGCAATAATACAGATGGTCCCCAAACAGCACAGAGGAATTTAATAAAGCAACTAGTTCAACCAAAATTACTAACTTAATTAACACTTTCCTAAACACACAGTACCAACCAAATGTGACAGGACTAAATCTGCCAGTTGCACACATCAACAACATTTTTGATCAGGCTGCTATAATGGCAAAACTAAAACCAACCAAAAACAAAAAACAAAAGAATAAACACAGACACACTGAGAAATGGTTTGATGAAGAATGCAAAAAAATAGACAGATTTAAAAAATGTATCTAACCAGAAACATCAACCACAAAACCCAGATTTATGCTTAACACTAAAACACTACAAACACACTATCTGACAGAAAATACAAAAACACACCAACAGTAGCCTTTTAGACATAGAAAACTATCAACCACAACCAGTTCTGGCAAATGTGGAATAATCTAAACACAGCAGAAAAACTGAACAATTTGGAAAAACTATTATGCTGACCTCTATACAGGCATCCAAGAAAAAGATCTAACTCAAGATCAAAACCAAAGGAATACAAAAATTAAACTCTTATAACAAACAATTAAAAGAAAACCAAAACACAATTGACTATCCAATTCCCTGCAAGAGCTAATTGGCAAATTCCAGGCACTCAACCACAAGAAGGCTTGTGGACCTGATAGCATCAGCCCTGAGATGCTCAAACACAGCAGCCCCAAGCTGCAGGAGGCGGTGCTTACATTAAATTATTCAACCTAGTTCTGCATTCAGGTTGCTTCCCTGTCATCTGGAAATAGGGTCTTATATCCCCAATCTACAAGATCGGAGACAAATTTGACCCCAACATCTACCGGGGCATCTGTGTGAGCAGTAACCTGGGGAAGGTGTTCTACAGTATCATTAATGCCCAGATACTGGCCTTCCTTACCAAGCACAGTGTCCTGAGTAAGAGTCAGATTGGCATCCTCCCAAAACACCGCCCTACTGATCATATTTATACCCTACACACCCTCAAAGACAAACATGTAAAACAAAAAAGCAATGGAAAAATATTTGCCTGTTTCATTGACTTCAAAAAAGCTTTTGATTCCATTTGTCATGAAGGACTATATTATAGATTACTTCAAAGTGGCGTAGGGGGTAAAGTTTATGATGTATTAAAATCAATGTACACAGAAAACAAGAGCAGAATAAGGATTGGATACAAAAGGACAGAATTCTTCACACAGGGGCGTGGAGTGAGGCAGGGCTGCAGTCGGAGTCTAACACTGTTCAACATCAATATCGAGTTGGCCACAGTGTTGGAGCAATCTGCAGCTCCTGGCCTCGATGAGCAGGAGGAGATGAGGAGATCAAGTTCCTGTTCTACACAGATACCTGGTGCTGCTGTTGCCCACAGAACAGGGGCTTCGGCAGCAGCTGGCACTGCTAGAGCAGTACTGCCAGACCTGGGCCCTGGCAGTAAACATGAAAAAGACCAAAATAATGATCTTCCAAAAAAAGCCCAGATGTCAGGAGACCAGATACCGCTTCACTCTAGACAACACCGCTCTAGAACACACCCTGAGCTACGATTACCTCGGACTGAAGATCAGCGCATCAGGGAGCTTTGTCCTGGCAGTGAAAGCACTAAAAGAGCAAGCCCAAAGAGCTTTATATGCCACCAAAATAAAACTATATAAAATAAACATCCCGATTAGTATCTGGAGCAAGATCTTCGACAGTGTCATTCAGCCCATTGTGCTGCGGGTCAGTGAGATATGGGCTCCACTCAGTGAGCAGGACTACACTTAATGGGACAAACACCCAACAGAGACCCTGCAAGCAGAGTTCTGCAAAAAACATCCTACAGGTGCAAGAAACACCCCCAATCTTGCATGCAGGGCTGAACTGGGCCACTACTCACTGCTCATCTCCAGACAAGTCCCCCAGAGTCACTGCAACACAAGGCCCTGAGAGCCCAAGAGCTGAACCCAAGAAAGAGCCCCCTCAGTCAGCTGGCCCTGAGGCACATCAGAGTCAAACAACTTACTGAACAAACTAAAACCTCCTATCTGGAATATTGTGACAAAGAAACTAAATCCCAAAGTAAACTGGATTGCTATCAGGCCCTAAACAGTGAATACACCCTTGCAGAGTCTCTCTTCACTGTCAGAGATACGAAGCAGAGATGCCAGTGCTGTGATCACTGTGAAAGGTGGAAACAGAGATGCACTTCCTACTACAATGCAATAAATATGCCCCAATAAGGGACATATTCTTTAATAAAATAATAAATGCCCACCCAATCTTTGAGAAAATTGATAATAAAGAAAAACTGTCAGTCCTCCTGGGGGAGGGGGACACAGCCCCCCTGGCAGCCCAATACACCTCCGCCTGCCACAGCATGAGGGGCACAATGTGAAAATGTCTGTAGACACTTATTATTGTGATATAGTTTCTTGTTTGTTCCATGTTTGAATTTAAAAAAAAAAGTAAATGTGTGTTTATGTATATTAAGATTTTCTTAATAAATTATATATATTTATTGACTTATTGAATTATTTGTCTTATATTTTTTCCATATAAATGTGTGAAATGCTTTGGCAACACTGCAGACCTGTTTTTCATGCCAATAAAGCACCCTTGAATTGAAAAATTGAATTGAAATAGAATTGAGTGAGTGAGTCTGTGAGAGTCTACAGTGATGCTCCACCAGTACCTCCTCGCAGCAGCGGCGGCTGACAGCGGCCCGGTAGTCAATTCGGGCCCAGAGTCGGTCTCGCTGTCTCAGGAACCCAGAGAACTGCTTCCTCCAGGCCTTTCCCAGCGCCCAGGGGAAGATCTCATACTTGCTCTCCTCCTCGTCCTCCTCCATCGTGTTTGCCAGGTATCTGCATGGGCCACAGAGCCAAAGAGAGAGATAGAGAAGAGGGTGAGAGGACATCTGATTAAGACTATTTCCTATTTCATTGGACCATGACTCATTGTTAATTGAAATTTTAAATGTATTTTTTAAAGTATTGCATTTAAGTATATAAAACCTGAAGGAAGCTGTGGAGAGTATTGAATAATGAATGGGATAAATACAGCAGAAATACAGGGTGCTGGCACAGAAGCAGTACAAGGCCATCTTGTGCACAGACCTCTGAGAACACAAATAATTACTACTATTGCCTACTTAGACAATGCCTCTTTAAACTTGTCTGTTTCTGATAATAACCCTGCCGTGGTGGACATTCCTGCTACTTACAGCGCAATGAAGAAGTTAATGCGGGTGTGTTCGCTGATGCTGAAGCGAGCCCTCTTGAAATAGACGAACGTCATGGCCAGCAGGTACTGAGTTCACACAGAACATAAAAGTAAAGAACTGAGCCACTCACAATATTATCCAGGTGATAATATCAGTAATAGTATTGATATTATCAAATCATTTGGGAGACATCTTTAGCTGTGGGAAAAAAATGTGAGGCAAATCTTTGCAACTTCCCTGTTATGAGCGGTAGGTCTTTTAAATTAAGCATATTTGAAACAGTTCTGCCTTTGATATTGAATGCAAGAATAATAAACGACTGCATATGCATATTCGTCCCTGTGATGTTTTTTACCTTGTCTGAGATTTTGCAACAGCAGTCCATCCACAGAAAGTCCTGGACAAGGTCGTCATCTGAAAATAAAGCTTACAGTGATCACAAGGTCCTTACTTACTACTTTCACTACCAGAGATTTATCACTTATTGTCATCGACCCAATTAACTATGTATACCAGAGGGGCCCCAACTCCAGTCCTGTAGGGCCCAGTGTCCTCAAGCTTTAATTCCTCACTGAGCAATGAATCACCTAACTTTGCTCATTATTGGCGCACTGAACCGGTTTAACAACAGTCCAGTTCTGAAGGTGGTGAAGACTCAGGGAGAACTGTAAACGGTGCTGGATTGGACTGAACTATGGCTATGCAGTCCAATTTAATAGAAAAAAAAACTCAGCTGGGCTCAGATGATATAGCCTTTGAAACAATGTCAATGAGGCAGGAAGTCAGCTTTATTGTCCATGCAGTAAAGAGCAAAGCAGAGGAAGTGGGACAGACTCCTGAAGCCACCAAATTACCAAAGGCAATTTGCAAACATGGCAGGGGGAAGGGAGAGAGGCAGAAAGAGCGAGAGATGGAGTGAGAGTGTGTGACCAATATTTTAATGGAAGGCCACAACACAGCAGGGGGAAGGACTGGGAGCTAGGCCCCACCCCACCATTTTTCTCCGGCTCACCGAACAGCTTGAAGAAGGCAGCCATCTCCTGCCTCTGGATAACCAGAGTGGGGCCCCAGCAGCACTTGTTCTGGGAGGAGGCATCGTCATGGCCTGTGGCACCATGGTTCTCATTGCCGCGGCTCTTCCCCGGGTGGCCGTGGCCCTCCTGCAGAACGGGCCTCTTCAGCCGCAGGCCCCTCCTGAGCTGCAGGACGCGGGGGGCGGCCGATCGAACACGCACTGTGACTGTGGGCGGCGTCTGGCACCAGCTGTGGGTGTGCTTCATCATGCTGCTCCAGCCGCCGCGATCACGGGCCCCCAGGGCCCGGCACTCACACGACAGGGCACCCTCCAGAAGTAAGCGCTGCAGAGACGCACAGGCAGACAGGAAGGCCAGGGGGCAGTCAGGGAGTACAGTCAGTTATTATGTCATTGGAGGTGCAAGTCATTAGTGAACAAACACACCAAATAAATAATAAAATCATATATCCAGTTTATTATTGTTATGATTATTATTCCAAGGATACAGCCAAAGACAAATGCAAGCAGCTACACCTCACACTGCGTAAAACAATTTTATTTAATTACTATTTATTTGTTTATTAGCATTCCGGGGTGACTAACAAAATATAATTGACCTGTATGTTAAGCTGTTTTGATGTGGTAAATTGGATGGACTTCACGTTACTCTCACATCTCTAAAACTAAAATTGCATGTAAACAATTGTAATTGTCTACATTTCAGACCGATATCCACTGCAGCCAGGGGTGACAGCTGAACGAGCTACAGCACTGCCGAGTCCTTACTACTACTACTACTACTACTACTACTACTACTAATAATAATAATAATAATAATAATAATAATTCCTATGTATTTAGCGTCCTCTGTAACGTTACTATTGATCATAATTTATATATTCTTTTTCGTTTAGGTTTTCAATTGAATGAAGTTGTTCTGGTCTTAACGGGACACACCTGTCCACTTGCCGTCTCGCTCGAAGTGTGTTTTGTAATCAGTAAATCACCCAACACAAACTTTATGACACAAATAAACCTCACCAGCACCTTTAACGCCATGAAGATGACACGTTTTCCACACAATGTGTGGTAATCGGAGTCACACGAGCACAAACACAGTCCTACCTGCTAGTCTGCAGTCTCTGTCCGCGGACTCCGGTACAACAACACAGACAAACTCTCTCAACCAACGCGTGTATGTGGGGCGGGTTATCGAAATGAAGTGAGGACATCTAGCAGGCGCTGGTAATGGATATAATCGTGCTGCTGCTGATGATGATGATGATGATGATGATGATGATGATGAGAAGTACACAGAGATTAATGAACACCGCACAGCAGGGCGCGAGCGTGACAGCGGCGCTCACGCGGCACAGCGCGCGCCACACGGAGCACGAGCGCGCGCCCAGCAGCCGCGCAGTCACCCCTAGACTCGGCCATCACACTGCAGGAGGTCAGAGAAAGCATCCCAAACGAGATGCTGAAATACAGCAACACCACCCTGCTGAGCGCCCTGGTACAGCTGTTCAATCTAATCCTGACCTCGGGCTGCTTCCCTGACACATGGAGCACAGGACTCATAACCCCGATATATAAGAAGGGAGACAGACTGAACCCAGACAACTACAGAGGGATCTGCCTGAGCAGCAGCCTGGGGAAGCTGTTCTGTAACGTCCTGAACAGCCGCCTCCTGGCCTTCATACAGGAGCACAGAGTCCTCGACAGCAGCCAGATCGGCTTCCTACCCACCCACCGCACCGCCGACCACATCTACACCCTGCATTCCCCGATCGGCCAGCACAGCCACCGCACACAGAAAGGGAAGATATTTGCCTGCTTTGTCGACTTCAAAAAGGCATTGGACTCAATCTGGCACCCCAGCCTGTATCTGAACTCCTCTAGAGCGGCATTGGGGGGAGGGCGTAAGATGTGATCAAATCCATGTACACAGGCAGCAAGATCAGCGTGAAGGTGGACACCAGGAGGACTGAAGCCTTCCCCCAGGGCCGAGGGGTGAGGCAGGGCTGCAATCTGAGCCCCACCCTGTTCAACATATACATCAACCAGCTGGCCACAGAGCTGCAGCAAGGCCCCGGCCTGACGCTGGACGACACCCAGATCAAGTGCCTTCTGTATGCACACGACCTGGTGCTACTGTCAACCACAGAGCAAGGGCTCCAGCAGCAGCTGGACACACTGCAGAGCCTGGGCCCTGGAGGTCAACATGGACAAAACTAAAATAATGATCTTCCAGAAGAAAGCCAGGATCCAAAGCAGAAAATACAATGAGAGGAGCCCCACAGAAGCCCTGAACGCCGAGTTCTGCAGGTACATATTGAAGCTCCACAGGAGCAGCCCCAACAGTGGCTGCCAAACCGAACTGGGGCGCCTGCCTCTGGGCTGTGCAGTGCAGAACAGAGCCCTGAAATACTGACTGCACTTGAAACACAGCAGCCCAGAGACCCACCAGCACAGCGCCCTGAGGCAGAGCTAAACCGACAGCACAGAGCTGTTGAGCAGCCGAGGCAAGAGACAGCTCCCCCAGCTTCAGCACATCACCGCGGTGCTGCACTGCAGCTACATCGAGCACTGGGCTGAACAAACCAAACAGCAGAACAAGCTGGAGTGCTACAGGGCCCTGGGCAGAGAATACAGCCCTGACACTGGTCACAGACCCCCAGCAGAGACGGACTCTGACCAGGTACAGACTGAGCGACCACAGCCTGGAGGTGGAGACCGGACGGCACAGGCAGACCTGGACCCCCAGAGACAGACGCCTGTGCAGACAGTGTGGGTCTGGGGAGGTAGAGACAGAGGCGCACTTCGCCCTGACCTGCTCCAGATACACACAGGTCAGAGATGCCTTCTTCCCCAGATTCGCCAGCAGAGTCCCCGACTTCCCCCAGCTCAGCACAGAGGAGCGGCTCAGAGTGGTGCTGGGGGAGCACAGACACTGCGCTGAGTACATCACAGCCTGCCACATGGCCAGAGAACCACAACCATGTCTCCAAACCAACAACACAGCACATTAACCATGTAAAATATATGTAAATAACAATATTTTATTTTATATTTGTTAAGTTCTTAATGTTATTGTATATAATTTCAATGTACCCAATTGCTTTGGCAATACTTGTGTGTAAACATATCATGCCAATAAAGCTTGTTTTGAATTTGAGAGAGAGAGAGAGAGAGAGAGAGAGCGAGAGCGAGCTACGACAGCGTGTTCAACAAGAGTGCCAGAGAGCTGTTGAGCCTGTGTCGAGGCCTGGGGCTGTACATCATTAATAGCCGGATCAGGGGGGACTCCTTAGAAAGATACACTTACAACTCAGCACTTGGCACTAGAGTAGTGGACTATGCAATTACTGACATGGACCCAAACAGTTTTAATGCATTTACAGTCAAGCAGCAAACAGTCAAACAGTGCTGTACATAAAGAGAACAGACCAGCCACACCCCAGCCATCAGACCGACTCCAACCTCCTCAACATCACTGCCTCCTACAAGTGGACACAGCAGAGCATCTCAGAGTATGGGAAAGCACTCTGCAATACACAGGTTGGCAATCTATTGCAACACTTTCCGAATAAAAATTATGAATGAAACACAAATGGAGTAAATTTAGCAACAAGAGAACTAAATGACATCTTTGAAATCCTAGCCACCAAGTCTAACCTAAGAAAAAATAAAAATAAAAAACAGAATGAAAAGGGACAGTCAAAAGAAAAATGGTTTGATGCTGAATGCAAAGAAATCAGAAATGAACTGCAATCTCTTTCCAACCAGAAGCACAACACCGCACTACGACATCACTACCACCACACACTGAAACACTACAAATACTCCCTGAGAAAGAAAGAGACAATTATATCACAAAAAAACTGAAAAAAAATGAAAAATCAATTGATCGAAACACCTTCTGGGAAACTTGGAACCAGTTAAATTACACCAAGCAAAATAGAGAATTGGCAATTCAAAATGGCAACATTTGGAAAAATTACTTTGAAAATCTATACCAAGAAATACCAGAGCAAACTCTAACACCAGAACAAAATTTGATCCTAAAGAAACTAAAGGATTTAGAAAACATTATCAAAGACAATCAAAACCCCCTGGACACCTCCATTACCCTGCAGGAACTAAAGGAAATAATAAAATCCCTGAAATCTAAAAAAGCCAGTGGGGCAGATTGTATCCCCAATGAGATGCTGAAGCACAGCAGCCTGGCATTACAGGAGGCCCTGCTGAAGCTGTACAACCTGGTGCTGACTGCGGGCTGCTTCCCTGCTCTGTGGGACCAAGGGCTCATCACCCCCATCCACAAGAGTGGCAACAAGCTGGACCCCTCCAACAACAGAGGGATCTGTGTGAGCAGCAACCTGGGGAAGGTTTTCTGCAGCATCCTGAACAGCAGAATCCTGAGCTTCCTGTCAGAGCACAGTGTGCTGCACAGGGGCCAGATCGGCTTTCTTCCCAAAACCGCACCACCGACCACATCTACACTCTGCACAGCCTCCTCAACAAACATGTACACGGCACCAACAAGGGGAAAGTCTTCGCTTGCTTCGTCTACTTCAAAAGAGCCTTCGACTCCATCTGGCACCCCGGACTGCTCCTCAGACTGCTGGAGAGTGGCATAGGAGGGAAAACCTATGACATCATCAAAAACATGTACCAGGAAAATAAGTGCAGTGTGAAGGTCGGCCACAAAAGGACAGAGTTCTTCCACCAGGGTCGCGGAGTGCGACAGGGCTGCAGCCTGAGTCCTACGCTCTTTAATATCTATATTAATGAACTAGCTTCAGTGCTGGAGCAGTCCTCAGCCCCAGGCCTCACTCTGCACCACTCCACTGTCAAACTACTGCTGTATGCTGATGACACACAACATGGGCTGCAGCAGAACCTGACCATACTAGAGCAGTACTGCCAGGATTGGGCCCTGGAGGCCAACCTGGACAAGATCAGAATCATGGTGTTCCAGAAAAAAGCCAAGAACCAGGCACAGAAATTTCAATTCTTTCTAAATGGCAACACAGTACAGCACACAACCAATTACAAATACCTTGGTCTGGACATTAGTGCATCAGGGAGCTTCAATGCAGCTGTAAGTGCACTGAAAGAAAAGGCACGCAGGGCTTTTTATGCAATTAGTACCAATATATAGTACCAATTCATGCAGAATTGTTTTGTAAATGTTGTGTTCGATGTATATTGATGTATGTAATGTCTGTAAACTTGTGTGTATTGTATGTATACAGTATTATTGCCCACTGCACTGTTCTATGTTTTGCAGTAGAACCCCCTGTACTTGCTTTGGCGAAACAGGTGTAACCTTGTCATGCCAATAAAGCTCTTCTTGAATTGAATTGAATTGAATTGAGAGAGAGAGAGAGAGTCGGCAGTGTTTGGAAATGAAGATGTCCTGCACGATTTCACTAATTGAGTCATGTCCATGACAGTGAACTGAGAGAGAGCGAGGGAGAGTAATGTTTACATATCTTTAATTTCTGTTAAGTTTTATTTTAAATCTATATATGTATTGATTTTATTGTTAAGTGCACTGTTCCTCAGCACTGGACCTGCGTGTAAATGCTTTTGCCGAACCGGTGTAATCTTGTAAATGACCTCAGGCTCATCGTGATTTTATTTTTCATTTGAGTTTGAGAAGGATAGAGGGAGTGGAGGGTAGGGTCTAGGGTCAGTGTCTTCTGACTTTTGTTTCCACTCATCTCTCAATTGCTCACCTTAACCAATGATTTGCTAAAGCTACATAAGCATTTCTTGCAAAAACATCTTGCAAAAATGAATCAAATGCCAATTTGAGCTGGCGCTGAATGATCTGCTTCATAAGACAACCTGACTCACAAAGACACAGATGGTCACATTCTGAAACGAAGAAGAGGAAAACAATTCTTGCTTTATATTTAGTAAACTAATTATATTCTATACATGCAGCTATCAAACATAATGAATACATGAATAAAGAATAAAATGAGTCTTTGAAAGTCTTTCACAATTTTCTTCTACAACACACTACACTTAACTGATTTTACCATGGTAAACCATACTGTATTTAACGTGTTCTTGCCACACAACACCATATTATAACCGTAATTTATCAGAGAATAATAGTAATAATAATCTATATGAGTGTCTAATATTATTATTATTTACATCAGTCAGTGAATGCTGTCTATGATACTGTTCAGAACCCGTTTGTTTGCACTGGATTTAGTATGGGACCTGCTCTGCACTGCTGTGTTGGGGCCGGAACCCTTCTCTCCCGGCCTGTGTGCGCAGGGGCAGCGTTTCCGGTCGGAGCGGCATCGGAAGCGCAGGTGCTGCGTGGCGTGCGAGCGAGTCGGGCTGACAGATCCGAGCCAGAGAGAAGCAGCGAGGGAGAGCTTTGGAGGAAAACGCAAGGAAAGTCCACTTGACCCACCAGGAACAGCGAGAGGGGCCTCATTATGGCTTTAAAGCTCATCATCAACTCCAGCAGCCCACCGCTAGGTACGTATAATTGCAGCGTGGGGTGCGACGCCGGGACCGGGCTGTGTGTGAGCGACAGTGTCCTGAAAGTGGCGGAGGAATGAGACTCCACTCGCCACGTCTGGGTGTAATTATAGAGCTCTGTGTCCATATGTGGGGTGGAAATAAAACAATGCATGCAAATAATAAAGAAGTAATCCATGTTCATTTAGGTTATATATTTGATCTTTAATAGGCAACACACTTTTGTGTATGTGTGTGTGTGTGTGCATGCCTTTACAGCACAGGGATGCATTTAAATAACACACTGCCATAACCTTCTCTTTGCTCTGTCCGTCAGTGTCACTCAGCCACGTCGAGCAAAGTTACCAAACGCAGAGACAGACAGTAGGGGGTTTATTTCGAGCAGGACTGTAATGATCCATGCACGGTAGCTAACATGTGGCTCTAGCTAAATCCTGTGGGTTTTGAAGCGGAAATGCAACAAATAAAAAGCATACATGTAAACGTATTTGTAATTGTTACACCGCAGAAGATTTTTTTTTTTATTTGCTTGGTAACCCTTCTTCTTTTATTATTATTATTATTATTATTATATTAGGTCAGTGTGGTCGTTGCTCCGCCTTGCATTCTGCCCTGGCTGGCTGATGCAAGCGGGTAGAAAGATGATGCGCCCAGTGTTGTGGGAGTGTCTATGTCTATGTGTGTGTGTGTATGTATGTGTGTGTGTATGTGTATGTGTATGCAGGGGTGTGTAAGCATTCTGACAGTTGCACTGCTTGGATTGGGTGGGTTGTGCTAAGGAGTGGTTCACAACTAGAGAGAGATGGGAATTGATTATTCATGAGAGTCAGTAATGTATTAGTTGTGTAGTTATTCAAATTAACATCTTTTTTTGTTACTGTACAATTAAATATAACAACCCAAGCTTTTTTTCTTTTTTAAGTGGCAAGGCAACACCAGAAATCCAGCCATTTCATAGAGGGAGATGTAGAGTCTACCAGCCAGTCATTTTATCAGTCAGGCAGGCAGTGTGCATCAGTGGGCAGTCGTTCACAAGTAAAGCATGATCAAAATGTTAAAATATGCGGATGTATATTAGTTCAGTGTAGTGTTCAAAATATCTTGATATATCCGTTGAAGTATGTTGTCCCACCCTAGTTTGTGCAACATGCAGTGTGGCTGGGCAGGAGTGCTCCGCTTGCTGTGGCAGGGGAGTGTAGCCAAACTGGATTAGCCAGAAGCAGCACTGAGATGCTGGGGGAGTCGGGGGACAGCTGAAGTAGTCGGTGCAGTTTTGGGTGTAATCGGGACAGTTCCTGTGTGTGTGCCTGCAGGCGTGCTGTTGACGGTGGAGCATGTGAAGAACAGCGTGAGTGTGTCAGTGGAGGATGGAAAAGACACCAACCTGCACATCTCAGAGTGAGTACACTCCGCTCTCCTCCCTTGCTCTCTCCACCTCCCTTTCGCTTTCTTTTTCCCAGCTCAATGCAGTGGAGTGTAATATCTCTCTCTCTCTCTCTCTCTCTCTCTCTCTCTCTCTCAGCTCTGTGCAGTTTAGTGACGTGAACTCCATCACTCGGTACCTGGCTCGGGTTGCCCCCAGTCTGGGCCTGTATGGCGCCAACCTACTGGAGCAGACTGAGGTGGGACTGTACTCCTATTGTTATTATTATTAATTTAAAATATATTAGCATTGTTACAGTAGCAAAAGTACCAACTTTTACTTTACCAGCAGCTGTAGTTAATTATGGTAGTATCAACAGCTGTATTTATAGTTTTTACAGTATAGTTTCAGCAGAAGTTATAGTAATGGTAGCAGTAGTTATAGTGGTCTCCCCTCTCTATCCATCTTTCTCTTCCTCATCTTACCTACTTTTATCCCTCAATCCCCCTCACTTTCCTGCCCTACATCCCTCTATGACACACTTTCCCCTCCTTCCCTCCACTCATCCTTCTTCAACTCTCTTCCTCTCTCTCCCTCCTTTTCATACCTCTCCAACTGTCTTCCTCTCACCCCCCGCAGGTTGATCACTGGCTGGAGTTCAGTGCCAGACTGTACCAGCGCTCCCTAGCCCCTGCTCTCGCCCAGCTCAACAATGCCCTCTGTCTGCGCACCTTCCTGGTTGGGCAGAGCCTGACCTTGGCTGACCTTAGTGTCTGGGCCGCGCTCAAAGGTGAGATCTTTCTCAATTTCTCTCTCCTGCCATATCAATTTAAATATCTCTCTATAGCCTTCCTCTCTGCATTGAGTGAGTGTGTCACTGTTCAGTGTGTGTGTTAAGTGCTGCCACAGCCTTATAACAATTTTTTCTCCCTTTCCATCCATCTCTATTTTAATTCTCTCCCTCCCCTTCCCCCTCTCAGACAGTTCCTCCTTGCAGTCTCTCCTATCTGTGGAAGGCACAACCCCCCATGTGAAGCGCTGGTTCAGTTTCCTCAGCTCTCAGGGCCCCTTCAAAGCTGTGGCGGAGAAATGCGGCACGCCCAGAGCCGCCCCCCGCAACGGAGGGGTGAGTACAAGGGGGGGATGCCCAACAACAGCGGAGGTGGTGGGGAGGAAAGGGGTCACAGTACTGAGAAGAAGAAAATGGTCAGTACAGTCACACAGGGCTCAATACTGGGGTCCACGGGGGTCACACACATGTCAGTATAGGGTAACAGTACTGACGTATGCTGAGGTCACACAGAGGTCAGCATAGAAGTCATAGTACTGAGAGCGATGTGTCACACAGGTTAGTGTTGGACTCGCAGTCCTGGGAGTCAGTCTCTCTCTGCCTGTCTTTATGTAACAGTTTCTCCCTCTCGTTCTCTCTCAATGCCCTCCCCTCTGCAGCAGTCCTCAGAGAAACGTGCTGACGTAGGGAAGTTTGTGGAGCTGCCTGGGGCTGAACTGGGCAAGGTGGTGGTGCGTTTCCCCCCCGAGGCCAGCGGGTGAGTGATCAGTGTGGGTGGAGAAGGGCCACACAGACCACCACCATCTTCATCATCTTCTGTATCGTCATTACCCCCGTCTCTTTCACCTGCTCCTTCTTTCTCTTTTTTTCTACTGCTTACCCTTCTCCTCCTTTCTCCTTCTCTCTCCTCCCCCCTATCTTGTCTCCTTCTTCCTCCCTGAGATCTTTATGCATTGTAACTCACATACAGCATGGAATCGCAGAGGAATCTAAGTAGTAAATATGAACAGCTTAATTTAACATCTCTGCCCGTCTCTCTCCGTTCCTCTCTTGCCGCCCTTCCCCCCTCACTCTCTCTCTCTGGCAGGTACTTGCACATCGGTCATGCCAAAGCTGCTCTGCTGAACCAGCATTACCAAGTCAACTTCAAGGGCAAACTGATCATGCGCTTCGACGACACCAACCCCGAGAAGGAGAAGGAGGACTTTGAGAAGGTGAGTCAGTGTGGCAATCGTTCAGTTTGTGCGTCAGTCAGTCACAGCCATGACACTGAAGGACACAGAGACCCCGTAGTGAAAATGATCCGTCCCTCCCCAAGGTGATTCTGGAAGACGTGGCTCTGCTGCAGATCAAGCCGGACCAATTCACCTACACCTCGGACCACTTCCCTCGCATCATGGGGCTGGCGGAGCAGCTGCTGAAGGAGGGCCGCGCCTACATCGACGACACGCCCCCCGAGCAGATGAAGCAGGAGAGGGAGCAGAGGCAGGAGTCGCACAACCGCTCAAACAGTGAGGCCCTGCTCTGCCACACGCCCCACAGCACGACACACAGCTGCACAACCGCATACACCGCTGTGTAATTGCGCTGCACTCTGCGCACGGTCACATGCATGTACATTGTAAACTGCTACACAATTGCACAGCGCACACAGCTACACAGTCAACACTACTAGACATCTGTATAGTGCTACACATAGTTTAGTTGCGAATAGAAATCGTGTTGCTATTAACATCCCTCTCTCACTGTGCCCCCTCTCCCTGTCTTCTCCTCTTCCTCTTCCCTCCCCTCCTCTTCTCGCTCTCCCTCCCTCCCTCCCTGTGTCCAGCGGTGGAGAGGAACCTGGAGCTGTGGGAGGAGATGAAGGCTGGCACAGAGCTGGGCCAGAGGTGCTGCATGAGGGCCAAGATCGACATGAACTCCAACAATGGCTGCCTACGGGACCCCACCCTGTACCGCTGCAAGAACACCCCCCACCCCCGCACAGGCAGCACCTACAAGTCAGTCACCTCACTGGGCATAGCTAGCACACCCTGTATAGACACTGTACAGGCAGTAGAGATTATACTATAAATGTTATTAGCATACTGTATAAATTAAAGACTGGATACGACAGACTGTATGGGACCTATATGCTACATAGTCCGCTCTAAACAATTTCCCTCTCTCTCAGGGTGTACCCCACGTATGACTTCGCGTGCCCCATCGTGGACAGTGTGGAGGGGGTGACCCACGCGCTGCGCACCACGGAGTACCACGACCGCGACGAGCAGTTCTACTGGGTGATCGAGTCGCTGGGCCTGCGCCGACCCTACATCTGGGAGTACGCCCGGCTCAACCTCAACAACACCCTGCTGTCCAAGAGGAAACTCACCTGGTTCGTGGACCAGGGCCTTGTGGACGGCTGGTGAGGAACGCATCACACAAGCACACACACGTAATAGCCTGCCTACACACATTAACACACACACATGCACACTGCTGAAGTAATTCACAAATACAATTTGCATTTTCTTAATTACTTTTCTCTCTCTCTCTCTCTCCTCCGCCTGGCTCTCTCGCAGGGATGACCCCCGGTTCCCCACAGTGAGGGGGGTGCTGCGCAGGGGCATGACGGTTGAGGGGCTGAAGCAGTTCATTGCCGCACAGGTCAGGGTTGTGTGTGGCTGCAGTGGTGTTAGGTTTTTGTGTTTATTTTAATTCACAGGTTCAGGCAACTGTTGTTAATGTCAATGATTCGTATTTTCTTACCTATTCTTCCTCTCTTTCCGTTTCTCTCTCTTGCAGGGTGGGTCCAGGTCTGTTGTGAACATGGAGTGGGACAAGATCTGGGCATTCAACAAGAAGGTATAGTTCGACATGCTTTACTGTGCCTTCCCTGCTCCTACACACACCCAATGTAGACATAGTCCCAACGCAGCCCCAGTCCAGAGTAATTCCTGGTGCTGAACAAACCTAGTACAGTAGCAGAGCAGCCCCATTACAAACCTCAGCAGGTGAGACTTTTGTGTGGCCCCACTCATAGTGCAGTACAGTGCAGCCCAGCACACTGTACACAACGTGGCCCTGACTGCAGAGGGGGAGGCCGAGACGGTACTGGGACCCCACGCCCCCTCAGTGTGCAGTACGTTCTGTGTGCGCATGTGTGCGTCTGTGTCAGTCGGTGTGCATCGATTGATCTGTCAGGTCCTGTCAAATGCGCTGCCACCAGGGGGTGAGAGAGCTGGCTCAGGGCTGCCTCAGTGCTGTGATGTGTGCGGTGCTGTAGCGTGCTGAGGTGTGTGCTGTGCTTTCAGTGTTTGAACTGTCTTGATTTCTCTCTCTCTATCTCTCGAGTTTGTTTGTTTAACATTAAACTGCATCTCACTCTTCTGTTCCAAGCTGCCAATTAGCTGTAAAAAGGTACTCCGCTCCTTTCCTGTCTTCTCCTTCCTCTCTCTCTGTTTCCCTCCCTCCATCCCTCTCTCCCACTCCTCCCCACTCTCCCAGAGGCACTGCTGACGTAACTGAATTAAACAAATGTTAATAAAGAAAGTGAAACATTGAAATAAAAGATTAATATTTAAATAGCAGTTCTATCAACTAAAAGAAAGTGCAGTGTCTGGTACAGTGGAGTGGATCAGAGTGCTGCTCTGGGATTCCCTGGGAATATTTCAGCACACTGGGAGCTATGGACAAGCCTGGCCATGTTTTTGTGTGTGCGTGTGTGAAATTGACTTTTTTTTTGTTTTGTAGGTGTGTAAGTGTCTGCATCTCCCTCTCTGTGTTTCACTCTGCATTTTCCTTTGACACACACACACAATTTCCCTCTCTCTCTTGTCACCCTCTGTGGCCCTCTGCAGTTTGCTGCTTACCTCTGTCTTCCTGCGCCTCTCTCTCTCTCTCTCTCTCTCTCTCTCTCTCTCTCTCTGTCTGTCGGTGTGCCAGTCCCTGTCGCTTGTTTTCATGTCCCCTCTCCTTCTCTTTCTGGTTGGTTTCAGTTGCTTTCATGTCCTCTCTCTTTCTTCCCCTCCACCCACCTCTTGTGCCCCCTTTCAGCATATTGGCAGTGCCTGTGCACAGGGCTCCAGTCTCTGTCCCTGCAGTGTCGGGGACGTACAGCAGGGCGGACGGCACACTGTCAGCAGGACACAGCACTGAGAGAGTGAGGGGTGGAAGGAAGGGGGGAAAAGAGAGAGAGAGCGAGAGAGAAAGAAATTGAGGCAGAGTGAGACTGAAGCCCTGCTCAACCAGCTATGAGTGTTTGTGTGTATATCCCCTTCCTGTGGTTGTGTATTCCTCTGTCTGCCCCTTTCACTCTCTCTGTGACCCCTAATCTTGTCAACACCCCACTCCATGTGTGTGTAGTATGGGTGGGTTTAGACACCAGACATTGTCCCTACATATCCCTTCCTCTCCTGTGTTTTTTGTGACCTCTCTGTGTGTGTAGTGGGGGTTGGCCTTAGGTCCAATACAACTATGTCAGTACGTGTCTGTCTGTCTCTGTGGCCTCTGACCCCGGTGACTCCTGTCTTTCCCAGGTGATTGACCCCGTGGCCCCACGCTACACCGCCCTGCTGAAAGATGACGTCGTAACCATTAGCATCCCCGAGGCGCCTGAGGAGGTCAAGGATGCCCCCAAACACCCCAAGGTACGCCCTCACCCTGGCCACACAGACCCTGAACACACACACGCACACGCAGAGATGTGCACACTCATGCTTACACACAGACATGCACAAATACACCGATCAGCCATAATATTATGACCACCCACCTAATATTGTGTAGGTCCCCCTTTTGCTGCCAAAACAGCCCTGACCCGTCGAGGCATGGACTCCACTAGACCTCTGAAGGTGTGCTGTGGTATCTGGCACCAAGACGTTAGCAGCAGATCCTTTAAGTCCTGTAAGTTGCGAGGTGGGGCCTCCATGGATCCGACTTGTTTGTCCAGCACATCCCACAGATGCTCGATTGGATTGAGATCTGGGGAATTTGGAGGCCAAGTCAACACCTTGAACTCGTGATTCATCAGACCAGGCCACCTTCTTCCATTGCTCCGTGGTCCAGTTCTGATGCTCACGTGCCCATTGTAGGCGCTTTCAGCAGCAGACAGGGGTCAGCATGGGCACCCTGACTGGTCTGCGGCTACGCAGCCCCATACGCAACAAACTGCGATGCACTGTGTGTTCTGACACCTTTCTATCAGAACCAGCATGAACTTTTTCAGCAATTTGAGCTACATTATCTCGTCTGTTGGATCGGAGCACACGGGCCAGCCTTCACTCCCCACGTGCATCAATGAGCCTTGGCCGCCCATGACCCTGTCGTCGGTTCACCGCTTTTCCTTCCTTGGACCACTTTTGATAGGTACTGAACACTGCAGACCGGGAACACCCCACAAGAGCTGCAGTTTTGGAGATGCTCTGACCCAGTCGTCTACCCATCACAATTTGGCCCTTGTCAAGGTCGCTCAGATCCTTACGCTTGCCCATTTTTCCTGCTTCTAACACATCAACTTTGAGGACAAAATGTTCACTTGCTGCCTAATATATCCCACCCACTGACAGGTGCCATGATAACAAGATTATCAGTGTTAATCACTTCACCTGTCAGTGCTCATAATGTTATGGCTGATCGGTGTAGACACCTAGAGTGTGTGTGTGTGTGTGTGGTTTGTTCTATTATGGTTTGTTGCGTTGATGCAGAACACGGAGGGGTATGTGAAGCCGGTGTGCTTCAGGCCTTGAGAGCTGTGTTGTGCGGTGTAGTGATTGTGCGATTGTGTTTCAGAATGCGGAGGTGGGCATGAAGCCGGTGTGGTACGGGCCGCAGGTGCTGGTGGAGGGGGCTGACGCAGAGACCTTCACTGAGGGGGAAACCGTCACCTTCATCAACTGGGGCAACATCATCATCACCAGCATAAACAGGTACTGCACCTACTGAGCACAGTGTACATTGTGTGTACACTCACTCCTATATGGACTCTCGGCTCTAATGCGCTCCCTTCCCCTCTCTCCCTAGAGACAGTATAACGCATTGTAAATTCTCACTGCAAACACTACAGGTGAAACACCTCTCTCGCTCTACAGGGACAGCAGTGGGAAGGTGCAGTCTCTGTCTGGCCGCCTGGACCTGGAGAATAGGGACTACAAGAAAACCACCAAGATCACATGGCTGGCATCCACACCCCGCGCCCTGCCCACGCCCACCATCTGCATCACCTACCAGCACCTCATCACGAAGCCTGTGCTGGGCAAAGATGATGACTTCAAGGACTACATCAACAGGAACAGCAAGGTGAGAGAGAGGGAAGTGGCATTGAGAGAGGCAATGGGGGGTTGAGGGGAGAGAGATTGGTAGAGGGAGGTAGGCAGAACACTTTGTACTGACAGTTTCTGTTTCTCTCCCGTCCCCCCTCTCAGGTGGAGGAGAGGATGCTGGGAGACCCCTGTCTGAAGGACCTGAAGAAGGGTGACATCATCCAGCTGCAGAGGCGGGGCTATTACATCTGTGACCAGCCCTACGAGCCAATCAGGTATCAGCTCCCTCACTCGGCCACTTCCCTATACTTAATTAACTAATCACCCATATATAGTAAATGGCCAATCGGGATCAAACCCTACCCTGTGTCAGGATGCTGCACAACCAATCAGCTCACTGGGTGCTGAGCAGCCAGGGGAAGCTGGTTAATTGTAGGAGAATACAATTATATAGCAAAGTACTTACACCACTGTAAGGAGAGCCCTATGTGTGTTATCGGTGTGTGTGGTGACGGGTCATCTCTCTCTCTCTCTCTCTCTCTCTCTCTGCAGTCCTTTCAGCTGTAAGGAGAGCCCCTGTGTGCTGCTCTACATACCTGATGGTCATACCAAGGACATGCCCACTGCTGGCTCCAAGGACAAGAGCAAGAGCCAGGCTCCCAGCAAAGCTGTGAGTCTGCACACCTGCACACACTGGACAGATGTTCACAGTTTCCTACACCTGTGCACATCATACATGCCTGTTCTCACCCGAAAGACACAAACACTCCTGTAGACTGATGCAAGCCGTTACACGTGTATATATATTTATTTATACCGACATGCTCACTGTGATGGATACTGTGACACACATGCTGCCTTCAACTTTACCATCTGTCATCTCCTGTAATGAACGTCCCTCTTCCCTCTGCCCCAACCCCCTCTCCACCCTTCTCTCGACTCTCTCTGATCCCCAGGTGAAGGTGGAGAGTGTGTGCCCAGCCAAGGCCCCTCCCAAAGTATCCTCCCCCACTGCGCCCCCCAGTGGCAGCGGGGATGTGGCCGGGCTGCTGTCCCGGGTGGCTGCACAGGGGGAGACAGTCCGCAAGCTGAAGACGGAAAAAGCGCCCAAGGACCAGGTGGACGCTGCAGTGAAGGAGCTGCTGGCTCTGAAGGCCCAGTTCAAACAGCTGACCGGGCAGGACTACAAACCCGGCATGGCCCCTCCCAGTCCTGCCCCAGCACAGTCTTCCCCCGCCCCAGACCCATCCAACCCCACCCCCACCTCTGCCTGCTGTCCATACGAGCGTGTGTCCCAGCAGGGGGAGCTGGTGCGCAAACTGAAGGCAGAGAAAGCACCCAAGGTAAGAGACGGACACTGGCTTTTCTGACATTCAGCTCATTGTGAATATGCAGTGTGTGGAAACATCAAGAGCAACGGCAAAGTGGCTGAACTACATCATCGGTTTTACTGCCAACTTCAGCTGATTACTAACTCACAGACCAGTAAACTACAGTGCAGTGCAAGACAGGACCGTACTATGCACTGCAGCAGTACTCGACAGCCCTGGTCCAGGACGGGCTCAGTCCAGTTAATTTTATGGGTCATTCCTAAATCCTCTCTCACTCTCTGTCCAGGACCAGGTGGACGCTGCAGTGAAGGAGCTGCTGGCTCTGAAGGCCCAGTTCAAACAGCTGACCGGGCAGGACTACAAACCTGGCATGGCCCCCCCCAGTTCCGCCCATGCACAGTGTAATCCCACCCCCGCCCCCAACCCTGCTTCCTGTCCATACGAGCGCGTGTCCCAGCAGGGGGAGTTGGTGCGTAAACTGAAGGCAGAGAAAGCGCCCAAGGTGAGAGAGAGAGAGAGTCAGAGTCAGAGTCCCTTGAGTCAGCTGGCCCTGAAGCTCACGGCACTGACCCCCGCTAATACTGCGAACAGAGACCAGCTTCAGGTCAGCACTGCTTACCTGCCCCCAATTAGAGTCAACCAAATCATAAAGATAACCAAAACCTCCTATCTGGAACATTGGAACAATGAACCCAAATCCCAAAGTAAACTGGATTGCTATCGGGCCCTAAACAGAGAAAACACCCTGGCAGAGTATCTCTTCACTGTCAGAGATACGAAGCAGAGACGGATCCTGACCAAGTACAGGCTCAGTGACCACAGCCTGGCCATAGAGACGGGCCGACACGGCAGAGCTGGCTGCCCAGAGAGGAGCGGCGCTGTGGTCACTGCGAGACAGGAGAGGTTGAGACAGAGATGCACTTCCTCCTCCACTGCAATAAATATGCCAAATTAAGGGACACATTCTTTAATAAATTTATAAATATTATAAAATCATTTTCTGAATTGATAAATGAAAAAAAAATAGCTATCCTCCTGGGGGAGGGACACACAGCCCCCCTGGCCGCCCAATATGTAGCCGCCTGCCACAGCCTGAGGGGCTCACTGTGAAAACATACATGAGCACCAGCTGTAAACTTATAAACTATAAATAAAGTAAATGTGCATGTCTATTAAGATTTTATTTATAAATTATATTGTACCGTTTCAATTTATTTTATTTATTTTATTTTTTTTCTCCTTTTTCTTACCTTTTATTATTTTTCAATGTATATATAATATCAACTGCTTTGGCAACACTACGAAACTGTTTGTCATGCCAATAAAGCACCATTGAATTGAATTGAGAGAGAGAGAGAGAGACCGACCGACCGACCCACCCATATTGGCTTTTTTAATAGATAATAAAATTAAAAATCTACAGCTGCTGTAATGTCATTTGTGTTTTACGCTCTCTCTCTCTCTCTCTCCAGGACCAGGTGGACGCTGCAGTGAAGGAGCTGCTGGCTCTGAAGGCCCAGTTCAAACAGCTGACGGGGCAGGACTACAAACCTGGCATGGCCCCCCCCAGCCCTGCCCCTGCACAGTCTAACCCCGCCCCACAGAAGTCAACCCCTGCCCCCAGTCAACCCAGCTCCACCCCTGAGGTCCAGGCACTGTTTGCAGAGGTGTCCCAGCAGGGGGAGCTGGTGCGCAGACTGAAAGCGGAGAAAGCCTCTAAGGTGAGAGTTTAGGACAAGACAGAACAGTGCACTAGAGTACAGACTCGACCTGCACATCCAGTATCACGCAGTCGCTGTGTGTGATAACATCTTATTTGTCTGTGTGTTTGCATGTATGTGTGTGTGTCAGTGCTGACCGCTCTCCCTCTCTCCAGGACCAGGTGGATGGTGCAGTAAAGTCCCTGCTGGACCTGAAGTCTCGGTACCGCACGCTGACTGGAGAGGAGTACCGACCCGCCGGCACCCCCCCAGCACAGGACAAGAAGAAGAAGGAGAAGGAGAACAAGAGTGAGAAGCAGCAGAGCGGAGCAGGAGCAGGAGGAGGAGGAGGAGGGCGTAAACAAGGAGGCGGAGGAGGAAAAGAGCCACCCCAAGACCAGGAGAAGAATGCAGGGAGTGGAGGGGCTGGAGGGGGAGAGGGGCCCAAGAAACAGACACGGTGAGAGAGGGAGAGGCCTGTCTCTTCTTTTGGGGGAGGGGGTGGCTCACTATGTTTTAAAATTCCTGGTTAATAAATGTAATCTCTCTCTCTCTATCCTGCAGGCTGGGTCTGGAGGCAAAGAAAGAGGAGAACCTGGCAGACTGGTACTCACAGGTACAGCCTTGTGTCTCTCTCTCTCTCTCTCTCTCCCTCTCTACAGATCTGCAAGCATCATGTTCGATGGAATTGTGTAACCCCCTCTCTCCCTCACCGCCCCTCTTCTCCTCCCTCTCTCCGCAGGTGATAACTAAGGCGGAGCTGATCGAGTACTACGACGTGAGCGGCTGCTACGTGCTGCGGCCCTGGTCCTACTCCATCTGGGAGACCATCCAAGAGTTCTTTGACGGCGAGATCAAGAAGCTGGGCGTGGAGAACTGCTACTTCCCCATGTTTGTCTCGCAGGCTGCCCTGGAGAAGGAGAAGTCTCATATCGCCGACTTTGCGCCCGAGGTCAGAGGGGGAGCCGGGGGAGGAAGAGTGGGGAGTGGGAGGCTGGGGTGTTTCAGGACTGTGCTGTGTTACAGTGGTGACCGTGTTTTATTTTATGTCGCACAGGTGGCCTGGGTGACTCGCTCTGGGAAGACTGAGCTGGCCGAGCCCATCGCTGTCAGACCGACCAGCGAGACGGGTGAGCGACGCAGAGGGAGGGAAAGGGGGGTGGGTGTTTGAGGAAGACTGGGGGAAGGAGGGGAAGGGAAGGAGGCGAAAGAGATTGGTAAGAGAGAGAGTGCTAAAAGTTTGGACTGTTCTCTAGTCCTTTTGTTGGTGAGGGGAGGCTGTGTCTGGACAGCAGTTGTGTGGAGATACTGAGACAGTGTACTTCAAACACACCTCCACACCACTAACCAAGTGTCTTTCTCTCTCCCTCCTTGCCTTTCCCACATCCCTCCCTCTCTTTCTCTTTCTCCCCTACAGTGATGTACCCAGCCTATGCCAAGTGGGTGCAGTCTCACAGGGACCTGCCAATCAAACTCAACCAGTGGTGCAACGTGGTGGTGTGTAACCCTCTACTAATCATTCCAACTGATAGATTGACCGATCACAATTGACTCATGCGGTATAGAGTGAGTGTGTGGTTATATGGGTATCCCTCAATATCTTGTAATCTCTCTCTCTCTCTCTCTCAGCGGTGGGAGTTCAAACACCCCCAGCCCTTCCTGAGGACCAGGGAGTTCCTGTGGCAGGAGGGGCACACGGCCTTCGCCACCAAGCAGGAGGCAGAGGTGGAGGTGAGCTAGGCAGAGGGGAAGAGCGTTTGTACATAATGCAGTATCTGTCTGCACAGTGCGTTGACGCAGTCATGGGTCTGTGTGCGCAGTGCGTTGACGTGGCCGTGTGTCTGTGTGCGCAGGTGTTGCAGATCCTGGAGCTCTACGCCCGGGTGTATGAGGAGCTGATGGCGATCCCTGTGGTGAAGGGAAAGAAGACAGAGAAGGAGAAGTTCGCCGGGGGGGATTACACCACCACTGTGGAGGCCTTCATCTCCGCCAGCGGCCGTGCCATACAGGTACACCCCCATACGCCTCTACACCTCCCTCTCGCACCCATTTCACTCTCGCCATCTTTGTTTTTATTTTATTTATTTAAATCTTTCTCTCTACCTTAATGAATCTCTCCGGCTCTCTCCTCTCAGGGCGCCACCTCTCACCATCTGGGTCAGAACTTCTCACGGATGTTTGAGATCGTGTTTGAGGACCCTCGGCAGCCAGGGGAGAAGCAGTTTGCCTACCAGAACTCGTGGGGCCTGACAACTCGCACCATCGGGGTGCTGGCCATGGTGCACGGGGACAATCGCGGCCTTGTCCTGCCCCCCCGCGTCGCCTGCCTGCAGGTGAGATCCACACTGATGCTGACTAACTGATACAACGGCGGACCAATCTGCTGACAGACCGGAGCTCCCACTGACACACTGACCGACTGAAATATTGATGCACTGGTATGCTAACTGATCTGCTGATATCCTGATACACTGACTGACTGACACTCCTACTTACTTACAGTCCCTACGTGTCTCCCATTATCCCTCCCTCCGTCCCAGGTGATCATTATCCCGTGTGGCATCACGGCCTCCCTGCCCGACAGTGAGCGCGAGGCCCTGCTGTCCCGCTGTGCTCAGTACCTGGAGCGACTGACCCGCTGCGGCCTGCGTGCCCGCTGTGACACCCGTGACAACTACTCTCCTGGCTGGAAGTTCAACCACTGGGAGCTCAAGGTAAGCAGAGGAGATAGTGGCCTTACACACACACGCACACACACTGTGACAATACAGAAAACACACCTGTACTACAGAAACACAGACACACACCTGCAGGGGGCCATAGAGAGGACTACTCTGCCAGCTGGGAGGTCAGCCATTGGGAGCTCAAGGTACCCAGGGGCTGTAGAGCCACCTGACAGACACCTGTACCACAGTGCTGTACTACAGGGTATCCCCTCTCTCTCCCTCTGTGTGTCTGCAGGGCGTGCCGGTGCGAGTGGAGGTGGGTCCGCGCGATGTGAAGCTGTGTCAGTGTGTGGCCGTGCGCAGGGACACGGGGGAGAAGATCACCGTGCCCGACGCCGAGGCAGAGCCGCGCCTCACACAGCTGCTGGATGACATTCAGAAGAACCTGTACAGCAGGTACACACACTCACTGCACAGAGTCACTGGGACACAGACAACACACCACAGAGAGAGAGAAGCACATACTCTCACACTGCACTGCAGAGGAACTGTACACTCACACTGCACTGGAGAGATGCACACACTGCACTCATTCTGAATGTACACACTCACAAACTGTACTGTGAATGAATATTAAAACTGTACTGTGCACACACACACTGCACACACTTTTGTCTCTGACCGGTCCTGCTGTGTCACAGGGCGTCTGAGGATCTGAGGAAACACATGGTGGCAGTAGACAACATGGAGGACTTCCAGAAAGAGCTGGACCAGGGCAAGGTGAGAGAGCGAGGAATGGGGCCATGCAGTGGGGCGGGGATGGAGTAGGGAAGAGGGAGGAAAAGGTGTGAACCGTGATATCTTCCAGTCTGCTGACGTCACTCTCTTTCGTTTTCTCTTTCTCTCTCCTGCAGATTGTACAGATCCCATTCTGCGGTGGCATTGAGTGTGAGGACTGGATCAAGAAGACCACTGCCAAGTAAGATGCACACTGCTGCACAACACTGACACACTGATACAAACTGTGCCTGTTTACAATTTTAATAAATAAATAAATTAATTAATTAATAAATACAGCAGATCTGGGTTTCCCTCTAATACATTAAGGACTGTTTTTAATAAATGCTATAATTTGTCCATAAACACCATGGCTTGAAAGGTGCACACTTTCGTTCAGTTATAACCTGCTATATTGTAGCTGTATCATGAAACGTGCATATTTTGTTCCAACTGTAACTTCCCCTGGTTAAGGGCGTCTGCTAAGTAAATTAAAAAGAATGCGTGAAAAAGTGTCGTTTGCAGTTAAAAACTGTAGTAAGAGTAATAAGTTGTGCTGTTTAAAAGGCGTATCTACTTGCACATATTGTGATGATTACAATAATAAATAATAGCAAATATGTATTATTGTTGCACATGGAAAGGTTATCTTACAGTAATGTGTAATGCTTGTCCAAATAACATGTTGTCTATACACGTTTAGCTCTTCCTAATATTCCTTTATAGAAACTAGTATTTATTACACTGTTTACAGTCAGCCAAAAGAAGTGAAAACGAAACACGGCACTATCCCACAATCGCTCTGCCTCCTCCCACAACAGGGGATGAACTTCCTACGATGGCCAGGTTTTACAAAAAGCTCTGGCACGCTTCTGAGGAGGGATGCTTAAGCCAGTGGAAATGAGGCATTAGACTAACTCCTGTCCGCTCTCTCTTCCTCCCTCCCCCAGGGATCAGGACCTGGAGCCCGGAGCGCCCTCTATGGGAGCCAAGAGCCTGTGTATTCCCTTCCAGCCCCTGAGGCAGCTGAGCTCAGGACAGCAGTGCGTTAGTGGCAAGGAGCCCGCCCAGTACTACACACTATTCGGCCGCAGCTATTGAGAGATGCACACACTCTCTCTCACTCACACTCACACACAAACACAGTGTGGACTAGAGCAGTGGAGCCCAGCCCTGTTCCTGGAACAGTCCCCAGTCTAACTAGTTTTATAGCCTTCATACAAATCACCAAGTTATCACCATATTAAGTTATTCATTGACTTAAACGAGTGCACTTGTTCAATGATTCTGGTTCTTGGGCCAAAGGGTATTCAGACTACCCTGCTAAATTGGTGCCCAATAAAACCAGCTGGAGTGGATCTCTCCAGGATCAGGGCTGGAGAGCACTGAGGATACCTACACACACACACTAACACACACTAACCGCTCCAGTACCGAGAACAACTACCCCACTACAGTTGCCCCAGGACTAGGACACACTGCCCCCCTCCACCTCCTCTACAACATCCACAGTCAGAACACGAGGAATAGACGCACAATCGCAACACCTCCTATAACTATACCCCCACTGCCCCACACGGCATCCCACCTCAGCAGAGTGAGAGGGAGAGACGCAGACGGCTGACAGTCCTAGTCTTGGATTCATTATGTCTGTGTGATCCTGTTGAAACGTGTTAAACTTCAGTTTTTTAAACCCGTCATCTCACTTTTAATGTAGTTCTTCTCATTTGTAGCTGCAGTACAGACTGGCTTGTGTTGTTTTTAGGTTCAGTGTATTTCGGTGGGGTTTCTGGGGTGTGGTTTCTGGATCCAGACCTGGCTGACACATACAGCTCTCTCTTCTGTCTCTCCTTTTCTCAGTCCCCCCCACCCTGTGTTAATCAGACCCCTCGGCCCCTCCCTGTGTTTTGTAGAGAAGTGACCCATAATAAAGCCTGGATTCTCAATTAACAAGGACTGTGTTCTGTTCATTTCATGTCTGTGTGTGTTTGTTGGTGGGGGGGAGTAAATGAGGGTAAGGCAGAATACATTAATATGTAAGTGTGGACATGTATTTGTATTGGCTTGTCTGTGGGTGCAGTACAGCACAGCACGGGTCTCCAGCTCTGGTTCACGTGAGCAACAGTACAGTGGGCCTCTGTCTTGATCTATGAATCATCTTTACACTGAGTGGCAGCTTTATTAGGTACACCGACCTAATCACAAGTTGCATGCCCTTTACCCTCGGAATAGCACGTTTCCCCGTGTTCCTGAAGGTTAAGGGTTTCACAAAACTATGTTAAGCTCACTGAAGTCAACCCAATTCAAAACTAAACTACCTGAATCCAGGCATTGAGAGCTCAGGGCACAAGAGGCACGGGGGTTAACTTGTATTTGAAGGTGGTGTGCACCGACCCAGGGGCCCCAGAGCACTACTCAGTACTGGCTCAGAAATCTGACTTTAGGAAGCAAATTATTTTCAGAATCTAAGCCTTTGTAAATGTAGGGAAAAGTCTTCAAAGTCTTTACACGTGGAAAACAAACAAGATTTTAATTCCATCTGAAAAAAGATGCGAAACTAATGGTGCATTAGTCAAGAGTGCGAAAGTGATGCCATTAGATTGTTCACCCCTTCCGACCAGAGCACTTTAACACCGCCACATAATCTAATTGAAAGTGCAAAAAATACGAAGTGCAACCCAACATACAGCTCTGGGGGGAGAAAACTCCGAGACCACTCCAAGTTCAGAAATCAGGTTTAAGAGGTCTCTTAAAATTATGTTTATTCAACAAACCTAAAACAAGTTTAATTTTGCATTCAAATTTGCGATTCTTTTCAGCCCCATTAATATGCATGCGTCTTTGTCTAGGCGTGAGACAAGGTGTTCACTCACCCAGGCTAATTTCCAAAATAACGTGTTAGGTTACAAGGAAACCAGCGGTAACAGGTCACCGGATAGCCCCGGGTGCATTTTCCCACGACACAACGACGAGCACGACCCCCGGCCGGGGTGGGGTCTGAAAGATGGAGCGGAAAAAAAAAGAGAGACCCCGGAGCAGGAGGGCGATGGCTCTTGTACAGCCTGTGCACTGAGGGGTCAATGAGTTTAACACACACTGCACTAGTTAAACACTGATAACGGCTGTCGATTGGGAACCATGCATTTTACTAGTATTTATCGCCAATCCTCCGAGTGCACAGACAGACACAGCGCACACGGGACCGCCGCACGAAGAGGGAGAGAGATATGGAGCAGCGATAAAGATGTGAAGGCTCAGCTCTTTCACGCCCTTTCTCTCTCTTCCCTGTAACGGGAGGACAGTCCCGCAGTGACTAGTTTGTTGCACGCAGGCACGCACACGGGGGACAGGAGGCTGACGTCGAGGAGGGGCGTCCCTGTGGTTTGGCTGCGGTTACACCGGGTGCAGCGGCAGGTTTAATAGTTTAACCAACACCGGCCAGCTGGTGCGCGCCGAACTGGGCAACTAACACACACGCAGGCATGGGCCGCTACAGCGGGAAGACCTGCCGCCTCATTTTCATGCTCGTCATCACTTTCGTGTTTTTCGTGGCCGAGATTGTGGTGGGCTACCTGGGCAACTCCATCGCGCTGGTGTCGGACTCGTTCAACATGCTGTCCGACCTGCTGTCTCTGTGCGTCGGGCTCAGCGCCGCCCGCCTGTCGCGCCGCCCCGGCACGGCCCGCTGCACCTACGGGTTCGGCCGGGCCGAGGTGGTCGGGGCGCTGGCCAACGCCGTGTTCCTGACGGCGCTCTGCTTCTCCATCTCCGTGGAGGCCATCACCAGGCTCGCCCGGCCGGAGCGGATCGACGACCCGCAGCTGGTGCTGATTGTCGGGGCCCTGGGGCTGGCCGTCAACGTGGTGGGGCTGCTCATCTTCCAGGACTGTGGGGAGAGCAAGAGGAAGGCGAGGAAGAGGAAAGGGGGCTCCGGGGAGGCGCCGCAAGGAGCAGGTGCCTCTAAAACCACCTTTTATTTGTTTATGTATGTGTGTTTGTATCTGTTAATTTGTTTATTTGAATATGTATTTATTTTATTTGTAATATTTATGTTATCACTTAATTTAAATTGCATGTGTACATACCGCGCAAACAACCCACAAGAAACCGCATTATAGATATACTATATTGTATATAGTGTAATAATAATACTTATTGTTATAACTAACTCTTGAAGTAGTATTCATAATTATAAGACGAAACTGGAATAACAGCATGCCTTTTATGTATGCATTTATTATTTACAGACATCCGCACACTGAAGTAGTGGTAGAAACGCTGCTTCTGCTAATTAGTTAGGATAGTAACAGTGGTGCTACGAACAGTGATGCAGCATTTGTCTTGCCGCTTTTGATCTGTTTCTGACTGCTGTTTTCTGCCTATCTGCTGAAGCATGGCAGCATGAGTCGGTGCTCTATCCCTGCATCACTGTGCCCATCCCGGGAGAGGGGCTGCGGCCACTAAGCAGCTCGATCCTGCAAGGGGAGGGCACACGGGCCTCCAGGGAGGGAGCAGGTAGACGGGGGGGACAGGCTCCAGATATAATGACAGGATTACTGATTGTTTCCATAAACAACTGGTGATATACCTGACAGACAAGAGCACTGATTATTATTATTATTATTATTATTATTATTAAATATTATAGTAATACTAATGTATTTGCCCTTGCTTACAGTTGTCACATTGCCCACACTTCTGCCCACACTTGTCTGGAATAGACAGGCATGGGTTAAAATTGTGTGATGTAAATGGATGGTTACTCCAGTTACTGTACGGGTGTTTCCCCCAGGTCGTGGGATCTACAGTGTCAGGAGCGTCCTCTGTCCTCACTGCCCTTCACTGCCTGCAGCACTCGCTTTATCTTCAGAGCACATCTAGAGCGTATATACCCTGGTGTACGTGCGTGCGTGTCTCACTCCAGGGCTGTCTTCACTGCTCCCTAGGGTAACTGCAATGAACTTTCAGAGTTAGTGCGGAGCTGCGCACTGTCCAGTACAGTGCTGTACTGAGATCGTCCCCAGCTGCCTGCACAATTGCAATGAAAAATGCAAAGCACCTGATCCCTGGTTTAGCACTCTGGGATTAAGCGTTGTTTTGGTGTTACCAATCAGGAACTGCAGGGGGCTCACGTCTCACAAAGAGAACATTTTCATTATTCATTCAAGTAACCTAATACAGGTCAGTATCATTACCACGAATTTCGAAGGGTGTGATCGGATTTTATCGTTTTATCAAAAAAGTATTATTACTGTTCTTCATGGGCAGGGACTTCGATGTGCATTTTATGGTTACGTTACAAACTAACATTTTCCTTCACAATTATATATACACCAAATACCCATTATGTAACGTGATATATTTTAGTAATTTTCTCATTTGTAAGTGTAAGTGTACACCAGGTGCACACAGTGTGAGTTAGTGTGTGTGTCTGGCCCAGGCATTGAGCTTGTGGTGTTCCTCTCGCAGAGCTTGTACACACACCGCCTGTCTTGTCGGTACACAGGTGCCCCAGTGCTGAGCGGCACCACAGAGCCAGAGGGCACGGACACTGAGGATGGCCAGCCACTCAACATCAGAGGTACCATCAATGACCTCCCCCCCTACTGTACTGCACCACCTCCACCCCCCCAACCCCACACACAATATAAGGAACAGGGTTTGATTCTCCTCTGATCCGTCTTCTCTCCATCTGTCCCTGTCTCGCTCTCTCTTCCCCCAGGTGTGTTGCTGCACGTCCTGGGTGACGCTCTGGGCTCGGTGGTGGTGGTGGTTGCCTCAGCGCTGTTTTATGCCCTGCCGCTGCCGCCCGAGCAGCCCTGTAACTGGCAGTGCTACGTGGATCCCAGCCTCACCCTCGCCATGGTGATCATTGTCCTCTCCTCCGCCACACCCCTGTTAATGGAGACCGTCTCCATCCTGCTGCAAGCCACGCCCCCCAGCCTGGCCCTGCCCAGCCTCAGTGAGTCCATATGGCCATGCTCATTATTATTATTATTATTATTTCTTGGCCGACACCCTTATCCAGGGAGACTTACAACATATCATCCACGGCTAGGTGTCAGCTTCAGTATGTTTAAGGGGGATCAGTTCTATGAAGGGCTCCAGCCTCAGTGCCGGCACTGCGGCCCTCTGGGAGTCCTCTCTGGAATGGGATTTGGGCTGTTGTGTTGTCAATGGGAACAGCCCTACAGCATGGGGTGGGGGGGCAGAGTTATTTGTGGCATTCTGCTGTCTGGCGTGCTTAAATCTCTCACACGTACACACATGGTCAGTTCCTGTTTGACACATTATTTACTTTAACAATGTAACACGCTGGACTGAATGGCACTACTTCAGATTGCAAGTGGATAACCAATACGCAGTGTGGAGTTTCACTGTGTTCTCACCTATGTGCGCGATGCTGTGACTTGTCCCGCTGTGTGCCAAGCCGTGTCTCGTTCAGCCCTGTCTCGGGTTATTTCTCTATCACCGTGCCTCATCTGTCTCTCTCACATTATCCTGTAACCTGACCTGCTGTAACTCACTGTGCCGTTTCCCCGTTTCTCTGTACTGTCAACATCTCAGTCGCTGTGCTGTACCCTGTATCTGCGTACTATAACCCATCTGTGTGCTCGTGTGGGGGAGGAGAAAGCCCCTCCTTATTGGAGGTGGTTCTGCCGTGACCCAGCACGGATTGTAACGTGCACAGGTTGGATTTCAGGCGGCTCAAGTCTGTCTGCAGTATAACACAGCATGTTGATAAGAATCATTCTGGCACTCGTACCTAAGTTGCTTACGGTCCGACCTAGCAGTGTAAACGCAGTACGGGTCTCACTGTGCTGTAACCTGTCTCAAGTTGTACTCTAATGCACTGCCCTCACTTCTGTCCCCTCCTCTTTCCTCTCCCTCTCCCAGTGGATGACCTGTTGGCAGTGCCGGGGGTGAGCGGCATTCACGAGCTGCACGTGTGGGAGCTGTGCCGGGGCCGCACCGTGGCCACCCTGCACCTGCACTGTTTGGACAGGTCGGCCTTCTCCGTGGCCTCCCCCCGTCTCCGAGAGATCTTCCACCGCGCTGGAGTCCACTCCGTCACCATACAGCCCGAGTTCGAGGAAGAGGATAAGGGAGAGACTGGGGGAGGCCAGCACTGTAGAGCCCCCTGTGTGTCACCTAAATGCCAGTCCTTGTCCTGTTGCAAATCCGACCCCAACCCTGCATTGGTTAGTGTCTCCTGCAACGGGAACCTCAGCCCCGCCCCCTCACCGCCGGCTTCTGAGGATGATGAGTCAGTGGCTCTCAGGATGTTGGGGGAGGGGGCGGCAGAGAGGGATATGCAGAGTAGTGATGGGGGGGTGGAGCTCGTGAATAGCACCAAGTTTTAGACCAGAGAGGAGGAGAGGGAGAAAGGAAAGAGACAGCCTTACTGACTCGTACATCATCATGCTCGAGTGAAACAGAACTACAAGAAAGACATGGAGAGGGAGGGAGAGAGAAAGTTCTAAAGGGCCAGAGAGTTTTTGTTTTCCAATCCACACCTGCTATAAATTACATACTTTAACTAATTATGTACAAACCAATGTAATAAACCCATTTTCCCTGGTCTAACACAGCTGTTTACTTAAGTTGCCCAGATTGTGGCCCTGCAGAGCTGGATTTGAAGCGTCCTGCTCTGTACCCAGGGACAGTGCCCCCTAGTGAATACAGGCTCAACAGCACCACCCTGCACAGTTCTTCATGAAGGACAGGGTTATACTAGTTTTGACAAAGAATTTATAGGGAAGCCAATTCAAAAATGAATAAGAAAACAGTCCTCCATTCAGTCTGTCTGTCAGCTCCAATGTGAGGTCTGCCCCCCCTGATCAATCCAGCAGGGCTGCCTCGCATTGTGTCAGCAGCATTGGAGCCGCTGTCTGTTCAAGGACCAAACCGGACTCTATCGTGAGCTGTGCTGCACTAAACTGTAAATTGAACTTTTCTCTGTTTCAAATGTTCTAATTTATTGTAAAATAAATTCTACATTTTAAGCACACCCCATTGCATACAGTATTTCATATTTACTGGAGCTTTGCTGTGACACACTGAATTGCCGATTTCATTAATATGGCTTTGTCCTTATTGTTAAGACTCTCCTCTCAGAGTTTCCTGAAGATGTGTTGTAGCCCTAGAGAGGAAACTAGTGATTCCAGGTGACTGAGCAGCTCAGACAGGAGAGTGTATGGAAACTATTCATGGAGTGTCAGTTCAACATTTCAAAATAGGTGGGCCTCCTCTCCTTTGTAAACTTTCTCATGTTCTTATGTTCTTATTTACATGCTCCCCACTCCCCCTCCACTTCCAGGCAGCCTGGTTGTCTTGCTGTGTTGTCTGTGCCCCTAGATGGCAGCAGAGGACTGGCACACAGTGCAGCCCTATGCAGTCCTGAGTCTCAGAGCGGTGACTCATCGAGCTCCTCGCCCCATTGTCTGCCAATAAAGATACCTTGAAGCGTTCCTATGAGAACAGCTTAGGATTGCTTCCGATCACCTTCTTTACCTGACAATACAATGCAACACAGCACACCACCACACACATCTCTTAAACTGAGGCCAATACACTATTACGATTACTCTTTTTAGTAATTAAGGGTTAGAAGTGGTTTTGTTTAGGCTCCAGACTATGTGAAGAAGTACCTGCACACATCTGATCTTAATGCCCATTGGTGTTATTTTTGTGGTGTGAGGGGAGAGGCGTGTATCTCCGTTTCCCTGTCCAGCTTATTATCTCGTCCTCGGCTCATTAATTAATTATAGCTAATTGCCAAGATGAGCACTTCCTGGAACACAACTGCATCAGCCTGGGCATCATTCCAGGGCACTGCAGACAGCAGTACAGCACAATAAAGCTTCACCACGCTGCACTACAACACCGTACCGCTACACTGCACTACAACAACACCATACGGTACAATAAAGCATTCCAACAGCACCGTGCTTTACTCTGTTATTTTGGCAAAATCTGTCACTAGAAGCCCGAGCAACGGAAGAACAAATACTTCCTATAGAATACATTTTCCAGTTTTCCTGGCATGAAGTAATCATCCACATGCGCTAGCTGTGTAACTGAATTGTACAGTTCTATTTTCAACTACATTCAAACTATGTCTGTAATTATAGGAGATCTATTTCTCCCATTGTGATTTAAAAAAAGTATAATGAAATATAAATGGAGAAAAAAACAACTGCATAAAATAAAAAAAAAAGTGCATTGACATCATTCTACGTCATATCGCCAGGCAACCACGCAATCAACCTGTTGCTATGGCAACCGCACTCCAAGCCCCCCCTCTGTTTGCTCCGCTCTGGCTGGGCTGTAGCTCCAGTCAAACCCCGCTCCTCACTCCCTATTCCCCTCACGCGCTCATCTCCTCAACACCCCCCCACACACAGGCGAGCAGCGGAGACGCACTGGAGCCGCAGCCCACCACCATCCATTACTGCTATTTCCACCTCATCTGTTCTATTTTAAATCTGCACGTTTATTTATACATCTGCTAATGATCAAAAATAAAGATTTTTAAAAAGCTATGCTAACATCAGCCAATATTTTATTATATTTCGGGTTGCTAGTTAGATTAACATTCTAATCATTTGCTTAAAATAACCATACACTTTAAGATTTCTGTTTTTACATTGAGTCATAGTCCTGAGTCAGCATTTAGCATTAACTGAGCTGGAACAGAAATGGACACTCAGTGACCTAGAACAAGAATGATTACAGGTTCATATATATAAATATATAAATATATATATGAGTATTTGTACAATAAAAATAGCAATAATAGCAGCAGAAGTCCTAGTAATAAAGGACCCAGTGTGTACACAATCCCAGAGGCTGTTTATTACAGTCTGCAGTTATTCAGTTCATTTCATGGCCAGAGCATTGACAGCCCGCGCTGCTCCACTCCCATACACCCCACACGGCTCCCCGCCCAGCTGCATGGGAAGAGCACCCACCAGTGGAAAACATTACACAACTGTAGACACATTAACACAACAGCACAACCAAATATTGATACCAACCCACACAAAAACATCAACAAAGTCGGACAGTTAACGCTTTGTAAAATTATACTTTCACTTAAAAACACAAAAATAAAACTAAATAAAACACAATCTGGTCTATAACCAGCCTATAGGTGATCTCAAATAAAACCACAATGATTATAAAAAAATTAAAATTAAAAAGATGCACAGAAAACAAATGCTGCCAGACTCTGCCGTGTTGGAGCGTGCACGGTTTTGTGTCGTGTTGTGCAGCAGCCATGAGATGCGTTAGGGACCCCTAACACCAGTCTCTGTGACTGGGCAGCAGGCAACAGCTAGGATGAGCAGTGAGCAGTGCACGCTTCACTCCCATCTCCCCGTGAGAGACAGCGATCTCTCTCTGTCTGGTGTGCTCTGAGCTGCCTGGGCCGAGTCTGTGAGTGTAAGATGCTACATGATTGTGATTGTGTCTGGGCTGTGAGGAGCTGAGCCTCCCCCCACTCCCACTCCTACAGCACCTCTCCCGACAGCAGTGTGTGCGTGAGTGTGTGTCTGTCTGTGTTGCAGCTTGCATGCATCTAAGATGTTTGTCTCTGTGCAAGTCTGTGTCTACGTTGGCTAGTGTGCATGTACGTCGCAGTGTTTGTTTTAGTGTTGTTCTATGTACAGGACTCTTCATTCACCTGACCCAGTGGAACCAGTCAGATCTCCTGAACCCCTGTTAGTTAACCAATTTAATAATTAGTTTAAATAGACAGCTGTTCATGTCTTCAGCTCCTAGAAAGTTCTTGATAAAATATAGTTATGTACACTTTGAAATCAGCAGCTGTGAAATAACAAAATGTTCAATCCATTTCAGCTGTGGCATTATATAAATGGCCAATGAAAGAAATTAAATCAATTCAGTCCAATTTAAGTGTGTGTGTGAATCTGGCTGTACATTAGTGTCCGTCTGCCCGTGTCTGGGTGTCAGTTAATGTCTCTATGAGTCCATGTGTACTTGTCTGTGTGCCTGATTGTCATTTAGTAAGCACACGGATGCAAACAGATGCAAGTGTTTCTCTGCCTGTAATTATTCAAGTGTGTATGTCTGTGCGTCTTTGTATCTGTGAGTGTGTGTGTTCATTTCTGTATGTGCTTGAGTGTGTATCTGTTTGTCTGTATTTATGTGCGTCTGTGGCCTATCTGCATCTGTATTTCACCTTGTGTGTGTGTGTATCAGTGCATTATGGCTCTATTCCACCAATCTGGGACGAGTGAACACCCAGTCTGTAAAAAACACAAACAGATTAAAAAGAACAAAACACAATGACATAAATAAAATCGGGGAATATAAACTGAAATGAAGGACCGGAGCACGGAGCCAGGGGAGCGGGCGAGGACAGAATCGAGGATGAACGGAGAGGTAGAGGTGGCGGAGGTCAGTTTCACAGTCTGTTGACTGGGCAGGCTGAGCACGCAGAAGGTACAGTGCATACAGAGCGAGGGAGAGAGCGGGCGTCCAGGTCTGACTCACAGACAGACAGACAGCCAAGCAGAGAGACAGACAGAAGGGAAGACAAACACTGAGACAGATAGTAAGTGGACATCCCACATCCCCCTCCTGCTCCTTCTCTTCCTACATCTCTCTATTGCTCACCCACTAGATCCTGGGGATGGAGCCACACCACTGTAATGTTCCTATGTTTTTGAGGTGTTCGTTCGTTCTTCTGGCTGTGTCTCTGTTACTCTCTCTGCACAGGGGACCTGGTGAGAGGGAGAAGGGGGTCCTTTTAGCCCATGCTCTACCCCTTCACCCCTCCCTTCCTGCTGGCCTCTGTGTCCTTGCTCTGCCCTTCCCCCGCAGTGCCCAGTGCCTCGTTCACCTTCGCCCCCCCTCACCCTCCCTCTCTCTCTCTCTCTCTCTCTCTCTCTCAGTCCTTCTTCTCTGAGGCATGTATGTCCTTGCATTCCTCTTCTACAATCTTTTTCATCTCCTTATTTAACTCCTCTCCCTTCCCAGCCTGTCCCTCTTTCCTCCGGTGGCAGGCCAGCTCCAGCAGCTCCAGCCCCCCTATCGCCTTCTGCTGGCCGAGGTAGAACAGTACCACGACGAGGAAGTAGGCGCGCAGTGCAGGCGAGAGGCAGAGCCCCACGCAGCAGAGCACAATGAAGGCACTCCAGTACAGCAGGGAGGCGGCCTGGATGAGCAGCACCCGGGCCTCAGACTTGCAGGGCGGGATGCGGCTGCGGCCCGAGGCGTCGAAACAGCGGCGCTCCCCGGTGTAGAAGTCCCGCAGGCGCACTTCCTTCTCCTGCCAGCGCTCCTGGCACCAGGCCTGCAGCTGGAGGCCGTCGGTGGGCAGTGCGGAGGCAGGGTAGCGGCGCACGTGGAAGTGGATCTCGCGTGGGAACAGCCCACCCACCAGGTGGCGCTCCGTCTGAGGCGGGACATGGGGGTAGGCCACCGTGATGTCGTGCACTGCGTCCAGGTTGTCTCCTGAGAGAGAGAGAGAGAGAGAGAGAGATGGCGAGATGGAATGGGTAGAGAGAGGGGAGAGGGCGGACAGGAGTGAGGAGAGAAGAGAGAGGGAAGGCAGAGGAGGGGCAAGGGGGACAGGAGAGAGAACAGAGTTTTCAGCTCAAATCTGTCAATAACATACGCAATGGCTCTATAACAGTCCCATCATCCCTCGCTCTCATTGTGACAGAGCACTTAGACTGCTAGATGGCTAGAGCAATCACTATTGCTAATCCATGGGCTATATAAACAGCATGCAGAGGGGAGAGGGAGAGACAGGGAAAGCAAGAGGGGAGGGGGATGCAGCCAAAACATAACAATACTGACTGGAAACCAGGATAAAATGGTACAGGCGCTGGGGGAGTGCGGGGAGACTGAGATCATGGACTGCACTGGACTGGACAGGTCTGTGCCGAGACGGTAATAATCTTTAGAACTGGGGATTTCCTTTGGGTTTGAAGCCCTGGTCCTGGAAAGCCGCAACACAGGACACTGCAAACACACTATTGCGCCCACCCTGGCACTCGCCCCTGACCCCTGGCTGACCTTTGCGAAGCATGTCAACGATGAAGGTGAAGCCGGTGGTGCGAGGGTGAAGCACGTACTCGTACTTCGGCAGCCCGTTCTTCTCAGCAAACTGGTCACTGCGGGCACGCGTGTTCTCTGAAGGAGGGAGGAGGAGAAAAAAAGAAGGGTAGAAGGGGACAGGTAGAGGAAGGAGGGTGGAACAAGAAACAGAGGATGGGGGGGAGGGATGGATGGACAATGAGGACAAAGTACAATGAGCAGAGTGTTGGTAAGTGCTTTATTAAAACTGTGAGGTCAGAGTTTGTGTGTGTGTGTGTACCTGTGAGGTCAGTGCCTTCTGGGAATATTAGCAGCTGTAGAGGCTCCCTGATGTCACAGAAGTACTGCAGCATGGCCTGCAGGTGGCGCCGGTCATCTTCCCAGCGCCGGTGAATGAAGATAAAGGAGGCGACCTGCATAGCCCAGCCTGCAACACACAGTACACCACACAGAACAGTACCGTCAGTCCCTGCAACACATTGTCAGAGTGCGAGTCTATCAGAGAGACAGTGCATCAGTGTACTCAGTCTACGTATATATCTGTGTGTTAGTATAGCGCTGTGCAGCACATCAGTGTGTGACTGACACAGCGGGACAGGTTAACCATATACACTCACCTAAAGGATTATTAGGAACACCATACTAATACTGTGTTTGACCCCCTTTCGCCTTCAGAACTGCCTTAATTCTACGTGGCATTGATTCAACAAGGTGCTGAAAGCATTCTTTAGAAATGTTGGCCCATATTGATAGGATAGCATCTTGCAGTTGATGGAGATTTGTGGGATGCACATCCAGGGCACGAAGCTCCCGTTCCACCACATCCCAAAGATGCTCTATTGGGTTGAGATCTGGTGACTGTGGGGGCCAGTTTAGTACAGTGAACTCATTGTCATGTTCAAGAAACCAATTTGAAATGATTCGACCTTTGTGACATGGTGCATTATCCTGCTGGAAGTAGCCATCAGAGGATGGGTACATGGTGGTCATAAAGGGATGGACATGGTCAGAAACAATGCTCAGGTAGGCCGTGGCATTTAAACGATGCCCAATTGGCACTAAGGGGCCTAAAGTGTGCCAAGAAAACATCCCCCACACCATTACACCACCACCACCAGCCTGCACAGTGGTAACAAGGCATGATGGATCCATGTTCTCATTCTGTTTACGCCAAATTCTGACTCTACCATCTGAATGTCTCCACAGAAATCGAGACTCATCAGACCAGGCAACATTTTTCCAGTCTTCAACTGTCCAATTTTGGTGAGCTTGTGCAAATTGTAGCCTCTTTTTCCTATTTGTAGTGGAGATGAGTGGTACCCGGTGGGGTCTTCTGCTGTTGTAGCCCATCCGCCTCAAGGTTGTACGTGTTGTGGCTTCACAAATGCTTTGCTGCATACCTCGGTTGTAACGAGTGGTTATTTCAGTCAAAGTTGCTCTTCTATCAGCTTGAATCAGTCGGCCCATTCTCCTCTGACCTCTAGCATCAACAAGGCATTTTCTCCCACAGGACTGCCTCATACTGGATGTTTTTCCCTTTTCACACCATTCTTTGTAAACCCTAGAAATGGTTGTGCGTGAAAATCCCAGTAACTGAGCAGATTGTGAAATACTCAGACCGGCCCGTCTGGCACCAACAAACATGCCACGCTCAAAATTGCTTAAATCACCTTTCTTTCCCATTCAGACATTCAGTTTGGAGTTCAGGAGATTGTCTTGACCAGGACCACACCCCTAAATGCATTGAAGCAACTGCCATGTGATTGGTTGGTTAGATAATTGCATTAATGAGAAATTGAACAGGTGTTCTTAATAATCCTTTAGGTGAGTGTATAAGCAATATAATAAAAGTTAAGTGCAGGAAAGCAAAGTGGAATCGAGGTAAAGTATGGAGAGGAGCAAACGCGGCACAAAGCCACGGGAGACACAGAGTACACACATGGCACTGCCAACTAACTGTGCTCCATTAAATGCAGTGTGTTAGATGAACAGGACGAGTCTCTTAAGAGGGGTGCTGCTGACCAAAGCCGGGGATGGCCTTCAGGCCGGCCTTGAGGCAGATCTTCTCCAGCCGCAGGTAGCTGTAGCGCAGCAGGCAGCTCCACAGGAACATCCAGTCCAGCCGGGTGCGGTGGTTCATGATGATGACGCTGCGCTCACCCGGCACGAAGCCATCGCCCGTGATCACCACCTTCACACCAAACACCAGCTCCAGCAGTGCCTGGGGGAGGAGAGGAGACTCAAATAGAGACTGGGAGAGACTGCGGGAGTCACAGAGAGAGAGAGAGACTGCGGGAGGCAGACACAGATAGAGAGCCAGACACATAGTGACAGGCAGTCAAATCGACACACAGTGACAGGCAGTCAGATGCATGGACAGGTGGACAGACAGAGGGACAGCGAAACAGGTGACAGACAGGCAGATGGGGCAGTCACACTGACCACGGGCAGGGTGAGCCAGGTGGCGACGATGCGGTCGGTGAGCCAGCGGTACCAGGCTGGAGACACCAGCATGAGGGGCAGCACAGGCGCCAGCATGAACACACTGCCGAAGAAACTGCCCAGGAACAGCGTCACCACGAAGTACAGGCCCCCCACGGAGACCATCCTGCCACACGGCACACAGAGAGAGGGGGGAGTTACAGTTGTTCTGCTCAACAGTACAGTTTACAACAAGGCAACACAACAGCAGTGTTACAGGAGTTACAATACAGTAGAATAGTCCTGTTACAGTACAATAAGCCACCTGAACAGCACCGTAACTGAGTGTTTGATTGAAAATAGGAGGAGTACTGGAGAGGTGAATGACCTTCCAGCTCAGCAATATAATCACTTTCTCAGTCTCATGCTCTCAAACACACCCACACAGAAACACACCTCTCTCCTGCTCAGAAACACCCGAGATTCCTGCATCATCAGGCTGCTAAAGCCTGAACCAGTGAATGGAGCTGCTCTGCTGTTATCGATGTGTTAGAAAAATCACTGTGGTAAACAATACTATACTATAGTATACTGTGCTGACATAGAACCTGTTGGCCCGAGTCCTAGGGCCTGTTGCATAAACATTGGCTAAGTCTTTGTCTTATTATGATTATAAGTCACACTAACAATAGACACTGTTGCATGAAACAGTCTTTCCTTAGACTGCTCTTTCTTAGTCAATCACACAACGTATTCTGGGAATTTTAAGACACTTGAAGAAAAGGAAAAACGAGGCGGACACTTCTCTAAAATAGTGACGAGTAACTGAAAATCTATGTTAGTTATTGAAATATAATTTAAAAAAATATATGATTTGGTGTGGGATAAAAATGTAAGTTAAAAGCATCAAGGCGCTTTGTTTGTGCTGTGCGGTCTGTTAAAAACATGCAGAAATGATGGAATATGCTCAAACAAATACTTGTACAAATACAAACAAACATCTGTGTACTGGAGGACTAGTTTGCATTAGTTTGCATAATTGCATTAGACTAGTCTGACTGTCAAATTAAAACTAATCTAATGGTTTAGACTGCATGGTTTAGACTAGTCTAAAATAGTTTTATGCGACCAGCCCTTGGCCTAGTCCCTGACTGACATCTCAGCATGACTCTGCAGTAATATCAAGGGAGGAGGGCAGGAGTGGGAGACAGAGCAAGAGGGATGGGAATGACTTCAACCTTCCTCTGTATCAGCTCTAATTGGGTGATTCAATGTGAGTTTTTTTAAATGATATTGGCCAACACATTTCTTTGGATTATGCTTAGTAGGGTCTAAAGTCAATATAAATGTTGATTTCAAAGAGACTACTTATTTTTTACACCTTTTTGTGCTTTTTGTACCAAGTGAATGAAATTTCTCATTACTGCAATAACATTTTAACATGTTTTTAATTGCTAAGTAGCTCTAAGCTAGCTATAGTAATGGACAAAATAGAATTCTTTACTTTATTAGGCATAGGCTATACAGGCGGTCACCTAGGCCGACATCCATCCATTGGGTTGAGATTAAAAAAATATTACTTGATTTTATGCGTAATGTTGCCTACTTCTGAATTAATATAAACATGATAATTGATGTAGTTGTAGTTGAAGACCCCTAAACCCTCCTCAGTACCATTTACTCTCATAATAAATCACATTCCATGGCTTTTATTTATTATTAGGCATGCCAGCCAGTTGATATGTGACCAAAGTGGGTCCTAGATGCTCTGTCGACGCAGTACCTACCCAGTTCTGAGAACTCTTTAATGGAGTTAACGGAATTGCTGCCTGTTACAACAGCAACTGGGGAGCGATCATTCAGTGCGCTAAAACTCCACAATGTTGTTGTGCAATCCACAATGAAAGACAAAAGACTTAATGGGCTAGTGCACCTGTACATAAATAAGGACCTCAAACTAATTTATGGAGATGTTCTTGATGAATTTAGGCATCACAACAGGAGTCTTGAATTCACCAAGAAACTCCTAAATCAGCAGCGGAAACAGCTTATTTCCAATGAAAATAGGGGTTATGAGATAATACATTGCAGTAATGAGAAGGCCTAGTGAAAAATGCTAACATTAGGGGCAGCCTTTTTGATTCAGTAAAAATGAATACATCATCTTGTAGAGCATTTTAAAGACTGTAATATTGATCAAAAATGTATAATAAAAATAATGATGATACCAATTTATCATCAATAGCCGTAATGAGAAACTATCGTGTCAGGAACAGGGGGTTTAGATAGAAGTACAACATTTTTAGTGAATCAAAGTGAGGAGACTAGCATACTTCTCCTCTTGTTGATGCATCATGGGAGAATAAGACTTTATTGGCAATACTGTTATGATTTTGACAGGGCAATGAACACATACTGCGGTAATGAGAAATGGGTTGATGGACACCATGTTTTTTCATTATATTATCCATATTATGATGTCTATATTTTAAAATTATTTTTATAGACTACTAGACATTTGACAATATACACTGTTTTCTTATTTTTTTATTTTACTTGTAATACATTAGATTACCATCTTGGACAAGGGCATTTGCTAATAAATAAATAATAATAATAAGGTTAAGGTTTTACCATTTAGTTTCAGAATGTTTTTTATATTCAAATCATCACGGCCATGGTTCAAGGATGCTTTCATGAGAAGCACCTGATTACTGCTGCTAACGAGCACTGCTGAGCAAGCAGGATAAACAGGGCAATTAGATTTTTCCACTGGTTAGGGATTAAACGCAGCAGGGCTGACTGACGCACATGGAGAGACAGACTCAGACCGATGCACACAGGCATACAGGCAGACACACACAGACATACAAGCACACACTCTCACTGTCTGACTCAGCACTTCACCTGTCACGCCTACACACCTGTGGTCAGGTGACACATCATAGTTAAGTGTGAAGTGCAGTCACGTCAGCACCGTGAGCCAGAATCACAGTGTCTGAGCTATCTCTTTCCATTAGTCAGTGAGATAGATTACAATCACCTCGTTCAATTACAAGTTAAAGTTCTATTGCACTTTTTATTGTTATTATTATTACTGTATTATTACCAAGACATTATGTAAACAGCAATTGAGATAGCGGGCCAGACACAGATGTAATGGGAAGCCTGTCTTTGTAAACAGTTTCAGTCATGAAGCCAACTTAACTGACTGGCTGAATGACTGTTACACTGTCTGACACACTGGTCCAGACTTTACAGTGAATAAGATGAAGATAAAAGAGAAGAGGGTCTACAGGTGTTCATGTAAACATGTCTTAAGGAGGTGCTGAAAGGTGGTGCGATAACGTGCTGTCCTGATGTTGTTGATGTAGTGAGGCTGATACCTCTATACCTGTCGATTGTCTTAAGGCCAATTCACAACTGCCCTAACAATGTCCAACAAATGCCAACAAGCACCAACACCCAACAGTTGTTGTCTTTGTGTGATATGCCTGTTGGAGTTTGTTCGTTGGAATAATTTGTTTCTTGATTGAACTTGCTCAATCTGCTTTTGTTGGGGTTATGTTTGACCAGTGTGCTACAGTTTTCCAGAAAACTAAGGTGTAGCGTCTGCACTTTCCAAAACAACGGGGTAGGTTTTCCTGCCAACTCTACGGAAACTAAAGCATGCTGGCGGGGGACCATTATTATTTAAGTCAAGTTAATTTCTAGACAAGATGGCAGAACTTCGAAAGAAGAAACGTTGGTGGACCTTCAGGTGGGTCTCTAACGTTAGCGCAGTAGTCTACAATAACTTCATTTATTTCAATAACAATAACGTTATCATTTTATACGTATCTTATCTATAACTTCAGTTGAACAGTGTTAGTTGATTTGAACTTTATAGCTAACGTTACTTCATTCAATTTGGAGGAGATGTCAAGCAGCCCGAAAACAATGTTGCAGTTAATGTTACACAGCTTTCTGGCTAACGTTAGCTACTTAGTAGCTAACAGTAAAGCTAAATAACTAGATAGCGGTCAACTGGATACAGCCGGTCAATTCAGTCACTGATAAACCCCTTGTAATTCAAACTTTACAGAATCACAAAACTAGCTCTAGGCTACATTTCAGTGTAGCCTACTTTTTTCTCCCATTACAATCATGCCTACAATTAGATTGGTATCAAGTTTGACACTGCCAAGGCCTAATAACTTATGGATGGTTGTCTCACAGATGCTGAGATCAAAAATAAAATGTACTACATGCGGACCCAGTACAATCGGTATCTGAAGACACCTGCCTCAGGAAGTGGAGGGCGAGTGACTCCAAGGCAGGAGTGGTTTCTCAGAAAGATGAACAGAAACAGTCATTTGTTGCAGTTTGGTGGGGCCGTGTGAAAATGAGTTGTTCCAAATATTCTAAACCCAGCCGCCAACAAGAGAATGTGTGGAATGCTGGCGTTTGTTGCGGCACTGTGTAAGGGCCTTAACAGGGCACGATAAAATACGTGATGGTGTATAGAACACAACACACAATTACACAACACTGCTCTATTTCACTGCCACACACGATTCACAGTGGCATTCTACACACCTATAGAAATTTCTACCAATCCTCATTGAAGACAGCAGACACCGGTATTAGGGGTACATCTGCCACACTGTGTCAATTGTAGTGTGTAGTGTGGAGGGTGGGCAGTAGCATGGAGTAGTGGTTAGAGCTCCACTCTGGAGCAGAGGATTGTGGGTTCAATTCCAGGTGAGGGACACTGCTGTTGTACCCTTGAGCAAGGTACTTTACCTAGATTACTCCAGTAAATGCCCAGCTGCATAAATGAGTAAAATGTAAAAAATAATGTGATATATTGTAACAGTTATAAGTCACCCTGAATAGGAAACTGAGAAATAATAATTGCTGGCACAATCATCCTTCCCTGACCTCACTCCGTCTGAACGTGTCATGATCACAGCAAATCCCAGAAGATGAGCCAGCCTGGGCGGAGGTAAAAAATAAACTGAGCAAAACACTGTAACCGGCTTAAAGTACACTGGTGGCCCGGTGAGAGCCAGGATAATAAATAGGCTACACAACTTTAATCCCCCACATAAACACTCACACACTAGCCAATCCATCTGTTTGATTTACAAGCTATTTTGTTTAGGGACACGTTTTGTTTACAGCTGCACCTGTGTGCTGCTGTAAATATAATACAATATTGCTTACTGATTGTATTATATGAAACACAAATATGATTATTAACAACAACTACCATTAGTACTTCTAATAATACACATTATAATGCAGTCATCACCACTACAGCCTTACTCAACACTGCCCAGTGTGCAAGATCAGCCCACGACACGAACTGCTGTCGGGTGTATTAAGGACTCTGAATTCTGGTAGCTATCGTGTAGTTCAGATTCGGGCAGATTTGCGAAGTTCTGCGCGATTCTGCGCTGCTGCACCAATGGGATCGGCGGAATTGTGCAGATCTGCGCAGATCTGCGCTACCACGGCTTCAGTTATGTAGCAATAAATACATTGCGCAACTCCAGCGTTGGTTCTGTATGAGACCCGCCTAAGATAGTTAATTACTACTATTATAGTATGATCTCAACGCGCATAGTAACCCCTTTGTCGAGTTGTAGCTAACTTTTTGTGCATGATTTGAAAAAAAATGTGCCAACTCACTATTGCACTGAAATGATGCCACACTACCTGTCATATTTCTAGTCTGTTTGTTATTGTTATGGTTATGGTTATGGTTGTAGTCACTAGCCGCGCTGTGTGTGTGTGTGTGTGTGTGTGTGTCGAGAAGGGAGACGGGCTGGGCAGGACCGCACAGACTCTCTCCTCCAAACTGAAGACAGACACCCACACAGTCGCTCTCCCTCCCTCTCCCTCTCCCTCTCTCCCTCTTCTCACCTGTCGCCGGTCCCGTCTCTCCACAGCAATAACAGTCAGGCGGATCCCCGGGGTTAGGGCGGTCGGGCGCAAAGCCACATCAATCCAAGTATAGCAATACAAATAACACGGTAAATACAAAAAGTGTATAAAATAGATTTTAAAAATAACAAAACAATATATCTATATACTCTTAAAAGTACAAAGTTCAAGTCCCGTTTCCGGCCCCTGCTACAGGCAGGGAGAGCGGCAGTGCTCTGGACGGGTTGCGCCTGTTTCCGCGGCCGCCATAGCTGACACAATGACCTCTGAACTTTCAACCCTCACCTTGCTACGCGCAGGCGCCACTAGGGGGCGCTGTGTGTTTACATCTGGATGGCAAGCAGTCCTGCCTAATCGTGCTGTTTGAAAGATTTATATTTTTTCATTATTCTGTTCTTTTCTTATCCTCTCCTCTCTCCTACTCACTTTCTTTCCTCTCTCCATTCCTTTTCCTCTTCTGTATTCTCTTTCTTTCCAGGTCTCTAATTTTTACTATCAGAATGTGAGCCAATATTCTTGTATATAAATGTGTGTGTATATTGTAATATGTCATTGTGCATGTACACAGTATGTGTCTAAATATGGAAATGTCCCCACAAAGATAGTAACTCTTGATAAAACTACGTTCTGGGGACATCCCCACTTTGAGAAACAATTAAATGTGTTTTTTTTTCATTGTTTGTATCAAATAAGTTAAAACTGCTCCATTGTTTTGTTGTGGAGTTATTTTTTACTGAAGCCAGATGAAATATGTGTATGTCAGTGTGTGTTTAGTTCTAAGGGAAGAGCGCAGTATATTAATAGAGTTTAAAATCCTCACACAGTTTATTGTTTTTAAACATTCCTGTCCTTTCTCAATCCTGCTCCTGAGGGAGAGAAGGGGGAGAGGGCCACAGAGGGGTCAGGGGTAGAGGAGGGGACAGGAAGAGTGAACGCTGAACAGTGAGACACTTCTCCTGCCTGTGAGCTGAGCCTGTCTTCACCCTCTCTCTGCTCTCCCTCTTGTTCCTTCTGCCTTTTCTCTCTACCTTCTGTTACCTTTCATCTCCTCCATATCCATATCCATATATTTGTCCTTTTATTTTAAAATTCAAAGGTTGCTTTATTGGCATGAGTTTTGCACAGAACATACAATACAACTGAATAACAAGTTCAACAGCAATAACAAAAATTAAATCATATACAGCTCTGGAAAAAATTAAGAGACCATTACAAAATTATCAGTTTCTCTGGTTTTACTATTTATAGGTATGTGTTTGGGTAAAATGAAAATTTTTGTTTTATTCTATAAACTACTGACAACATTTCTCCCAAATTCCTAATAAAAATATGAATGGAATGGAATGGCTGCCATACATGAGAGATGCTGATTTAAGACAAATGTGCAGTGGTCTCTTAATTTTGTCCAGAGCTGTATATACGTATACCTACATACATCTGCCTGGCTGTGTATCTGACTGGACCCCATAGCTCACATCCATATAATATAAGGAAGGGGTTGGATTAAACTGTAAAATATTTCCAGTATACTGCCAAACATAATATTGTCAACTTACTGCCAAATTCGAATTGGGGTATTAATTTTGCCTTCTTATAATGGCATTAAATTCTGCAGGCATTTTCTCTTAGTGCATTCACTGCCAGATTATTAACTGACGCATTGAGAGTCAGGCCCAGGTATGGGTAGTGGATTTCTTAAAGTGAAATGGTATCTGCTTTCCTGACATCTGGCTTTATTCTGAAAAATTGTTTTTGTTTTCTTCATGTTTACTGTCAGAGCCAAAGTCTGACAGTACTGCTCTAGCAGTGCCAGGTTCTATAACATAATAAGCATAGTATATGTTTCTATAATATATGCTTTGTTATTTTTCCCTTCCATTTCATTTGAAATAATTAAAATATAAAAGTTTGTTAGGCGCTCATCTTAGCATTTTTTCTGTCTCTCTCTATGTATTTGTATTGATGCAATAAGGTTGTAAACCTTTTCCCAATGTATTTACTGTTAATCACAGTGCACTAAAAAGGCTTGCTTTAAACACCATACAACAGTTCAGATACATACAGGCCACAAACAGACATTTACAGAACAATGACACACTGCTTAGTCAACATTTCTCCTTCTCTTTCACTCCCTGTCTCCTCACCGTCTCCTATCTCCCTCTGCGCTCCTCCTTTCCCCCCTATTTCCCTCTACAGACCCCTTCTCTCCCAATCTCCTTCTCTCTCCCTGTATCTGTGTACTGGCTATTAATAAATCGTCCAGCCCAGGCTCTGGAGCAGCTTCAACAGCCAAACACTTCCCCCTTCCCTGTCTCTGTTGCTCTATCTCCCTCCTCCTCCTCTGTCACCAAAGTGTAAAACCATTGTGTGGTGCCAGTCTGTGTGTCAGTGTACAGTCCCAATCCGTGTGTGTCTGTGTAGTGTCAATTATGTTATTTATGCCCCTGGCAGTGCCCAGCCTGAGAGCAGCCTGCCTCCCTGACACACAGGGCCTGGGAACTGAGTGCCCGCTTGCTGATAAAACAGTCCCTGGCCTGGCCCTCTACCACAGTCCTACCTCCTGCTCTCTCTGTCTCTGTCTCTGTCTCGCACTCCGCCTCTCTCTTTCTGTTTCTCTCTCTCCCTCTCAGTGTTTCCAAACATATTAAATGACACACACAGAGGGAGACAGTGTGTCGGTCAGTGTGGAAGGGGGGTTTGTGTGTGTGTTTCGGGATGCTGGGGGTGGGGGTGCTGACAGGCTAATCCAGCTCCGGATTGTTTCCATTGGAAAGAATGTGAAGAATGGCGAAGGAGAAGTTATCAGCACTTTCCTGCCCACACTGACAGAAACACACAGGCACTGTACTGTACTGCTACTGACACACACAGCCACTGTACTGTTTGTACTATACTGTACTAACACTGACACATACAGTACTGTGCAAAAGTTTTAATCAGGTGTGAGAAAATGCTGTAAAGTAAGAATGCTTTCAAAAATAGACATGTTAATACATTATATTTATCAATTAACTAAATGCAAAGTGAGTGAACACCCTTTGCCTTCAAAACAGCATCAATTTTTCTAGGTACACCTGCACAGAGTTTTTGAAGGAAGTCCGCAGGTAGGTTGGCCCAAACATCTTGGAGAATTAACCACAGTTCTTCTGTGGATTTAGGCAGCATCAGTTGCTTCATGTAAGCCCAGACAGACAGACTCGATGATGTTGAGATCAGGGCTCTGTGGGGGCCATACCATCACTTCCAGGACTCCTTGTTCTTCTTTACGCTGAAGATAGTTCTTAATGACTGTTGCTGTATGTTTGGGGTCGTTGTCATGCTTCAGAATAAATTTGGGACCAACCAAATCCCCAACTCTATTTGCAGAAATGCAGCCCCAAACTTGCAAGGAACCTCCACCAAGCTTCACTGTTGCCTGCAGACACTCATTCGTGTACTGCTCTCCAGCCCTTCGGCGAACAAACTGCCTTCTGCTACAGACAAATATTAGATTTTGACTAATCAGCCCAGAGCACCTGCTGCCATTTTTCTGCACCCCAGTTCCTGTGTTTTCGTGCATAGTTGAGTAGTTTGACCTTGTTGCCACGTCGGAGGTATGGCTTTTTGGCCGCAAATCTTCCATGAAGGCCACTTCTGACCAGACTTCTCCGGACAGTAGATGGGTGTACCAGGGTCCCACTGTTTTCTGCCAATTCTGAGCTGATGGCACTGCTGGACATCTTCCGATTGCTAAGGGAAGTAAGCATGATGTGTCTTTCATCTGCTGCAGTAAGTTTCCTTGGCCGACTAAATATGGATTTGATTTGGATTTTAATTCTGTTCACTCACTTTGCATTAAGTTAATTGATAAATATAATCTATTAACATGTCTATTTTTGAAAGCATTCTTACTTTACAGCATTTTTTCACACATGCCTAAAAGTTTTGCACAGTACTGTACACTATCATTGTATAGTACTGTACTCTACTATACTGACACTGATACACAGCCACTGTACTGTGCTGTTGTGTATTGACACTATATGGACACACACAACAGCCACTGTACTGCCCTGTGCCACATTGACACACACAGAGTCGCTACACTACTGACACACTGACACACACAGAGCCACTACACTACTGACACACTGACACACACAGAGGCACTACACTACTGACACACTGTTACACTGACAATACAGCTGCAACCCTCACACACAGACAGTAGACTTTACTGCATTTCCCCATAAATGACACACAGACACACACACTAGCACTACAGGTGCTCAGGGAGGAAGAGAGGCAGGGGGACACAGAGAGACAGTCTGTGTGTCAGTGGGGTGAGTGGTGAGGGGCAGGATGCAGGGCAGAAGCGACACTCAGTGACTATTCTATCAATCAGTTACCCCAATGACTCCGGGAGTCATACCCCAATGACTCTCACGCAAGACATTAATTGGGGGTATAGTATAGTCTGTCAATATACACCAGGTGTGCCGTGTGTACAGTATATTGTCCAGGTGTATAGTGTATTCATTACATATTCCAGATGTACAGTGTATACAGTATATGTGCACTAGGTTTAAAATGTATCCTGTCTATATTTATCAAGTGTACAGTGTTTACAATATATATACACCAGTTGTACAGAGTAGATATACCAGATGGGCTGAAAGATCAAGGGAGAAGGACTAATCACTTAATGGTGTAATGACAATTAGATACAGAGATGGGGAGAGAGAGATGAAGAGGGAAGGGGGGGGGCACTCACCTGGACAGTCAGTTTTTCCACTGACGTACAGTGCAATGTGGCTGTGGGCAGTGATTATTCAGCCATATCTGTAATTACTGTCATCATTGCCCAGGACTGCTGAGCTCTGCAGGGCCGCCAGCCTGTGAGGAGACAGCACAGCCTGTCTGATAACCCAGCGCTGTCAGACACCACGGCTCCACCCGCTCCTATCCTGGACATCGAGTGGCCTGCGTCGCTCCTGCTCTATAGCGTCTATATACACTGTATGGCCTCCTTCTCTCCCTGTTCTCCCTTCTGTCCCTGTCTGTCTTTTTCTCTCCTTTATTTGTCTTTTGTTTTTACCTCTACCACAAACCTTTTCAATTCACTTCAATTCAATTTCCTTTATTGGCATGACAAGAATGCAATGGGACTGCCAAAGTTTTTACCATGTATTTATTTTTAAGCCTTCGCTCTCTCTCTCACTTTCTCATATCTTAGATGTGCAACAATCAGCAGGACTGACCTCTGGGCAGCTATGATGCAGAGTCAGTGAAGACTGAATGACTCACTGTGCAGCCCACACACAGCTCTGCCTCCCCAGCTACACAACACCCAGCTAATTGTACTGTTAACAGCAAACGCACACGTGTACCTAGGTGTATTGTGTAGATGAGCTGGCTCCACCAAGGAGCATTAGCAAGCAAAACTACACTCTGACTCTGAGCAAAATAACAGAGACAGGAGGAAGGCATGGAGAGAGAGAGAGAGAGAGAGAGGCAGTGGAGGAAGAGACAGCAGGGGTTTGTCAGAGACAGCGTGTGAGAGAAATGAACAGCAACAGAAGTCACAATCAGACAAAGAAAACAGTCACACACACAGTCACTTACACACACACACACACACACACACAGATAGAGACAAACGGCCTGTGAATACCAACAAAGCGTCACACATTGTCATGCTCCTAATCACACACTCACTCACAGAGGAAGTTACAGTATGCAGAACTCTGAGCTCCCCCACCACAGCAGGTGAAGCAGGCACAAAAGCGAAGAGGGTGGAGGGGGGTAGAGAGGGAAACAGGAAGAGGTTTAAAAAAAAAAAAAGACCAAAATAGAGTGAGTGAAAGAGTGGGGGAAGGGGTTCCAGAGAGAAAAGGATCAGAGACCGCAAGAGAGGAAAAGGGAGAAATTGAGGGAGAAAAATGTAATAGAGAGAAATAGTTTTGGAGAGAATGATGAGACTGAGAAGAAAAGTGTGCAGGGAGGAAGTTAGTTATGTTTGTAATACTGGTTCTGAGTTATGTTATCAGTCATTAAAGGTTTGTTGTGGGGGGGCTTTATAAAATTGTTTTGCCAAAACCATTTCCTGCATGAGAACCCCTTTATAAACCAGACTATAAACCTAGCCCACCTTCTCTGAAAAGAGACTCAAAGGCAGACAGACAGACTCACAGACCTTGGAAAGCACTTTCAAATGTTTATTTACAAATTCTGTCACTGTGACAGAAAAGTGGTTTGGAGAAAAAAAAAAAAAATGGAAAAAAAAAAAAAAAGCCAGCAAATCTCCCTGAGCTTTACAAAATACAGAATACATGACACAGGAAACATCCTACTGGTCACAGCGCACAGAGTCCCACAGCCAGAGTCAGAGAACCACTAGAGTACAATTAAAACGACAAAACCAAATGTACAAAAAAAAGAATGTACAATGGATGCAGAAGAGCATGCATGCAGGCAGACCAACAGACAGACTTGTCCACTGAACACATCTCTCGAGGACATATGGGGAGGAAAATAAATCATTTAAATTCCACTTCAGCACCAGTCTTTTCTTACACATTCCTTTCAAGACAACACTTAGCCACCTTGGGCCGGTGGGCCACATTAGAGTCCAGTCCAGTGCCCTGTGGTTTGAGTTTTAGTCAAGCTCTTAATTACTGAAGCATTTATTTTCATGATGTGGACTAAGACTGCTAAAGGTTATTCTGGGTCAGGACTTTAACCATTTAATCCATGTGGATAAGAAGAGAGCAGGTAGGGTGTTAAAAAGACATGCAGAACTGAGACTCACCTAGACCAGCACTGCCCATCACCTCTCTAACACACAGCACCAGGCCTAGAGGGCTGTAGTGTCCTCCTGTATCTTATGCACCCCAACCTGTACTGCAGTCCTGAGCAGAAACAGGCACACAGTGCTCCAGCTCCCATCAGATGAGTGGCTTCAGTACAGAACAGTGCTCCCCACTTCAGCACCCCCTTATCAGAGGCCTTGAGAATCCAGACCTGCTTTTCCCATTTTAAATCGCATGTGAACCCCTCCTGCGGAGAAACCACTCCACCCCGACAGTAACCCCTAGACCCCTCCTGACTGAAGGCAGTGGCTGTCATAGACCCGTGGCCCTGTTCCAATGCTCACCCAGTCCGTACCATTTATGGACAGCACAAAGTTTTGTTTGCTGGTTTCTAACATACATATATACATACATACATACACATATAACTCCAAACCACTTCCTTTTCTGAGTGGTGATGAATGGGGGAGGGGGACAGAAGAGAAGTGCAATGAGTCAGTCCATCGCACATCATCTCGGACAGCACTAATATGACCCAGTACCCTAGAGAGAGACGCAGACACTGGGAGGACCTCAGTGTTTAGGTGTCTACAGTCTGCCTGTAACAGCACCGGAGCAGCAGTGTCAGGGCCCAGTCATGTTGGCCATCTAATCCAGCATCACACAAGGATAAAGGGGGCAGGCATCAATCCACAGTCCTGCAGAGCTCCCGTCTCTCCTACTCCAGATACCTGCCCACGGAATATGACTTGGAACCATTTGTCCTGCCCCTTGTTAGAGGGCGGGTGTGTGGGTTGTCATTAGCACTGTCACCGTTCTTGGGCAAGGTCTCTCCAAACAGAGGGATCTGCCATTACACAGTCCTGCATTGGAGAGAAGACTTCTCCAGGTTCGCTCAACTTTTCCTGTGTGACAGGTGGCAAGCTGCCTGACAACAATCTTGTTCTGGGGGAAGGTGCTTAACAAACCTGTACATTGATGCATGGACTTCCTCTAGATTTCTAATCCTCCCCCCACTCTCACTCACTCCACGGGTTTTGCAATTGTGCAATTCTTAACGCCACTTTACCACCACCACCCCCCCCATCCCATCCCATCCCATCCCATCTATCAGATCAGTGGTTTCTCTTTCAAGAACACGAGAGGGGTGCAGAATAACCCCCGACCCACGGACACGCCCCAGGCCCTGGCTTACAGAGGGGAGAAAAAAAAAAAAGTATATAAGGCAAGAAAAACCATAACAGAACCCCCCCCACATTTTTTTTTTCTAGAGCAAAACAAAACATCAGCTGCCCCAGAAAGAGAGAGGAAGAGAATGTGCCACAATTCAAACACAGCCCTGCACATCAGCAGAGACAGGAAGCAGCAGCGCATCAGTGAGATAGCAATCGCAGAGAGCAATGGAGAGGAGAGAGTAAGTGGTGAGAGCAGCAACATCGTCAGAGTCTGTCCTACCAGGGTGCGCTACCGCTACCCCTACCCCCCCACCACCAACTTCAGCACAGGACACACACACGGCCTTCAAACGTGTGTGTGTGTGTGTGTGTTATATTATATAATATACACACACACGCGCGCGCGCACACGCACACACACACACACACACACACTACCCCAGTGAGGGAGAAAATACACACACACGTGCATGCATGGTGTCAGAGGCCTGTGTGTACGTGTATATATATATAAAAAATTACACATACACAAACACACCCCTCTGGAAAAAATTGAGACCACTGCAAAATGATCAGTTTCTCTCATTTTACTATTTATAGGCATGTTTGTGTAAAATGAACATTTGTTTTATTCTATAACTACTGACATTTCTCCCAAACTCCAAATAAAAATATGAATGGAATGGAATGGCTGCCATAGATGTAGAGATGCTGATTTAAGAAATTTGCAGTGGTCTTAATTTTTTCCAGAGCTGTATACATACACACACGTACATATACATACACACACAGCACTCCGTCCCTCTCCCCCTTGGTTTTCTTCTGGTCAACATAAGTGCATTTGTCCCCCACTCTCTCTCTCGGGACTGTGGCACAAACGTGGAAGCACATGTCTAACATATCAACCCCCCCGTCCTGCATTTGCCTCTGTCCAGCGTCTGTGGCAGTGTCTTTAGAGCTTTCTCATGTCCATCGCCGTGTGCGAGTGTAAAGTATCCTCTCTTTGGGATCCATGGCAGTGTGAGTGAGCAGGTGTGTGCCATAAGGTACGCTCTCTCTCCTGCATTGGTGTCCAGTGTGACCATCTAACCAGGTGGTATATTTACAGTGTACAGGCTGTTGTGTCCCCTTCTCCCTTCAGCTCCAGTCCCTGGCAGCAGCATCAGTGTGAGCGTGTGTGTGTGCACGCACATGTTTGTATGTCTGTGCGAGAGAGAGAGAGAGAGAGCGCGTATGTGTCCCGTGTTGCATGCGTGTCCTGTGCTGCATATTGCAAGTCCGTATCTTGGCAGCCAGGGCAGCTTGAGCCTGTGTGCGTATGTGTGAGCATGTGTGCGTGTGCGTGTGTGTATGTGTGTGTGTGTCTGATTGGCTGGTCGCTCTAGTGCTGGTTGTCCTGGGTCTGAGCCGGCTTGCATGGGCTCATCCCCTCCTGGCTCATCTTATCATCCTCCTCTTCCTCTTCTTCGCTCACCAGGAACTCCTCTGGAGGCCAGCGCAGCTCCCCACTCTCCACCTCTCCCTCCGACGGCTCCACCACGATGGAGGGCAGCCGGTCCTTCAGCTTACAGCAGCGCTCAAAGTCCGAGGGGTCGGGGAAAATCTGTAGAGACCCAAGGAGGACAGGGTGAGCATGAGACACTGAGGAAAAACACTTAATCACCTTTAATTTCCACAACAAATGGAGACACACACAGACAGGCTCATTGTCACTTTGAACGGGCATAAAACACTCTCTCCAGCCGAGGAACATCTGCAGAGAAAGGAAGTTTAGAAATGATCCATATGCACTGAAACTGTTCTTTAAGCATCTGTAAATGTTCTGCATTTCTGTATTGCAATTAATGTACACCCCTCTCTGCACTGTTCTGCTGCACTGCTCCCTTCAATGTAAACACTCAATGAGAAAACCTTGTCTTCACGCCAGTAAAGAGTGCTTGAATTGAACTGAAGTGAAGTGTGAGCGAGGGCTTATGGGGGAAACAGACATGTTGAACCACACCACACCAGCTCCCATCTCTCTCGAGGAAGAGGGGGGGAGGGGAGTGGAAGAGAAAAAAAAAAAGCTGTGCGCACGGCTGTCTTGTTATTAAGAAGCTTTTCCAAGTACAGCACATATTCTATCGTTATCAGAACTCAGCAAACTATTTTTAAACCCGTGTCTTCAATGGAGACAGATTTGAGTCTGGGCACGGAGCCCAGTGGAAACAGAGCATTAGGCTGCCGTCCCATCCGCTGTCCATGGCGCTGCGAGCCGAAACCAGCCAGCTGTAGGGGGGGTGAGGGAGGGAAAGGCAGGGTTGTAAATTACACTTGTGTCTGTTCCATTTTGTAAATACTTTTGGGGGGGGGGGGGGGGGGGGGGGATGTAACAAATTCAAAAACAAAAGTCTTTGTAATCCAGTACAGCTAGATTTTTTTTTTTTTTTTAATATATATATATATGAATTGTGCAGCAGAATTAAGGTTGTGTGTGCAGATTACTTTAATGTGTAGATCAAACCTACCCAGTCGCAGTTTGTAAGTCAACTAGGATTGTTAAAAAAAAAAAAACGCCGGATGCAATTCTGGGGATGATTAGCTCCTGAGGGACCAACAAGCAGGAGTGTCTGAATAAGGCTCCTCTAGCTTGTAATCCCTCTCATGTCTTCATAATAAAGAGCTCAGTGGCAACTATTAAGGCGATGCAACTGGCAACTACCTCCTTGACTGACACTTTGGGAGGCCAGAGGTCAGTAGTTTGATCAGTGATGCCGAGTCGATCCTGGGGAGGCCAGCTGAGGTGCGCTCTCCTGGAGAAAATGCTTGTTTTTGGTCCCTCCTCCATCAAAAGTGCAGATGGAGAGACCGTTTAAGAACTTGGGGAAAATGCCACCTCTAGGCTGGTAGCAGGTGCGGGACTGGTGTCAGCCCAGAGCGAAGTCAAGCAGCCCTCTGACAGCCTAACTAACTGGGTTTGAGATTTGCAGAGTTGCAATTCAGTTCAATACAGTTTGCACCTCTTCCTCTGGGGACAGACGCATAGGAAGTGGTTGCTGTTGCAAGGCAGATAAGCTTGAAATAAAATAAAAAAAAGAAAAGGGGGCAGAGGGGTTTCGGAAAAGAGCAAGGCACTTAATGAAAGCCTGACTCCTTGCCCACCATCTCCTCTGCTCTAGTGCTGGCTGCAGATGCCGTTTGAGCTGTGGCAGGACGCAGTGCAGGGGTCTGCCAACCTGGGCGACATGCGCACGGTTGTCTCCTTCCACTTCACTTTGGAGCCAATAACATAACAGGCAGAGGAACCCAGTCAGTGTCCCCTCCACCCCCAACAGCAAGAAACTCGAGCTGCTTTGGTGTCTCTTCACACATAAAAGGGAGACCGATTCATTGATGGCTTTGGAATAAGAGATTCCTAATCCTACATGCAGATTTAGGCTTGTACTCTCTAGCAGAAAAATATATATATATATTTTTTTTTAAAACAAGACGCTGTGATTTACCCAACTCCTGCCTACGTGCATGGCTTCCTGTAACGCTCCCTACTCACAGACTTCAAAAGACAGACCAACATTCTGAGTCTCTCCACCAAGTTCACAGGGCACACTGATTCACACAGCCCCCCCCACTCTCCGACAAATAAAGCAAAGGAAAAAATTCATATAAAAACAATTTAATCCACAAAAGATTCCATTAGATATTTTTTCCCGGCTATAAATAACCCCCGAACAGGATCCTAAAAATATTTACCCCGATTCCACATCTTGAAACAATTACCAAAAAACACAAAAAAAACAAAAAACACTGCTGTGAGCTCACAGGCCTGGGTCAGAGGTCCGACCAAGAAGCAGGGAGCTCGAGTAACTGGGCACCCCAGGGATGGCAGCCAGGGAGCTGGACAAACAAAGGGGTCTTGGGCCTCCGAGAATACTACTCCAGCTTTCAGACCACAAATCCCACTCAAGTACAGAAATCTGTACACAGGGCAGCCCATTTCGATTAAAAAAAAATAAAAGGATGAGCACCAGTTTTAGCAGGCTCCTAATTTTTCATAACCTGCATGTCCAATCCGATCAGGTGGGATGCTCCAGATCTGAAAGACGTGACAGGAGGCTGCAGCTTTCCAGCCAAAGGGTTTAAGTCTGACTCAGGGGGGCTTTGAGCTTTCTACTACAGTGCAGCCAAGTATAGCCAATGGCAGACAGGGCAATTACTTAAAAATTAATCCTACTTAATTTCAGTCCAGGTGGTGGTTTAACAAAGACCATTAAAACATGGTGTGGAAGCAATGTTCTCCTAATCTGATCCTCGAGGTCCACTGTCACGCTCCACAGTCAGTGGGCACTGCTACCAACAGGTCACACCTACCAACAGGTCACACCAGGCCCTCAGCTGCCTCAATTAAACCAATTAAGCCGCCAGACATCACTAGGCAGGGGGGGCAGAGTCACATGAGGGAGCAGCTTCCAGACGCAAGGGGAAAAAAAGACACGGGCTCAAGAATTCAAGAGATAAGATACGAGCAGTTGAGATCATTCCAGAACAGACCGGATGCAATTTTCAAGTCTGGAAGTTACTGCAGCTACCAAACCAGCACAACGGGTTGAACAACCTCCTCTATTTGTACACCACTGATCAATGATGGTGCTCTTTTTGAATTCAGTCAGTTAAGAGATCACTGGCAACAATCACCCAAATGTCCTTCACCCCCTTGAGGAGCACAGTTCAATGAATGGGGTACTTGTTGCTAAAATGATCAATAAAGTGAGGTCCAATGCTGGAGACCATAGCTGTAGGATGAAATAAAACTCCATTTCAGACTGCAGGGGAGGGAAATGTTCTGGGGATCAGCAATATACTAGCAAAGCAGGGGATTACAGTAGGCACTGACACTCTGGTCCACTGGGAATGGAAGCACTCTGAGGAGAAGACCGCAGAGGACCACAGATCTGGTATTCAGGAAAGTAAATTAAAATTCTGGAGAAGTTCTGCATGTGGAGTCTGCTGGCAGCAACAAAGAGGACTAAAATCCACCAGAGAACTCAAAATGGAGGGGAACCAAAAACAAACAGGCTAAAACCAACCCTGTGAATATTTTCAAAATACAACTAGCACAGAAAAGAACCAGAGCTAGGCTGACAGACCACACGGTCGCTGCACACTTCCCGACACCTGCTACGCCTCCAACAGGTTGGCCACCCGAGAACACCCAGCCCAGCCCCCCCACCGTGCGGAGTACAGGCCAACACTGACCGACTGACAGAGTCTTGACCCTGATACTGTCAAAGTTTGAATAGTTTAGTAGGAAGCCTGGAAAGATAATGCTAGTGTGGCCGGTTCTGTGGGTGTAAGGCTGTGCCTTACAGTGTGGTATTGAAGTCAGACATGGCATTGAGCTCCTGTACTGCAGAACAGTTTATAGCACGTGCACAGCGCTCGGTTGATCCGACACAGACTGACACTCACAGCCCAGACACAGCCAGCCAGACGCTCACTGCTATGCCTGTGTGTCAGTGCAGGGGGCCGGACTGGATGGTGTGCCGAGACAGGCAGGCAGGGCCAGGGGAAGGATGTTGTCAGGGACCGAGACAGTACAGATCCCAGTGTGTGTGTGTAGGGTGACACTCCAGTGTTGCTGGAGGAATGTAGGGAATGCGTGAGCTCACGGGAAGCGGGGGTGGGATTTATAGTAGGTGCTGACAAAACTGAGAGGCACATAAAGAGAAGCAGCCAAACCCCTGACCCCCAAGTAGTATCCCTTCTTCCTTCTCCATTTCTTGTTCTCTCACTCAACTTATGAGGATTTAAAACAAAAACCACTGCAGCCCTGAGCACAGTAGGCTGAGCAGGAATCAACCTTATAATGAGTTTCCCCTCAGCAGTACCTGATAGGAGTGTCGGTCTTTGCCAGGAATGAGATGGATGTCGTCCATGGGGGCGCCGCTCATCATCACCACCTCAGTCATCTCACAGGAGGGCAGGAACACGGAGCTGAGCGAGACAGAGGGTTAGAATAGCTGGGTCAGATGCGCTCACATGGACACTCGGACAAGAGCAGCGAATAAGATCACTCGTGAAGAGCAGAAGGACAGACAGACAGGGGCAGAGCTGCACCCACAGTCCAGGGTAATCAAACTGCAGTGCAGGCGGCAGACAGACACCAGCTCTTGTTGTGTGGAACATCAAAGGCAGTGGTTAGAACTTTCAGTACTGTAAATATATATTACAATAAAATCAAAAACGTAATCTGCAAAGAAAATAAAAGTTTCCACTGTTTTGACTGGGTTTCAGCAGCTACTGTAGAGCTCTGCAGCTCTGTGCTGAAAACAGTGAAGCTGCTCAGTCATTATGAAACTGCATCGTAGGCGTGCAAAGCAGAAATACGGAGCTGACACCATTCGTGTTTCTACAGCACCAGAGAGGACACTCTCCACTACAGTCATGAACACCATCGTGTGCAGGTCCCCACCTCCACTGCCCAGGCATGCACCGCGGTGTCCAGCTCTTGAGCACACAGGCCCTGCAGAGAGCTGTAGCCCCTCCTCTCAGAGCTCAGGGCTCATGAAGGCAGCTCTCAAACAAGCCTGCTTCTTGCAGAGGGGGACAGTTATAATGCACAACCTACAAGAAAAAGGTTGCAGAACTAAATGTTTGCATGTGCTTACCCAACACAGTGTCACACCCATATCCCTCCCCTTCAGCACTTCCCCCTGAACACTTCCCAACTCCAGCTGAAATGTTCTAGTTCCAACTGAGTTTCATACATAACTGTGTATATCATACAAGAAACTTCTTGGTGTGATTAACAGTACAAGGCTTTTCAGTGCATCTTTTAGCGTTAAGATGTGTCTGGCAATTCAGTTTCCAATTTGACTGTTTTGATGCGCTGTTAATACCCCCCCCCCCCCCCCCCCAACACCAGGATTTCCCAGAACCCAGTGTTGAAAGAGAAGTGCTAGGACTGAATTAGACAACTTCAGAGGGGAGGAGGCCACAAATGTATAAATACAAAAGCAGTACACACGCACTTCATATAAAAATAAACCAAATGTGCATGTATGTGTACTCCTTTATAAACACATGTATATATATTGGATTATGTATTTTTTCCACTGCCATAGCCAAATTCACAAAGTTTCCATTGCAATTTTGAAAACTGCATTAGGAAGCTTTGACCATGTAAATGACCTCAACAAAAATAAATGGATAAGAAATAGCCGAAGTTCAGACTACAGCATTCTTTGTTTTTTTTATTTTTATCTTCAGCACACAGCGAGGGCAGCTAGTACTAGTCATCCGTTTTATGACTCTGGAGGACATTAACATCAATGATGTATTTGATTAGATACTCCGTTCCTTGAGTTGCCACAGTGTCTCTCCATAATGAGACACCCACCCCCCGTAACTGGGAGTTGGGTTGGAATAAAAGCCAAACGACAGTCCCTACTGGAACAGAGCGAGAGCCCTGCTGTTGCCTCTCCCACTGAGAGTGCAAGAGATGCAGACACCGTACGCAAGATATTTTGCATAACTCATTACCTCAGCTCAGCTAAAACCGCTCCTAGCCCTCACAGAGCCTAATGTGCGCATGATGTTGTCGATTGTGGCTCGAAAACCTTGATTAATACCTGCAGTGACAGCAGGGGGGGCTGTGGTGGAATGCTTTGGCAAATCTTCTCCTAGTGCTCCAAATCCCTTTTATGACCCCCCCCCCCCCCCATGAGGTTTGCAGACACCAGTTTTCCTACCATAGGTAATGCAGCCTGTGAGCATGGGAAATAACTCGGACTCTCTGCGGACACAAGTCACAGAAGGGAAGGGAAAAAATAAGATTTTTGCACACAACAAAACCTTGCCAACAGGAAACAGACCAGAGGCGGAAAGAACAAGGAAAGAGACGCACAGGAGAGAAAGAACTTCAACTGAATGGCTATTAGAGAAGCGGGCTAAAGCTAAACACATGCTATTGGCAGTCATATTTCTACTCCGTCTTCATATAAACATCCTGCTCTGCGAAGAATAACAGAATATCAACATCCTAAGATATTTCAAATGTATATAGCAGAACAAATAAAATTATACAGAGTCCAATCCAGATTCTCCTTATAGTACAACCGATCTCCTACGGCGGAGACTTGCTCAGCCCCCCCGTACGCCCCTCACTCTGGACCTGGATATCACGATCAGCTTCAGGAACTAGAAAGTGCTGGATATAGCATAGTGGTACAGTCTCCATGTGCTGCATTGGGCTGTTCTGCCTCAGTCTCCAACACGCAAAACAGACGGATGGACACTGCCTGCCCTCTCTGCTCACACCCTCAGAGCATCACTGTCTATATATTAACACACAGCTCAGCGGTCACAATGGCCAGGCTGCTTCAAACGATACAAAGAGAGAAATGTCTGTATATTACTCACAGGATGTCTCAATAGCATCTGTGAAACATCTGTATATAATTCTCCTTTTATTATATTAGCATTCCTGTACTCTCCTAGCACTGGATTTAGAACAATGTTTTGACAATACTTGTACAGATCTTGTCATGCAAATACAGCTCAGACAGAGCGAGAGAGAGAAAGGATTCACAATTGTCATTACTATTTATTTGTTTTTCTTTTAATCATTGCATTGGCACTAACACTTGTCACACTAAGCACTCTTAAACTGAACTGAAATTGAAAGCAGGACTAATTATGTCAGTAAGCTCACAGTCTGACACACAGTGGCTGTCCCTCACACCACACACCCCCGTCGTTTGCAGGGGACATCCTGACAAACCACAGGTTTAAAAAAATATATATACACAGGATTATCCTGCTCGTTTAATCTAACATCTTTACAGGAAATTCAAATCAAATCTTCCTTGTGAGGCAAGGAGACTGGAATGCAGCATTTAGGAATGCGGCACAGCTGCCCAACCGGCTTCATGGCCCCCTGCTCTGAAAGGCACTATATGGAGGAGGAGGCTCTCAGAGGACATTACTGAGGGACAGAACACACAGCTGTGCACAGAACAGAGGACTGGGCTGGCTGGAAGGGGGCCCGTTCCCAGAGGCCTGCCTGGGACAGCATAGCCCCTAACAAGCCAATACAGTCTTACTTGCAATTCATGTTGCTGTACCCGAAGAGTAAACCTGCACCTGTGCAGTTACACCTTAGAATTAGATCACTAGAGTACAACTTGTTGTGTTGGGTCTTTATGGGTCTGTGCGAGTTCTCCACCTTGAGCAGGAGTGTGCTTGTCTGTCTCTTTAATATAGAGGTACAGAAAGTCCCCGATCACAAGGGAATTCCCAGAACAGGCTGCCATACACACTGCTCTCATCTCTCCACAGTGCAATGAGCCCAAAGACAGCAGCCAGGCCTAGCCTTAAACACTACAGCCTGCCTTGCAGGAAGTGCGCATCTGGGTGACTGAAAGGCACAGAAGAGCGAGAGAGAGAGAAGTCAGACTACCACAACAACAAAAACAGAAAGGCATGTTTAGTCGGAGTACAGCACAGCCCTAGAGTGGAAAGGGACCCTAGATTTGGAGCACGGCACAGTCCTAGAACACAGATGGCTTTCTTTATTGAATATCACAGCTTTTAAAATTGAAAGGTTACCATTCAACCTTGCAATGTTTGTTATTGAATACTGCAGACACTTAAATGAGAATTTGGCAAATATTTAAAATCAAGCATTCAAAATAGTGGTAGCACATTACTGCTGTACTAATTACATACATAAGCCTGGTGGCAAATGTGGCAAATTACATTTTTAATTACTTGTTGCATTGTAAAAGTAAAATAACATCAATAATCTCATCCTTCAGTCCTAGTTAAGGAAATCTAGAATATAGCAACTTGAAGACAGAAGTCAACGGTGTGTTGTAAATGCTGCTGGAGACCCTTCAGTACAGGCGAGTGTGTTCGTTAAGGCATGTCCACTTGCTTAACATATAGCTGTAGTGCTTTGAATGAAGGCAAAGCTACTTGGACAGTGAATCACAGTAGAAATGTTCTCTATTGGATTGCCAGAAATGTATATCGTGTGAGATGTCCATTAGTGACAATGCAATCAAAGCACAGTTTTGCAGCACCTCTGTCCTCTGTCTGCCATGCTGATATGCTTGGACTGTGCTGGGTCCACAGCAAGCTTGGCAAATAAATGTGCTACTGCTGTGACCTACATTCAATAGGTACAAGGACTCAGAGCTTTACACAGACATACACAGGAGTAATAAGTGTCAGATCTCTGCCCTTTCCTGGCAGTGGCTGAGTGCGCGCAGTACAGCAATGAAAAGGTCAGGCTGCTGGAAACCCCGGTGCGATAATGATGAATAATTACAGCATTAATTAGCAGCTGAGAGTTTTCAGGCAGCATGCAGCCGAGTCAACACGGATCGAGAGAGGAGGGACATTCTGACTAGGCCCAGCTAGGCTCTCCTTAGTCTTTGTGCAGTATTGCGCTCGGAGTGGGTGAAGAAAAAGCACCTTTACATTGCATCGCATTTCCTAGAATAGCTCAATATAGACATAGGAGCTGTGCATGGTCAGAGTCAGACCACTGCTGAGTGGTCTGACTCTGACCATGCACAGCTCCTATGTCTATATTGAGCTATTCTAGGAAATGCGATGCAATGTAAAGGTGCTTTTTCTTCACCCACTCCGATACCCACACGGTTGAGAGCGAACACTTCAACAGACACTCTGACCACCTTTCCCTCACATCACCAGCTTCTTTACTGTAACTGCAGGAGCTCTTGTTCTCCCTACAGTCTGTTGAAATCTGCAGATCGTGATAAACGATGTAACTCATGCAAGCCCCATTCCCTACAATGTTACAGTGCAGCAGTGCCCATTATAGTGCTATTAATATTATTTTAAAAAAATGGTATGCTACAAAAATGCTACACAAACAAACCAAGGTTCATAATCTCCTCTGTGTAGCAGTCACACCACAACAGGCGGACGAGTCTCGGTAGTAAACGGTCGAGACACCGAGTCTAGCGCACACTACACAGCGGTCGCGATGGCGCTGCGCAGATGTCCGCAGTTGTGCGCCTGTATGCTCCGCCAATGGGGTCGGTGGGATTGTGCAGATCTGCGCTACACGAACACGACCCGTTACCCTGCCTCTCACTGTGCTGCAGCGGGGAGCCACACGAGCACTGTGGTACCCAGACAGAGGACAGCCGTGTTAAACTCTTTTACAACAGCCCAAACGCAAACCTAAACCCTCTTTTTATGTTCACCCATATAACATCACTCGTGTTCAATGCAAACAGTGCGGGGACAGGCGGCCCACTCGCCTCTCTCGGCCTCTCAGTTAATGTGAAACCACTTGGTCTATTAGCAAACAATAGGAAAAAACTTCAGAAGACGCGTGGTGCATAAAAACATAACTTCTGTTTTTTCCGTGTTGTGTGGAATATGACCTTTCTTTCAACACTTCCTGAAACCGGTTTAAAACGGAGTGAAAGCGGGCGCAGCAGTCTCGGGTTGAGTGGCCCCCCCACCCCCCACTTTGCTGCAGTTATTTACGGGAACAAAATACATCACTGAGATTGTATTTTAATACAAGACGCTGCAACAATATAAAAGTACACCAAATAGTCATTACAATTATAGTAGACTTTAACACAGTTGATTACCACGTCACTGCGCAGACCGCTCTCCATTTAACGCGGTACCCCATTGTGACGCACTGTCCTGAATCTAACCTGTCCTGCCAGCCAACACAGCGTGCATGGACTGCATGTGCATGGACACACACGGGTACAAGTGCTGGTTTTGCAGACATGTTGTGAATACGAGATGGGCCGTCGTCCCCAAAGCAGCACTTTGAAACTGCTCATCCCAGCAGTGCTCGAGCAAATGACACGGCTGTACCCCCCCCCCCAACACAACCAATTACTCCTCCAGCACATTAGGGCTTGTTAACCGCTCTGCATTATTGAAAGTTAGCAGTTGCTCTAATCATGTGGGCCATAAAACGGAAAATAAATTAACCGGCTCCAGATTAAAACGCCGTTATGGCACAGTGGACAGCTGTGGGAGCGCTGGGCTGTAATGAATGATATCTGCGTTACCAGCAGCGCGCCGATCACCGCAGCTCGCAGGGCGCACTGAGGACACTAACACTAGCAAGAAAGACAGGATGGACAGAGGACAGATCTGCCTCCAGTTCAAAAAGGGTCTGCAATTGCCAGCATAAAAGCCCTTAAAACACTAAATGCACAGGTAATGTCCTCAACTACACGTTCTCATCCTCTCAACATGCAACACGTCTCAAAATGCAGAGGAGTGTGGAAAATTGCATATGCATATGCATATATATATATACATATACATACATACACATACCCATTATTGCATGTCAGTGATCCGGTGTGCTCGGACTGGCAGGAACTTGTATAACCTTGTCAAGGCAGTAAAGCGCTTATGAAACAGGGTGGGGGGGGGGCTTTGCCGCAGGTGCCCACAGCAAGAGTGACAGGTGGGATTTCATATGTAACCCCCCACCCTAGACACACACACAGAGGAGGGCAGAGGGACAGAGGGACAGACAGGCGGACAGAGATGGAGTGGGGAGACGGGGATGTAAAAGGAGGGGGGTAGAGTAACAGAGTAGCGCAGCGTAAAAGAGGGGAAGGGATACAAAAAAACGGAAGATTAGACTGATAAAGGGGGGCGGAGAAGAGAAAAGAAACGGTACTCACCAGTATAGTGAAGGATAATGCGCCGACATGAATTCACATCTACAAACGCGGAGAGCGACCCAGGAAACAAACCAACGACTCCGGCTTCACTCCGCAGTGGACCTGCACAAGCGGGCAGAGCTGTCAGGCGGCGGAGAAGCGAAGCTCAGGGGACACCGACTTGCTCCTGCTTACACTGAGACTGTGACTGTGACTGTGTCTCTGTCTCTGTCTCTGTCTCTGTCTCTGTCTCTGTCTCTGCTGGCTGTGCCGGTGCGCTCGCAACGCTGCCGTATTTATACCAGGGGGCGTGTCCGGCCGCGACAGCCCCGCCCCCCTCACTGGCCTTTTCTTCAATGGCAGCGCGCGCGCACGGAGCCAGCGCACGGATCTGCGGCGGCCAATCAGATCGCAGCTCATCCCGGTTCATTGAGGAAAAAAACCCACTCTTGAACTTGAATGGCATTGGGACGTCTGGCGGCCCGCTATGTGCGTGTGTGCAGCAATGCAAGACAAATCACGTAATCCGCTATTACTGAGCCACACATGAACGCATCGCTCATATCAGCAATATTTTATTGATATCAGTACCATGCGTGTCCTGATTTAATAACAATGTATGTGTGTGGGGATGTAGCCTATACGTTTTATGTTTATGTCAAATTTCATGTCAGATTAGTATTGTATTATTATTATCGGGTGGAACAGATTCAGTTTCTGCAGTGAGGTGCAGAGTGGGAATGTCAGGGTGGGCACTGCTGTGCTATACAACTAACGCGTGCTACCTTCCCTGTATCGTAAATGCATTGCAAATCTATATGGATCGTGCATGTGCCAGCGCCCAAACTACGACTCAATACAGACAGAGGGGCATAAGCATCAATACGATTTCAAACGCAGCTAAGGAGGATGACATGAAGCCTTCATTGTGTCCAGACATGAAATCAGCTCAGGTCGCATGTTGCTGTAAAAGTCACACTGAGAAGATGAATGAAAGGGAGGGGGCTCTGCAGCGCACGGCGGTCAGTAGGACTCACACTGCGGCTGCACTATCTGGGTGGGGGTCTCCATTTGATGCACAATTGCTTCTACAAAATCCTGTCTTTAACAGTCACACACACACACACACACACACACACAATCTGTCCCGGTGTCATGGCCGTAATACGTGTGCGGATTGCAGATAGGATTGAATGGGTTTCATTGTGCTAAGTGATACGTGTGGAGATGAAGTGTGGGGGCATGCAATACACACACAGACACAAAGACACAACACCAATTTATACACACACTTATCCCCTCCTTCCTGCTGTTGCTGTTATTGTCCCAGCTTCTGTACAGCACCAGCCTACGATTTTGAAATGGTCTATAGAAAATACCTCAAGATGTATTACCCGCCAGTTTGCTTTTACATATATATAACCTGTTCTTCATTGATGACATCTTTTGATTGAAAAATTAAACCTGCGGGCTCTGTTGGGACGCTCAGATCGACAGGTCCGGCTCCGGTCTCGGGTGGACGTGGTGCAGATATCTGCGCTGGCAGACTCAATCAATCCTGAACATTTCTGCATTATTTTCCTGCCCTGTACTGCCCCCCTGTGGACACTGCAGTAACCAAACAATAGAATAGTCGCAATAGTTATAATAGGCTGCTACAGGAACAACAACACAGATTAGTTGCAAAGGTTCAATAGGGAGCTTTAAATAGCTTACGTTTGTGAAGGTTACACTCGGAACAGAAACAGAACAGCGCTGGAGGCAGGATATTTCACAGTGCTCCCTTGGTCATACTATGGGGATGTGTCGCCCTCTGGTGGACATTATTAAAATAAACGATAAGTACCTGAGAGTACAGTGATTGTTTCTGTTCATTTATATAGAATACATTTTACCAGATAAATCAAGCAAACAAATATATACAAGCTCTTACTACAGAATATATCATATTGGATGTCATATTGAAATTGCTGACGGTTTAATTGTTTAGAATATTATTGTGTGGTCAGGAAAGTTGATATAAACATCTCTTGAAAGCTAGATAATGAAATCAATGTAAAACTAATGTAGAACATTTTTTAATCAAATTTGAAAATTGAAATAACTAATACTGCCATATCGTTATTTATTATACAACTAATAAAGAAACAGTCTTTACTTGTTAGACAATACTTGACACCCTTGTTCTATTTCTTATGACAGTATTCATAGGATCCAATCAAAATGTTGACCTACCCTTGATTCACAAAGTACCAACCCTTTTACTGTGAGAAGTCACTTTCAACTGCTTCTAAATCAAAATGAGATTTAGTATGTTTATAATTTGCACTTTGTAGGTAGGTCAGAGTTGCAGTCTAGGCCTAGGGGGCATTACTTAATACAGAACCATAACGTTTTAAGATCTTTAATTAAATAGTTATGAATTGGTGCACCGTGCCCCCCCCCCACTGCACAACCTCACAGATCACAACCATCACACAACACATACCACACTGCACAGAAAACACACAATACACAGCAAGGACTCAAGACAAATCACTTTATTGATAAACTGCCACTACAGAAAAACTCAGCAAAGACTAAACATTCTCACTTTCCTCAAATTAAAGAAAGAAAAACAGCAATAATAATAGTAATAATAATCACACTATTACCACCAGATTATGACAATCACTTTTTCTAATCTGCCAATTGCAGAGGCAAGGTGAGTTGTGATCGGACAGGTGATGGGTTGAGGGGGGCAGGGACTGGTTCTGTGTCCTGCAGGAATAAACAGGACCGCCCCCACCCCCATCATAAATCTTCAAAAACCTGGTAATGGCACAAGGGGACAGGGCTGGTCAAAGGGAGGAGGGCCACAGGGCTTCCCAGAGTCTGCAGCCTGTGCACCAAGAGAGAGAGGTTTGAAGCTGAATACACACCCTCACAGCACACGGCAGCCTTCACACTCTCACACCCTCCCACCCGTCACAGAGAGATCACACCGACTCACTCACCAGGTCTGACTTTCAGCAAATGTCAGTCAGTTAATCAGTCAGTCCTGCTAAAATTAAATTTCAATGAACAGTTTCTCTTTAAATGCCTTCACATTAAAGGGATGTTCAAATTTGAGATTAATACAAAAAACAAACAGGAAATAACAATAATAATAATGATGAACTAAACTAACCCCTCCATCCTTCCTTAGCCGGACCCTGGTTGTCCTTTGTGCCGGTTCCTTGGAAATGTTACACTAACGCTTTCTGCACACACAAGCTTCTCACACCGCAAAACTACAGGGACAGCGGGAGGAGACGACACAGACCACAGTGGGCGCATGCAGAGCAATGTACCTGTGGCAGAGTCCGTACCGGTGACGGTCTGGAACTACAACACCATGTCTGTTAAGATCTCAAACGACTTCGCCAATGTGGTACTTGTGCATGCAAACCCCAGCACAGAAACACAGTAACCCACCCGCTGCAGGAAATCACAGCAGCACAGCACTCACTCATTCCTCAGTCTAGGACACCGAGAGACAGAGACAAGGGAAAAATAAAAGAACGGAAATAAAAAGAACCAACTCTCCATTATTAAAACCCCACTCTGCCACACAAAACTCTTAACTGGTTTGACACACACTTGAACTGCCTCTATCTGCACCACCACCCGTTTCTCACTCTCACTCCTACTCTCTCTACAGTCGTCCTACCCTGTCCCTCAGGGGCTGTGATACTAGCAGGCTGCAGGCTCTGGGCTCTAGAATGGCCACGGGGTGTGTGTGTGCGGGTGTGTGTGGGTTTTCAGGTGTTCTGTGTTTGTGCTCGTGTAAATGTGTTATGTAATTGATCTCTGTTGCATACAAGTGTGCGGTGTGTGCAGTGTGTGGGGGTTTTGGCGAACTGTGTGTTAACGTGTGGGTGGGGGGTGAGACCGTGCGAGTCAGGAAGAGCGGCGTCAGTCGGACTCTCTAGATGGTGGGGGTGAGGCGCAAGGAAATGCTGGTCAGTGAACGCGCTGGGGGGCAGGCGGTGTCAACAGGGGTGTTAGCTGAGTTGGAGGCTCTCAATGGGGCACTTGAGCTGCGAGTGTGTGTTGTGGTTTGTGCGGTGTGGGGGTGGGGCGTAGGGGCAGAGTTGTTTTGCAAAATGGAGAAGCACGGCCTCGACCGCACGTCGGCCCGGCAGCGCTCAGGAGTTGTCCGAGGGCACGTGCTCCTCGAAGCCCTCGCTCTCGCGCACAAGCGCCCGCTCCAGGATCACACGACCCTCCTTGTAGCGCTGGCTGTCCTCCGTGGCGAACTCGTAGATCCAGCCCAGCTTGCTGTTGCAGTTCTTGCAGCTGACGTCCCGCACCATGTGTCTCCCCGTCAGCATCACGCGGTCCTGCACCTCGCTGTACTGCAGGTTCACCACCTGGGGGTGTCACACAGGTACATTCTTACAAACCACTCAAGCAATGTGGGAAACCCAGCTGTGCCAACTGTAACGGTGATCCATTGATTGTTCATCAGGGGATTCAGTGTGTGTGAGTAGGTGTGGGTGGTTGTGGTTGAGCGTCAGCGAGTCAGCTAGTCTTTGTGAGTGGCTCGGTGTCACAGAGTGTGTGTCACTCAGTGCGCCTGTTACCAGACATTGACTCACTGACACAGTGTGTGGCCGAGTGTCAGCGTGCGTGTCTGGAGGTAATGGAGTCCGTGTGTGTGTGTGTTCATTGGTGTGACAGGGTGCGTACCTTGTTGAAGAGGAAGGCGCGGCCGGTGGCGCCGGTGAAGCGTGTGGAGATGAGCTCGGAGCGGTTGGTCAGGATGGTGTCGCAGTTGGCGCAGGAGAATAGACGCGTGCCGCCGATGTGGTCCAGGAAGATCCGCCCCATCGCGCTCAGCTCCACTCTGGGACACTCCTGCAGGGGGACAGAGGGAAGAGGGAGCAGGACAGGTTAGTCTGGCAGGCAGGGCAAGCTGGGAGCTACAGACACAGAGAGATACAGACACAGAGACTTATATAGACAGAGAAACAGACATTTACTGTATATAGAGACATCATTTTGTCAGTATTAGCCTGTCCAGGGTTTACAGCTGCAGACTCTGGTTTTAAAGGCACAACCAGGGCCCCGTTTCTCATACCTGGTTTAACTAATTTAGGTTAATCAACCGAACTCAGTTAATCCAATAGCCTGATTTAAATGATCTCCTATCGTAATTTACTCAGCTGGACTTGCTTTGAAGAACAGAAAAAGCCAGACTTCTGTCAAGTTATCCTGAAAGTTATGTTGCGAACTCAGTTAGCCAGCTTCGAGGAACGAGGCTCAGGGGCTGGATATCACATCTTATTTACAGAAGAACATTATAAGCAATATTCAGATAATCTGCTTCACCGGGCAGCACAACCAGGACAAGAATCTGCAACCTATAAAACCAGAGATGGATCGCACTGCTCAGCGATGGGAAGTCCTGCGTGCTCATAGTTAGAGGTGCTATGTAAGTTTATTGCTTGAACACAGGCAGGCATTGCATCAGAGTGTTCAGGTATGAGATTGTAGAGACACCCATGCCCAGTCTGCAAGGCTCCAGGCAAAGATACAGACACTGCCCTCCCCATCAGAACCGGTGGCACTCTGACTCAAAAGCACTGTGTCTACTGTGGGGTGGGGAATGCAAACAGCAGGAAAGTCCATTGCACAATTGTGAAAGACACCAACAAGTCCCTACCCATACATTGATTTACATCATAATTAACTATGTAATTAAGGTGGCTGTGCCAACAATCACACACACGGGAGGCATCTGCACTCAATTCACATCACCACTGACTCATGCTCCACTTTGATCTCATCTTAGCGTATATTATTTTTCAATCATCTATTTTTGTGAATTACACTGCATACTACAACATATAGACCTCTGAAATATAAACTACTGTATGTATTATTTACATTGTGTAACCAATCATGTGTGACTGATTATATAACATTATCCTCTAGTCCACACAATAACATTATACTTGCGAGCGTTTGAGTCACTTTGGATTATGAGGTCAGCGAATTAATGAGTCAGCTCTGAACAAATGGTCTTTAGATCATTAAAAAAAAGGGAACAAGCACATACTCGCACAGACAGACAGAAGCAGAACAGGTCTGTCCGAGCTGCTCTGATCCCTGTGCATGTCGGACACTTGCTTGGTCTTTTACATTCCACTGGACAGAGCAGTTTCAGTGGCACAGTTCATGAGCATTGCCAAAGCATTTACACCACAAAGCCCCACATGCAGGCTGGCCTTGTCTGGAGGTTTCTGTGGTTTCAGTGCAGCTCAGCCTCTGGCAGCCTAATTAGCACCTACTGCCCTTAATATCCAGTGCAGTGCAACAGGACTCAGTGTGTAAAATGAGACTCATGGTGACAACGTTCCCGTTGGACTTCAAAGAACGTTCTGGGCTGGGTGCTGGTCCTCTAACCTAGGTTAGCACAGCATGTCCACTGCCTGACTGTATGTTTAGGACAGGCATGGCTATCATGGTGCTGATGTGCTTCATTACTGTACTCAGGGCTGCTCCCGGCAACACTGTCACTGAGGTCGTGCCTTTTTCAAATGTAAAGCCTTTTAGCATTTAGATTCTTGTCAACCCTGCAGGTCTTAGATAAAGGCTTGAGCTGAAGAAAGAAATGGAGAACAAAGAAAAGAATGAAAAAGGAAAGGAGGAATAGACTGCACAGCCCCAGTCCTGGTGGAGTGAGAGGCTGCAAGCAGTCAGGCTGTTATGCCACTGAGAGTGGCATAACAAGTACTGCTGCAACATCATCTGCCATTACTACAGGTAGTCCTACAGCTACCGATACAAGACCTCGAATGACTGCAAGTACCAACTCTACTGCTGTAACAACAAGTATTAATACGACATTAACACTTCTGCTGCCCTGGAGGCTATGACCACAAGCACTGAAACTATAACTTTTCTTACAGTAGAGATCTTTCTGCTGAGATCACTGTTGCAGTTCCTGCTCCTAATGCCGCAACGGCTTCATTTATAATTATACATCTCGAGGACTGTGACAGCTGCAGTGTGAGCGGAGGATGCACATGCTGCCATACAATCCAGTCTGACTGAAGAGTGTTGTTGTTGATTGTAGAGAGACCGGTCATTTGTGCCTTCCCTTGGTTTTATTCACACACACACACACACACGTCTGCCCCCCCCTCTCCTTTCCTCCACCCACACTATCCTCTCCTCTATCCTGTCTTCTCATTGCCCTTTTTCCTCTTCTTGATCTTGTGTTTTTCTCTGCTTTGGGTTTATTTATAGATTTCCAGTCTCTCATGCTGCTCCCTCTGTGGTCTTAATTGCAGAGATTATTTTTAGTACCTTTTTAAACCCTGAAAACCCCACACTGCTGCATTTCGCATCCACTGCGGGGCTGCTCATTTTAATGTGGGTGTCTGGGCTGTTGATACATGCACAACACACATCAAACCCCATCTCCACCATCACAGACAAACAGCGTAAGAGACAAAGTGTAAATGCAGACAGAGAGGCAGCAGGGACGATGTAGACAGACAGACAATGAGTGTGTCACAGACAGACTGCCACCGCACTGCCCCTGTTGTGTGTCATACGGTGTAATCACAGCCCTGCCTGGAGACTGTGCTGCAGTCTCCATCGCAGCAGGGCACAGCACCAACACAACGCCAACGCTGTTACGGTTAAAAAGATGCACACCCCGGCCAAAAAACAACAAGGCAGCAGGAGTCAACAGAGGACAGCCTGCAACAAGAACAGTCAGGAGCTTCCCCTCTATCTACCTCGCCTGCATTCAAATAAAGATACCTTGCAGCATTATATATATATATATATATATATATATATATATATATATATATATATATATATATATATATATATAGCATCTATATATAGCACACAGAGCTGTAGTTACTGGGCACAATCTCCAGGAAACATCTACCAGCAGGACACACTGGGCTCTTCATACTGACTAACAGCGACGCCTCAGGGATGAATATATGCACTTAGACAACGTGGCAAAACCCAGCAATGTAAAAACCGCCACAATCACAACACGACTGCACTAGCGTAGGTCACCCTTCTCCCCCGTAACAGCTGTGCTCCGTCATAACAAATCAGTAACCGATCCAGACAGACCCCCTCCCACACCCACACCAAGACCCATCCGCCGCCATCAACACTTTATAACACTGCACTGTCGCGATATACTGACGATCTGATACGAAGTAGCACAACAATAACAAAACGGCTGGGTCAGGTCGTGGGGAGGAAACCTGTGCGCAAACAAACCAGCAGCAGCGCAGCAGCGCAGCCCGCAGGGGAGACAGAGACCCAGACACACACAGCCCCCCGATCACAGGTGTCGCAGCTCGGGTGGGGGGCTCTCAGTGCGGACTGACCCCAGCGATGCGTCTGTGTTGTAATCCGCGCTGGCAGACATTGCGGGCTTTGCGCTTTCCTCTGCCCAGCGCGTTTTGTTTGTCTTTGCTTTGTTATGAATGCGGCTGCGTCCGTGTGGCGCAGATTTCCGCACTGCTGCGCCGCTCCACCAATGGGATCGGTGGGATTGCGCAGATCTGCGCAGACCTGCGGACACCTGCGCTTCGAAAACGCGAGCTGTCTTTTAAAGTTTTTCAAAAGGAGGAATTTAGCCGCTGTGCTCAGTCCAGCTCAGAGCAGCATCTGCGCACAGAGACAGCGCGACCGGCCGGCCAGTGCTGTACTGGGAAACAGACACCAGTGCTGTACTGGGAAACAGACACCAGTGCTGTACTGGGAAACAGACACCAGTGCAGGACGCGCCTGCCGGGCATTATTATTATTGGAGTTCACCCCCCAGCTGGAAGTAACCCAGTGCGGGTTTATTTCACAACCACACAGACACACACAATCCTTCCGACACGCAGCGAACAACCGAGCAAACACGGAGCAGCTGCCGCCCGCCCCCTCCCCCACCCCGGCCGCCGTCTGCGCCTCAGCCCGGGCTCCGCGCTGTCTTTGTTGACACCCAGCCCGGCCGCCTCCCTCACCTCTCGGCCTGTCTCCGTGTGCGTGTCAGTCGGTCAATCGCCGGCCTGCCTCGACTCTGCGACGAATCACCGTAGGTCGATGAGCCGCTGCGCTCTCACTCAGTTAGTCTCTCTTCTTTTCCTTTTGTTTTCCGTCTCTCTCTCTCTCTCTCTCTCTCTCTCTCTCTCTCTCTCTCTCTCTCTCTCTCTGTGTTGTTGTCTGCTGCTCAGCTGTTCCTGCAGCTTCTATAACAACATCCGCTCCGCGCTGAGGCCCCGCCCCCGGCCCTGACGGACAGCTGAGCGGCTCCTATAGGCGCAGAGCCGCCTGGGACAGGAAGCGGCTGACAGCGGCGAGCTGGGTAAACGAGTGTGACAGACGGTTAACATTCACACATTTCATTGGGGTCTGTTCAGGTTGCTTTATTGACACATTGTTACTGGTATTGCAAAAGCATTGCGGGAGTTATAACGCACACTATTGCAATAACAAACATCATTATTGTGCGGATCAACCTAGTCTAGTTAGCTGCCCCCCAGTCCGCACCTATCCCAGCGAGTTTCCTCAGTTTCTTTCTGTTGCTCGTGTATTGTATTGGTCATTATTGTGTTCGTTTGTTATGAAAAGTTTTAACACGTTTTTAAAGTATTTTAGTCTTCCTGTTTTTGTAAGATAATTATGTCATTAAATTGGGATGTAACATAGTCCCTGCCCTACCCTAGCGGCAGTAACTGTAGACAGACATATAAACCGTAATACATGTAGATTTCTGTATGATATTGTTTTTAATTGTAATAAAATATTAATTGTTCACAGCAGTGTCTGACATTTTATTAATGCTATTGACCCAAATTGTCCCCGCAGGAGGCCAGGGCGTCCACTAGGTGGCAGCAGATGGCGGAGTATCGTGTGTATCGTGTGTATAGTGTGTATAGTGTTATTGTGTGTATAGTGTGTATTGTGTTATTGTGTGTATTGTGTGTATAGTGTGTATTGTGTTATTGTGTGTATTGTGTGTATAGTGTGTATAGTGTTATTGTGTGTATAGTGTGTATTGTGTTATTGTGTGTATTGTGTGTATAGTGTGTATTGTGTTATTGTGTGTATTGTGTGTATAGTGTGTATTGTGTGTATAGTGTGTATAGTGTGTATTGTGTTATTGTGTGTATTGTGTGTATAGTGTGTATAGTGTTATTATGTGTATTGTGTGTATAGTGTGTATTGTGTGTATTGTGTGTATTGTGTGTATAGTGTGTATTGTGTGTATTGTGTGTATTGTGTTATTGTGTGTATTGTGTGTATAGTGTGTATTGTGTGTATTGTGTGTATTATGTTATTGTGTGTATAGTGTGTATTGTGTTATTGTGTGTATAGTGTGTATTGTGTGTATAGTGTTATTGTGTGTATAGTGTGTATTGTGTGTATAGTGTGTATTGTGTGTATAGTGTTATTGTGTGTATAGTGTGTATTGTGTTATTGTGTGTATTGTGTGTATAGTGTGTATAGTGTTATTGTGTGTATTGTGTGTATTGTGTGTATCGTGTGTATAGTGTGTATTGTGTGTATCGTGTGTATCGTGTGTATAGTGTGTATAGTGTGTATAGTGTTATTGTGTGTATTGTGTGTATAGTGTTATTGTGTGTATAGTGTGTATTGTGTTATTGTGTGTATTGTGTGTATAGTGTGTATTGTGTTATTGTGTGTATTGTGTGTATTGTGTGTATAGTGTGTATAGTGTTATTGTGTGTATTGTGTGTATTGTGTGTATTGTGTGTATAGTGTGTATAGTGTTATTGTGTGTATTGTGTGTATAGTGTGTATTGTGTGTATCGTGTGTATTGTGTGTATAGTGTGTATCGTGTGTATCACGCGTGACATGCGTGTCTTCTGCTCTAGTCGCTGAACAGCTGGCGTGAAGCTGCTGACTGAATGATCGGCGCCGACACATGCATGATCACACATGCTCTGTTACAGCGCAGCTATCAACGGTTTGAGTTGTGTGAGCATTGTATTGTGAGTGTTGGGCGCAGTGTTTTAATTTCGTCAACGAATCCTATTTTCAGTGACGATAACGAGACGAAATACTATGACAAAAACGAAAACTAAAAATAAATGTCCCAAGTTAATTAATCCAAGTTAAGCGCTTACAACATGAAGCACAATTCATGCTTGGCTACAATTTGCTTATGCTTTTAATATCACTTTAAACATCTACTCTTTTGTGTATCTGCGGGGGAAGTTTTGAAAACGAAATATTAATGCAAAAGCCATTTTAAATTGTAATAATGTCAGCGAATGTGCGTACTGGAATATAAAAATACAATGAAATCATTGTATTTGCATTTTGACCTAAATAACGCGTGCATAAATGAAAAATGAAAATGCAGTTGTGGAATTACATTTGTATTTGAATGAAGTCCACTATATGCTTCCATACTGTTCTTGTAACTCTATTCTTATTACACACATTTTCAAGAGAGACTTCAAACTTGTGACCATGAAGTTTACAATACCTGTTTGTGATTTGATTTAAAATTTAAAATGAAGTTAATCAATGTTTTGCATCCATCCACTAATTGATGTAAACATCTGGCATCAGACATGATGTTGATAATGAAATAAAAAAAATACTAAATGGACTAAAATGTGACTAAAATTACATTGACTAAAACTAGACTAAAATGACAGGAGTTTTCGTTGACTAATATTAACTTAAACTAATGAAATGACTAAAATGTGACTAAAACTGACAAGCATTTTAGTCAAAAGAGTAAGACTAAAACTAAATATAAAATAGCTGCTAAAATTAACACCGATCCATGGACCGATTCAAGTGTTTAGACCAGAGATATGAATTAATACTATGAGCAACTTACATGGGTAACCATTTATGTGGTTTTCCTGGAGCAATCTGGGTAGAGTGTCTTTGCTTTTAATTTGAGCCCACAAATCAACGATCACACTGACCCATGCTCATAGTGGTGCTGATCTCTCTCTCTCTCTCTCTCTCTCTCTCTCTCTCTCTCTCTCTCTCTCTCTCTTCAGATTCAAGATTCAAGATTTATAATTCAGAAGATCTGGATGATAAAGCTATACCGGTTCTGCCACAAATTTAAAAGAAAATTCCTCTCTCTCCCTCCTTTTCTCTCTCCCTCTACTCCTTTCCTACTCTACCCCTTTCTCCCCATCTCCATCTATCTAATCAATCTTATCTCCTTTAATGCCCAAGTGATAAGAGTGATCTCTGAGCTGGGACACATCCTGGTGCTAAACCAGCAAAAACATCCCATCAGCTGCCCCTCCCTTCCACTTTACTGTCATGTGTTATCTGCTCCCTATCTGCTGATATCATCTTTTTACAGCACTGTTGTTCTGGGTTGCACTGCTACACAAACAACATTAATGTAACAGACATTATATATTTATATTATACATACAGTGGGTAACATAAGACTACATTCGATACAAAGTCAAAGCAAAAGAAAGCACACTAGGACACACAGTTTTGGTGTCCCGGCTCTCACTCACAGGATCAGGTAATGGTTTGGGCAGGGGGAGAGTATCCCAAGGTCACCGCTGCCCTCTCCTGCCAGCACTATTGCGTGACTGTCACATATCTGAACTGCAGATCTATCTAGATTCGATTGGATGTCAGAGTGAGTGTGTGACTGTGTGTGCGAGGTACATCAATTAAAGAGAACTCGAGTAAATAGTAATACTTCCCTCTGATACGTTAAAATTAAAAAGAAAAATACATTTTCTCCCACAACAAAGTTATTTTCTGTGCCTATTCCAGCGGCCTGTTGCAAACCCTACAATTACAATGACATTAATATTGTTTGGCTTTTGGTGTGTGTGTGCATAGTATATATGTGTATGTGTATCGCTATCCATCTGTGTACTGTACTGCTGCACTGTGCTGAGAGATGCGGTTATTCTTGTGAAGGTCTTAATAAGGAAAAAGTATATTTAGGGATTGATTAGAACTAATACATTTCATTTTAGTGTCTTACATTTTTCACTAGTCAAAGGCAGGGCTAGAACCCAAGGCCTGGAGAATTGTATGGATTGTATGGATTGAGCTAACCAAGTTATTGTGAAAATGCTATAACATCTACTTAATACTGCATGTGTCTACAGCATAGTACAGTGCATAGTAGTTACAGCACAGCACAGTAGAGTACATGTTTCAAAAGCTCATATTTAAGAGTGTGGCTGAGACAAATGGGCAATTGCAAGTGTGTTTGAACTTGAACCTATTAGCACATCTCTCTTATATGCATCTACAAGGGCGAAGGGCTTAGCTCCATCAGTGGAGACGAGGCTTTACGAACAAACACACACACACACACTCAAAGATTAACGCTTATAAACACACGCACACACACACACACACTCATACATACTCATACATACAGTTGCTTGTACACTTACATTCCCATCCCCACAGACATGAATACTGACATAGTCACACATGAACACACACACACTTAGCTACGCACATAAACGCACTCAAACACACACACACAGTCCTGCTGACGCTAAGACACTCTTCTGAGATAAGGTGCCAGGGTCAGTGCTGGAGGTGTTTGTACAGCGTAGGTAGGGAGGGGGGGTGGTTTACTATGTGCCCAGGGTGAATGAACTAGCCCCCCCTACTGCACCCTCCCCTCCTTCAGGCACTATATAACCATGGGGAGATAAACAGACAGGTCCCTCTGCTGCTTATAGACAGACGGACGGTCACACACTCAGACAGACATGGACACAGCTCGCTTTGTGACACTAGCGGCTCTGGCAGTGACGCTGCTGGGAGATCTGCCTGCCCTCACAGGTACCAGGGGGCTTCTATTTCTTAAAGACAGTAACAGATTTGGTTTCTTGTTGGGGGGCATTCATGTACTTTATTCTACTAACAGTACAGTGGAATACACTGGAGTAGAAATAACACTTTAAAATGGACAATCAATGATTCAAAATGTATGCAAATGAGAAACTGTAGATGCAGGACCTCCAGGGTTACTGAAATTTTGTAAGAAGCAAAACATTTTCCAAGCAGACATATGATTATAAGAGGAAATACGTGCTGAGCAGAGAGAGAGAAAGAAGGGGAAGGGGGAGTAAAGAGATGGAAGTGGCAGCAGATTGGTCATTGTTGTTATAAATGTTGTTATTGTTATTGTCATTAATGGGTGTTGCTCTAACATGAATAGTCTGGCAACACTGTAAATTGTCATGTCAATAATTACATTTCACAGACAAACACACAAATAGAGAGAGAGACAGAGAGACAGACAGTTTGTCAGGAGATTACTTGGAAGGCTGCTCTTGTCCCTGAAAGTCACTGTCCAGTATGTGTTATAGATCATCCATAAACCTCAGCTATTACATTTTATTCAGAGTGTGTTTAATGATCCTGTTACCATAGTATAATTCTATTCATAGTAACTCTGGACTGGGAACTGGAACAGGGAACTGGTATTTTGGCACAATGCAGACGAATCGGTTTGTCAAATTCAAATTCAAATTCAAATTCAAAGGAGCTTTATTGGCATGACATATCAGTATTGCCAAAGCAGGTACAATATAACCAACATCAGTTTTTGTTTTGTTTTACGTAGTGTAACAGGAATTAATTGAAAAGAATACACTAGAAACTGGGGAAATGTGTGTGTGTGGGGGGGTGGTACAGATTAATCTAACAATTTTGTCGTGCAGGGAGAGATGGTAATGATGATAATGTTAAACAATAATCATAATGATAACAATACTTATAATAATACAAATAACAGTAATATTGACAATAATAGTGGTAATGATAATAATACTGCAATAATAGACCAAATAATAATAAAACAAATAATAAAAAAACAATAGTAGTAATAAAAGAATACATTTCAGTAATGATTTATACTGTAGTATATAGACACATTTCTTCCCTGCAGTTCCTCTGTGCTAACAGTCCGCTACATATTGGGCAGCTAGTGGGGCTGTGTGTCCCTCTCCCAGGAGCACTGCCAGTTTCTGTAGCTCTGTCTTGTTTTGGAAATGTGGGAGAGAGATGGTGATTTTGCGGAAGAATATGTCTCTCGTTTCTTTGTATTTATTGCAGTGTAGGAGGAAGTGCATCTCCGTCTCCACCTGTCGTGTCTCACAGTGACCACAGAGCCTGTTCTCCCTAGCCTGCCAGGTCTGCCTGTGTCGGCCCGTCTCTTTGGCCAGGCTGTGGTCACTGAGCCAGTACTTGGTCAGGATTCGCCTTTGTCTTAAATCTTTGACCTCGGTTAGGTATTGTGCCAGGATGTATTTTCTGTTTAGGGCCCGACAGCACCCCATTTTGTTTTGTGTTTTGGTTTCTTTATTCCAGTGTTCCAAATAGGAGCTTTTCATATGTTCTGTGATGTGGTTGGCTCTGATTGGTTGTGTTCCTGCAGTGCTGTCCCGAAACTGACTGATGTCCGTGTGGCTCAGAGCAGTGAACTTCAGGACTAGTTGGCTGAGGGGGCTCTTTAGTGAGCTGAGCTCTTGGCTTTGAAGGGCCTTGTAGTGGTATGAATCTGGGTTACTCTGTTTTAAGTGAACCCAGTATTTTAGTGCTCTTTTTAAAATTTGGACCTGTAGTGGGTAACGGCCTAATTCCGCCCTGCATGCATTATTTGGGGTGTTTCTGTGCACCTGCAGTATTGATTTACAGAATTATGCATGCAGGACGTCTGTTGGGTGATTGTCCCATTTTTTGTTTTCCTGGTCTGTGAGTGGACCCCAGATTTAGCTGCCAGATTTCTGAGATGATGGGGTGAATCTGAGCAGAGGGGCCTGGCTGCAAGATTATATTATTATTATTATTATTATTATTATTATTATTATTATTATTATTACTGAGCAGGGGGTGTTGTGTTCAGTGCTGTGCTGCAGAGAGCAGTGGGAATGCAAGCACAGTCCACACTGCAGTCCTCCTCCCAGGACATGATCAGCAACTTCTCTCACTCAGTCTTACACATTTTCTCTATCTGTCACACACACACACTCACTCAGTCCCACACACTATAAACTGTTAACTCATTAAACAGATAGAATAAAGATGGAATAAAGACTGGGACAAGCACAACAGCTGCACTTCCCATGGTAGACACTGGTGTGAAGAAACTAATAACCAGAGTGTGATGCTGGTACATCACATGGTTAGGAGCAATGGTCATGTTCCTGTCCTATACACAGCCTGACAGAACCTTGTGAGATTGTGGACCATCAAATAAACACTGACTTACCTGTTCAAAAGTATTCCACCACAACATGCAGACATGGGGAAAGAATGGAAAGAACATACATTAACATGTGAGCTCACATAACATCTTAACAAACATTGAACATTTGGCTAACAAGGACAAAAACAGTGGACTTATTATAAAAGAGATCTCTGTAAATACTTACTGGTATACATGTATTTCGATGTAACCTTGGGATTGTGTTATTGGTGTTGGATGTGTGTGGATTGTGGGGAGGATGAGGCTTAAGGTATTAAGGAAGCAGGAAGAGAGGGTTTGTTTGGGGTGTGACATGAAAGAGCAGAAGGTCAAAGTCAGTTTTTCTAATGCTGGACCAAGCTACATGTTTGTAGCTAGTTTTTGTTTTATTTTTTATAAACCCAGTGAGTGTTTTGTTTTGCTTTGCTTTTATTTTTTAATTTGCTTGTTTTTGTACCTGGAGTTTTACCTTTTAAGGCCAAGTTTTTGTACTTTGGACCTGAGGAGAATTTCTCTATTTCCCCACACTGTGAATACACATTACACAAATAAGTCGGTATATTTATACTCACGTATATCCTCCATTATATCCATGCTTAAAATGTGTCTTAACTCCCACCCCATATTTCTCTCCATCTGTCCCTGCCTCCCTCTCCCTCTTTTGGTGCTCCACAGGGTCCCACATACAGTCAGAGCTCCCCCTGGTGTCAGGCCTGGGGCCTGCAGTGTCAGAGGGAGGAGCAGACAGGGTGAGGCCACTGTGTTTGGGTGTGTCAGTTTGTGTGAGGATGTGAGTGCCTGGGTCAGAGCATGTGTTTATATGTGTGTGAGGCAGAGAGAGAGCGACACACAGTCCAACATTTCCCAAGTCATTTTCTCAGAGAGATTATGTGTGTGCGATGACTGTGTCTGTGTGTCCTTCCTTTTACAGACAGAGGGACAGCTGCTCCTGCCCTGCTCTGCCCTCCCTGCCCAGCCTCCCCCTTCCTCAGGTGAGTGTGTTCCTCTCTCCAACTGGTCTATAGTGCCTTACACCCCTTTCCGACTCCAGGCCCACCCTCATACCACCAGCCCAGCACAAAGCACACCACAGCATTGGAGAACAAATCAGTCACAGCAGAGTTTCTCATTGTAATAGACTGATGTAAGGAATACACCCCAGATTTACCACAGGATCCTTCCAGAGAGTCCTGCCTGAGCAAACTGTCTCTCCTGCCTCTGTTAATGAAGTCCCTATCTCTGTGTTTCTGTGTGTGGATGTGTACCTCTGTGTGTCTATCTGTCTATCTGTCTGTGTGTGTCTGTGTGTGGTGTGTGTGTGTGTTCTCCAGTTCACAGTGTGAGGCCCTCAGACATCTCTACAGTAGCTGCCATAGGAGCCCTGGTGAGTGTCTCTCTGACCTCTGACCAACGATCAATACCAGGCTAGAACCATCAAGCAGTACTATAGCAACAAACAGAGACAGTGTAGAAGAGTGTGGAGCAGTACAGGACAGTGGTGTTGTGCTACAGTACTGTGATGGTGTTGCACAGTTCAGTGGCAGTGTGGTCCAGTGACATACTGCACAGTGCACAGATGCAAAGTAAAACACAACACACACAGCAGCAGTGTAACAGTGTTAACTCTGGTGCTGTCAAAATGTGTGACTGACAGAGAACACTAACACTCTGTCTCTCCCTCTCTCCAACTCTCTCTGCTGTGTAGCCCCCCATCCTCCCTGGAGACCAGCAAGTGCAGACAGACAGGTGAGGAGCTGGGCAGGGTGACAGTCTGTGAATGAAGAAGAGAGAGAGAGAGAGAGCGAGAGAGAGAGAGAGAGAGGACCTGACTACCTGATTAACTTGATGGATTTTATATTTCGCTATAAAGCTGCAAATGCTGTTGTTAGTTGTGCCCCGGGGAACCAAAAGAGTATCAACCAATCAAAAGCCTTCAATGGAAAAAAAATAATACTTCAAATAATGTTTTATGTGCCTGACTGATTAGATCAGATAAAGTTGATACATTTATAGGCAGACTTATCTGGAATTAAAAGTTGGCAGCCACTGTAGCCACTCCAGGAACAGTACTTGAGAGCCTTGATTTATAGAACACATTGGGTGCGTTAAGCAGGCGAGCATCTCAGAGCGGCACAGAGAAAGGATCAGTTGAATGACTCACTCAGTCCCGCGCTTTGTGAGTTGCTCAGAGCACTGCTGAACATTTCCCATCAGTGATCAGAGTGAGTGGACCAAGATGGACGATTGTTTGGACAGCAGGACTAGGCCTGTAGCTAGTACTGCACACCTGACCTGCTAAGGACTGCTTGAAAAATAATATTATGTCATCGTCAAAATATAACAACAATAATAATAATCCCTCTTGTTTGTTCTCTCTTTCTCTCTCTCTCTGTAGGAGTGCAGTGGCCACAGTTATAGGAAGGTTATCAGGTAAGTCTTTAGCAGTGTCTGTCGATCTCTCTCTCTCTCTCTCTCTCTCTCTCTCTCTCTCTCTCACAAACACACCCACTAAAGACCTGACCCTGCAGAACTCCAACAGCTTGTGTCTCTCCCCCTGCACCACACCTCTCACTCCTCACCTCTCACCCCTTACCCCCGAATCCTCACCCCTAAATCCACAACTCTCACCCCTCACCCCTCACTCCTGACTCCTCACATCTCACCCCTCAGGAGTGACCATGGAGAAAGGTTGTTTATGTGCTTCCCAGTGCAGTGCAGGGAATCACTACAAGCCAGACACTCAGTCCTACCGCAGAGACACAGAGAGTCCCTGGTTTTCTCCTCTGACATGCCTCTGAGTCTCTGACCTCAGTGACCTTCTGCCCCGATGGTGGGAGTGATAGGGCGCTGCCAAGGAAGACAGTGCAGCGTCAGGCCTCAGCAGATAAAGTCCCTCGGAAAGCTTCAGATCAGCGCAGACACACAGCAGCCGCCACTCTGCCTTATCTGAGCTTGGCAGTTCTCCAGTGGCTTTTACAAGCATTGTACATGTGCTATACATTATAATAATAACAAGAATACTGTGGTGTATATGTGTTCTTTTGTAGCTTTCAGTAGCAGAAAGTTCTGCAAAGTAGTATTTAGAGTAGTGAAGAGCATTATTTTGCCATAACAGAAAGCTCTGGATATTCTTCAGCTTCATACTCTTGGTAATAGAATGTTCTAGATGATCTATTATATTTATATAAGCATCCAGAGCTCTTACATATTCAGCAAGTGGGTTTGGATTTAACTCTATTAACTGTTGTGTATAGAAGAAAGCTAGTTGTGAGCTGGCAATAGTGCTACCTTTTCCCAATAAGCAAAATTCCACAATAAAACAATAAAATGCGAGAGTGATTTGTGACAGGCGTCAGTAGAGATCCTAGTGGCAGATAGAGCCAGTTAAACACAAACGCTGGCCCTGAACCAAAGACGGCACAGCACAATACAGCACAGCACTGCGCAACATAACAAAGCTCTGTACAACACAGTACTGCACAGCAGTCAATGGCTAGACTATAGTGCTGTGATGGGATCACTGACTGTAAGGCTGTAGATTTAGATTTGGGGTTTATGTATGTTAGTGTGTGGGAAGGCGTGACCCTGTGAGGGTGCTAGTGTGTAACTGCCTGTGCTCTGACTTCCTCTGTGTCTCTCTCTCTCTCAGAGCTCCTGTCCCTGTTTAACCCTGAACTGTCCACACTGCAGCTTGACCACACACACCAGCACAGGTACCCTGTCTGTCTGTGTAATATGTCTGTACTGTCTGTCTGTCTGTCCAACATATCAGTACTGTCTGTGAAGTGAATCTGTGTGTGTGTGTGTGTCTGTCTGTCCAAAGGCTCCATGCTATATCTGTGTGTCTCAGTGCCATGTCTGACTGCCCATCAGGTCCCTGTCAGAACAGGCTGAGGCCCTGGCTCTCTCTCTCAGGAGCAGTGAGGTAATGATCTTGTCTGTAAGCCAGACTCTTTCTTCCTCTCCTTTTCTCCCCACCCTGTCCCTCTTGTCTCTCCATAATCTTCTCCCTCTTACTGTCCCTTGCTCCCTCTCTCTCCCTCTCTCTTGCACTCTCTTAGCCTCTCTGTCTTCAACCTCCTCACTATCTACATCTCTCTGCTGATTAAGACCAGCTATTTATTTAATCACAAGGCAATTAGGAGCAATAAAACAAAATAAAATAACTGCAGCAGAATAGAGTTCAGTGAGAGTACACTCCCAGGCCCTGCCTATGTGGGAACACAGATGAAAAAGCCCTCATGTGTTTGCCTGCCTATAGATAACAAAAGACATTATCAGTAGGTCAGTCAGCCTGGGGGGGACAGTGCTCAGTATCAGTGTTCAGTAGGTGGAGGACTGGAGGGCCAGTGTCAGGCAGGTCAGGGTAACATCCTGTCTCTCCATGCAGGCCAGGCCCTCAGACCGAGGCTGGAGACTGATCCTGCTGTTCAGTGGAGAGCAGCCCTGTCCCTGTGACACCCAGGTACCAACACACACCCCTCCACACTTGTCTGTCTGCCTGATAAACTCTGTCTGTCCACCCTTTATCCCCATGTCTCACCCTGTCTCTGTGTCTGTCCATGTCTCTCAGGTCAGCCCAGCTGTGCAGAGTGCAGTGGAGCAGGTAGAGAGCGCTGTACAGGTGCTGCACAGACAGGTGAGGAGAACTGGCCTGTTAACCAGAGGAATAAATAAAAATAAATACAATAATTCCCATTGTAAGCCACTGTGCCACCTAAATTCTTAATGTATTTAACTAAGAATAGGGCTATGTATACTTATTTTCTTAAAAAGAAAGTGAACTCATAATGGTATTTTTCCTTTCTACCTAAATGTCTGTCTGTACCTGTGTGTCCCCCTGCCTCTGTACCTATGTGTCCCTCTGTCTGTCCCTACACCCCTATCTCTGTGTGTTGGTCTCTATTGCTGTCCCCGTTTGTCATTGTGTGCAGGTCCCCCGGGCGCTGGTCAGCGTGGTGCCATGGGTGGGACAGACAGGACAGGCTCTGGGGGGCAGGTATGTCAGACTGGGCTATTTCTGGATATTTATATTCACACAACACTGCCATACTGGCTGTGGCCTCTGCATTGACAGCAGTGCAGTGTGTGTGAGTGTAGTGCAGTACAGTGCAGTGTGCTCAGTGTGCCGTGTGTCTGCAGGCGCTGTGGTCAGTGTGAAGGAGCTCTCAGTGCCGCCGGGGTCCGACTGACGGATGCTGTTCTCACCCGAGCTCTGGAGGTAAACTTAATCTTCATCACGGCACTGCTCCTCTTCATCACTGTACTGCTGCTCCTCTTTATCACTGCTCCTTCCCACTGCATCAGGGCCTAGTGCTGCTGCTCAGTCTTCTCCTTCTTTGCCATGCTCCTATTCTCCTCCTCCTCCCGCCTCGTCCCCTGTCCCTCAGCCCTGTTCGTTTACCTGGCTGTGCTGTCGTCTCCGTCGTGGGAGAACGGGTGTAACCAGCTCCCGTGTGCGTGTCTGTGTTGTGTGTCTGCCACTTGGATCATCTGCTCTGGTGAGTTTGGGCCTGGTGGCTTTAGCTCAGTGTAACTGTGTCTGTGCCGGTCTGTGCTGTGTGCAGGAGGCTCTGGAGCAGCAGCTGGTGGAGAAGCAGTGGTACAACGACAGAGAGGACTTCACTGTGCACATCCAGGCCCTGCCCACTGGCACTGGCACGGACTACAAGGTGGTGAGTGACAAGTGCTGTTGCCGTCCACCTCTGCTTTGAAAGCTGGTAGGACTGCTATGTATTGACACTGTGTGTGTAAGGTTGGAGTATTTCAGTATCCTGACCATACCCTGCAGACGGTGACGCTGACAGAAAAGACACCTGTGGGTCTGGGTTTTATTTTTTGTGATTCCTTTTTTTCAGGAATGCCATGTAGGTTAACTGTTGTATGTGTCACTAGCAACTTTCCTCACTGTCTGTGTGTCTCCTGTGTGCAGGGAGGGAGGGAGACCCCTGCTGGACACGATGCCCTCCGCCTGGCCCTGCAGCTGTGGACTGGCCTGGTGAGCCTGACTGACACACGCCTGTCACACCTGACACACAGCTGACTCACACTGCACTCAGCAGTAACAGGGCCTGCTGTGTACAGGAGCCGTTAGTGCAGTGAAGCATAGTGGAGGACAATCTTATCAAACTGATTTGAATTTGAGTCAGGAGTCAGGGTTCAGAGCAGAGATCAGTGTCAGCACTGCAGTAAAACACTAACCCCCCCTCCACCTCTCCCTTAGTCAAGGCCAGGGAAGTTAAGGATCTGAACACAAGGACTGGCTGATTGGAAAGCCAAGATCACCCCACATCAACCTGGGAGAGCATGGCAGATTAGATTAGATGGGCTGAGATCAGATTAGATCAGGTTGTGCTGGTGGTTGTGAGGAGCAGCAGTGAGAGAGTGGTTCTGTGCCCTCTGTGTGTCTCTGTCAGCGCCGTCTATCTCCCTCGGTGGCAGCAGCCCTGGGAAATTATCCCTGATTCCTGCTCCTCTGTGAGATAAGATTTATCGGGAAGAGTTCATAAAGTTATAGAGGGAGATGAAGAAAAGGAGAAAGAGGTGACTAAGTCTTGGTGAGAATCTTCTCTGGGCGCTGAGCCCATCTGTGTCTCTGTCCCTCTTATCACATCCTCCTCTCCTGTCTGGATTGACAGTGTGAGGACATGTCCATTGTCTGATGAAAGACTGACTTTTAGTGTGGGGGCTAATTGACTAAGTTGATTAAAAGAAGGAAGTTATTTAAGTGTTTTAAAGAGAGTATAAAGATCACCTATGAGTCAGCATCTTTTGCTGTAGCACAGTGCTCTCCAGCCCTAACCGTGGAGCACTTCTAGGCCACTTAGTATTACAGGGCAGCTCTGACGTAAATGGCAGCTCTATAAATTAAACCCTTGTCCACAGACTGGGAAACACATGTGAGATTGGATCAATGGAACCAGTACAGTCACTGGTGCAATGCAATTCTTCAACTCCCCAGACGATTTTTAGGTGGTGAGTTATGAAGCCTTCTGGACTGATTTACATTAAATAAAGCAGAGAAGACAGACAGACCTGTACCTGAGTTCACTGGAAAGTCAGAGGCACTCCACCCAATCTCACAGCCTCTCTTCCAGCTGCAGCCCATGGGAGAGCAGCCTGCCATGGAGGACAATGACATCAGCCCTGTTGTGTGCCCCACCAAGGTGAGACTCACCCTGTCTCTCTACTCCGGCCCTCAGCTCTGTCTGCTACCCCACTACCCTCACTCCTTCTCTCCCTCCCTCCCTCCCTCAGACCTCCCTGATTCCCCCCTGGCTGGGCTTTTAAATGAATCCCTTCTCCTGCTCTCTCAGGCTTTCCTCTTTTCTGTTTGTGATTGAACTCTGTCTGGCAGAGAACTAAACATCAGTTAACACCCTCCTCTCTCTCTCTCTCTCTCTCTCTCTCTCTCTCTCTCTCTCTCTTTCTCAGGACTGTCCGTTCCTCCGCACTCACAGGAACTCTTTTCCCAGCTCTCCCCAGCCCAGATCTCGGACGCTGCACAAGAGCAACGCCACCCCACCGACTCCCACACACACTCCCACTTCCACACAGAATCACACTACCACACATAGTTCCACTCCCACAGTGCCCAAACCCCTTGACCCGGTGAGTCTCTCTCGCTCTCTCCTGTCCTGTGTTGTAATGCATGCATGCAGTGTGTTGATATGCAGTGTGCAGCAGGGCTGTGTGTCTGACTGTGTCTCTGTGTGTGCAGGGCTCATCAGGGCTGTGTGTCTGTGTCCGGGGTTGCGTCTCTGTGGTTTCTGTGTGTGTCTGTATGCACAGGGCTGTGTGGGTGTGTTGGTGTGTCTGTTTGTGCAGGGCTGGGTTAACTGTGTCTCTGTCTGTGTTTGGGGTTGTACTGACTGTGTTGTGTGTGTGTGTGCCTGTGTAGTGATTTTCTCTCTCTCTCTCCCTCTCTGTGCAGGTGTTGGGTAGTGAGCTGCATTGCACTGATCACAGCCCCTCGGACACCCCCCCCACTTCAGGTAAGCCCTGGTAGGTGTTGAAGTGGGTTAGCACTAGGATTAGGGTCAATGCTGTGGTAATGGATAAGGTTAGAGTTAGGTTGAGATTAAGTTTAAAATTAGGATAAGGGTAGAGTTTATGGTCAGTGCTATAGGTAGGGAAAAGCCTGTTTCTGTTGCCTTCCTGACTGTCTCTCTCTCTCTTTCTCTCTCTCTCTCTCTCTCTCAGTCCACTATCTCAGGCCAGGGGACATCAAAGTGGTAGCAGCTATAGGAGACTCTTTGACGGTAAGAGGTTCTGTGTCTGTCTGTCCGTCTTCCTGTCTGTCTGTCTGTCTGTGTGTCTCTCTCACTGTCTGCAGACTGCAGTCATCACTTTCTCAATGACTTTATAATGCCTGTCTGTCTGTCTCTCGCAATGTCTTTCCGTGTCTCTCGGACTGTCTTTGTGTGTATCTCTCTCTGTCTGTGTGACCGTGTTTCTGTCTAACTTTCTGTGTCTGTCTCATTGTCTGCCTGTGTGTTTGCATGCATGTTTCACGGTCTCTGTGTTTGTATCTGTCTCACTGTCTGTCATGTTGCCCGTGTGTGTGTCTTGTCTGTGTGTCTCTGCAGGCAGGAAATGGTGTTGGTGCCAACCCCAACAACATCCTGGATGTCCTGAAGCAGTACAGGGGGCTTTCCTGGAGGTGAGGGGCAGATAGAGATGCAACTCAGGGAGAAAGGGGGCAAGAGAGGACAGTGAGCAAGTCAACACAAAGAGAAGGAGTAGAAGGAGGCAGGAGAGACAGAGAAGGGCAAATTTGTGGCAGTAGAGGGGGCAGAGATAAACAGAGTGGGGACAGAAGAGGAAAATTATTTGAGGGTGGCGGGGTAGATAACAGGGGATACAGGGCAGGAAAGGGGGAGAGGGGCAGATACAGGGAGAGGGATGGAAAAGATGGGAGATTGTGATAGGGGGGCAAGAGTGGGAAAAGGAGAAGGGGCAGAAAAAATTGATTCTGAATATTCTTCTTTTAATATTATTATTATTGTGTGTTTTTCAGTATTGGAGGAGATCAGACCCTGAACACAGTCACCACCCTGCCCAGTGAGTAACACACTGTACCTCTGTATTCTCTGAGCAGTGTATCAGTGAATGTGTGTTTAGACATGTTGATAGTGTTTAGGTGTGAGTGTGTGAGAGAGAGAGTGTGTGTATGAATGTGTGTGTGTGAGTGTGTTTTGACCTGCTTACAGTGTGTGTCTGTGTGTCTCTGCAGACTTGCTGCGGAGGTTCAATGCGGCTTTGACTGGCTTCTCTGTGGGCATTGGAAACACCGCTGCCAACGCCTTCCTGAACCAGGCGCAGCCCGGAGCCACCACAGTGTAGGAAGGGCATGGGGGCTGGGGGATAGGTGGCACAGGGGAGAAGGGGGCAGGGGTGTGGAGAGTTTGGGGAGTGGAGAAGGATCAGGGAAGCAGTGAAATTATCAGCAATGGGGTGAAAGGGGTAGAGGGAGAGTGGGGCATGGGAGGAAAGATCCAAGAGGGGGGGGTGCAGGTGGCGGATGAGTCCGTCTATTTAATCATTGTGACGCAGGGATTTACACTTCAGTCTGTCTGTCTGTCCATACAGGACTGGTACATGTTTCTATCTCTCTCTTTAACTTCTTTTGTTGTAGATATTCTTGACTGTCTTTTAATTGTCTGTCTCTCTGACAGGGACTTACCGGGCCAAGTGCACACCCTGGTGAAGTTGATGAAGCAGGACCAGGTGAGACAACTAATAACTATACACACACATAGACACAAACTGCTACACACACACAGACACAAACTTCACACACACACACACAAAGACCCAAACTGCTACACACACACCAAAATTCAATTCATTTCAATTCAGAAAAGCTATATTGGCAGGACTAAGTTACATCAGAGTTGACAAAGCATTCCATCAATGAGGAAGAATAAATACAGAAATTATACTTTTAAAACGTCAACATATATTTATAATATAATAATATACAATATTTTCACTCAAACACAGCTACACACTGTAGCCCACTAACACACACCAACACATACACCCTGGTATAGACTCTTCCACACAATAACATACACTTGCCACACACAAACAATCGCCACACACACATACACGCATACACACAGACTGACATGCTGTCAAGCACACAAAGTCAGCTGCAGGAGACAGACAGGGAGAAACGCTGCCATCTAGTGGTAGACCTGGGGATTACAGTGGGAGAAACATGGAATACTGAAGTTACAATAGGGGGCAGCAGTATCAGGTCTGTAGAACCGGCCTAGTGATAGTAGTAGTAGAATGGTGAAATAGCTGCTGTTGCAATACACTGTAGCAACTGTCTCTCCATCTCACACATACGCTCCACTCTCAAGTCAATTCAAAAAAGCTTTATTGGCATAACCTAATGACATCGTTGTTATCAGAGCATGTAAATACAGGTCTCTCTCTGCGCCTCGCTCCCTCACTACATCTCTCCCCCTCCTTGTCTCCTCAGCGAGTGGATTTCCAGAGGGACTGGAAGTTGGTGACAGTGTTCATCGGAGGCAATGACCTGTGTGACTACTGCACTGACAGTGTGAGGCCTGGTGCTGGGGGGGAAACTGGCAGGGGAGGCCAAAAGACGGGTTTAATTAAGCATTTAAAGTCTGTAACCTTTCAACTGGTGTTCTGTTCTTATAGTTCCCTCCTCCCTCTCTATCTATGTAGATCTATTTCTCACCCCGGAATTTCATGATCCGAATCCAGCAGGCTCTGGACATCCTACACAAAGAGGTACAGCTCTAGCACTGTCTCTCTGTCTGTCTCTCTTTCCCTCTGTCTCTCTGTCACCTGCTCCTTTCTGTCTGTCTGTTTCTCAGTGCAGTACCTGTCTGCAACTTAGTGTCTGTCTCTCAGTGCCTGCCTGTCTCTCTCCCCAGGTGCCGCGGGTGTTTGTGAACCTGGTCGAGCCGATGCACATTACCCCCCTGCGCAGATTGCACCAGGACCGCAGCCTGGGCTGCCCCACCCTGATTGTCAAGTAACGGTCTCCTTAACCAATTTACACCTCAGCATTTAACACCCTTGTTAACCAATTATCTCCTCAATGCCCTCTCCCCTTTATTAACTCCCTCAGTCTGCAATTTACTCCTCAACTTCATCAGACTCGTTTACCAATTAACTCCTTCACCTTGTGTTGTAACTTGCTCATTAATCAGTCAACTCCAATTACATCATGGTCTTTTGAATAAGCTTGCAAGTGTCTCCACTCCCCCAGTCTGACTGTAAAGTGACACTCAGTGGCTGACTGCCCCCCCCCCCCTCTGTTTCTCAGTATATTGTGTCGCTGTGTGGTGAAGCCTAAGGAGGGGTCCAGGGAGCTCCAGACATTGAATGACCTGAACAGAGCCTATCAGGTACGAACTTCCCCGGAAAATAGCCACACCCAGAGCAGCTAAACATGAATCCCACCAATACAGCAATATTACACCAGTAATACTGGCAACTGGGTACGTAGACAAGGACGCCCTGCCTGTTCCTCAGTGTCAGTCCCTTTTAAACTGTGATTCCAAAATAATGAACAGGCAAGATCAGCAAAACATATTTTATTATAATACTTGTTTATGCTGCGTATACTTTTAAAAGAGAACATTAAAAAGCACCTTAACTGTTTATTAAAAAAAAATCCCCCACACTATTATACACAATCCTGCTTTATCCTTTTTACATCACTTGATCAGCAGTCAAATATTATGTAGCACAATTTTAAATCTTTGGAAAATTGTCACCTGTGCCATTTGTCCTGTGTGCCCTGTGCGTGTCTTGCCGTGGCAGCGAGCAGTTCTTGAGCTGGTGGACTCCGGGCGATACGACACGCGTGATGACTTCACTGTGGTGGTGCAGCCTTTCTTCAGGGAGGTGGTGCTCCCCCTGCTGCAGGTCAGAGGCACTGCAGGCAGCCCACTCTGCACCTGGCCAACATTTGTGACACTGCAATGTCAAGTGAAATTTACTAGCATTTTTATTTTATGTTAAATGGTTAACTCTGAGATAAGCACCTTGATACATTTATGTCACCTTCCATTTTGTTTGGCATTTCCACATTGGAGAAAACATTATTAACTCCATAACATCATCAGGTAACAGTCTCATTTAACAATGAAGCAAAACCATCTGCAGACACCCTCAGAACATTTAAAGAATAGATGTAGTGGTCTTCATTTCTAGGCATTGAGCGTGTATAATGTTTAGACTACCTCTGTCTGTCTCTCAGTCTTTTGCACATGATAAGATCTCTCTCCTCTCCCCCCACCTATATGTCCCCCCTCCACCCACACCCAGGATGGGCGCCCTGATCGCACGTTCTTCACTCCAGATTGTTTCCACCTCAGTCAGAAGGCCCAATCCCACATGGCCCGATCCCTGTGGAACAACATGGTGATAATGATGCATTGACACACTGCACTGCCTGATAACACTGACAAAAACATTGACAAACTGACATACTGACTGACACATTGACACACTGACATTAACACTGACTGACTGTCTCTCTTACTGAATGACTGACTGACTCTCTCTCACTGTCTGCACCTGTGTGCGTCTGTCTGTTTCTCTGTCTGTGACAGTCTGTCCATGAGGCAGTCGCTGCCTCACTTGTTCATTGACTGACTGAGTGTTTGACTGTGTGTGTCTCTGTGTGTCTGACTGGTTTTGTATCTGACTGAATGTCTGTCCCACGTGTCTGTCTGTGTCAGTTCAGTGTCTGTCTCTCTGCCTGTCTGACTGTGTCCTTGTGTCTGTCTCACAGCTGGAACCTCTGGGCAATAAGACTGATGTTCAGAACTTCACAACAGGGTTCACTCTACACTGCCCCTCACAGGTGACTCCCAGGACTGCACCCCTTCCCCACCAGACACCATGCACTGTTCACATACTGGATAATGTTACTGCTGCTACTACTACAACTAATAACAATATCAATAATAATAATATTTAGACATGACTACATCACTAGAATAGTTATGTTACAATCAGGGCTTACAGTAATAGTATAGGATGGTCCTGTTAGAACAGGGAACTACAATAACAAGAACAATGCAATATAATAGTCCCGTTACAATAAGGGGCAGCAGTAACATTACACTACAACAGGGGTCTACAGTAACAGGACACTGCACTAGTCCAGTTACAGTGTTGCAAGTTAGACATAAGCTTGACTTCCTCTTCCTGTTTTAGCACGCACCCTTCCTGCGAACCTATAGGAACAGTAACTACTCCTACCCTGACCCCGACCCCACCGAGCCACCAATCAAGGTAGGTCAGTCTCTCTGTGGGGGGTTTGGACACTCTATCAAGTGTGGAGCTGTTCACACAGTGTGCTCTGGGACATCACCTTGTGTTAGACATGCCCCCAAATACATACACACTCAGAGTCTGTGCTGTCATGTGTTACTATTTGTGTTTCCTGTCAGGACTGGGGCAGTGACCTGACTTGTAAGAACCGGGCTCCCTCTGATTCCCCACCCACCTCAGGTGAGAGAGGGAGAGAGAGAGGAAGAGAGGGAGGGTGAAAGGGAGATAGGGAGGGAGAGTAAAAGTGTGACAACATTGACAGTTTTGTCAGTAGTGTCAATAGTACAGTGTATGTGGTATGTTGTGTAGTGTGCAGTCGCTGTCAGAGCTCTGTGCTGTCAGTGTGTCAGTGGAATACAGTGTGCTCTGTGCTGTGAGCTGTCAGTGACTGTGCTCTATCTCTCAGCCCACAGGCTGCGGCCAGGAGATGTGAGAGTGGTGGCTGCTCTGGGAGACTCTCTGTCTGTGAGTATCTGTGACACCCCCTTTCACTCCTCCTCTATCCTGTGCAATTGTCTTTCTGTCAATGTCAATGTGTGTCTTTCTCTGTGTTTCTTTGTATCTCTTTATGTCTGTGCCTGTCTATATCTGTGTGTGTGTTCAGGTCTCTGTGTGTCTGTGTCTGTTTGTTAGTCTGTGCATTGTCTGTGTGTCAGTGTGTCTGCCTGGGTCCCTGCGTCCACCTGTGAGTGTCTTTCTATCTGTGTGGCTGTGTGTCCATCTGTGTCTCTGTGTCTGTGTATCTAACTTGGTCCTGTGTCAATCTGTCCAGGCAGGGTTCGGGGTGCGGGCGAAGTCCATCCTCACGCTGAAGACGGAGTGGAGAGGACTGTCCTGGAGGTGAGGGGTCAGGGTCAGGGTAGGGGGTCAAACCCACTCACATACCATAGAAAATTGTGGTTGGTGTAAATTATGTATTGTTATTGGAGTGAATTATGCTGTGTGCTAGGATGCAGTGTTATAGTGCTATAGTGCATTGAAGCATCTGTTATTGTGTTGTATTGAAGTCTGTTATAATACAATGTGTTTTCTAATGTGGCATTGTGTTACTGTGTTGTATTGTAAAGTGTTGTGTTGCACTGAAGTGTGTTGTAATGTGTTGTGATTGTTTGTTTCAGAGTGCACACTGTCAGCCTCTAGCTGTGTGTTGGTGTTGTGTATCTGTGTGTGTTGTTGAGAGAGTGTTTGTGTCTTTGCAGCATCGGGGGGGATAAGAAGCTGGAGACAGTCACCACATTGCCCAGTGAGTAACCCCTGACCTCTCACCCTTGACCCCTCACCCCTCAGGTCAGTGTCCCATCTCTCTGTCTCTCAGCACTGACCTCTTCCTTTTCCGCTGAGGTGAACTTCTCATTTTAAATTGCTTTCTTTCCCTCCTCTCTCCTGCTCTCCCAGAGGCTCAGATTGTACTCAGATTGAGCTCAGGTGGTGTTGTCATGACAGTAATCCGGTCTCAGCTCTGACAGCAGGGCATGCTGACTGGGACATGAACAGGCTCGGAGCACAACACAGAACAACAATAACATTTACACTCCTCCCCTCTCCCCCCTCCATCCCGTCCTCTCTCTGTCAGATATCCTGAAGGAGTTCAATCCTTCTCTGTTTGGTTTCTCAACGGGTCAGGGGAAGGCCAACACTCGCTTCAACATGGCCCAATCTGGAGCCAAGGCAGCGTGAGTCTGACTGACTGACTGACTGACACCCTGATTGACTGATATGGTGACTAACTCACTGACAAACTGATTGATACACTGACTGACTGCCTGCCTGACTGATACATTGATTGACTGACCGTTTATCTGTGACACAGGGTTTCTTTCAGTGTTCAGTGTGTCTTTTCCACAGAGATATTCCAGAACAAGTGGAGAATCTGATCCAGGCCCTGAAAGATAGCCCGGTCAGTCACCCTACATGCTGTCTGTCTGTCTGTCTCTGTCTCTGAATATCTCTAGCTCTCTTTCTCTGTCTCCCCATATAAACGTTTTCTATACTACGCTATGAGAAATCCACAGTAAAGTGTAGGAAAGCAAATTGATATCCTGGTAGGTATAGGAGGTATACTGTAGTGTAGTAAACCATGATACAAAGTTAATGTGTATATTCGGCCATAGTGCTGTCCAAACTCACAGTGCTAAACTTTCATCAGGCCCTCTCTCTGTATCTCTGTATCTCAATTAGCAGATGCTGTACCTGTACTGAAATCTTTCTCTCTCTCCCCCTTCTACTCTCTCCCTTTTCTCTCTCTTTCAGGAGGTGGATTTTGACAATGACTGGAAGATGGTGACCCTGTTCATTGGGGGAAATGACCTGTGTCAGTACTGTCTGGACAGGGTGAGTCCATTTGCACACTGACCTCTGCACCGCACAGTGTCCGCTCTCACACTGACCACTGCACCTCACAGTGTCCGCTCTCACAATGACCACTGCACCCCACAGTGACCGCTCTCACACTGATCACTGCACCCCACAGTGACCGCTCTCACACTGATCACTGCACCCCACAGTGTCCGCACTCACACTGACCACTGCACCCCACAGTGTCCGCTCTCACACTGACCACTGCACCTCACAGTGTCCGCTCTCACACTGACCACTGCACCTCACAGTGTCCGCTCTCACAATGACCACTGCACCTCACAGTGTCCGCTCTCACACTGACCACTGCACCTCACAGTGTCCGCTCTTACAATGACCACTGCACCTCACAGTGTCTGCTTTCATACTGACGACTGTACTGATTACTTTATTGACCATTGCGCTGACCACTATATTGAACACAATAATGACCACTGTGCCACACAGTCTCCACTCTTACAATGCTCAGCCCCTTGTTATTTTGTGTCTGGTCAGTTGTGTTCCCGCTGAGTCTCTTTATTGCTGTGTCGTGTTTGTGGGTGATTGTGTGATTGTATCTCAGTATGTTAAGCAGTGGTGCTGCTGACCATACAGGTGTTGTGCTGATGGTCTGGCTATGTCTCTGTGTTGCGCTGCAATGTGTGACGTACCTGAGTAGTTATGCCTGACTGCACAGTTGTGTTGCTGGCTGTGTTGTTGTGTAGTGACAGTGCAGGTGTGTCTGTGTTTCGGTGCAGGACACCCTGTCGGTGCAGAACTACAGCCAGCACCTGAGGGACAGCCTGGATCTACTCTACAGAGAGGTGAGGGGATGGGGTCCATCTCCCACAATCTGATGGTATCCGAGACACTCCGACCCACATTCATAAATCTACTACTCTCTTCCTCTCTCCCTCCCTCTCCTGTTCTCCCTCTAACTTCCTAATTCGCTGTCTCTCTCTCCCTCCATCTCTCTCTCACTCCCTCTTTCTCAGGTGCCCCGGGTGTTTGTCAACTTGCTGGAGATCCTGCAGATCGAAGGGCTGAGGAGAATCAAGGACGACTCACTGGGCTGCTCTCTGCTGCAAAAGTACACTGTCTGTCTGCCTATCATAGTGATGTCCATCTGTCTGCCTGTCACTGTGTCTGTCTGTCGGTTGGTCTGCAACTGTGTCTGTCTGTCTGTGTACCGGTCTGACTGACAGAAGGATTGTCTGTTAGTCTGTCAGTTTGAGTATCTGTCCGTCTTTCCATTAGGAACATGTGTCCATGTTTCCTGATCCCAGGGGAGGACTCACTTGAACTCAGTGAGATCAAGAGGGTCAACCGCGAGTACCAGGTCAGGGGTCAGGGTTTCTCTTTCCCTTTCACTCTCTATATAGTACTCCCTTCTCTCTCATTTTTATATTCTCCCCACCCAGTTTCCCTCTCTCCCTCTGTCCATCAGCCTTTCTATGCCTCCTCTCATTCTTCTTCTCGCTCTTTCTTTCTTTTTCTCTCTGCCCCCGCTCTCTAGTCATCCTCTCTTGTCCCCTCCCTCTGTCTTTCCCTCTCTGTCAAGACTGAATGGCTTTAGCAGCTCCTTCAATCCCTCTCTCTCCCTCACTCCCTCTCTCCCCCCCAGATGGAGACAGAGAGGCTGGTGTCGGGGGGGCGCTATGATGGCAGGGAGGACTTCACAGTGGTCATTCAGCCCTACTTCAGGAACTCCATCATCCCACTGGCAGCGGTCAGTGACAGGGCCGTCCTGATCACTGCACAGTCCACTCCACAGTCACTCTGACCACGACACGGAGCCCCCAGTAACACTGCCACACTGCCCACTAACAATAGGCATATTTACACTGCCATTTCTGATCCGGATCAAATGCATCGGTAGCATTTGATCCTGGAAGTGTAAACACTCGACCGGCTCAAGTTCCAGCACGCACTGTGGCGGCGTGTGTTTTAGAGACAGGGGGGCAGACAAACAGCCTTCACATCAGTGGAGCAGATAGGAGAACACTTCCCTACTACCCGTATTATAAATATGTTAAAACTAACACTAAATGGCTTGTTATTTTAAGTAAGCAACAATATATAATTGTATTTTTATTTTCAATGCTTAAAAATATGCAACTGCATTGGTTTCACTTGTTATAATAATTTGTAACGAGAGAAATACAATTTTCGATACAGCGCTGTATTCTAAAAGACTGATTTAGTATATTTATATAATCAAGTTTGTTCTGATGCGCTAATGCAAAGACATGAATCAGTGGAGCAGATTAGAGACCCTTCCCTATTTCCCTTGTTACAAATACAATATTGTTCAAATTAACACTAAATGGCTTGTTACTCTATCTTAGCAAAAAATATAAAATTAATTTAAAATGCTTCGACTGCAAAAAGTAACTTATTTTATGTTTGCAAAAAATGTTTGTATATGTATTTAAAATGCTTTGTTTCCGAAAAATGTGTAAGTGCGTTGGTTACTGGTGAGAATAATTTGCAACGAGTCAGTTTTTGATATAGCCATGTTATAAAGGACTAATTTATATATTCATATAATGAAGTCTCATTCTCTTTTCTCTCTCCTCCTCTCTCACCTTCTCTCCCTCCCTCTCTATGCCTCCCCCCCCACCCTCTCTCTCTTTCTGCAGGATGGGAAGCCTGACCTGAGCTTCTTCTCGGTTGACTGTTTCCACTTCAGTGAGCGCGGACATGCCGAGATGGCCATTGCCTTGTGGAACAACATGGTGAGAGTGCCCAGGGTCAGGGGTCAGGGAGGGGTTAGTGTTTGCTGGGCCAGGGTGAAGTGTTAGCGGGGCAGAGAAACAGGGGCCACAGTGCCAAAGTGAAAGACCTCCAGAACTGCTGGGCAGTGATGAGAATAGGGGTGACAGTGACACTGTGTTTTGCAGCTGGAGCCAGTGGGACGGAAGCAGGTCTACAACAACTTCACACACAACCGCAGGAAGATCCACTGTCCCAGCAAGGTGAGACACAATGACATACTCGATGATATACACACTGATACAATGATTAACTAACACATTGATACAGTACATTACAGCAGCACAGTATAGCAATATTATATCACATACTTGTTTCTTCCATACCACCTTTCTCCATCCTCTCTCCTTCCATGCCCTCGCTTCTCTCCCTTTCCACCATTCTCACATTCTCTCCTGCTCCTCCTCCTCTCTCTCTCTCTCTCAGGACCAGCCCTATTTCTTCACGAGGAACAACAGCTTTCCATGGCGCACCCCCTCCACCCTCCCTGCAATCAACACGGTGCCTCTGTGGGCTGCCATGGTTATCCTGGCAGCGGGGCTACTGATTGGCTGCTTGACCACGTGGCTCCTCCTCTCCCGCAAAGCCCAGCAGAGAGTGCGGGAGAAGGAGAGAGGGCTGGAGCTGCCCAGCACAGCACTGTGACTGCATCCCATAATAACAACATCACCCCGTCCTCCTGCTGCAGCACACTGTGGCCACCCCCACCTGGGAGGCCTCAAGGCTAATCAATAGAGAACCCAGGGGAAATTACTATAGCAGCTTACTGTAGAGTGTAGTTTTACCATTGACGTATTTGCTACAAAGTGTGGTGCAGTAACATCACAGCCAGTATGAACATACATGCAGCTGTGCACCACGGTCAGTTCAGTTTGCAGCTCTGTGTGTACAAACTAGTCATGTGCTTACTAAAGTGTCTTTACTGTAAAATCGACAATAGGCAAAAAGTACATATTTTCTGCATTTTACTGCATTTTGTTGGCAGTTCTTAAAAGTTCAGAAAAATGTTCATTATAGCTTTCCACTGACATTACAAATCAGTACATTTGCTCTATAGTCTAGAGTCTACAAAGTCCTTCACATTTATTTTTTGCAGGACCTGTAGTTGTGACTCGCTGTTCGTTCTCCTGTGACATTCCTCAGAGTCGGCCTCTTATCTCTGAACTGAATTACTCTCTTACCCCCTACAATAGCACAGTATACAGGGTACCTGTAGGGAAAAGGACATCAGTAGTCCAGCCTGTTAGAGAGAGTATAGTTCCCAGGAGTTTCATTCTTCAATGTGCAAAGATGTCTCCTGTTAATTCCTGTCTGTACAGATTGCTGTTTCTTTATCTGTGATGTATTTTGTTTCCTGATAAATATGTTTGTTAAATAAATGAAATAAAATAAAATAAAATAAAATAAAATAAAGTACAATCAGTCAGTGAGGCAAAAGTGTGGCATCTTCTGTGCCTCCTTCTGAGAAGCTAAACTGAGAGGATCCGGAGATCAAACTGAACTATTCCCCATATCTAGCAAAGGGTCAGAATGAAATAATACATTGGTCTTCCTGTTAATAGAAAAACTTGATTGATTTTCTGTTGGATGAGTCATTCCTCTACTCATATATGGATCTGCTGTCAATGAGTAGTTTGTTTTTGCTATAACCCCCAACACACACACACACACATACTGCAATATGGACTCTCACAACCCTACAACAGGCTCACACACCATGCTCACACAGTTACACACACCGTGATGCATTGTAACACACAGAACAACACACACTACAACACCCACACAATGCAAAACACATAAGGAACAAACTCACATACAGATAAATCAGATAATAAAAAAGCTTTACAGATATGGGTCAAGTGCAGAGAAGCAATGCATAGGGGAAGTAGAAGTGCAATAAATACAATGATCTTTCTCTCTCTCTGTCTATCTCTATCTATCTCTCTCGCTCTATCGCTCTCTGTGGACAAAGGGGATCATGGTGATTCATGATTCACAATAGTGTCAGGGTAACTGTACACCCTGATATAACCCCCCCCCACACCACCACCCCAGGCCCAAAACTGACAGATGGATAACTGATGACTGCTTGGCTATAGGGGTGTGAGGGAAAAGAGGGAGTGGGGTTGGGGGGGTATAAACAGAGGGTAGGACAGAATGTGTAAATGTTTAAACTGCGGCTTCAGAGTCACCTTGCTCAGACACCACAGAGCTGGGGGAGTCTGTGGCTCTGGTGGTGGGGATCAGTAAGTATGTGTGGGAGCTGCTCACTTTATTGCTTTTCACTCAGCCCTTCTTTGCATACTACACCGACAACTGTGCACATAACAATATATAACACAGAGAAACAGCTACACAATGCAGCCACAAGTTCTGCAATGAAACAAAAAAAACTTCAGGAAGACAAATCAAAAAGGTGCAGCAAATAGATGATAATAATAATATTTATTGAAGAAAGTGTATGCATTCTTTGGATGTTTCAGACGTGCTAATACAGACAGCAACAGACATACTCGTCTTTTACTTTTCGCTTGTGCATGAATATATTTAAACGTCAGTGTGCCGTGACTGACGCGCTGCGCTGTTATCAGGCGCCTCGGTGTCTCTGGCGCCGCCCGGCGGGTGGAGGAGGAACCGGCGCGTCTGTTTGCGACTCCGACAAGATGGCGGAAGGCGAGCTGAATGTTGATAGCCTCATCTCCCGGCTGCTGGAAGGTAGGCGAGAGGCGCCGGTGCCGGTGTCGGCCGGGAATATGTAGCCTTCAAAACGGGACAAGACAAACTAGTCCGAGAATAAGGACGTGGCTGAAAACGCGGCCTGTCGAGCAGCGGGAGCAGGTGTTGTCAGCCGGGCAGTGTTTACAAGCGCCGGGGCAGCGGCGGCTGTCGTTAGGGAGAGAGAGGCAGGGGAGGCGGTGCGGAGGTCTGGACCTCAAACACACACGAAATGTCTGTTAAATAGATGCGTGTGTGTGTTGACGTTGCACTGACAGGCTAGTGTCGATGTACATTCATCGTATTATGATGATAATGCATGATGAACGACTGTCAGGCATTCCCGTCCGCCTCATGTTATTGTTAGTGCACCTTCATGTGTTTCTGTATATAACGCACACCAGCTAATCGGCGCAGTGATCACCAGTGCTCAGGTGTCTCCATTATTCCCTGCCCACCTGTCATGTTGAGGCGTGTTTTGCACATTAAATCCGAGTTTAAATGAAATCATCGCAGGCTGAGTGTGGCGGCAGCTGTGTTTACAGTGTTTGGTCAAGTGGCTCTGTGTGTTGAAGGCGTGTGTGTTTGTATATGTGAATAAGCGCGATATAAAATGGGGCTACGCCGCTCCTGCGTCATTGTTATTATTTGATTATTAACATGCATGTGATTTTCGCGGGTGCAGCTCTGCGCCAGTCGGGTTTGATTTCAAAAACAGATGAGAGGGGGGATGCGCCGCACAGACCCCGCACAGACCCCGGCTCTGTGTAATGGACGTGCTGTGGTTGGCAGGTCTCTCTCCTGGACACCACGTATTGTACCTGGTGATGATCAGTCTTTCCGTGGACCTGGGGCTCTTTCTAAATTCCTTCTAAAAGTAACTATGACTGTATCCATTTAGGCTGTTTGTCTTTTATATAAATGTCTTTCTGTCTATTAATGTTACTCAAACAGCCTACAATAAGAATACATGTTTCTGATTGACCCAGAGGGATTCAATTAGTGTCACTCACTGGTTACAGGACATGTTGAGCTAATGCTCTTCAGCTGCATGAATCTGCACTAATCTGTCTGTCTGTGGTGCAACTCTATACCTGTGACTCTTGCTATATATCAGTCTGTAATGATCTCTCCATCCACCCCTCTATCAATCTGTGTCTGTCCATCTGTGTGGCATGACTGTTAGTTAGTCTCTTTGCTCAGCAGTGTAGGACTGCTTGGCTGACAGGAGTGGATGGTCTTAGTACTGACTGCACTGGAGAAGCAGAAAAAAACAGCACTGGCGTATCGTATTGAAGTTCCTCATAGTCTGTACAAATCTAATCAAAGTCTAAACAAACAGGCTGTAAATCTGCTGGCACCTCTCCCAGTGGACATTTCTATTGGTCCCTTTCCTCTTCAGAGTTTTGTATTGCCTCCTTCTCTGTACTTCCTTATCAATAGCTTATCTGTGTGCACTGCCAGTAAACTTACGTAACACTGAACTTGTCTACTCAGATCTGGAAATTTGTTCCAAGGTAAATACTGCTCACTAAGTTTAAATTCAAAGAAAGAATGAAAGAAAGAAACCCCCACCAAAAATGCTTACTGTTACAAATCCAGTCACTGCATGCACATAACTCATTAGTAATCATTATTAATTCAACATATAGGAGATGCTAACTTGCAGAGACTAAGGCAGGCATTAAATACCAGTCCATTATTGTGCTGTGTTGTTGTGGCACACCTGACTTGTTAATAGGTGAGAAATTTGTTTAATTAAGGAGCTAACTGCACCAGAAAACTGACCTGTAGTGTAGAGATGGGGCTGGTTTTGACTGCACCCCCACCCCACCCAAGGATAGACTTTGAACCCCCTGGTAAAAACTGTGCTCTAAATCAGAGAAAGCTGTCTATGTTGCAACTAATGCACTGAAGTATGAAGCTAAACTGCTGTAGACTGAAATAAAATCGGTGTCTGATCCAGCCTTTTGCAGCTGTGATAAAAAAGACATGCTTTTGTAGACTCTGAGAGTACATGGGAGTGAGAGGGAGAGTGTGTGAGTGAGTGCACAGCACAGACACTGCAACACACTGCAGCACAGTCAGTGTCCTTACAGACGTTGTTAAATCCTTCATCACATCCCAAGGGACAGTATTCCTTCAGTGTGGGGCAGACCACCTGACCATAGAATCAAACCTCAACAGAATCTGTCGTGCATAGACGCCACTACAAGTTGTGTAACTTCAGCTGTCAGCCTTGAACCGATTGACCGTATGAAAATCCTCCTTCAGTGCATTCAAATGAGCGCTTCCCTGCTGAAGATGTTTTTGATGCAGGAATGGCTGTGGCTTGGTATTGAATGTAGCACGATTTACCTTACGTAGTGTAATGACTAATGTGTTCTGGTACTTCTTGCAACAGTCATAATATAAACTCCAGGAACATGCAAGAGGAAAACTAAGGGGGACCTGTGATTGTGTAATGCCAATAAGTGACTGAACCTTGTTCTAGTTCTGGAGTGCTGTGTGCAGCTGGGAGCGGGTGGGAGGGGTGACAGTCTTCCTGGGGAGATAATGACCGCTGTGGCCCTTTCTCCCTGTGTGACTGCCACAGTGATTGTCAGCGTCAGTGTCAGTGTCAGTGTAGGGCTGTGCGCGCCAGGCTCTCTCCTCCCCTCTCTGCCCTCTAAGCGTTAACCCCTGCCTCCCCACTTCTTTCCTTCTCTGTCTTTCTCTCTCTCAGTTAAGTGATGTATTAACCACCTCTCAATGCAGTTCTGTATTATCTCTCTCTCAGTGCGGGGATGCCGCCCAGGGAAGATCGTGCAAATGTCAGAGGCAGAGGTGCGCGGGCTGTGCATCAAGTCCCGGGAGATCTTCCTCAGCCAGCCCATCCTGCTGGAGTTGGAGGCCCCTCTCAAGATCTGTGGTCAGTCTCTGCACACTCCTCCTCCTCTTTACTCACTCCATCTCTCCATACTCGTTCATCTCGCTCAACCCCACTCCTCTCCTTCACACTCACCCTTATCCCATCCTTCTCCTCACTCACCCTTTTCTCCTACTCCTACACTATCCTTTTACTCATCCTGTCTTCTGTGCCCTCCTTGTACACACTCCCACTGACACACACCTATTCACACACGCGCACACACACACACACACACACACACACACACACACACGCTGACTGACATGCAGTCACTCACTCACACTCTCAAACACAAACGCATGCTCACTCAGACACGTACCCACTCATACTCATCTGATGTTTCTCCAACACTGAATACACAAACATACCCTCTGTCTTCTTTTCCTGCTGTTGTTTTCTCTCACTCCCACTGAATACAGACACACTCTCTCTCTCTGATGCACAGATGCATACCCTCTCTCTTCTCTTTTTGTCCTGCTCTGAATACACATGTGCGCAGACACACACACTCTCTCATATTGCTTTTTGTTAATTTTTGGTGTGTTTTATTTTTCTTCATTCATTGTTAAAATATGATTGAAGTCTAAAGTTTCTCTCTCTCCCCGTAGACACACACACACACACACATATATATATATATTACACATACACCCACCCCCTCATTCCCACACTAACTACACTCACACTCTCTATCTCACAGAGAAGATTAACTTTCAAACCAGAAAGAACAATAGTTATATTTCCCTGTATAATACAAAATAAAAAGTCTAGTCCGATTTCCCCTCCATCCCTCTCTCCTCCTTAAGACAGCGCAGTAACACAGCACCAGTCCTGCTGCCATCCTGGTCTCCTGGCCTGTCGGCCCTCCTCTCAACAGAGATAGAGCACCCCCGTCCCCCTGCCCTTCCCAGCATCTATATTGTTTGTCCGAGCCCCTGATCAGGGCCAATTCGCTGCCCCTGGCAGCCAGTCTGCACAGCTCCTCCACAGAGAGCTGGAGTTTTGAACATACTATACTAGGTTTCTCCACTGTAAAGGGCTTAGAGAGAATGCTGGTGAAATGTATGTTTTTATGTGGATGCTGGTTTTAATATGGAGGTGGAGAGAGCAGGAACGAGGGAGGGAAATGGAGAGAGATGCCTGAGGGGAGGCAGACTGAGCCCCCCTGGACTTCTCACTCCCACACCTTTACCTCTCCTCCTGCTTTCATTCTTTCTTTACCTTTGTTTTCTTCTGCCTACTGCTTTCTCTTTATGGTCAAGAGATGATGGGCAGTCAGGCTCCAGTCTCTGTGTTAAAGTAAACTATACTCTACTGCAGTGGTTTATACTTTGTCCTTGAACAGTCTGTTCTCTGTGACACCATCAGTGTTACACTCACACACACTGTGCAACTGCAGTGTACACAGCAGCTTTGACTGAGATCTATACACACACACGCACGCACGCACACACACACACACGCACATATGAAGCGTACACAGCACCAAAGACCACGCCCCATCACACACTACAGCCACACACACTGATCAACACCTGTGTATACAGTAACACAGACTGCATACACTTGCATACAAACACATACAAACGCTCCTCTGTCTGTATTAACCCCGCCTCCTCTCTCTCTCTGCAGGTGACATCCACGGGCAGTACACAGACCTGCTGCGGCTCTTCGAGTACGGAGGCTTCCCCCCCGAGGCCAACTACCTGTTCCTGGGGGACTACGTGGACCGGGGCAAGCAGTCCCTGGAGACCATCTGTCTGCTGCTGGCCTACAAGATTAAGTACCCCGAGAACTTCTTCCTGCTGCGGGGCAACCATGAGTGCGCCTCCATCAACCGCATCTACGGCTTCTACGACGAGTGTAAGAGACGGGAAGAGTGGGAGAGTGGGAGGTGAGGGGTTGGGGTTGGGGTTGGGGTTGGGGTTGGGGTTGGGGGAGAGAGAGGGAGGGAGGTATGGTGAAAGATGGGTGTGCCTCCATCTTTACACCTCTCTCTCTCTCTCCATCTCTTTCTCTGTCTCTAGGTAAGCGCAGGTTCAACATCAAGCTGTGGAAGACCTTCACAGACTGCTTCAACTGCCTGCCCATCGCCGCCATCATCGACGAGAAGATCTTCTGCTGCCACGGAGGTGAGGGGGAGGGCATTGGATCGGGTGATCTGGGTAGAGGGAGAGATGGAAGGAGGGGATAGTAAGATTTGAAGAGGGAGGAAGAATTGATGAGTTGAAGTGAGGGAGGGAGGGAGGGAGGGAAAGAGGGAAGGAAGGAGGGGGACTGTGTGTTTATTTATTTTTATTTTGTTGTCTCCCCCTCTTGCTCAGGCCTCTCTCCCGACCTGCAGTCTATGGAGCAGATCCGCCGCATCATGAGGCCCACAGACGTCCCCGACACAGGTGTGCCTGACGGGCAAGAGGCAGAGGCAGATCCTGTGTGTGTGTCTGTGCTACAGTGTGTATCACTAGTGTCTCTCTCTCTCAGGGCTGCTGTGTGACCTTCTGTGGTCAGACCCTGATAAGGACGTGCAGGGCTGGGGTGAGAACGACCGCGGCGTCTCCTTCACCTTCGGGGCCGACGTGGTCAGCAAGTTCCTGAACCGGCACGACCTGGACCTCATCTGCAGAGCCCACCAGGTACTGAAGCACTGTAACACACACACACACACACACACACTGTACCCCATTTTATATATATATATATATATATATATATATACACTGTACACTAATCTTTTGCACACTGTACTATAGCTACACTGCACACTTCTACTACATGCTAACACACGCACTGTTGTTACTGTATACTGACCGTGCAGTATTGTATACAGACAGTGTGTTGCTGCTTGCGCACTGTGTATGTGTGTACAGAGTGTGTGTTCAGACTGTGTTGCTGTGCTCAGGTGGTGGAGGACGGGTATGAGTTCTTTGCGAAGCGGCAGCTGGTGACTCTGTTCTCGGCCCCCAACTACTGTGGAGAGTTCGACAACGCCGGGGGCATGATGAGCGTGGACGAGTCCCTGATGTGCTCCTTCCAGGTCAGACACACTGACGCCGTCCCCCAGTCCCCTGCAGATACAGCCACACTGACACTGGCACTCCCAGCGCACCCACACCTACATCACACGGGTGACTGTGGACACTGGGCACTGCACTGTACTCTGTGTTTGTCACTCAGACACAGAGCAGCATCTGTTCCTGCTTTTACTGCCTGTACCACTGTCAATAAAACACATGACATGTACTAATACTGTCCCCCCCCCCCTCTTTCTTTCTCTCTCTCACTCTCCATGTTCTTCAGATCCTGAAGCCGTCGGAGAAGAAGGCGAAGTACCAGTACGGGGGTGTGAACTCGGGGCGCCCCGTGACCCCACCCCGCACTGCCAACGCCCCCAAAAAGAGGTGAGCGGCCGGTCTGTCTTCGAGACCGCCGCCCCTCTTACCCTCTGACCACCCCCCCAACTCCTGTGACCACCTAGACCACCGTTAACACCCCCCCGACACACACACACACACACACACACACACACACACACTGCTGCACAGACAGACAGCAGCCCCGATCCTCTCCTCTCCTGTCTGCTCACAGTCTGGAGCTCCTCTCTCTCTCTCTCTCTATATAGTGGTGTACATAAATCTTTTTTCCTTTTTTTTTCTTTATTGCTGGGGGGAGGAACACTGACAGGCACAGAGCCATCCTGAGAGAAGGCAAGAACCCAGGGACCAGATTGTAGTGTTGAAGCCAGACCCTGGTGCTGTGTGACTGGTGATGACATGCACACACAGACCTTCACCCTCTCTGACACACTTACAGACACACAGAGATGCACACTGCCTGGCCACATCCTCACACACGCAGACACAGCTGAGCACAACCTCTCTCACGCACACAAACAGAGAGGGGGGGAGTAAGATAAGGAGAGGGTGAGGTGAAGTTCTATAAAGATTTTAGTGGAAGGTGGCGGGAGGTAGGGATGAAATGAAAGATGGATGTAGCCGAGTTGGAGAGAGGGAGAGAGGGGGAGAGGGGGAGAGGGGGATGTGGAGTGTGACGAGGCCTAAGTGCTCTGAGGGAGAGTAGTGCAGTGCTAGGGGGGCTGGGGGCTGTGAATTGTCTAATACACACTGACTGACCAACTGTGCCTGGACACAGACTGCTGCTCCTCGGTCTGATTGGGCAGCTCCCCCCTAGCCCTATTCAGGACCAGACAGCTGAGTCACAGTCTGGTACTGGAGCTCCTCAGCATTGACTAGAGCTGTGCTGGTCTGCCCCAGTCCTGGAGCACCACTGTGTCTGTGGGCTTTGGTTCCAGCTGCGTTCAAAATCACTAACGTAATGAAATGTTTGCTTAATTGGACCTCATGGAACGAGAGAGTTCAGGTAAAAGGGATTAAATAAGCGAGAGATTTGGCTCGGACACGGGGGTACTGCAGGACCAGGGCTGAGGACCACAGCCCTGCTGCACACAAGGCATGGTCAATTTGCCTGAGACGGTCGTGGGGAGTCTGGCATTGTGTTGGTCTGATGGTTTCCAGCCCCTGGAGAGTCAGGAAGGCTGAAGAGGGAAAACCTTGGGACTGGGAATCTTTGGGGGTGGAATTGTCATCGTAACACATCATTGCTTTAGCTCGATCAGGATGTGAAGCCTCTGTTCAGCCAGCTCAGGCCTGTGCATGAGGTGCGAGTGAGCTAGCCTGGAGGCCTGGCCTGTTGTAATCAGTGCAGCTGGCAAGGGCTCTGACTCGGAGCAAAGTGGGACAGGCAGAGGAGATGGGGCAGTGAGGGGAGAGCTGAGGATAGGATTTTTCTATTGAAATCGTTGGATATTCTAATGAGAACAACCCAAAACCCACACATACACTAATTTCAGTCACAGTGCCTTTAGAGAGCAGTGACTGTGGACCAGACAGCATTCAGACTCCCACTCAAGACACTGTCGTTCACTTTGTGTTTGCCAAAGCTTTTACAGTAAAGACCAGTGGGCCCTAAATATGAGATGCAGTCTCACAGACGCACATGCCACAAACTGATACACACAGCAGAAAATGGTGACACCTGGTGGAGAGATTAAGTCACTGCTTCAGAGGTTATTTGGATGGAGCCTCCTCTCTTTTCCCACTCTTCAGTGCAGGGCTATTCTCCCCCCTCACTCATTAATGGAGTCCCTCTCCTTCCCCCTCTCTCCCTTTTTCCTTCAGTGCAGGGCTGTGTACAGCCTGCCTGCCTGTCTCCTCCCGAGTGTCAGTGACTGCTCTGTGGACAGTCAGCCATGGTCATGACTCCTCTGTCTGTCTGGATGTGAGCAAACAAACACCAATCTGTACCCAACAGGGTGGTCACTATCCCAGAGAGTTCTCTTTTTGGTATCTTGTTTTCTTATTGTTTTTGATTCTGGTCTTTTCTAATTTAACTTCTCTTGCCGAGAAACCGTGTAATAACAAAGCTAAAACGAAACAAACGGAAGAATCAGTTTTGCGATTTGTACAAGTTAGTTTCACAGTCTTTGGGTTCAATAAATGTAAACAAACCGGAGTGGCTCTGTTGACTCTTCATTTGGTCCTTCAGTGGCCCTGCAGTGTCATGTGTGTGGTAGTGAGTCTGTAGTTGTTACTATGTGAGTGTTAAGTAAGTAAAGCAGGGGTCTCTAGCCCTGGTCCTTGAGAGCTACAGTACAGGTAACAGAGTAAATAAGTGCACTAATTGAGTCTACTAATTAGTAACCAGTTTGGAGTAAAACACGACCCAGAACAGACACTGAGGCTCTTGTCTGGCACTGTGGTGAGGCAGCCCTGGCCACAGACATGCAGATTCACAGTGCAGGTGATTCCATAGGCTGGGAAGAGGAAAAGGAATCCTGGAGAGAAACGCACACACGGTTCTTTGTGCAAACTTGGTCCTTTATTAGTGTGAATATAAAATGTAAAAAATAATCACAGAAGAAAGTGAGTGCAGTCTGGAGCAGCTGTATCAAAGCCCCAGTGTGTCAGACTGGCTGGGTGGGAGGCTGATGTCAGACCTTCAACACAGGTGGGAGGAAGGGAGGCTGAGCTCCCTTGAGTACCACCCTGCTCACAGCTCCACACCAGAAGACTTTTAAACTACTGACCAGCTGTGCTCACAGGAATCACAGCTGGACATTAAACACTGTAAAAGACAGACAGCAGTGCATCATGGGCTGAACAGTACTGGCACTTCATTGCAGTCAGATTAGAGGAAACCGAGAGGGCAAGGGGTCAGACGGTCAGTCACAGGGTCAGTATGAGGGCAGAGGGTCAGATATGGTCGCGCGTCAGTCAGGATGGAAGATTACTTGGTCACCGGTTGAAGGGGCACTTGGGGGTCAGAGGGCAGCGGACAGGAGGGTCAGTTGGTGCTCAGCGCCTGTCGGACAGACGGTGGCACATGCTGGGTGTAGTAGTCGTGGTCACGCAGCGTGGCCAGAACCCCCCTGCTGTTCATGTGCTGGACGTCAGCTTCGTACCGGTACGGGCAGCCCAGGATATCGGTCAGCCGACCTGCAGAGTGAGAGAGAGAGAGAGAGAGAGAGAGGGAGGGAAGAGAAAAGGGGGTTAACAGAGTGGAAGCACGGCGGGAGGAGTGAGAAAAGCTGAGGACAGGAGTGTAGAGAGAAGGCAAAACAAAAAGGGTCAGGAAGATGGAGAGAGAAAGGGGTGTGTGGAGTACTTCAACCCCTTTGGGATGGAGGATGGAGAGGGAGAGGGGGGGTTGAATAGAGAGAGATCCTCACCCCCCACAGCGTGCAGGATGGCCTCGGGGGCGCAGGTGTCCCACTTCTTACAACCGGGACTGGCAAACACATAGGCTGAGGCCTTGCCCTCCACCAGCTGGATAATCTGGAGAGGAGTAGAGGGAGGGAAACCATGTCATTAACCATAGCACTGCCAGACAATAATCCTCTCACAGTGACACAATAAAGAGGACTGTCCACCCCATCTCATGCCACCCACAACCCTGCTGCCCCACCCACCTTGTTTCCAGCCCCGCCCACTCGGATGACCTCGTGTGGCTCCATGGCCTGGACACATTCCGTCACCAGCTTGTTGCTATGGGAGCGGGTAGTAGTGACGATGCGTCGCCCCTCAGGGACCTCCTGCAGCTTGAACCCAAACCCGCCCAGTCCCAGCATGCCCCACAGCGTCCGGCCCAGGGCAGCTCCTGCACCCAGCTGCAGAGACATAGGGAATGTACTGAGGTCAGTGAATCGGCATTGTATTGGGTTTCACTCTGCACTGGGGGGTCAGTGTACTGAGGTCGTACCTCATAGTTGTAGAATGGTTGGTTGATCACCCCGGCGACAGCTTTGCCCTGGTATGCAATGCCAATCAGCACGGTCACATGATCCAGCAGACCTGGGGGGACAGCATGACATCGTCACTCTGAGACTCACAGTGACACAATCACATACACTCCTAGACACAGGGAGACATGCACACACATGCTGATGATCCCGCCACACACTGCTCTATATCCTCTCTCTCCTTCTCCCCCACTATTCTCTCCTCGTACATATCCCAGAGAAAGGTGGGAGATGGTGTGTCTCTCCCGGTGACCACTGGGCTCAACAAGCACTGGACAGACGCACTGCGACAGGGCCAGAGACAATGACAGTGAAAGAGACAGAGACACACACACAGACAGAGGCTATTTCAGAATTTAAGGAGAGCTCGGCTGGAAGCAAAAGACACTGGGAGACAATAGGGAAAATGGGAGTCCAGAGGGAACACTGAGATGCTGCTGAAAGACTGTGTCACAGTGCAGTGGAGAGCTCACCCTCTGTGTACTCTTTAGTGCCGTCCAGAGGGTCCACCCACACCACCAGCTGAGGGGGAGACAGATAGAGAGAGGTTAGACAGATGTAGTTAAACATGTCTCCCTTCCCTGACCTTTTCCTCATCCGACGCTACACCCCCTTTCCCTCTCCCATCTCCTCACCTCCTCCTCTCTCAGGGTGCTGTACTCCGCAGGGCAGGCTTTCTGCAAGACCTCCTCAGCCTGCCCGCTCTCAATCAGGTCCTCCTCCACAGCCTCCACTGGCAAGTCCTGTACACAGAGACACACACGCAAAGACACAGACAGATAGGCAAATGTAGAGAGTTATGTTCAATCAAAGCACATGCATGCCAAAGGACAGACAGATGGACACCAAGATAGAAGTACAAACAGAGAGAGAGGGACAGACAGGTAGAGACGCAGAGGGTCAGTGACAGTACCTCCTCAGCGATGATGGTGATGGAGGGGAAGCTGCGAGACAGTGAGGCGATGATGCTCCTCTGGACCATCCGGTCAGCTTTGGTCTGCAGGTCACTGGCCCCTGACTGCGGACAGAACATTGACACTGATGCACTGTCCTGACACACTGCACTGACATACTGACATACTAACAGACAAACTCTAATTCACTGTCCTGACACACATTGCTCTGACATACAGACAGACAGACACTGATGCACTATACTTACTAACACACTACACTGACATTGCTACACTGTTCTGAGCCACGCAGTCTAACACACAATGACTAACTATGCTGGACTAACACACTGCCACTGATACTGACGTACTGTCTCACACAATGACATACATAAAGACACACCAACACACCGCACTGACACACTCTCTCACCTTCTCTACGATGCCCAGCTCCCCGCTGTGCAGGACCCTTCTGACAATTCCACCCGCTCTCTCTGCCACCGCGAACGCGGACGCCAACACCCGCATCACCACTGGACTGCCTGCCATTTCTGAGAGTCGGGGGAGGGGATAAGAGAGAGTGGAGACAGAAAATTACAATTACTTATAACTGGTCCTACTTGTGAGGAACAAACACTTAACAGACCTCGAAACAGGAGGGCTGCTGTGTGTGTGTCTGAATGCACTGGGGGGGATGCAGGGGTTGTGTTGTAATTGATGTGCAATCACAGTGTGGCCATCATGGCTCAACACCTCAATTCTGTTTCACAATACAGTACTGACTGACTGTGTGTGCGTGTGCATGTGTGTGTGTAACAGTCACAGTATGAGAGTGTGTAAAAACGTATCTGTGTCATTATGTAACAATTGGTCGGTGTGTGTGTGTGTGTGAGGAATTGTGTGTTAGTGTCTACTCTCTATTAAGTCTAAAGTCTTTATCTCCCAGGGCTGTGTTTAATGTATGCAGTGACACTCCAAAGTTTACACAAAGTTAACTCAGTTCAGTTGAATGGAATCATCCCAGTATTCTCTCACTATGGCTGAATCAGTATTGAACAAACTCATAGTACCGATCACTGAGGAACAAGTACAGCTCAACAAATAATATGGTTTATAAGGCTCCTGTAAGCACTAAACCCCGAAAGGGAACCCCTGCTCCTCAACTCTGCATCCCTGCACACCAGACTTACACACAAACTCAGAGTTTACAGCCAATCACACTGCTTTTCCTTGTGTGAGTATAACAGCACGTATAGTGTATATAATGCCATAGTGATGTCCTTTCAAACCCCTCGTGTCTGGGGACTGGTCCTTTGGTAAAAGTGTGTAGTATAACGTGTTGTGGTGTAGGGCAATGCAGTGCAGCAGGTTTGTCTCTCCGTGTGCTGTGTCTGAGACGGCAGTTTGAATCACAGTGGGAGTCTGACTGCACACACACTAAAGGGATATTATGGTGGGTTGGTTGGTTGGTTGCTGGGGGGGGGATACTGTTGAGACATCTGTGTGCAATCACAGTGTGGTCGCCGTTTCAACACCTCCGCTGTGTCACAACGCTAGTACTGGCATTGCGTGTGTAAGTGTGTGTAACAATCCAATGTGGAGATTCAGTGCTTGCGAGTGTCAGTATGTGTTAATGTGCTACAATGTGTCAGTGGTTGAGTGTATATAACAATAAATGCATCACTGTCAGCCCTGATCTATAAAGGTGTAATTCAGTCAAGTCCTGGTGTGAGTTATTTATATAAAACAGTGATAATATAAGAGACATCCAAGTTTTCACATGTAGTAGCCAATCTGTGATAAATGACCTTTCGACATTCGTCAGTTTGAGAGAGTTGACACTGAGGTGAGATGAACAGTTGTGACTGTAGCAATAGTAACAGTAACCATAAGGTAAGAAGATACAATAGCAGTAAATTGTAGTAATGATAATATGGATCCCTAATATGTCTGTTTTTACCATGATCTCTAATATAATACACTACACTACATTGACTGAGGAAGTACTGACTGCAAAAACAAATCAAAAAACCGAGTGGGCAAATCACAAATCAGCTAACTAACCAACTCAATAAATAAATGCATACAATGGCCTCCTGCACTTAAAATTGCTTCCTGAAGGTAGCGATGTAAGTCGGACTATATTTTCCCCACAGGACCCTACAGGATCATGGACAGCCAGCCAGAGACCATTGCCCCCAACTGTGAAGCAGAAAAGCAGCGCCAAGTACAGTACATGTGATTTCAGAAACAACGTGTACATCTAAAAAAAGTGATACAAGCAAAATGGTTGATTGTAAAGTGATTAAATACTGTACTTCTGTACCTGTACCGATACATACCGAGGAACATGCATGTCAGTCACAGTGACACAGGCATGTCAGCGGGTCCGAAGTGCAGACGGGCTGTAAACACACCGACTCCTGCAGCACTGATTTACTGTGATCTGTACAATGCCTGAGCCAGTGCGATTCCCTCCCCAAGAACAAGTCTAATAACAACACCTCCCACAACAGCAGCTGGCACTGGCAAAACTACAGCTGTGTCTACGGAGGCAGTAATGGTGCCGACCCTCCGCCCCACACACCGGCTCTCCTCATCAGGTCAGGCGCACAATGTGTCGCCAGTTGTCGCTGCTCTCCGGCGCTGTCTGAACATTAGTGCCCAGCTCCGTTTCCCAGCGGACGGACGCACTCACCGCGCTGTTGCGTGCTGCTCCGGGCTGCTCCAGCGCTGCTCTGAGGCGGACTGAGAGGCACCGGAGAGTCGCTGTCAGCGGCCCGCCAGGAAACCGCGCCGGAGGGACGGCCTCTGTCACCGCGCCGGTCCTAGCGCTAGATGGGTTCACACCTCGTAATCCTGCTGCAGCTAATGCAGTGCGTGTTCCTGGTGACTACTATGGAGCATTATAAGGGGCAAAATTAAATATTTAATTCATAAATTAATGCATCAATTCATAAATCAATTCATTCATTTATTGCGCTGTTTGCTAAGTGATCTTTCAGCTAAATTTTGCAATCGAACTTCTTTTTTAATGCATGTCAATCACCCGAGGGGGCGGGTTTTGTCCTTCTGCAGGCACCAATCGCACGCAGGGAACGATCGATGACGCTGTGATTGTGGGCGGGGCTGCTGGACGAATAGTGTTGGCAATATTGAACAGAGATAAGTGCTTTAAAGTCTCCTAAGTCAATGTCCAAAAAGCATATGTAATATAGTGCTGTAACCCCAGACACACATCTTTTTTTTCTCAATGTATACGTTTATTTTAAATGAATTCCAATAATTCAGTCATAGACTACACCTAATTAGCACAGATGGCTGCGTTAGGAGGGTCTTCACTGTGCATGTGCTGGTGTAGTGGTTTAGAAACAGCTGAACCTGAGGTTGAGGGTGCGATTACACACAGCGGAGAAGTGATTTAAAATGTAGGTGTTGGATTTATATACATACAGCTCTGGAAAAAAGTTCAGAAATCAATGTTAAGTGGTCTCTTAATTTTTTCCAGGGCTGTATATCCTGGAATACATTTTTTATTTAAAGAGCCGTTTGGGAGCCAAAAGAGCCGTCTCATTGTGAAGAGCCCATCACTATACAAAGCGAACCTGCACAGGCCATAAGGAGACATTCTCTTGTGGTCCCCCAGTGGTCAGAGCAGGACATTTAGAAACGTTCCGGTTTGGTCCCATTTTGGTTTCTGTTATGAAGTTACAATCCTGACATTCACAGCACTTCATGAAATGTCATCTTATGGTTTTCTATTGGTTATGGCAGGACGTTATAACCAGGACATTAGCGTTGTTCTTGTTTGCTTTTAGTAGTAGGATGTTATCATTAGGAACATTTTAACAGGGTTTACAGTCAAACACGGTAGAGGTGCAAGATAACAGAATGAAGTCTCAAACAATAATTAAAAATCACTACACTATGACATCAATTAATTTCATTAGGCAGAAACCCACCAACGTTTCGTCCAATGAGCCTTCATCAGGGTGCAGTGAATTTGAGATCATGCAGCAGATATACCTTCTGTCAAATGAATTCAATGGGTAATAATGTTATTCAATTAGCTGAAAAGAATGGGTTTATTGAGTTTTAGTTTTTCTATCATTAATTAGGAATCATCTAATTTCAATACAATTGACATTCCTCTGAGAGCCCTCCCAGCTGCTCGATGGGGGAGAGACAAAGTTGTGGGAACACAAAGGAGTGGTGCAAAAAAACACAAGTTTATTCCAAAGTAGGGCGGTGTTCAAGCAGGGAACCAGAAATCACAGTCGGCAAAAATAAGTCCAAACAAACTATTCAAAATAAAACAAATAAAATAAACTCAGGACTCTCTGTAACTAAGACCAGGGTAGTACATGTACAAGGGGAAGTCTCTCTACTGAAGCATCCAGCACCCTTCTATTGGTGCCAGCAGGCTGACTCCTCCGACAGTTCACACCAACAAAGAAAACTATTAAATAAAATGAACAATAAAATAAAGTTAACCTAACTTTGTGTTTCCCATAAAATTCCCCAAACAATTAAAAGTATTTCAATTCCGCCCCCCCAATAACCCAGATTCCATGGTCCATCAATTCAACCAAAATGGCGATGCACACAGACTTGTTTGTACAGGATTTAACAAAGATCTTAATAACAACACAACTAAACTTAATGAAATGACCGATTGCCCTTATCAAAAGGAGACGTCTAAGCTGTCTCCATGAGGAGCGATATCTTATAGTAAACAGAGAACTGGAAACCAGTTTAATCCTTAGCTTTCTTTTAACATGTTAGTCAAATATATTTACTTTTAAACAATTACAGGAACAGTCTTACACTATTAATACTTGTTTTGTTGATTACTGGTGATCATTCAATGAGTGAATATCTGGATCGCAGTGACAGACAGAAATGACTAATAAGGTGATCTTGATTTTTGCTTGCCAGTACACCTGAGGGGGACTGTGAGGGACAAGAGGGGGAAGCTCACCATTAATTGAAAAGATCGCACAAGCAAAACAATGGGAAAAAGTGCTTCACATAATGTGACTTCTGAAATAATAATAAAAAAAGTTGTCTTTAAAAAAATTAATTAAAACAATTGTGTTTGTGTATTTCAATTATTTTGTAAATAATAAGCTGTGCTTATAGGGATGGACATTATCACATTGAGCATGGGTTAAATAATAGTGCTATGTATTTTTGTCTACTCCTTTTTAATGTATGCATATGGCTGAATGTAGTATGTTACTATAATTTTTACAATAATTTGTTATTCATTGCCATGTATATGGGTTATAACAGTATATTCTGTATTTATTTCCAAAAAGCATTAATGCAACTAGGAAATGTGGTAGAGTTACAGAAATTGACAGGCGAATACTAATGCTAAGTTAACATTTTTAATATTTTTTTTGTTAAAAAAGCCAACAATAAAAATGGCATCCAATCTTCTGCAGTAGTGCTAGGGCAACACTTAGGGAACACCTTCAAATGACCCTTTCCAACACACACACAATTCTGTTAATTAGTAATATACCCAGATGCTTATATTTAGTACATTCATTTGACAAAGTACAAAATTAAATGTTTAATTAAATGTACATATTAGTATTAAAACCAGACCTTCAATTTTAATTTGTTAAAGATTATTGTAATCATATAGATAAACATAATAGAAACTTTCAAGCATTTTGTGTCTTATTAGATTAAAGTATTTACCCTTTCCCTTTGTCACACTGGCACTGCACAAAATTTGATTTGAAAAATGAGGGTAAAGACGATTGAGTAATTCAGGGCGGGGGGTGTGCGGGTCCCCCCCAGAAGATTTTGACAGCTGGAGACCTGAAATGCGCGATTCTGAGTCATTTCGAACTAAAACAGCTCAAAATCTCCATGAAATCAGGCAGATTTGGACTCAAACATATCTTTGCTTCACAACCATCACCAGCGAAAACTCCCACATCAAGCAACATTATATTTGCAAACTAGACGTGGTATCTGGTGCTGGTCAATCACAGATCTGTGTCAGTGGGTCTGTAATTGACACGGGTGAGGATGCACAATTCTCGATGTGTGCTCTGCTACAAAGATGCGTCTGCATTGGAAATCATTTGTTTCCACCCCTGATGTAGGAGTTTCTAGGTGAACACAAGCTATGGCACCATGCACCCCTGGTCGTGTGAATGCACTTTTATATTTTAGAGGCGAGGTTGACATATGGGCACACGACAAACAACGCACATTTTAGCTGCTTATTTATAGAAATCAGGAAAACCGAATACCTGTTTTTGTACAAAGTGCCACTCTTGCCCCAGTCCAGAATGTGTCCAGAGACGCCGAACAGGGAATCTGCGAGCAATCAACCCACTAACTAACTAAAGGGAACACTAGCTCTATATAGGACATCCCATATTACAGTTTTTCTCGATTGCTTAAACACATTTCTTGAAATTATGCCTCCTTTTCTCAAAACTCTAAACACAAATCCATAACTTCTCACCCAATTCCTTAACGTACTGTACAGTACAATACACCAGACAACGACACAAAATTATTCTGCCCCAGCATCCCGTCTTTGGTCTGGGACAGGCCAGAGAATCTCGTCAACATCACAGGCTATATTGGCCCTAGCCAGGCGGGGGGGTAAAATCCTCTTGCATGCCTGATCCACCCCTGGCACGCATCAACTGAAATGTCTAGGCAGGCTTCTTCCATGGCCTGGAGGAGGTGAACACGGATGTGAGGTTCTCTGTCATACATTTTCCACCGCCATGCCAAAAAATATCCTCTATCGGGTTTAGAAAGGTAGAGTATGCAGACAGAAAGATGTTGTAAAACCTCGGGTTATTGGTAAACCAGTCACGAACCAGAGCAGCACGATGGAAGCTGACATTATCCCAAACAACAACGTAGCGAGGCTGCTCTGGTTGTGCTGGCTCCCTCTGGTCAAGCTGGAACACAAGCTCTCTTAGACCATCGAGGAAAGCAAGGAGGAGCATAGTGTTATAGGGTCCAAGAATGGCATGGAGGTGGAGTACCCCTCGTTTCTGATGGCCATGCACATAGTGACGTTCCCTCCTCTCTGGCCAGGGACATTCACAATAGTCTGATGGCCAATTATGTTCCTCCCCCTTCTCCTTCTTTTGGTCAAGTTAAATCCAGCCTCATCAACAAAGATAATCTCATGGGGAACAGGCTGGCCTTCAATCTCAAAGATTCTCTACAAAACACATGAAACACAGTAGAGTAAATGACTACCCTGAAACACAGTTCAAGAGGGCACAAATGGCAGACCACCATTTGTACTTTGTGCTACAGTATAAAATGCTGTACTGCTATACTGTGACGGTAAACAATACTTCATACAATACAAAAACTCATACTTGAACATATTCCAGACCTGTTTCATCCAGAACCTGTGCTTTCGGAGGATGCGATCAATTGTGGAGAGGCTGATGGCATTTATCCCTCGAAATTGGTGATTGTCTTCAATCACTCTCCTTTGAATCTTTCTCAGGCGGATTACATTGTTGGCAATAACCATATTTACCAGCTCCCTCTCTTGCTCCTCTGACAAAAGCCTTAGACTGCCTCCACCAGATGGTCATCTCTGTGTCCTACAAAAATAGAAGTACTGATTACTGTAACTGTAACACATGCATTTTACAAAATGGAAGCATACAGAAACTCTGTCTGTATGTGAGGCAATTTGATGCATTTCTTTGTATTAGTATAGTGCAACAGCTACAGTACATGTACAGTATGTGTTGTAACAGCACAGAGTACAGCACTCAAAAGTTACAGTAGAGAGCAGTCTGAAGTACACCTACCTGTTTTTCTCCTTGAAGGTTCGAAGCAACGGTGAAGCAACTCAAGGGAGGCTGGGCTGTACTCGTTGCCCAGCCTCCCTCATAGTCATACCATGGACAAGGACATGGTTAACTAGAGTGGCACAAATTTAATCCGAGACTGCTCGTCTCCTTGCCCTTCCCCTTCCTCTTCCTTGTCGTCATCCTCCTCCTCCTCTTCCTCCTCTCCCTACTCCTCCTCCACCTCCAACTCTTCCTCTTCCTTCACCTCTTCCTCCACTCCCTACTGCTCTTCTTCCTCCTCCTCCTCCACCTCTTCCTTCACGTCTCTCTGGATCCATTGTTCCAAAACTGAATGAATTGACTCGGGCCCTTTTATATATCTATTGAAGGTTCAGATTGGTGTGTGATTGAAGAATCCCCTTTTATTTGCTCTCAGAAAAATCAGACTGTAGAGTAGATTGAATCAAACAGAGTCTTTATTCAAGCCGCTTGCAGAAAAGTAATTCACGCAGACACGCAGGTCTCTTTCCTTACTTCCCTAAAATCATAGAGCTTACATGATGTTATATACATACTGTGATATCCTGGACAGGGTGAGTTTTAACCAATAAGGGGGAGAGAAATCCCTATCTTGATATCCTTACTATCTTCCTGATTAAGCTTAAACACAATGTTTTCTATGTTATGCCCAAATATGGAGACATATGTAGCCATTTTGTTATTTATATTCCACACGTATCTAACGCATGCCTAGATAGGCAAAGGGGGGTTGTGTGCCCACTTCCCCATCATCTTGTGGTTTTACAGAATGTACGTTCTGTACTACATTTGTATTGTGTGTCTGCAGAGAGATGCATCTGGTACAAACCGGTAGAAGCTGGTCTCGTTATATGCTCCTTGGTGACCCCATGTATGGGGGGGGGTGGTATTTGGGGCCTCTTCAGTGATCAATTTTGACACTTAATGTTTCCACCTGGGTGATTGTGTACTCCTCAAGCTGTGCTGACTTGAGTGAACAATATTGAATGCTAGTGCTTTCTAAATGACCACATGGTGTAGGCAATGAGAAACTAAGGGATTTGTGTGTAGAGTAGAGTAGAATTGCTGTGACTAGGTTCCACACTATAAAAAATAATAAATACAAAAAAAAATAATAATAATAATAATAATAATAATAATAATTTAAAAAATTATGATAAAAGTTAATTAAAATTATTCTTGCAGTCATCAAAAGCGTCTGGCGGTCCGGATTTGCCGCCTATTGACTACCCCTGCCTTAAAGCATTTCCTTTCATGTTTTATAGTGATTTCCATTGACATTCTTGCTAAATGATGCCATTATATATGCACTGAAAGTGAAATGCACAACATGTACTCAAGAGGTAAATGCACATGAACGCATATAATCTATTCAGTATATAACCTGCTGTAGATGTGTGCAGGTGTTTGTGTGTGCATGTGAAAATCCAGGAAAAGAAAATTACAGAATAATGTTAAAACCACAGAACACACCATGGTGTACTTAATATTTTATTTCAGTGTATTAACATGAATGGTTTAATACAGAGCACATTTCATGTCAAAGTAATGTCATTAAGTTACATTGGGATGGCAAGTGTCATAGGCCTTGAAGTATAGTGTACTGTTCTCCGTATGCATTACTGTGCATATTTCAACACCTTCACATCAAGGAACCGGAAACACGATCTTCATTTCCACAGGGATCAATAACATGAAACAGCGTGAAACTGGACAACAAGACAACAATGTCTACATAAGAAATAATTCAATCTACTCTAAAGTAAAGGCTAGATACATTGGTATTTGAGTCGATGAAAGATAATTCACATATCTTACTACAATCTTAATGCATTTGTTTAAACAGCTACACTGAAAGATAGTATGAAATATTACTCCCACTAATCCCACTAACAACTAGCATAAGACTAGGCTAACAGCAGTTAAGCTAACACACTGTGTTTATCTACATCACAAAGTTAACTAAAGTATCCAAATTCACACCTAATAATATAAAATGAAAGACATATACAAAATGAATACAATATGTAGAGACAGAGCTGTATCAAACCATAAGCAGTTAACTGAAACAGGACACCTACAGCCCCACCAAGAATCGTTAGCCCCACCTTATCCCCACCATGGAACAACCAAGATAAAAAGGCAATAAAAAGGCAAACACAATGTTAGGGTACGTTGTCAAAAGTGTAGAATTTAAAACAAGGGCAGTGATGTTCAGACTGTACAATGCACTAGTTAGAGCTCATCTGGATACTGTGGACAGTTCTGGGCTCCACACTTCATGAAAGATATCGCTGCTCTAGAGGCAGTTCAGAGGAGAGCAACCAGACTTATTCCAGGTCTGAAGGGAATGTCCTACTGAGAGACTGAGGAACTGAACCTTTTCACCCTGGAACAGAGGAGACTACGTGGGGACTTGATCCAAGTCTTCAAAATCATGAAAGGCATCGACCACATCAAACCAGAGGAGCTTTTCCAGATCAGCAGGGACACACGCACCCGGGGACACAAATGGAAATTGGGCTTCAAGGCATTCAAAGTGGAAAACAAGAGACACTTCTTCACACAGAGAGTCGTAACAAACTCCCCAGCGATGTGGTAGAAGCTGAAAGTTTGTGAACATTTAAAAACAGACTGGAGCGGATCCTTGGTTCTCTCAGTTATTAATGGACACCAAACGAGCACGATGGGGCAAATGGCCTCCTCTCGTTTGTAAACTTTCTAATGTTCTTTTGTTCTTAAGAATATCCCAGAAATAAGCGCAGCCCGTTCGAATTGCGTCACTGCGTCATTGCTGCGTGAAACTGCGGGCGTCCGCACGCACTGTAGTCTGAGCCAAATTAGTTAACGTTAGCTAACGCTAGCTGCTAGCTAAGTAATTTGGAAAATTGTAACATTGCTAACATTAGCAATGCTCTTTTGGCTACCAAACGGCTCTTTAACAATAAAGTCAAACAGTTTGCGATAGTTTGACTATGATTTTTGTTAAAACAATTCCAATTAAATTATTACATGAAATCATACTCTACCTTAACCACAATGTATTTAAAAATGCATTGGTTTGTTATGAAAGGAATGCTATTAAACATTTGCATTTAAAGTTTAACTTTTTAATGTATACAAACAAAGTGCATATGAATCTAACCATTCAAAACTAATACAATCTGAACAGCATAACAGCATATTGCACCTTATCAAAGAAAAATAAATAACAATTTGCAAAACAGCAGCATCCCATTAATTGAAATAAATGTAAAAAAGAAGGATGCTAATACACGTGTATTTAAAGTATAACTTTTTTAATGCATATAAGCAAAGTGCATATAAATGTAACAATTCAAAACGAATGCAATCTGACAGACAAAATAGAATATTGCATCATATAATCATTTTCCAGCTGTTGTTTTCACAGCTGTCCTTCCTCTCTCTCCTCGGCTGCTGTGAGTGAGTTGGAATTAGTTAATTCTATTCATGTAAATATTTTGATTATTCATATCTTAATTTGTTTATATGTTTATAAATAGATTCGGGTCCTCTGCTGTGCGAGCTGGCTCTTAGACATATGAGAAGCATACACTATATACTGAGGCTGCATACACTTTTATTATGTATTTAACATTCTCTTTGCTTCAAATCCAAATCACATTTTAAACCATGTGGCTGAGCCTGCGACTCACAAAACTACCTCGGGTAGTCGTTGAATCCATCCAATCAAATTGCAAAGAGGAGGAGGAGTCCGCTTTCAACCGCTCTGCAGGTTTGAAAGAGCGACGGAGGGAATTCGTTTTGAAGGAGGAGAGAAGGATAGAGCCTGTATAACACTATAATACTGCACTTAATACAATGATTAAAACAGTATAACACTGTATGCATGTACGTGTATATGTTTAATATTTAGCTGATTCATCTGTGCAACATTAATCATACAATTGTGCATCGAGTGGCTACATATGTACGCTGTTAAAGTAAGAACCTACAGCATACGGTCTTGCAGTTTTTTTAACATACATGAACACTACTTTAAAGGCTGCATTCAAGCCTGTATTCATACCAATGCAGTCCTTTCTGAGTTCAGCCACACATATGACATATATTCACAATATTCAGTGAAGCTGCGTTTATATTGCATGCAGAGCAGACGCACTGCAATACCCGAGCTCTGAATCTGTGTGAAAACCCCGGTCATCAATACAGCGGTGTAGGCGAGTATATTACCCCAGGTACCCGTGCTTTACGATTACCCCAGGCCAGTCAATAAAGCTTTTCTGACACACCTGTCTGTGATAGTAAAACTAGATGTGCGCTATATTTAACCACATCCATGGCATTGAAACGTGCATTGACATACAGGCTATGGTATAGAGGACAGGAATGACAAACGCTTTCATGAAAGACCTGCTGCTCATACAGGACACGAACTTGAGGTAATGTAGTCTACGTACTCCGTTTTATGCACAATTGTATGATTAATGTTGCACAGATCAATCAGCTAAATATTAAATATACACGTAAATGCATAGTGTTATACTGTTTTAATCATTGTATTAAGTGCAGTATTATAGTGTTATACAGGCTCTATCCTTTCCTTCTCTCCTTCAAAACTAATTCCCTCCATCGCTCTTTCAAACCTGCAGGGCAGTTGGAGGCGGATCCTCATAGACTGTGATGCTTGATTGGTTGAAAGCAGACTCCTCTTCCTTGCAACCTAATTGGATAGATTAGTTTGAGTAGTTTTGCAAGTCACAAACCCTCAGGGATCAGCCATTTTGGCATTAACCATGGAACGGTTCACTGCACCAGCACCATCGTCATCTGGGGTTGTTGTCCAGGCATCGGCATCTCAGCGGTGTCACAGGCCTGCAGAGAGAGCGAGACGGAGCCAGTCCGGTGCATGTGGAAAGCTAAAACTCAAACATCTGTACTCTAGAGACCAGCGTGTCTAGGCCGGGCTTTGCTCCTCAGGAGGCAGAGAGCAGGTCTGAGGTGAGGGTCCGAGGACCTCCGGGCCAAGCATGTTCTCCTCCTCTGTCCCGGAGGCTCTAATTCCCATCATCTCAGGGATTCTTTCCATGACATTTTCCCTCGTGGTATGGGACTGCTGGAGAGTCAGGCCGTGGAGCAGCTGCTCCTGTCCTCCGAACCTGCAACGCTGTCTGAAGCTGTGGCATCTGCCCTGAGGTGGCCAGAGCAGGTTCGTTTCTCTTGTGCTGGCGGTTGGGCGGTTGTCCCCTTGTCGGACCCCTGTGCAGAGCCACTGCCTGTCTTGGTTTTTGATACTCTTTCTATTCGAGCCAGTGCCAGATCTAATGCACCCTCCAGCTGCAATAGTTCTGGGTCTCGCACTTTCACCCCATTCCCATCGCCATCTGCGAGATGCTCTCCGTCACGATGCTGTTCAGCCTGGGGTTTATCGAGGTCCCGATCTCCCTTTCAGCGGGTGTTGGCAAGGCGGGTCTGTTCTTCTGCTCAGGAGGGCGGTTCACCATGGCGGGGCCCGATGTTCTGGACTCTACAACTCTTGAGAGTCGAGGCAGAAGCCCCACTCCCTCCTCCAGCAAAAACAACGACAACGGGCCCCGTCATGGTGAACTGCCCCCCTGAGCAGAACAACAACAGATCTGCCTTGCCAGCACCGACAGGAAGAGACAGCAGAGCTGCGGGAGGCACTGGGCCGAGGGACGTCGTGGCAGAGACCGTCTCACAGATGAAAACTGCCCCCCCGGCAGCAACAGGACGGGGGATGAGAAGGGAATCCCAGAATCGTTGCAGCTGTAGAGTGCATTAGATTGGGTGCTGGATCGGACAAAAGGAAAAGCAAATCCAAAACAAGCAGTGGCTCTGCACAGGGGTCCGACAAGGGGACAACCGCCCAACCGCAAGCACAAAAGAAACGAACCTGCTCTGGCCACCTCAGGGCAGATGCCACAGCTTCAGACAGCGTTGCAGGTTCGGAGGACAGGAGCGGCTGCTCCACGGCCTGACTCTCCAGCAGTCCCATACCTCGAGGGATAAGGTCATGGAAAGAATCCCTGAGATTATGAGAATTAGAGCCTCCGGGACAGAGGAGGAGAACATGCTTGGCCCGGAGGTCATCGGACCCTCACCTCAGACCTGCTCTCTGCCTCCTGAGGAGCAAAGCCCGGCCTAGACACGCTGGTCTCTAGAGTACAGATGTTTGAGTTTTAGCTTTCCACATGCACCAGACTGGCTCCTTCTCGCTCTCTCTGGAGGTCTGTGACACCGCTGAGATGCCGATGCCTGGACAACAACCCCAGATCACGATGGTGCCGGCGCGGTGAACCACAGCCTGCAGAGAGGGGAGATTACACCAGTGACAAAGAGCCGGTCCGGAGTGAAACAGCACTGGAAGCAGAGACAGAGAGCCTCTCAGGCAGAATCACTATATAATGAGACGCACACATTTAATCATGGGGGCCAAACAGGCCATAATACATCAGATTGTGTGCATACTATACTGGATCACAATTATGTATGTATACTGTTTTGGTTTGTGTGTGTACTGTATTGGTTTGTGTGCGAAATGATTTCATGCATGAAAGTGCTTTTGTGCAGCAATACACATCTTGTAGACCAAAATGCACATTTCGTTCACATAATTCCCATTTTGTCACACAAAATGACCTTTATTTGCACATAATGAGTATATTCTACATATACTGCATGATGTGGATACAGTATATCCACATCATGAGTTTGTCCTCCTAAATACTTGCTGTGGATGAAAAGTAAAATGCACTTTGACTTACGTGGACCGAATGAACACCCGAGTCTGCATTATGTCCACAAAATGATGTCCTGTGCACATAATGTAAGAGTTGCATTTCATTTTGTGGACGAAATGAAAACCCTCTTTCATAATGTCCTCCACGAAATGAACTGCAGATACTGTTCTTTTCCTGACAAAATAGGAATTGTGAACAAACTGTACATTTTGGTCGACAAGATCTGTATTGCCACACAAAAACGCTTTCATGCATGAAATTTTGTCTGACACAAACAGCGCCCCATAACTGTCAACCATAGACACGGTGTGAACAATATTTAAAAAGTAATCTGTGATGTCTCGCTCAGATGACATGTCAAGTCATTCAGTAATGTGTTGCTTGAGGACAAAGCTCGCACTGCTGCTTCCGCCTTGATTTTCCTTCGTCCCTAGTCCTGCCCCGCCCAGTTGAGTCACGTGAACAACCGATATGGTACTCACACAAACCAACATAGTACTCACACAAACCATTACAGTACTCACACAAACCAACATAGTACTCACACAAACCAACATAGTACTCACACAAACCATTACAGTACTCACACAAACCATTACAGTACTCACACAAACCAACATAGTACTCACACAAACCAACATAGTACTCACACAAACCATTACAGTACTCACACAAACCAACATAGTACTCACACAAACCATTACAGTATGCATGCAAAGTTGTGAACCAAATATAGTATGCACACAATCTGATGTATTATGGCCTGTTTGGCCCCCATAATACTGAGATGAACGCACTATATTCTGAGACACAATCTGGAGTGTGTATAGTGTATGTACCATGGGGTGAATTATGTCCCTAACGGCGCCCCCCCATACTACTGCCTGGAATTCCAACACGTTGAAACGGAGAGCCCCTCGGGGGGAGGGGCCGGGCCCATGCATTAGGCCTGCAGGAAGCGGACCATGGCTTCTGCTGCCTTCTTCTTGACCCTTGAATCTTGGTCCTTTAGAAGGCGAGAGAGACCTGTGACGAGAGGAAAATGCTGTAGATACACTTTGCTTGGCAGATTCACTGATGAATGATAGGGTCTCAAATCAAAAGCTTTTGATTCTTTCATGTTTTATAAACTGTGAAAACTTCTGGCATCAGAGTAATAGCAAAAACACTGCCGTCAAAGTGATGAACTAGAGACGTTCACGTACCTTTGTTGAGTCTCATCCTAGGAATTAAGTTGAAGAAGCCTTTCTCCGTCTTCTCAAGAAGAGCCCCTGACACAGAAGAACAACAGGTGTGAGACAGTGCGACTGCTTTACATAGTGGGACAGAAGCTTTCTTGACAGAGCTCTGTTGCTCTGGCTCTCTTACCGATGAACACAGCAGCACTCGCTCTGAGCTCTGGGTCACGGCTCTTCTGGTAGCGTAGGACAACGTCCCGGTACACCCCCATCGCACCGGGGAAGGTCTGTTGCTAAGAGTAAAACAACATCTTTCAGCGGAAATACAAGAACCAGTGGTCTGAAAACAGCATCAGACAACCAGGCTTGGAAAACATTCCCACACATGATGAGCGGAACCCAAACAGAATGCCAAGAGGAAAGTCGTGAACAGCGACTTACAAGGACAGCGGTCACCTCCTTGATGAAGGAGGGGAGTTCCAAGGGCACTCGTCCAAAGTGCTCCTCAATCAGACTGGTGAAGGCTGTGCGATTCAGAGCTGGCGCACACTGCTGCAGAGTCCGCTGGCAGGCCTGGGGTGGGAAGAGTCATATCACACTGAGTAATACAAAGAGAGCTGCCATTTGTTCTTTGCTCAGAGGTCGTCAGGTTGGCTGTATGGTCTTTACCCCCGTTATATTCAATTTCCACATGGTGCCATTTAAAAACATACCACTGTGGGTCTTCACTGCCCAGCGTATTTACCTGGGAGACTGCTGGGTTGGAGTCCTCGAGGTGGAGCAGCAGCCTGGCCAGGGAGCCGTGACACTGCTTCTTTAATACTTCATTCCCAACAGCCCTCTTCACTAGCGCTCCCAGCAGAACCACCGTGGCCCTGCGGATCTCCGGGTCCGCCTGCAACACAAGCACATGGACAGACGCGGCACGTCAGCACTGGCCTGTCCTCATTCGGTAATACAGCTTGAAGTAAATGAGTAGAAAGGCGTACGAGGAGCTACACTTAAACTCCACAGAAGAATGTGGTCGACATCACAGCGAGTGGGAGAATGACCAGATCCAAGAAAAAACATAATCTTCACAATGAAACCAAGGAAACATTCTAAGACATACCTTTTCTATGCAAACCTTTGCCTGGTGGTAAACTTTGGGGATAAGTTTCTTGACTGTTCCATTCTCACAAAACTGGAGGCTGGTGCCCAAACCAGAGATGGCCCTCAAGATAACTGGCTTTCCTTGCTCCTCCGACATGGAAAGGGCACCGGTCATCTGCTCCAGTTGCTTTGTAGCGTATCTGTGAATCTGAGCAGAGAAGAGGGCCGTGCTCAGCCTCCATCTACACAAATATGCTGTCAACCGACCAGAGACTCATCCAATTCCGACATTAGACTCCAAAACTACTCTAGTCATTTCTCTTTACCTCCTTCTTGGGCAGAGTCTGCAGCCCTCGCACTGCCAGACTGTCAATGTCCTCCAAGGACTCTCCACAGATCGCCAACAGCCTCTCCATGACGCCTGGTGACCAGATGTGATCAGTCAGGTGTGGGTGTTGCAGAAGCTTTGAAAAGGGAAGACATGGGTAAGTCTGAGACACTGCAGGATCAATTGCTTGGAGCAGGAAGACATTTAAAAGCGTTTGAAAAGATCACGAAAATCCTGCTGGAGAAAGGACTGCATCGGACTGCAATACTGTGCCGGACAAAATACATTCATTTTTTGGGGAATAAATACATGCAAACATGAAAGACTATGATCAAACATCCTGGAGTGAAATTAAATGTCCCAATGTCTTGAGAAATCTCTCAAAATACTTTAAATGTCTATAGTTTAATACTGAGTAACTTATGGATCCCAAAGTGTTGTAGCTGTATTTATATATACATTTATTAGTTGTTCTTAAGAAACTACATATACAGGCTGTGACTGTATATTTAGTACTGTATATTTCATGATATGCTAAGAGGCTACACAGGACAGATTTAAACACACGCCCACTTTATTTAATAATGCAATTTTATTCTCCCACAGATGGATAATAAGGGAAATATCTAGGATATTTAAGGTATATTATTAACTAGATGAAATGGGAGTAGATGCGACAATTTTCTAACAAATACCATCATGTTTTTAAGTGATGTAATTTGTTTTATAAATATTTTTTCATTACGTCCTGGTTTCTACACCTTTGGTGTCTCACATTCACTTCCTAGGGCAGCTGTACCTCACGGCAATGAATATAAACTCTGGCGTACAGTTACAGTTACACGGTTACAGCCCGGCCATGCGGAGTTGCACCTAAACGTGGCCAGTGGAAACGAAGTATAATTTGGTTATATGAAAGTCCGGGGAGATGACACTCACAGCAGAGAAGAAATCCACCACGCAGATCTTCTGGCTCTCTCCCATGCTGCTGTACCGCTCACAGAGGGAAGTTACCACAGCAGGCATGCCAGGGGCATCGAACCTCAACAGCGCCCTGTCGTTCAACAGAACAAAGTAATTTATTTTGCAACTTTTTCTCTAGCTAATTACGGTTTATCCATTTGTCCCTGCTAGGGGTTTGATTATTATCAACCTGGATGAGTCGTCTAAAATTGCCCTCTGAAAGGGTGTCTATGGAAAGTTGGTGGCCCTATTAATCATGTATTAATAAATGTCTGTAGAACAGTTCTTTGGATCTGCTCGGGGCCTAATGCTTGAGCCCAGCTTGTCTTACCTGGTCAGCAGGAAGATCCCCTCAGGCTCCCGACCTGGTTCCCTGAGCAGTTCCCATACTCTGTCCCGGTCCATGTGCTGAAGGACATCGCTCAACTGTGCTTGAGACAGCACAGCCTTCAGGGCGTCCACAGCGGTGCTGGAGAGAGAGCGGGACCATATCACTGGACTGGGCGTCGGAGAAAAATTTGTGCAAGTATAATAACGGACGACAGTTTTCTGGTGTGATTCACCGCTGGCTCCCCAACACAAACTCTTACCTCCTGACACTGAGGCCTGCGTCCAGAGCTGGACTCTCAGGACCCAGAAGGGGCAACAGGCCAGCGAAGAGCTCCACAAAGTGCGTGTTCAAAGCCTCCAGGCTGTTCTCAGACAGGAAGTCCACTACAGCACGGGCCTGACCAAGGCAAAGAGAAGCAGATTAAAAACGAGTCCAGAAGGGACAGTTCCGGGCCGTGCCCTCGTCATGTTGGGCTTTCTAGTCACTTACCGCCACGGCTTGCCCTGTACTAGCCAAGGCCATCAGCTCGCTCAGTGGCCAGAGACCCCTGCTGATGGCCAGGATGGCCCCCCACAGCTTGACACACCACTTCTGCTGCTGAACGGTGCTGGAAAACAATCAAACACGCATTATGTGCTGACCTACAGTAAGTGACTGACCGTCTCTCCCCCTTAATAGGAAAGAGAGGCCGACACACGATAGAATTAAGCTTGGGATCATGAGCAGGTGGACATTGCGTGGCTCTGATTGTCTAGGTAATCCAGGATAACTGCGTGAGTCGTGACATCTGACAAATAACGAAGGCATGATTGTCGAAGCTTTTTAAAAAACATTTTACAAGGTGTGGGACTTCAATCATGTTTGATCCCTCAGAGAATGTTCTTCACAGGCCAGTTTAGATTCATAAATCCCACCTGTCAGCAGACGAGTAGTTGATGAGGGAGTTGACGACCGTCACACTGTCCAGTCGGAACAGTTGGAGAACACCCTCCTTCGCGCTCTCTCTCACCCTCTCTTCCGCATCCCTCAAGCCCAGAAATGCATGGAGCACCTGAGGAAGCTATAGCACAAAGGAGAGAGCAGGTTATAATCCAAAAATGGTTTCCCTGCATACACTCCTATTTCTGCCTGCAAAAGATTCTATAAAAAGTCAGATTGGAGGACTTCTAAGGCTCTTATTCCCTAACAGGGTTGCTGCATATTGGGTTGGGTGGTTCAAGCTGCAAGACAGACGTGTGGCCTGAGCTGAACTTGCTGTCCAGCTGACCAGAAGCCCAAACACTTGCTATACAGAAGTTCAGAGCTGTAACTGACGCTATAACATTAAAGCACTGTTCCTCTCACCAATCCAGTGAGCTCAGTGGGGTGAGCTTCCAAGATGCTGCACAAGAGAGTGCAGGACCCCTGGGCAGAGCTGGTCTGGTTGTCTTTGAGTCCTTGACGCAAACCCTCAATCAGTCTCTCCTTCTCCTGCCGAGGGAAACACTTGCCGACGATCTGAAACACAGAAACGCACTCACCGCTCAGTCATCAACCCAGCGCAGACACTCTTAAAGTCACCGTCAACTCATTAGACTATGCAGTTGCTACAAGCGTGTTACAGACGTGCCTCAGCGCATGACTCTGGAATCTGTAGAAGGCAGACTGTAGACACGACAGGCATGGAGGCACGGTTTTACCTGGAGGAGAGCAGCACAGGTGTCCGGGACAGAGCGGCTCCGTTCAATACATCGGATCAGGTCTTCCAACTTGTTCCTGCCAAATTCAAAACCTGTAAAGAAAAAAAAAATGAAAACCTAAAACTTTGTACACTGATAGAAACAGACACACAATGTAAAGTGCAAACTAATTACTGTCTGCAGTACTTTACAGAACTGTTCACTTCATAGCAACACACTCAGTACCTCCTGTACGCAGCCAATGGTCCAGAAGGACTCTGATGCAATGTGCTGCCTTTCCCCTGATCACCGGCTCCGGGTCAAAGCATCGTGGAACTAGGGATGCCAGCAGTTGGCCTAATGGGAAGCTCCCTTGCACCTGTTGAAAAGAACAGACACCCGGAGATCAGTGCAAAGCCCAGTTTCATGCCCCAGCATCGCCACCCTCAAAGACACCCGCCCACCGTGTGAAAATCAACATGGAAACACCGAGCCACACTGAGAGGCCTGAATCCTGGCTCACCTGCATGGATTCAGCCTCCATCCAGTAACCTTCCAGGAGAGCGGTGATCATCGCCATGGCCCTAATTCGTTTGACATCAATTACAGACAAGCCCAATGCCTGCAGCGGCTGAGGAGGGAGGGATGACAGAGGAGAGGGAAAAAAAGTGAACAGAAAAACACATTTAAAAGATTTATCAATGTAAGGACTTAACTCTTTAAGGAACAGAGGGACACAAGCTATGACTTATATAGAAATGTTAGGTTGATTCCAAGATTTGAGGTCATAATTTGTACAAGGATACAGTGATCTGTCCAGCCTAACTGACTGAACCTACGCAATCAGCCTTGCCCCGTCTCTTGAACAGCCCAAAACTCGATGGTCACTCTGCTTTAAGGCAAGGTAAAGGGTCTCACCTTCAGCAGCTCCAGGAGGGTGTCGGGGGTGAAGTCCAGCCGTAGCATGGCTCTGAGCAGGGCAGAGAGACTCCTTGCATTGGCAGAGTACACCTCCTAGACAAGACAGCAATCAAATACAATGTACACTATCTGTGTGACAGATGTGAATGGAACATTTGTAATCACATTCATGTCGATATATTCATGTGAACAGTTCTTGATGATGATGAGCACTACTACACTCTTACAACTCTGAGTATTGTAGACAATCTCTGCTCCCTGGACTCCTGTTTCTCGCAGGAGATACAGCACAGATGATTGCATAGTATTGTTCATTCACCAACATTATTATTATTATTAAACACTGAGAAATGTTATTTTCAGCTTTGGAAATGTTTAAATATTCATTATCAATTGAAAGTGTCAAAACAGATCCTTACCTGGAGTGAATCCCCATTGGGGGCCAGCCAGGGAAGAGTTAAGACATCCTCGACAATCAGCCACACAAGATGCAGCTGCTGTCTCCTGAGGAAGGGCTTGGCTCGGCTGGGGAAACGAGAGAGAGTGTGCGGTTATAGGAACTTCAGCAGAGCACACAAATCTAATCCCTGTTGCTTTAAATTGATCATTTCAGCCAAAACATTGAACTAATGAAACCCATCACATTTTCATAATATAAGACCCACCCAAATTCTGGTCTAGGTTTTCTATACCCATTTACTGTGAGGCTTGTTAGTCAACAGAACACATTTCAGGGTTCTCAATGTTTCAGGCGAGTGGTGCGTCACATGGGGGAAAAGAAACCAGGCCCTGACTGACTATCAAGAGTTGAAACACATCTCAGCCATGTGGCTACAGGGACAGTTACCTCAGGATGGTGCACGTGTCCAGCGCCCGCTGGCAGAGGGACGGGCTGGAACTGTCTGTGGGCCGATCCTTGATCAAGGTCTGAGGGGGTGGAAAAAAACAGGTTTCTGACACTTTCACATCATGGTATTTGTGACTGATGACACAACATACTTAAGGCGGTGCCAGTGCCAGGTGACAATACTCACAGGAGACTGATCTTTCCCAGCACACAAGGAAACCCTACTTACCACCAGCTCACCCAGAAGCTCCTCTTTGAAAGGGAAGGTGAGTCCAGCGTCCTTGACTGTCCGTGCCATGAGGCCGAGACTGACGCACACGCTCGCTCTGACTGTGGGGTCCTGGGTGAGAAAGAGCACAGCATCTCAGTCTCTGGAGGTTGTCATGCACAATCACACTGGTTTCCTTGTTTAAGATATCTTTTGCCTACCTCGGACCTGAAGAAGGCACTCATTTTGGGCAAAATGTCAAACTCAAGGACCTCTTCAACGTCTGATTTAGGGCTCATGCGGGCTATGAACCCATAGCACAGTACCACTCTGCTGAGCACATTGGTCTGCCGGAGAAAATGGATAAGGTTAACCAAGATTGGAGGAACTTCATTTGGACTTGAAGGCAATTGCTAAATACTATATGAAAACAGGAAGATACAGGAGAACATGAAACAGAACCTACAATGATCAAATGTTAATTTACCCAGGACTGTAACATGTACAGATCCATCTGGGCTTAAATAGTGTCAGCAGTTTCACATCTTAAAAAACACAATTGCTATTCTGTAGGCATGTGTGAACAAAACGATTTTGTACCTTATTCCTGAAGTCTCCCTCCAAGTTTGGGATGGAGACAGGCATCTCAGAGAGTCCGACAGAAATGATTGACACTATCAATCTCTCAACATCAGGAAGTGGTTCGTTTCTGGCCACTGTCTCCACTGCCTCGAGAATCACAAGGCGATCTTCTGAAGCCACCTATTACAAGAGGAAGAAAAGGAAAAAAAGAATACCCTCTGTGTTGGTTTCCAGTCCGGGCAAATGACAGATTGACAGTCTTATACTAACTTTAGATTACTTTGATCTTCATTTGAACCCTGTTCTTTAAAACAGTCCAGTGAAATGATACATATTTGGACAGTGACACACTTTTTTAGCTCTGTACCCCAGCCTATTGGATTTTACCGTGTAGGAATTACGGCCCTTTTTATACATTGCCCCCCATTTTAGGGGATCAGGTCATGGTCATTGGTCAAATCCAATGTGCTGGAGTACAGAGCTAAAACAACAAAAATGGTGTCAATGTCCAAATACTTGTGTGCTGCACTGTATATGCAAGTGTATACTTAATACATTAAAAAAAATATATATATATATATATGTAGTGTTATGTTGGGTGTATTTGGATAAGAGCATTTGGGCTCTGAGCTGAAGCACTGATCCAAAGAAGACCTCTCCCCCCCAAAGTTATCAGATTTCCTTAGCTCTTCAGCTTGGAACTGGTTTGCATCAAAGTGACAGTTTTGGGGAGGATGGCACCGAGAAGAGGCCAAATAGTTTGGAATCCTGCTATGAGATGTCTGGAGAAAGGGGCCTGTAGGTGATAAAAACTCTTTGAAGTGGACGAGAGCCGAAATCCCGACATAGAGCTACGAACCCAGGCCAACCGGCATTTCCAAAAGATGGCATGGATTGACATCAGTCATAAATCAAGCCCCCCTCCAATAGGACACTGGGGGCTGAAACCGAAATCCAATCTCAAGAACTCAGGAACCAATCACCTATTGATCTGACAGACTATAAGGAACAGCGGACAGTCTTTCTTTCTCTCTCTCTCTCTCTCACCTAAACCAGAAACTCGCTGCCACAGCTCAACCTGTAGCTCTGTTGCCAGAACCAGAACCAGAACCCAACTAAGTCTTTGCCGGCAACAGAAGAGTTAAACTGGGAGAAGGAGATTGAGCCGTACGAAGAATTCTTTTAAAGGACTTTATTAAATAAAGAACTTTACAGACTGCGCTGCCCGCCTGTGCCCACCTGATCAGTGGAGTTTTACAGCTGGACAATTGACTAAGTCGACTGTATACGAAAGTGTCAGTCATTTAAATAGCTATTTGAGTCTTAAGAAACTTGACCCTTGGAACAAACAGGGCCCTGCTTTCCTCAAAGACTTCGTCTTCAAGTAACTACGGTGGAACCCCTGCTTACAAAGAAGATTTTGTGCACAACCTTGGAGCCTTCAAACCAGTGGAAAATCTGTTTGGAAACGACTCTACATTCACGAAACCCCAACTTCCAGGTGCATCGACTGAGTGGAAGTTCTTGGACAAAGCCGAACCGGACTGCCTTTGTTCCAAACCACACGGACCTCGTGCCGTGTGCTGTTATCTGAGCCCGAAGACAGAGAGGCCTCTCTGCGACGAAGTTCAGATAAGTTTAACAGTTTGGAGTTCATGATTCATGACATTTGAGAAATCAATTAGAAATGTTAATCTGTGATTCATAACTCTAGAATGTGTAATATCATTTAGTTTTCTTAAATATAAATGTGTGTTGCATTAAACTGTTTTGTTGATAATTTTAGAAATAAAATCTGTCAACGCCGAGAAATATCTTCTCATTCCTGTTTAACTGTTTAGTCTGAAATTGATACAAGTTAATAGACATTAGATTATTGGTGGCCCTGCCTATCCTTAATCATTGAATAATAATCAGTTAAGGGAAATTGTGGTAACAAGTAATGATAGGATCTTTCTCGGCACCTAAACGTAAATGAGACTGATATATATATAACGAGAAGTTACCTGACATAAATACTAACCTGCGTAGTTATTTAATGTCTGACTAATAATACTAACGAGAGACTCACCTTCGTATTACTAACCGGTATTGTAGTCAATGTTTTTATAACCATTTTTGTTTAACGATTTGTGTTATCATATGCGATACCATGGTCCTTGATTTGGTCACGGAAGTGATTTGTCTTTGATTTGTTGATCTAGAGTTGAATTTTAATTAGTTTTTCCCTTTTGTATAATTAGTGTAGTGCTACATTTAGTCTTTGTTTTGAATACATTTGACAATTTATATCTTTGGAATTGGTGTCTGCGTCCAATTATTACAGAAATTGAGTTCTACAAGATTCCAGGATTCGTGATAAGGTGATACTATAAATTTACTTCTTTAATTGAAATTTATAAGTGTACCTTACGCTACACATATATACATATATATATATATATAAATGCATCAAAAAGTGTGTGGGGGGTAAGCTTTGTTGAGGCTGTACTTTACCTGAGGTTTGTTGGCCAGGTACTCCTCAAAGAATGGCAACTTATTTCGAAGACATTTCTCGAGGCAGTCTAACTGACTTTGAAGGTCCGCTTCCTCATCTGCATCACAGGAAGAAGAAGTGTTGCCTGGAAGAGAGACGCACATCAGTTCTGTCAGAAGATATTCAGACACAGTGACTGTACTCCCGATGTTCATTTTGATTCCCTATGCCTATGCCACCAGGGAATTATGGCTGTCTTCGCACTTCAGAGATTGTGTGGGTATTATTAAACAAAAGCCCATGTTTAGTTGTGTTCTTTATTTAAAAGTTATCTTACAGAATAGGTCAAGCGAAGGAGAATGACAGACTCCTACAGAAACACATGGCATCCCAAAGCCGTTACATAATAAAAACATTTTACCTTGTTTTACCATCCTCTTCATTTGTTATTCTTCTGCATAATACAATATAAAAACACAGTTAAGCAAAGCAAAAACAAATTTAAGCAACGGACTAATTTGTTAAATCATTGAGAACCCGTGCAAATGAGGGTGATATACTCATTAGCAAAATGAATAACTAATTAAAAATGTGTTAAAAGAATGTTAAAACAAATATGTACATGATTCCATTATTCACATTGATTTTATATATTGAATTGGAGTGTAAAAAATAAATACAGTATCAATGCATTCTGCTAGTACAGTAACACCCTATCAGGCCATATTTAGAACAAATTACACTGACACAAGATGACCATATTGCATTTTGTTTTCAAATACATATATATATATATATATATATATATATATAGTTATAATTAGAAAATACTTTGCAAATCTCATTTCATTTCCTTCAAAATCAACATTTCCAATAGAAAACTACAGGTAAGTCGCGTAAGCTGCATTTCTTGTCAGTAGGATATTACAATAGTATCATCAATTAAAGCGGAGCTGCTTATAACTTCTAAACTGCAAATGACCAATACAATGCCCTACTAAATCTATCCGATGATAAGATATTAATACACAAACAGAACAAAAATAAATTAAATACAATCTCACCAACTCCAGAATAGGTTCTTCTGACTGAAAGCACAGCTAATGATTCTTTGCCAGCGTTTTATATGCTATTGTTTGCAAGGCATGCTATGATGACGTAACAATTGCCCAGTGTCACAGTGTCAGTATAACCATAACGATGATGATGATGATGATGATGAAGAAGATTATATCGCATAAACATGCGATATAATCTTCATCATCATCATCATCGTCATCGTTATACTGACACTGTATATGCATTGATAAATAAATAACGCGTGAAAAACATGAATTATTGAGTAATGCGTTTCACTTCCGGACTGACGTAAGTCACCCTCTACCCACAATGAAAAGCAACTGTCGGAAATATACAGCAGTACCATTATATGACAACATTCAGATTGTATTATAATATGATTAAATTGTGTTTAAATTGCCAAAATGCTGTTCTTTGGAAAATAAAAACAAAATACGTGATATTATCGTAAAAAACACACACATAATCAACTGTACATATACAAAGAATAGCCTACATTATATGTCACAACACATAGGCATATAACGAAATACCAGTTTATTTGTGGAATACAAATGAATGTGTCAAAAACAAATATCTTCACGACTGTAATAGCCTACAGACACAATACTGCTAAGTGTATCTGTATAATAATGAATTCAAAAGATCTCACCGAGAGCTGATTCATTTTGTATACACGTCGGCTGTCTCGTCTGCCTGCACGGCAACGCCTGCGCTTTAATGTCCGCCATGTTCACTTGACACGTACAATCTAACCGCTCCTTCTGGGCTGTTCTGGGGTCCCAAATACCATGTTTTTATCATGTCCTTATTGCCAGAGTTTGTCCACACGGTCAAAACAAAAGAGCGATTTTCCAAGTTGCGGTAAAGGCTCTTGTTCTTTCCTTTATTATCCTTTTTGGGGGATCGCAAGATCTGTCGGTTGATGTCGACCTAAACCTCATTCAAACTCGTAAACTGGCCATAATCGCTGGCCCCACCCGCGAAACTCACGATTAATCGCCCGCGGTCCGCGCTTTCTGAGCTCGCTGGCTTGCCATACTCGCGACCAGGGTTGGCAGATTGGGGGGAAATCAAAGCCATGGGGGGAAAAATAGGGGAAAGATTTCATGGGGGATAATATTTTTCAGATGGGGGGATTCAGATTGAAATGGGGGATTTCTGTAATATTTTATTCATATTTTTCATTCTTTCTACTAGTTATGATTATGTTATGATTTCACTTCCTATGCAGACAGGCTTAAAGGGGCTGTAGAGTCAGGGAAGGAGAAGTGCAAGGCGATGCTGGTGCAGATGGCACATCAACTGAAGGCTCGACTGCCACCCAACATCAACATACTGGAAAAACTGGACATGCTGCACCCAAAAGAGGCATTATCACAGATCAAGAGACCCATCACAGCTATTGCGAACGAATTCCAGGTGGTATGCAAGCCAAGACATAGGAGGAACTGAACAACACTGGTCCAATTTAACCAACAAGGCCTGGAACAAAACAGCTGATGAGTCATCCTTCTGGATTGGGGTGTGCGAAGACACGGATGCTGCCGGGAACAAGCAGTGTGGTAGTGAGCTTGCCCTCACCATGTTAACTCTACCAATTTCAACTGCAGCAATGGAACTACTTTCAGCACTGTCACACTGATGAAAACAAAACTAAGAAACAGACTTCAGTCCAAGACTTTGGAAAGTCTGCTGCAAGTCACATACTGCTCGGAGTGGAAGGGACAGGACTGCAGGAGCTTTCAGCCAACTCCACAGATGCTGCAGAAGTTGAACAGCAACATGTACAATGTCAGCAAGAACAGGGCTGTCTGGATGCTCTATTTGTGGAAGCCTAAGTTTGTAAAGCATTTTTCATTGGCAACTGCATTTATTCTCACATTTTATCCGTGCAAGGTATACCCAATAATACACACACAAAAAAAATGGTATTGTTTATTCACATTTACTTATGGGGGAAAATTTCTGAAAACAGTTGAAAATGGGGGATTTTTTTTCCACCAGTAGGGGAATTTTGAGAGAAGTGTCTGGCAACCCTGCTCACGACGTTACTGTTACTTCCTGTTATTAGCATCCGCTTTAGGCGTGCGGCGCACCAGCGTGTCTCCCAAATATAATTGTATACATAATAAAATGGATATTAATAACATTATATATTTCAATGCATTTTATTTTTTGCAATAAATGTACCCAGTCATATTGCTTATATGAATTATTTGGATGCGGTTTCATTACTGAGCATAAGGCAAACTCCTGAATGTTTCGGGGAGAGCAGAAACTACACAAGGTGTTCAACAAAACGCAACACAATATTTAATATATTGTGTTGCATATATATAATAAAGTACATTTGAGATATGGATGCTGTTTCCAAGAGGGTACTTTTCATTAGCATGTTATTTAATTTGCAAACATGTGCCTGTGTCGATTGCCGATATAGCCAGAATCATATAAGTGTGTGAGAGCAGCCAGTTTCTGAATGGGAAACCTGTGCCCTGGCACCGCTGCAGGAATTCAGAGCCCTTTAAACCACCGAGCGCAGCGCAGTCACATCAGGCTGCTGGTGCTTGACAGTCATACCCAGCTGATGTGTGTGGTGAATCCCAAGTGTATTCTGTGAAAGCAACTCCTGACTGTATATGAAATGATCTTCCCCAAGACTGCAGCTACCTTAAAGGCAAGGGGCTTCCCCTGCCTGCCATACGTTGTGGGTTTCTACCCCCAGCCTGGACTTATTTGTGATATTTATTGTTATTTATAACTCTAAAAGGCGTATCTTTAACAGTTATATATACACCTTACTATAACTCTGTTATGGTTCCATTAAGTAATAAAGAAGTATTTTCACCTTCAGCATTTCCTTTCATGTTTTATAGTTATTTCCATTGACATTCTTGCTAAATGATGCCATTATATATGCACTGAAAGTGAAATGCACAACATGTACTCAAGAGGTAAATGCACATGAACGCATATAATCTATTCAGTATATAACCTGCTGTAGATGTGTGCAGGTGTTTGTGTGTGCATGTGAAAATCCAGGAAAAGAAAATTACAGAATAATGTTAAAACCACAGAACACACCATGGTGTACTTAATATTTTATTTCAGTGTATTAATATGAATGGTTTAATACAGAGCACATTTCATGTCAAAGTAATGTCATTAAGTTACATTGGGATGGCAAGTGTCATAGGCCTTGAAGTATAGTGTACTGTTCTCCGTATGCATTACTGTGCATATTTCAACACCTTCACATCAAGGAACCGGAAACACGATCTTCATTTCCACAGGGATCAATAACATGAAACAGCGTGAAACTGGACAACAAGACAACAATGTCTACATAAGAAATAATTCAATCTACTCTAAAGTAAAGGCTAGATACATCGGTATTTGAGTCGATGAAAGATAATTCACATATCTTACTACAATCTTAATGCATTTGTTTAAACAGCTACACTGAAAGATAGTATGAAATATTACTCCCACTAATCCCACTAACAACTAGCATAAGACTAGGCTAACAGCAGTTAAGATAACACACTGTGTTTATCTACATCACAAAGTTAACTAAAGTATCCAAATTCACACCTAATAATATAAAATGAAAGACATATACAAAATGAATACAATATGTAAAGACAGAGCTGTATCAAACCATAAGCAGTTAACTGAAACAGGACACCTACAGCCCCACCAAGAATCGTTAGCCCCACCTTATCCCCACCATGGAACAACCAAGATAAAAAGGCAATAAAAAGGCATACACAATGTTAGGGTACGTTGTCAAAAGTGTAGAATTTAAAACAAGGGCAGTGATGTTCAGACTGTACAATGCACTAGTTAGAGCTTATCTGGATACTGTGGACAGTTCTGGGCTCCACACTTCATGAAAGATATCGCTGCTCTAGAGGCAGTTCAGAGGAGAGCAACCAGACTTATTCCAGGTCTGAAGGGAAAGTCCTACTGAGAGACTGAGGACCTGAACCTTTTCACCCTGGAACAGAGGAGACTACGTGGGGACTTGATCCAAGTCTTCAAAATCATGAAAGGCATCGACCACATCAAACCAGAGGAGCTTTTCCAGATCAGCAGGGACACACGCACCCGGGGACACAAATGGAAATTGGGCTTCGAGGCATTCAAAATGGAAAACAAGAGACACTTCTTCACACAGAGAGTCGTAACAAACTCCCCAGCGATGTGGTAGAAGCTGAAAGTTTGTAAATAAATAAATGTAAAAAAGAAGGATGCTAATACACGTGAATTTAAAGTATAACTTTTTTAATGCATATAAGCAAAGTGCATATAAATGTAACAATTCAAAACGAATGCAATCTGACAGACAAAATAGAATATTGCATCATATAATCATTTTCCAGCTGTTGTTTTCACAGCTGTCCTTCCTCTCTCTCCTCGGCTGCTGTGAGTGAGTTGGAATTAGTTAATTCTATTCATGTAAATATTTTGATTATTCATATCTTAATTTGTTTATATGTTTATAAATAGATTCGGGTCCTCTGCTGTGCGAGCTGGCTCTTAGACATATGAGAAGCATACACTATATACTGAGGCTGCATACACTTTTATTATGTATTTAACATTTTCTTTGCTTCAAATCCAAATCACATTTTAAACCATGTGGCTGAGCCTGCGACTCACAAAACTACCTTGGGTAGTCGTTGAATCCATCCAATCAAATTGCAAAGAGGAGGACGAGTCCGCTTTCAACCGCCCTGCAGGTTTGAAAGAGCGACGGAGGGAATTCGTTTTGAAGGAGGAGAGAAGGATAGAGCCTGTATAACACTATAATACTGCACTTAATACAATGATTAAAACAGTATAACACTGTATGCATGTACGTGTATATGTTTAATATTTAGCTGATTCATCTGTGCAACATTAATCATACAATTGTGCATCGAGTGGCTACATATGTACGCTGTTAAAGTAAGAACCTACAGCATACGGTCTTGCAGTTTTTTTTAACATACATGAACACTACTTTAAAGGCTGCATTCAAGCCTGTATTCATACCAATGCAGTCCTTTCTGAGTTCAGTCACACATATGACATATATTCACAATATTCAGTGAAGCTGCGTTTATATTGCATGCAGAGCAGACGCACTGCAATACCCGAGCTCTGAATCTGTGTGAAAACCCCGGTCATCAATACAGCGGTGTAGGCGAGTATATTACCCCAGGTACACGTGCTTTACGATTACCCCAGGCCAGTCAATAAAGCTTTTCTGACACACCTGTCTGTGATAGTAAAACTAGATGTGCGCTATATTTAACCACATCCATGGCATTGAAACGTGCATTGACATACAGGCTATGGTATAGAGGACAGGAATGACAAACGCTTTCATGAAAGACCTGCTGCTCATACAGGACACGAACTTGAGGTAATGTAGTCTACGTACTCCGTTTTATGCACAATTGTATGATTAATGTTGCACAGATCAATCAGCTAAATATTAAATATACACGTAAATGCATAGTGTTATACGGTTTTAATCATTGTATTAAGTGCAGTATTATAGTGATATACAGGCTCTATCCTTTCCTTCTCTCCTTCAAAACTAATTCCCTCCATCGCTCTTTCAAACCTGCAGGGCAGTTGGAGGCGGATCCTCATAGACTGTGATGCTTGATTGGTTGAAAGCAGACTCCTCTTCCTTGCAACCTAATTGGATAGATTAGTTTGAGTAGTTTTGCAAGTCACAAACCCTCAGGGATCAGCCATTTTGGCATTAACCATGGAATGGTTCACCGCACCAGCACCATCGTCATCTGGGGTTGTTGTCCAGGCATCGGCATCTCAGCGGTGTCACAGGCCTGCAGAGAGAGCGAGACGGAGCCAGTCCGGTGCATGTGGAAAGCTAAAACTCAAACATCTGTACTCTAGAGACCAGCGTGTCTAGGCCGGGCTTTGCTCCTCAGGAGGCAGAGAGCAGGTCTGAGGTGAGGGTCCGAGGACCTCCGGGCCAAGCATGTTCTCCTCCTCTGTCCCGGAGGCTCTAATTCCCATCATCTCAGGGATTCTTTCCATGACATTTTCCCTCGTGGTATGGGACTGCTGGAGAGTCAGGCCGTGGAGCAGCTGCTCCTGTCCTCCGAACCTGCAACGCTGTCTGAAGCTGTGGCATCTGCCCTGAGGTGGCCAGAGCAGGTTCGTTTCTCTTGTGCTGGCGGTTGGGCGGTTGTCCCCTTGTCGGACTCCTGTGCAGAGCCACTGCCTGTCTTGGTTTTTGATACTCTTTCTATTCGAGCCAGTGCCAGATCTAATGCACCCTCCAGCTGCAATAGTTCTGGGTCTCGCACTTTCACCCCATTCCCATCGCCATCTGCGAGATGCTCTCTGTCACGATGCTGTTCAGCCTGGGGTTTATCGAGGTCCCGATCTCCCTTTCAGTGGGTGTTGGCAAGGCGGGTCTGTTCTTCTGCTCAGGAGGGCGGTTCACCATGGCGGGGCCCGATGTTCTGGACTCTACAACTCTTGAGAGTCGAGGCAGAAGCCGCACTCCCTCCTCCAGCAAAAACAACGACAACGGGCCCCGTCATGGTGAACTGCCCCCCTGAGCAGAACAACAACAGATCTGCCTTGCCAGCACCGACAGGAAGAGACAGCAGAGCTGCGGGAGGCACTGGGCCGAGGGACGTCGTGGCAGAGACCGTCTCACAGATGAAAACTGCCCCCCCGGCAGCAACAGGACGGGGGATGAGAAGGGAATCCCAGAATCGTTGCAGCTGTAGAGTGCATTAGATTGGGTGCTGGATCGGACAAAAGGAAAAGCAAATCCAAAACAAGCAGTGGCTCTGCACAGGGGTCCGACAAGGGGACAACCGCCCAACCGCAAGCACAAAAGAAACGAACCTGCTCTGGCCACCTCAGGGCAGATGCCACAGCTTCAGACAGCGTTGCAGGTTCGGAGGACAGGAGCGGCTGCTCCACGGCCTGACTCTCCAGCAGTCCCATACCTCGAGGGATAAGGTCATGGAAAGAATCCCTGAGATTATGAGAATTAGAGCCTCCGGGACAGAGGAGGAGAACATGCTTGGCCCGGAGGTCATCGGACCCTCACCTCAGACCTGCTCTCTGCCTCCTGAGGAGCAAAGCCCGGCCTAGACACGCTGGTCTCTAGAGTACAGATGTTTGAGTTTTAGCTTTCCACATGCACCGGACTGGCTCCTTCTCGCTCTCTCTGGAGGTCTGTGACACCGCTGAGATGCCGGTGCCTGGACAACAACCCCAGATCACGATGGTGCCGGCGCGGTGAACCACAGCCTGCAGAGAGGGGAGATTACACCAGTGACAAAGAGCCGGTCCGGAGTGAAACAGCACTGGAAGCAGAGACAGAGAGCCTCTCAGGCAGAATCACTATATAATGAGATGCACACATTTAATCATGGGGGCCAAACAGGCCATAATATATCAGATTGTGTGCATACTATACTGGATCACAATTATGTATGTATATTGTATTGGTTTGTGTGTGTACTGTATTGGTTTGTGTGCGAAATGATTTCATGCATGAAAGTGCTTTTGTGCAGCAATACACATCTTGTAGACCAAAATGCACATTTCGTTCACATAATTCCCGTTTTGTCACACAAAATGACCTTTATTTGCACATAATGAGTATATTCTACATATACTGCATGATGTGGATACAGTATATCCACATCATGAGTTTGTCCTCCTAAATACTTGCTGTGGATGAAAAGTAAAATGCACGTTGCCTTCCGTGGACCGAATATACACCCGAGTCTGCATTATGTCCACAAAATGATGTCCTGTGCACATAATGTAAGAGTTGCATTTCATTTTGTGGACGAAATGAAAACCCTCTTTCATAATGTCCTCCACGAAATGAACTGCAGATACTGTTCTTTTCCTGACAAAATAGGAATTGTGAACAAAATGTACATTTTGGTCGACAAGATCTGTATTGCCGCACAAAAACGCTTTCATGCATGAAATTTTGTCTGACACAAACAGCGCCCCATAACTGTCAACCATAGACACGGTGTGAACAATATTAAAAAAGTAATCTGTGATGTCTCGCTCAGATGACATGTCAAGTCATTCAGTAATGTGTTGCTTGAGGACAAAGCTCGCACTGCTGCTTCCGCCTTGATTTCCCTTCGTCCCTAGTCCTGCCCCGCCCAGTTGACTCACGTGAACAACCGATATGGTACTCACACAAACCATAACAGTACTCACACAAACCAACATAGTACTCACACAAACCATTACAGTACTCACACAAACCAACATAGTACTCACACAAACCATTACAGTACTCACACAAACCAACATAGTACTCACACAAACCATTACAGTACTCACACAAACCAACATAGTACTCACACAAACCATTACAGTACTCACACAAACAAACATAGTACTCACAGAAACCAATACAGTACTCACACAAACCAACATAGTACTCACACAAACCATTACAGTACTCACACAAACCAACATAGTACTCACACAAACCAATACAGTACTCACACAAACCAACATAGTACTCACACAAACCATTACAGTACTCACACAAACCCACACAAACCAACATAGTACTCACACAAACCATTACAGTACTCACACAAACCAACATAGTACTCACACAAACCAATACAGTACTCACACAAACCAACATAGTACTCACACAAACCATTACAGTACTCACACAAACCCACACAAACCAACATAGTACTCACACAAACCATTACAGTACTCACACAAACCAACATAGTACTCACACAAACCATTACAGTACTCACACAAACCAACATAGTACTCACACAAACCAATACAGTATGCATGCAAAGTTGTGAACCAAATATAGTATGCACACAATCTGATGTATTATGGCCTGTTTGGCCCCCATAATACTGAGATGAACGCACTATATTCTGAGACACAATCTGGAGTGTGTATAGTGTATGTACCATGGGGTGAATTATGTCCCTAACGGCGCCCCCCCATACTACTGCCTGGAATTCCAACACGTTGAAACGGAGAGCCCCTCGGGGGGAGGGGCCGGGCCCATGCATTAGGCCTGCAGGAAGCGGACCATGGCTTCTGCTGCCTTCTTCTTGACCCTTGAATCTTGGTCCTTTAGAAGGCGAGAGAGACCTGTGACGAGAGGAAAATGCTGTAGATACACTTTGCTTGGCAGATTCACTGATGAATGATAGGGTCTCAAATCAAAAGCTTTTGATTCTTTCATGTTTTATAAACTGTGAAAACTTCTGGCATCAGAGTAATAGCAAAAACACTGCCGTCAAAGTGATGAACTAGAGACGTTCACGTACCTTTGTTGAGTCTCATCCTAGGAATTAAGTTGAAGAAGCCTTTCTCCATCTTCTCAAGAAGAGCCCCTGACACAGAAGAACAACAGGTGTGAGACAGTGCGACTGCTTTACATAGTGGGACAGAAGCTTTCTTGACAGAGCTCTGTTGCTCTGGCTCTCTTACCGATGAACACAGCAGCACTCGCTCTGAGCTCTGGGTCACGGCTCTTCTGGTAGCGTAGGACAACGTCCCGGTACACCCCCATCGCACCGGGGAAGGTCTGTTGCTAAGAGTAAAACAACATCTTTCAGCGGAAATACAAGAACCAGTGGTCTGAAAACAGCATCAGACAACCAGGCTTGGAAAACATTCCCACACATGATGAGCGGAACCCAAACAGAATGCCAAGAGGAAAGTCGTGAACAGCGACTTACAAGGACAGCGGTCACCTCCTTGATGAAGGAGGGGAGTTCCAAGGGCACTCGTCCAAAGTGCTCCTCAATCAGACTGGTGAAGGCTGTGCGATTCAGAGCTGGCGCACACTGCTGCAGAGTCCGCTGGCAGGCCTGGGGGGGGAAGAGTCATATCACACTGAGTAATACAAAGAGAGCTGCCATTTGTTCTTTGCTCAGAGGTCGTCAGGTTGGCTGTATGGTCTTTACCCCCGTTATATTCAATTTCCACATGGTGCCATTTAAAAACATACCACTGTGGGTCTTCACTGCCCAGCGTATTTACCTGGGAGACTGCTGGGTTGGAGTCCTCGAGGTGGAGCAGCAGCCTGGCCAGGGAGCCGTGACACTGCTTCTTTAATACTTCATTCCCAACAGCCCTCTTCACTAGCGCTCCCAGCAGAACCACCGTGGCCCTGCGGATCTCCGGGTCCGCCTGCAACACAAGCACATGGACAGACGCGGCACGTCAGCACTGGCCTGTCCTCATTCGGTAATACAGCTTGAAGTAAATGAGTAGAAAGGCGTACGAGGAGCTACACTTAAACTCCACAGAAGAATGTGGTCGACATCACAGCGAGTGGGAGATTGACCAGATCCAAGAAAAAACATAATCTTCACAATGAAACCAAGGAAACATTCTAAGACATACCTTTTCTATGCAAACCTTTGCCTGGTGGTAAACTTTGGGGATAAGTTTCTTGACTGTTCCATTCTCACAAAACTGGAGGCTGGTGCCCAAACCAGAGATGGCCCTCAAGATAACTGGCTTTCCTTGCTCCTCCGACATGGAAAGGGCACCGGTCATCTGCTCCAGTTGCTTTGTAGCGTATCTGTGAATCTGAGCAGAGAAGAGGGCCGTGCTCAGCCTCCATCTACACACATATGCTGTCAACCGACCAGAGACTCATCCAATTCCGACATTAGACTCCAAAACTACTCTAGTCATTTCTCTTTACCTCCTTCTTGGGCAGAGTCTGCAGCCCTCGCACTGCCAGACTGTCAATGTCCTCCAAGGACTCTCCACAGATCGCCAACAGCCTCTCCATGACGCCTGGTGACCAGATGTGATCAGTCAGGTGTGGGTGTTGCAGAAGCTTTGAAAAGGGAAGACATGGGTAAGTCTGAGACACTGCAGGATCAATTGCTTGGAGCAGGAAGACATTTAAAAGCGTTTGAAAAGATCACGAAAATCCTGCTGGAGAAAGGACTGCATCGGACTACAATACTGTGCCGGACAAAATACATTCATTTTTTGGGGAATAAATACATGCAAACATGTATGACTATGATCAAACATCCTGGAGTGAAATTAAATGTCCCAATGTCTTGAGAAATCTCTCAAAATACTTTAAATGTCTATAGTTTAATACTGAGTAACTTATGGATCCCAAAGTGTTGTAGCTGTATTTATATATACATTTATTAGTTGTTCTTAAGAAACTACATATACAGGCTGTGACTGTATATTTAGTACTGTATATTTCATGATATGCTAAGAGGCTACACAGGACAGATTTAAACACACGCCCACTTTATTTAATAATGCAATTTTATTCTCCCACAGATGGATAATAAGGGAAATATCTAGGATATTTAAGGTATATTATTAACTAGATGAAATGGGAATAGATGCGACAATTTTCTAACAAATACCATCATGTTTTTAAGTGATGTAATTTGTTTTATAAGTATTTTTTCATTACGTCCTGGTTTCTACACCTTTGGTGTCTCACATTCACTTCCTAGGGCAGCTGTACCTCACGGCAATGAATATAAACTCTGGCGTACAGTTACAGTTACACGGTTACAGCCCGGCCATGCGGAGGTGCACCTAAACGTGGCCAGTGGAAACGAAGTATAATTTGGTTATATGAAAGTCCGGGGAGATGACACTCACAGCAGAGAAGAAATCCACCACGCAGATCTTCTGGCTCTCTCCCATGCTGCTGTACCGCTCACAGAGGGAAGTTACCACAGCAGGCATGCCAGGGGCATCGAACCTCAACAGCGCCCTGTCGTTCAACAGAACAAAGTAATTTATTTTGCAACTTTTTCTCTAGCTAATTACGGTTTATCCATTTGTCCCTGCTAGGGGTTTGATTATTATCAACCTGGATGAGTCGTCTAAAATTGCCCTCTGAAAGGGTGTCTATGGAAAGTTGGTGGCCCTATTAATCATGTATTAATAAATGTCTGTAGGACAGTTCTTTGGATCTGCTCGGGGCCTAATGCTTGAGCCCAGCTTGTCTTACCTGGTCAGCAGGAAGATCCCCTCAGGCTCCCGACCTGGTTCCCTGAGCAGTTCCCATACTCTGTCCCGGTCCATGTGCTGAAGGACATCGCTCAACTGTGCTTGAGACAGCACAGCCTTCAGGGCGTCCACAGCGGTGCTGGAGAGAGAGCGGGACCATATCACTGGACTGGGCGTCGGAGAAAAATTTGTGCAAGTATAATAACGGACGACAGTTTTCTGGTGTGATTCACCGCTGGCTCCCCAACACAAACTCTTACCTCCTGACACTGAGGCCTGCGTCCAGAGCTGGACTCTCAGGACCCAGAAGGGGCAACAGGCCAGCGAAGAGCTCCACAAAGTGCGTGTTCAAAGCCTCCAGGCTGTTCTCAGACAGGAAGTCCACTACAGCACGGGCCTGACCAAGGCAAAGAGAAGCAGATTCAAAACGAGTCCAGAAGGGACAGTTCCGGGCCGTGCCCTCGTCATGTTGGGCTTTCTAGTCACTTACCGCCACGGCTTGCCCTGTACTAGCCAAGGCCATCAGCTCGCTCAGTGGCCAGAGACCCCTGCTGATGGCCAGGATGGCCCCCCACAGCTTGACACACCACTTCTGCTGCTGAACGGTGCTGGAAAACAATCAAACACGCATTATGTGCTGACCTACAGTAAGTGACTGACCGTCTCTCCCCCTTAATAGGAAAGAGAGGCCGACACACGATAGAATTAAGCTTGGGATCATGAGCAGGTGGACATTGCGTGGCTCTGATTGTCTAGGTAATCCAGGATAACTGCGTGAGTCGTGACATCTGACAAATAACGAAGGCATGATTGTCGAAGCTTTTTAAAAAACATTTTACAAGGTGTGGGACTTCAATCATGTTTGATCCCTCAGAGAATGTTCTTCACAGGCCAGTTTAGATTCATAAATCCCACCTGTCAGCAGACGAGTAGTTGATGAGGGAGTTGACGACCGTCACACTGTCCAGTCGGAACAGTTGGAGAACACCCTCCTTCGCGCTCTCTCTCACCCTCTCTTCCGCATCCCTCAAGCCCAGAAATGCATGGAGCACCTGAGGAAGCTATAGCACAAAGGAGAGAGCAGGTTATAATCCAAAAATGGTTTCCCTGCATACACTCCTATTTCTGCCTGCAAAAGATTCTATAAAAAGTCAGATTGGAGGACTTCTAAGGCTCTTATTCCCTAACAGGGTTGCTGCATATTGGGTTGGGTGGTTCAAGCTGCAAGACAGACGTGTGGCCTGAGCTGAACTTGCTGTCCAGCTGACCAGAAGCCCAAACACTTGCTATACAGAAGTTCAGAGCTGTAACTGACGCTATAACATTAAAGCACTGTTCCTCTCACCAATCCAGTGAGCTCAGTGGGGTGAGCTTCCAAGATGCTGCACAAGAGAGTGCAGGACCCCTGGGCAGAGCTGGTCTGGTTGTCTTTGAGTCCTTGACGCAAACCCTCAATCAGTCTCTCCTTCTCCTGCCGAGGGAAACACTTGCCGACGATCTGAAACACAGGAACGCACTCACCGCTCAGTCATCAACCCAGCGCAGACACTCTTAAAGTCACCGTCAACTCATTAGACTATGCAGTTGCTACAAGCGTGTTACAGACGTGCCTCAGCGCATGACTCTGGAATCTGTAGAAGGCAGACTGTAGACACGACAGGCATGGAGGCACGGTTTTACCTGGAGGAGAGCAGCACAGGTGTCCGGGACAGAGCGGCTCCGTTCAATACATCGGATCAGGTCTTCCAACTTGTTCCTGCCAAATTCAAAACCTGTAAAGAAAAAAAAAATGAAAACCTAAAACTTTGTACACTGATAGAAACAGACACACAATGTAAAGTGCAAACTAATTACTGTCTGCAGTACTTTACAGAACTGATCACTTCATAGCAACACACTCAGTACCTCCTGTACGCAGCCAATGGTCCAGAAGGACTCTGATGCAATGTGCTGCCTTTCCCCTGATCACCGGCTCCGGGTCAAAGCATCGTGGAACTAGGGATGCCAGCAGTTGGCCTAATGGGAAGCTCCCTTGCACCTGTTGAAAAGAACAGACACCCGGAGATCAGTGCAAAGCCCAGTTTCATGCCCCAGCATCGCCACCCTCAAAGACACCCGCCCACCGTGTGAAAATCAACATGGAAACACCGAGCCACACTGAGAGGCCTGAATCCTGGCTCACCTGCATGGATTCAGCCTCCATCCAGTAACCTTCCAGGAGAGCGGTGATCATCGCCATGGCCCTAATTCGTTTGACATCAATTACAGACAAGCCCAATGCCTGCAGCGGCTGAGGAGGGAGGGATGACAGGGGGGGGGGGGAGAGAGAGGGAGACAGAGGGGAGGGAAAAAAAGTGAACAGAAAAACACATTTAAAAGATTTATCAATGTAAGGGCTTAACTCTTTAAGGAACAGAGGGACACAAGCTATGACTTATATAGAAATGTTAGGTTGATTTCAAGATTTGAGGTCATAATTTGTACAAGGATACAGTGATCTGTCCAGCCTAACTGACTGAATCAACCCATCAACGCAATCAGCCTTGCCCCGTCTCTTGAACAGCCCAAAACTCGATGGTCACTCTGCTTTAAGGCAAGGTAAAGGGTCTCACCTTCAGCAGCTCCAGGAGGGTGTCGGGGGTGAAGTCCAGCCGTAGCATGGCTCTGAGCAGGGCAGAGAGACTCCTTGCATTGGCAGAGTACACCTCCTAGACAAGACAGCAATCAAATACAATGTACACTATCTGTGTGACAGATGTGAATGGAACATTTGTAATCACATTCATGTCGATATATTCATGTGAACAGTTCTTGATGACGATGAGCACTACTACACTCTTACAACTCTGAGTATTGTAGACAATCTCTCCTCCCTGGACTCCTGTTTCTCGCAGGAGATACAGCACAGATGATTGCATAGTATTGTTCATTCACCAACATTATTATTATTATTAAACACTGAGAAATGTTATTTTCAGCTTTGGAAATGTTTAAATATTCATTATCAATTGAAAGTGTCAAAACAGATCCTTACCTGGAGTGAATCCCCATTGGGGGCCAGCCAGGGAAGAGTTAAGACATCCTCGACAATCAGCCACACAAGATGCAGCTGCTGTCTCCTGAGGAAGGGCTTGGCTCGGCTGGGGAAACGAGAGAGAGTGTGCGGTTATAGGAACTTCAGCAGAGCACACAAATCTAATCCATGTTGCTTTAAATTGATCATTTCAGCCAAAACATTGAACTAATGAAACCCATCACATTTTCATAATACAAGACCCACCCAAATTCTGGTCTAGGTTTTCTATACCCATTTACTGTGAGGCTTGTTAGTCAACAGAACACATTTCAGGGTTCTCAATGTTTCAGGCGAGTGGTGCGTCACATGGGGGAAAAGAAACCAGGCCCTGACTGACTATCAAGAGTTGAAACACATCTCAGTCATGTGGCTACAGGGACAGTTACCTCAGGATGGTGCACGTGTCCAGCGCCCGCTGGCAGAGGGACGGGCTGGAACTGTCTGTGGGCCGATCCTTGATCAAGGTCTGAGGGGGTGGAAAAAAACAGGTTTCTGACACTTTCACATCATGGTATTTGTGACTGATGACACAACATACTTAAGGCGGTGCCAGTGCCAGGTGACAATACTCACAGGAGACTGATCTTTCCCAGCACACAAGGAAACCCTACTTACCACCAGCTCACCCAGAAGCTCCTCTTTGAAAGGGAAGGTGAGTCCAGCATCCTTGACTGTCCGTGCCATGAGGCCGAGACTGACGCACACGCTCGCTCTGACTGTGGGGTCCTGGGTGAGAAAGAGCACAGCATCTCAGTCTCTGGAGGTTGTCATGCACAATCACACTGGTTTCCTTGTTTAAGATATCTTTTGCCTACCTCGGACCTGAAGAAGGCACTCATTTTGGGCAAAATGTCAAACTCAAGGACCTCTGCAACGTCTGATTTAGGGCTCATGCGGGCTATGAACCCATAGCACAGTACCACTCTGCTGAGCACATTGGTCTGCCGGAGAAAATGGATAAGGTTAACCAAGATTGGAGGAACTTCATTTGGACTTGAAGGCAATTGCTAAATACTATATGAAAACAGAAAGATACAGGAGAACATGAAACAGAACATACAATGATCAAATGTTAATTTACCCAGGACTGTAACATGTACAGATCCATCTGGGCTTAAATAGTGTCAGCAGTTTCACATCTTAAAAAACACAATTGCTATTCTGTAGGCATGTGTGAACAAAAACGATTTTGTACCTCATTCCTGAAGTCTCCCTCCAAGTTTGGGATGGAGACAGGCATCTCAGAGAGTCCGACAGAAATGATTGACACTATCAATCTCTCAACATCAGGAAGTGGTTCGTTTCTGGCCACTGTCTCCACTGCCTCGAGAATCACAAGGCGATCTTCTGAAGCCACCTATTGCAAGAGGAAGAAAAGGAAAAAAATAATACCCTCTGTGTTGGTTTCCAGTCCGGGCAAATGACAGATTGACAGTCTTATACTAACTTTAGATTACTTTGATCTTCATTTGAACCCTGTTCTTTAAAACAGTCCAGTGAAATGATACATATTTGGACAGTGACACACTTTTTTAGCTCTGTACCCCAGCCTATTGGATTTTACCGTGTAGGAATTACGGCCCTTTTCATACATTGCCCCCCATTTTAGGGGATCAGGTCATGGTCATTGGTCAAATCCAATGTGCTGGAGTACAGAGCTAAAACAACAAAAATGGTGTCAATGTCCAAATACTTGTGTGCTGCACTGTATATGCAAGTGTATACTTAATACATTAAAAAAAAAAATATATATATATATATATATATATATATATGTAGTGTTATGTTGGGTGTATTTGGATAAGAGCATTTGGGCTCTGAGCTGAAGCACTGATCTAAAGAAGACCTCTCCCCCCCAAAGTTATCAGATTTCCTTAGCTCATCAGCTTGGAACTGGTTTGCATCAAAGTGACAGTTTTGGGGAGGATGGCACCGAGAAGAGGCCAAATAGTTTGGAATTCTGCTATGAGATGTCTGGAGAAAGGGGCCTGTAGGTGATAAAAACTCTTTGAAGTGGATGAGAGCCGAAATCCCGACATAGAGCTACGAACCCAGGCCAACCGGCATTTCCAAAAGATGGCATGGATTGACATCAGTCATAAATCAAGCCCCCCTCCAATAGGACACTGGGGGCTGAAACCGAAATCCAATCTCAAGAACTCAGGAACCAATCACCTATTGATCTGACAGACTATAAGGAACAGCGGACAATCTTTCTTTCTCTCTCTCTCTCTCTCACCTAAACCAGAAACTCGCTGCCACAGCTCAACCTGTAGCTCTGTTGCCAGAACCAGAACCAGAACCCAACTAAGTCTTTGCCGGCAACAGAAGAGTTAAACTGGGAGAAGGAGATTGAGCCGTACGAAGAATTCTTTTAAAGGACTTTATTAAATAAAGAACTTTACAGACTGCGCTGCCCGCCTGTGCCCACCTGATCAGTGGAGTTTTACAGCTGGACAATTGACTAAGTCGACTGTATACGAAAGTGTCAGTCATTTAAATAGCTATTTGAGTCTTAAGAAACTTGACCCTTGGAACAAACAGGGCCCTGCTTTCCTCAAAGACTTCGTCTTCAAGTAACTACGGTGGAACCCCTGCTTACAAAGAAGATTTTGTGCACAACCTTGGAGCCTTCAAACCAGTGGAAAATCTGTTTGGAAACGACTCTACATTCACGAAACCCCAACTTCCAGGTGCATCGACTGAGTGGAAGTTCTTGGACAAAGCCGAACCGGACTGCCTTTGTTCCAAACCACACGGACCTCGTGCCGTGTGCTGTTATCTGAGCCCGAAGACAGAGAGGCCTCTCTGCGACGAAGTTCAGATAAGTTTAACAGTTTGGAGTTCATGATTCATGACATTTGAGAAATCAATTAGAAATGTTAATCTGTGATTCATAACTCTAGAATGTGTAATATCATTTAGTTTTCTTAAATATAAATGTGTGTTGCATTAAACTGTTTTGTTGATAATTTTAGAAATAAAATCTGTCAACGCCGAGAAAAATCTTCTCAATCCTGTTTAACTGTTTAGTCTGAAATTGACACAAGTTAATAGACATTAGATTATTGGTGGCCCTGCCTATCCTTAATCATTGAATAATAATCAGTTAAGAGAAATTGTGGTAACAAGTAACGATAGGATCTTTCTCGGCACCTAAACGTAAATGAGACTGATATATATATAACGAGAAGTTACCTGACATAAACACTAACCTGCGTAGTTATTTAATGTCTGACTAATAATACTAACGAGAGACTCACCTTCGTATTACTAACCGGTATTGTAGTCAATGTGTTTATAACCTTTTTTGTTTAACGATTTGTGTTATCATATGCGATCCCATGGTCTTTGATTTGGTCACGGAAGTGATTTGTCTTTGATTTGTTGATCTAGAGTTGAATTTTAATTAGTTTTTCCCTTTTGTATAATTAGTGTAGTGCTACATTTAGTCTTTGTTTTGAATACATTTGACAATTTATATCTTTGGAATTGGTGTCTGCGTCCAATTATTACAGAAATTGAGTTCTACAAGATTCCAGGATTCGTGATAAGGTGATACTATAAATTCACTTCTTTAATTGAAATTTATAAGTGTACCTTACGCTACACATATATACATATATATATATATATAAATGCATCAAAAAGTGTGTGGGGGGTAAGCTTTGTTGAGGCTGTACTTTACCTGAGGTTTGTTGGCCAGGTACTCCTCAAAGAATGGCAACTTATTTCGAAGACATTTCTCGAGGCAGTCTAACTGACTTTGAAGGTCCGCTTCCTCATCTGCATCACAGGAAGAAGAAGTGTTGCCTGGAAGAGAGACGCACATCAGTTCTGTCAGAAGATATTCAGACACAGTGACTGTACTCCCGATGTTCATTTTGATTCCCTATGCCTATGCCACCAGGGAATTATGGCTGTCTTCGCACTTCAGAGATTGGGTGGGTATTATTAAACAAAAGCCCATGTTTAGTTGTGTTCTTTATTTAAAAGTTATCTTACAGAATAGGTCAAGCGAAGGAGAATGACAGACTCCTACAGAAACACATGGCATCCCAAAGCCGTTACATAATAAAAACATTTTACCTTGTTTTACCATCCTCTTCATTTGTTATTCTTCTGCATAATACAATATAAAAACACAGTTAAGCAAAGCAAAAACAAATTTAAGCAACGGACTAATTTGTTAAATCATTGAGAACCCGTGCAAATGAGGGTGATATACTCATTAGCAAAATGAATAACTAATTAAAAATGTGTTAAAAGAATGTTAAAACAAATATGTACATGATTCCATTATTCACATTGATTTTATATATTGAATTGGAGTGTAAAAAATAAATACAGTATCAATGCATTCTGCTAGTACAGTAACACCCTATCAGGCCATATTTAGAACAAATTACACTGACACAAGATGAACATATTGCATTTTGTTTTCAAATACATTATATATATATATATATATATATATATATATATATATATATATATATATGTTATAATTAGAAAATATTTTGCAAATCTAATTTCATTTCCTTCAAAATCAACATTTCCAATAGAAAACTACAGGTAAGTCGCGTAAGCTGCATTTCTTGTCAGTAGGATATTACAATAGTATCATCAATTAAAGCGGAGCTGCTTATAACTTCTAAACTGCAAATGACCAATACAATGCCCTACTAAATCTATCCGATGATATAAGATATTAATACACAAACAGAACAAAAATAAATTAAATACAATCTCACCAACTCCAGAATAGGTTCTTCTGACTGAAAGCACAGCTAATGATTCTTTGCCAGCGTTTTATATGCTATTGTTTGCAAGGCATGCTATGATGACGTAACAATTGCCCAGTGTCACAGTGTCACAGTGTCAGTATAACCATAACGACGATGAAGATGATGATGATGAAGAAGAGTATATCGCATAAACATGCGATATAATCTTCATCATCATCATCATCGTCATCGTTATACTGACACTGTATATGCATTGATAAATAAATAACGCGTGAAAAACATGAATTATTGAGTAATGCGTTTCACTTCCGGACTGACGTAAGTCACCCTCTACCCACAATGAAAAGCAACTGTCGTAAATATACAGCAGTACCATTATATGACAACATTCAGATTGTATTATAATACGATTAAATTGTGTTTAAATTGCCAAAATGCTGTTCTTTGGAAAATAAAAACAAAATACGTGATATTATCGTAAAAAACACACACATAATCAACTGTACATATACAAAGAATAGCCTACATTATATGTCACAACACATAGGCATATAACGAAATACCAGTTTATTTGTGGAATACAAATGAATGTGTCAAACACAAATATCTTCACGACTGTAATAGCCTACAGACACAATACTGCTAAGTGTATCTGTATAATAATGAATTCAAAAGATCTCAGCGAGAGCTGATTCATTTTGTATACACGTCGGCTGTCTCGTCTGCCTGCACGGCAACGCCTGCGCTTTAATGTCCGCCATGTTCACTTGACACGTACAATCTAACCGCTCCTTCTGGGCTGTTCTGGGGTCCCAAATACCATGTTTTTATCATGTCCTTATTGCCAGAGTTTGTCCACACGGTCAAAACAAAAGAGCGATTTTCCAAGTTGCGGTAAAGGCTCTTGTTCTTTCCTTTATTATCCTTTTTGGGGGATCGCAAGATCTGTCGGTTGATGGCGACCTAAACCTCATTCAAACTCGTAAACTGGCCATAATCGCTGGCCCCACCCGCGAAACTCACGATTAATCGCCCGCGGTCCGCGCTTTCTGAGCTCGCTGGCTTGCCATACTCGCGACCAGGGTTGGCAGATTGGGGGGAAATCAAAGCCATGGGGGGAAAAATAGGGGAAAGATTTCATGGGGGATAATATTTTTCAGATGGGGGGATTCAGATTGAAATGGGGGATTTCTGTAATATTTTATTCATATTTTTCATTCTTTCTACTAGTTATGATTATGTTATGATTTCACTTCCTATGCAGACAGGCTTAAAGGGGCTGTAGAGTCAGGGAAGGAGAAGTGCAAGGCGATGCTGGTGCAGATGGCACATCAACTGAAGGCTCGACTGCCACCCAACATCAACATACTGGAAAAACTGGACATGCTGCACCCAAAAGAGGCATTATCACAGATCAAGAGACCCATCACAGCTATTGCGAACGAATTCCAGGTGGTATGCAAGCCAAGACATAGGAGGAACTGAACAACACTGGTCCAATTTAACCAACAAGGCCTGGAACAAAACAGCTGATGAGTCATCCTTCTGGATTGGGGTGTGCGAAGACACGGATGCTGCCGGGAACAAGCAGTATGGTAGTGAGCTTGCCCTCACCATGTTAACTCTACCAATTTCAACTGCAGCAATGGAACTACTTTCAGCACTGTCACACTGATGAAAACAAAACTAAGAAACAGACTTCAGTCCAAGACTTTGGAAAGTCTGCTGCAAGTCACATACTGCTCGGAGTGGAAGGGACAGGACTGCAGGAGCTTTCAGCCAACTCCACAGATGCTGCAGAAGTTGAACAGCAACATGTACAATGTCAGCAAGAACAGGGCTGTCTGGATGCTCTATTTGTGGAAGCCTAAGTTTGTAAAGCATTTTTCATTGGCAACTGCATTTATTCTCACATTTTATCCGTGCAAGGTATACCCAATAATACACACACAAAAAAAATGGTATTGTTTATTCACATTTACTTATGGGGGAAAATTTCTGAAAACAGTTGAAAATGGGGGATTTTTTTTCCACCAGTAGGGGAATTTTGAGAGAAGTGTCTGGCAACCCTGCTCACGACGTTACTGTTACTTCCTGTTATTAGCATCCGCTTTAGGCGTGCGGCGCACCAGCGTGTCTCCCAAATATAATTGTATACATAATAAAATGGATATTAATAACATTATATATTTCAATGCATTTTATTTTTTGCAATAAATGTACCCAGTCATATTGCTTATATGAATTATTTGGATGCGGTTTCATTACTGAGCATAAGGCAAACTCCTGAATGTTTCGGGGAGAGCAGAAACTACACAAGGTGTTCAACAAAACGCAACACAATATTTAATATATTGTGTTGCATATATATAATAAAGTACATTTGAGATATGGATGCTGTTTCCAAGAGGGTACTTTTCATTAGCATGTTATTTAATTTGCAAACATGTGCCTGTGTCGATTGCCGATATAGCCAGAATCATATAAGTGTGTGAGAGCAGCCAGTTTCTGAATGGGAAACCTGTGCCCTGGCACCGCTGCAGGAATTCAGAGCCCTTTAAACCACCGAGCGCAGCGCAGTCACATCAGGCTGCTGGTGCTTGACAGTCATACCCAGCTGATGTGTGTGGTGAATCCCAAGTGTATTCTGTGAAAGCAACTCCTGACTGTATATGAAATGATCTTCCCCAAGACTGTAGCTACCTTAAAGGCAAGGGGCTTCCCCTGCCTGCCATACGTTGTGGGTTTCTACCCCCAGCCTGGACTTATTTGTGATATTTATTGTTATTTATAACTCTAAAAGGCGTATCTTTAACAGTTATATATACACCTTACTATAACTCTGTTATGGTTCCATTAAGTAATAAAGAAGTATTTTCACCTTCAGCATTTCCTTTCATGTTTTATAGTTATTTCCATTGACATTCTTGCTAAATGATGCCATTATACACTCACCTAAAGGATTATTAGGAACACCTCTTCAATTTCTCATTAATGCAATTATCTAACCAACCAATCACATGGCAGTTGCTTCAATGCATTTAGGGGTGTGGTCCTGGTCAAGACAATCTCCTGAACTCCAAACTGAATGTCTGAATGGGAAAGAAAGGTGATTTAAGCAATTTTGAGCGTGGCATGGTTGTTGGTGCCAGACGGGCCGGTCTGAGTATTTCACAATCTGCTCAGTTACTGGGATTTTCACGCACAACCATTTCTAGGGTTTACAAAGAATGGTGTGAAAAGGGAAAAACATCCATTATGCGGCAGTCCTGTGGGCGAAAATGCCTTGTTGATGCTAGAGGTCAGAGGAGAATGGGCCGACTGATTCAAGCTGATAGAAGAGCAACTTTGACTGAAATAACCACTCGTTACAACCGAGGTATGCAGCAAAGCATTTGTGAAGCCACAACATGTACAACCTTGAGGCGGATGGGCTACAACAGCAGAAGACCCCACCGGGTACCACTCATCTCCACTACAAATAGGAAAAAGAGGCTACAATTTGCACAAGCTCACCAAAATTGGACAGTTGAAGACTGGAAAAATGTTGCCTGGTCTGATGAGTCTCGATTTCTGTTGAGACATTCAGATGGTAGAGTCAGAATTTGGCGCAAACAGAATGAGAACATGGATCCATCATGCCTTGTTACCACTGTGCAGGCTGGTGGTGGTGGTGTAATGGTGTGGGGGATGTTTTCTTGGCACACTTTAGGCCCCTTAGTGCCAATTGGGCATCGTTTAAATGCCACGGCCTACCTGAGCATTGTTTCTGACCATGTCCATCCCTTTATGACCACCATGTACCCATCCTCTGATGGCTACTTCCAGCAGGATAATGCACCATGTCACAAAGGTTGAATCATTTCAAATTGGTTACTTGAACATGACAATGAGTTCACTGTACTAAACTGGCCCCCACAGTCACCAGATCTCAACCCAATAGAGCATCTTTGGGATGTGGTGGAACGGGAGCTTCGTGCCCTGGATGTGCATCCCACAAATCTCCATCAACTGCAAGATGCAATCCTATCAATATGGGCCAACATTTCTAAAGAATGCTTTCAGCACCTTGTTGAATCAATGCCACGTAGAATTAAGGCAGTTCTGGGGGGGGGGGTCAAACACAGTATTAGTATGGTGTTCCTAATAATCCTTTAGGTGAGTGTATATGCACTGAAAGTGAAATGCACAACATGTACTCAAGAGGTAAATGCACATGAACGCATATAATCTATTCAGTATATAACCTGCTGTAGATGTGTGCAGGTGTTTGTGTGTGCATGTGAAAATCCAGGAAAAGAAAATTACAGAATAATGTTAAAACCACAGAACACACCATGGTGTACTTAATATTTTATTTCAGTGTATTAACATGAATGGTTTAATACAGAGCACATTTCATGTCAAAGTAATGTCATTAAGTTACATTGGGATGGCAAGTGTCATAGGCCTTGAAGTATAGTGTACTGTTCTCCGTATGCATTACTGTGCATATTTCAACACCTTCACATCAAGGAACCGGAAACACGATCTTCATTTCCACAGGGATCAATAACATGAAACAGCGTGAAACTGGACAACAAGACAACAATGTCTACATAAGAAATAATTCAATCTACTCTAAAGTAAAGGCTAGATACATCGGTATTTGAGTCGATGAAAGATAATTCACATATCTTACTACAATCTTAATGCATTTGTTTAAACAGCTACACTGAAAGATAGTATGAAATATTACTCCCACTAATCCCACTAACAACTAGCATAAGACTAGGCTAACAGCAGTTAAGCTAACACACTGTGTTTATCTACATCACAAAGTTAACTAAAGTATCCAAATTCACACCTAATAATATAAAATGAAAGACATATACAAAATGAATACAATATGTAGAGACAGAGCTGTATCAAACCATAAGCAGGTTTGCGATAGTTTGACTATGATTTTTGTTAAAACAATTCTAATTAAATTATTACATGAAATCATACTCTACCTTAACCACAATGTATTTAAAAATGCATTGGTTTGTTATGAAAGGAATGCTATTAAACATTTGCATTTAAAGTTTAACTTTTTAATGTATACAAACAAAGTGCATATGAATCTAACCATTCAAAACTAATACAATCTGAACAGCATAACAGCATATTGCACCTTATCAAAGAAAAATAAATAACAATTTGCAAAACAGCAGCATCCCATTAATTGAAATAAATGTAAAAAAGAAGGATGCTAATACACGTGTATTTAAAGTATAACTTTTTTAATGCATACAAGCAAAGTGCATATAAATGTAACAATTCAAAACGAATGCAATCTGACAGACAAAATAGAATATTGCATCATATAATCATTTTCCAGCTGTTGTTTTCACAGCTGTCCTTCCTCTCTCTCCTCGGCTGCTGTGAGTGAGTTGGAATTAGTTAATTCTATTCATGTAAATATTTTGATTATTCATATCTTAATTTGTTTATATGTTTATAAATAGATTCGGGTCCTCTGCTGTGCGAGCTGGCTCTTAGACATATGAGAAGCATACACTATATACTGAGGCTGCATACACTTTTATTATGTATTTAACATTTTCTTTGCTTCAAATCCAAATCACATTTTAAACCATGTGGCTGAGCCTGCGACTCACAAAACTACCTCGGGTAGTCGTTGAATCCATCCAATCAAATTGCAAAGAGGAGGAGGAGTCCGCTTTCAACCGCCCTGCAGGTTTGAAAGAGCGACGGAGGGAATTCGTTTTGAAGGAGGAGAGAAGGATAGAGCCTGTATAACACTATAATACTGCACTTAATACAATGATTAAAACAGTATAACACTGTATGCATGTACGTGTATATGTTTAATATTTAGCTGATTCATCTGTGCAACATTAATCATACAATTGTGCATCGAGTGGCTACATATGTACGCTGTTAATGTAAGAACCTACAGCATACGGTCTTGCAGTTTTTTTAACATACATGAACACTACTTTAAAGGCTGCATTCAAGCCTGTATTCATACCAATGCAGTCCTTTCTGAGTTCAGTCACACATATGACATATATTCACAATATTCAGTGAAGCTGCGTTTATATTGCATGCAGAGCAGACGCACTGCAATACCCGAGCTCTGAATCTGTGTGAAAACCCCGGTCATCAATACAGCGGTGTAGGCGAGTATATTACCCCAGGTACCCGTGCTTTACGATTACCCCAGGCCAGTCAATAAAGCTTTTCTGACACACCTGTCTGTGATAGTAAAACTAGATGTGCGCTATATTTAACCACATCCATGGCATTGAAACGTGCATTGACATACAGGCTATGGTATAGAGGACAGGAATGACAAACGCTTTCATGAAAGACCTGCTGCTCATACAGGACACGAACTTGAGGTAATGTAGTCTACGTACTCCGTTTTATGCACAATTGTATGATTAATGTTGCACAGATCAATCAGCTAAATATTAAATATACACGTAAATGCATAGTGTTATACTGTTTTAATCATTGTATTAAGTGCAGTATTATAGTGTTATACAGGCTCTATCCTTTCCTTCTCTCCTTCAAAACTAATTCCCTCCATCGCTCTTTCAAACCTGCAGGGCAGTTGGAGGCGGATCCTCATAGACTGTGATGCTTGATTGGTTGAAAGCAGACTCCTCTTCCTTGCAACCTAATTGGATAGATTAGTTTGAGTAGTTTTGCAAGTCACAAACCCTCAGGGATCAGCCATTTTGGCATTAACCATCGAACGGTTCACCGCACCAGCACCATCGTCATCTGGGGTTGTTGTCCAGGCATCGGCATCTCAGCGGTGTCACAGGCCTGCAGAGAGAGCGAGACGGAGCCAGTCCGGTGCATGTGGAAAGCTAAAACTCAAACATCTGTACTCTAGAGACCAGCGTGTCTAGGCCGGGCTTTGCTCCTCAGGAGGCAGAGAGCAGGTCTGAGGTGAGGGTCCGAGGACCTCCGGGCCAAGGATGTTCTCCTCCTCTGTCCCGGAGGCTCTAATTCCCATCATCTCAGGGATTCTTTCCATGACATTTTCCCTCGTGGTATGGGACTGCTGGAGAGTCAGGCCGTGGAGCAGCTGCTCCTGTCCTCCGAACCTGCAACGCTGTCTGAAGCTGTGGCATCTGCCCTGAGGTGGCCAGAGCAGGTTCGTTTCTCTTGTGCTGGCGGTTGGGCGGTTGTCCCCTTGTCGGACCCCTGTGCAGAGCCACTGCCTGTCTTGGTTTTTGATACTCTTTCTATTCGAGCCAGTGCCAGATCTAATGCACCCTCCAGCTGCAATAGTTCTGGGTCTCGCACTTTCACCCCATTCCCATCGCCATCTGCGAGATGCTCTCCGTCACGATGCTGTTCAGCCTGGGGTTTATCGAGGTCCCGATCTCCCTTTCAGCGGGTGTTGGCAAGGCGGGTCTGTTCTTCTGCTCAGGAGGGCGGTTCACCATGGCGGGGCCCGATGTTCTGGACTCTACAACTCTTGAGAGTCGAGGCAGAAGCCCCACTCCCTCCTCCAGCAAAAACAACGACAACGGGCCCCGTCATGGTGAACTGCCCCCCTGAGCAGAACAACAACAGATCTGCCTTGCCAGCACCGACAGGAAGAGACAGCAGAGCTGCGGGAGGCACTGGGCCGAGGGACGTCGTGGCAGAGACCGTCTCACAGATGAAAACTGCCCCCCCGGCAGCAACAGGACGGGGGATGAGAAGGGAATCCCAGAATCGTTGCAGTTGTAGAGTGCATTAGATTGGGTGCTGGATCGGACAAAAGGAAAAGCAAATCCAAAACAAGCAGTGGCTCTGCACAGGGGTCCGACAAGGGGACAACCGCCCAACCGCAAGCACAAAAGAAACGAACCTGCTCTGGCCACCTCAGGGCAGATGCCACAGCTTCAGACAGCGTTGCAGGTTCGGAGGACAGGAGCGGCTGCTCCACGGCCTGACTCTCCAGCAGTCCCATACCTCGAGGGATAAGGTCATGGAAAGAATCCCTGAGATTATGAGAATTAGAGCCTCCGGGACAGAGGAGGAGAACATGCTTGGCCCGGAGGTCATCGGACCCTCACCTCAGACCTGCTCTCTGCCTCCTGAGGAGCAAAGCCCGGCCTAGACACGCTGGTCTCTAGAGTACAGATGTTTGAGTTTTAGCTTTCCACATGCACCGGACTGGCTCCTTCTCGCTCTCTCTGGAGGTCTGTGACACCGCTGAGATGCCGGTGCCTGGACAACAACCCCAGATCACGATGGTGCCGGCGCGGTGAACCACAGCCTGCAGAGAGGGGAGATTACACCAGTGACAAAGAGCCGGTCCGGAGTGAAACAGCACTGGAAGCAGAGACAGAGAGCCTCTCAGGCAGAATCACTATATAATGAGACGCACACATTTAATCATGGGGGCCAAACAGGCCATAATACATCAGATTGTGTGCATACTATACTGGATCACAATTATGTATGTATACTGTTTTGGTTTGTGTGTGTACTGTATTGGTTTGTGTGCGAAATGATTTCATGCATGAAAGTGCTTTTGTGCAGCAATACACATCTTGTAGACCAAAATGCACATTTCGTTCACATAATTCCCATTTTGTCACACAAAATGACCTTTATTTGCACATAATGAGTATATTCTACATATACTGCATGATGTGGATACAGTATATCCACATCATGAGTTTGTCCTCCTAAATACTTGCTGTGGATGAAAAGTAAAATGCACGTTGCCTTCCGTGGACCGAATATACACCCGAGTCTGCATTATGTCCACAAAATGATGTCCTGTGCACATAATGTAAGAGTTGCATTTCATTTTGTGGACGAAATGAAAACCCTCTTTCATAATGTCCTCCACGAAATGAACTGCAGATACTGTTCTTTTCCTGACAAAATAGGAATTGTGAACAAACTGTACATTTTGGTCGACAAGATCTGTATTGCCGCACAAAAACGCTTTCATGCATGAAATTTTGTCTGACACAAACAGCGCCCCATAACTGTCAACCATAGACACGGTGTGAACAATATTAAAAAAGTAATCTGTGATGTCTCGCTCAGATGACATGTCAAGTCATTCAGTAATGTGTTGCTTGAGGACAAAGCTCGCACTGCTGCTTCCGCCTTGATTTCCCTTCGTCCCTAGTCCTGCCCCGCCCAGTTGAGTCACGTGAACAACCGATATGGTACTCACACAAACCATTACAGTACTCACACAAACCAACATAGTACTCACACAAACCAACATAGTACTCACACAAACCAACATAGTACTCACACAAACCAACATAGTACTCACACAAACCATTACAGTACTCACACAAACCAACATAGTACTCACACAAACCAATACAGTATGCATGCAAAGTTGTGAACCAAATATAGTATGCACACAATCTGATGTATTATGGCCTGTTTGGCCCCCATAATACTGAGATGAACGCACTATATTCTGAGACACAATCTGGAGTGTGTATAGTGTATGTACCATGGGGTGAATTATGTCCCTAACGGCGCCCCCCCATACTACTGCCTTGAATTCCAACACGTTGAAACGGAGAGCCCCTCGGGGGGAGGGGCCGGGCCCATGCATTAGGCCTGCAGGAAGCGGACCATGGCTTCTGCTGCCTTCTTCTTGACCCTTGAATCTTGGTCCTTTAGAAGGCGAGAGAGACCTGTGACGAGAGGAAAATGCTGTAGATACACTTTGCTTGGCAGATTCACTGATGAATGATAGGGTTTCAAATCAAAAGCTTTTGATTCTTTCATGTTTTATAAACTGTGAAAACTTCTGGCATCAGAGTAATAGCAAAAACACTGCCGTCAAAGTGATGAACTAGAGACGTTCACGTACCTTTGTTGAGTCTCATCCTAGGAATTAAGTTGAAGAAGCCTTTCTCCGTCTTCTCAAGAAGAGCCCCTGACACAGAAGAACAACAGGTGTGAGACAGTGCGACTGCTTTACATAGTGGGACAGAAGCTTTCTTGACAGAGCTCTGTTGCTCTGGCTCTCTTACCGATGAACACAGCAGCACTCGCTCTGAGCTCTGGGTCACGGCTCTTCTGGTAGCGTAGGACAACGTCCCGGTACACCCCCATCGCACCGGGGAAGGTCTGTTGCTAAGAGTAAAACAACATCTTTCAGCGGAAATACAAGAACCAGTGGTCTGAAAACAGCATCAGACAACCAGGCTTGGAAAACATTCCCACACATGATGAGCGGAACCCAAACAGAATGCCAAGAGGAAAGTCGTGAACAGCGACTTACAAGGACAGCGGTCACCTCCTTGATGAAGGAGGGGAGTTCCAAGGGCACTCGTCCAAAGTGCTCCTCAATCAGACTGGTGAAGGCTGTGCAATTCAGAGCTGGCGCACACTGCTGCAGAGTCCGCTGGCAGGCCTGGGGGGGGAAGAGTCATATCACACTGAGTAATACAAAGAGAACTGCCATTTGTTCTTTGCTCAGAGGTCATCAGGTTGGCTGTATGGTCTTTACCCCCGTTATATTCAATTTCCACATGGTGCCATTTAAAAACATACCACTGTGGGTCTTCACTGCCCAGCGTATTTACCTGGGAGACTGCTGGGTTGGAGTCCTCGAGGTGGAGCAGCAGCCTGGCCAGGGAGCCGTGACACTGCTTCTTTAATACTTCATTCCCAACAGCCCTCTTCACTAGCGCTCCCAGCAGAACCACCGTGGCCCTGCGGATCTCCGGGTCCGCCTGCAACACAAGCACATGGACAGACGCGGCACATCAGCACTGGCCTGTCCTCATTCGGTAATACAGCTTGAAGTAAATGAGTAGAAAGGCGTACGAGGAGCTACACTTAAACTCCACAGAAGAATGTGGTCGACATCACAGCGAGTGGGAGAATGACCAGATCCAAGAAAAAACATAATCTTCACAATGAAACCAAGGAAACATTCTAAGACATACCTTTTCTATGCAAACCTTTTCCTGGTGGTAAACTTTGGGGATAAGTTTCTTGGCTGTTCCATTCTCACAAAACTGGAGGCTGGTGCCCAAACCAGAGATGGCCCTCAAGATAACTGGCTTTCCTTGCTCCTCCGACATGGAAAGGGCACCGGTCATCTGCTCCAGTTGCTTTGTAGCGTATCTGTGAATCTGAGCAGAGAAGAGGGCCGTGCTCAGCCTCCATCTACACACATATGCTGTCAACCGACCAGAGACTCATCCAATTCCGACATTAGACTCCAAAACTACTCTAGTCATTTCTCTTTACCTCCTTCTTGGGCAGAGTCTGCAGCCCTCGCACTGCCAGACTGTCAATGTCCTCCAAGGACTCTCCACAGATCGCCAACAGCCTCTCCATGACGCCTGGTGACCAGATGTGATCAGTCAGGTGTGGGTGTTGCAGAAGCTTTGAAAAGGGAAGACATGGGTAAGTCTGAGACACTGCAGGATCAATTGCTTGGAGCAGGAAGACATTTAAAAGCGTTTGAAAAGATCACGAAAATCCTGCTGGAGAAAGGACTGCATCGGACTGCAATACTGTGCCGGACAAAATACATTCATTTTTTGGGGAATAAATACATGCAAACATGAAAGATCAAACATCCTGGAGTGAAATTAAATGTCCCAATGTCTTGAGAAATCTCTCAAAATACTTCAAATGTCTATAGTTTAATACTGAGTAACTTATGGATCCCAAAGTGTTGTAGCTGTATTTATATATACATTTATTAGTTGTTCTTAAGAAACTACATATACAGGCTGTGACTGTATATTTAGTACTGTATATTTCATGATATGCTAAGAGGCTACACAGGACAGATTTAAACACACGCCCACTTTATTTAATAATGCAATTTTATTCTCCCACAGATGGATAATAAGGGAAATATCTAGGATATTTAAGGTTTATTATTAACTAGATGAAATGGGAATAGATGCGACAATTTTCTAACAAATACCATCATGTTTTTAAGTGATGTAATTTGTTTTATAAATATTTTTTCATTACGTCCTGGTTTCTACACCTTTGGTGTCTCACAATCACTTCCTAGGGCAGCTGTACCTCACGGCAATGAATATAAACTCTGGCGTACAGTTACAGTTACACGGTTACAGCCCGGCCATGCGGAGGTGCACCTAAACGTGGCCAGTGGAAACGAAGTATAATTTGGTTATATGAAAGTCCGGGGAGATGACACTCACAGCAGAGAAGAAATCCACCACGCAGATCTTCTGGCTCTCTCCCATGCTGCTGTACCGCTCACAGAGGGAAGTTACCACAGCAGGCATGCCAGGGGCATCGAACCTCAACAGCGCCCTGTCGTTCAACAGAACAAAGTAATTTATTTTGCAACTTTTTCTCTAGCTAATTACGGTTTATCCATTTGTCCCTGCTAGGGGTTTGATTATTATCAACCTGGATGAGTCGTCTAAAATTGCCCTCTGAAAGGGTGTCTATGGAAAGTTGGTGGCCCTATTAATCATGTATTAATAAATGTCTGTAGGACAGTTCTTTGGATCTGCTCGGGGCCTAATGCTTGAGCCCAGCTTGTCTTACCTGGTCAGCAGGAAGATCCCCTCAGGCTCCCGACCTGGTTCCCTGAGCAGTTCCCATACTCTGTCTCGGTCCATGTGCTGAAGGACATCGCTCAACTGTGCTTGAGACAGCACAGCCTTCAGGGCGTCCACAGTGGTGCTGGAGAGAGAGCGGGACCATATCACTGGACTGGGCGTCGGAGACAAATTTGTGCAAGTATAATAACGGACGACAGTTTTCTGGTGTGATTCACCGCTGGCTCCCCAACACAAACTCTTACCTCCTGACACTGAGGCCTGCGTCCAGAGCTGGACTCTCAGGACCCAGAAGGGGCAACAGGCCAGCGAAGAGCTCCACAAAGTGCGTGTTCAAAGCCTCCAGGCTGTTCTCAGACAGGAAGTCCACTACAGCACGGGCCTGACCAAGGCAAAGAGAAGCAGATTCAAAACGAGTCCAGAAGGGACAGTTCCGGGCCGTGCCCTCGTCATGTTGGGCTTTCTAGTCACTTACCGCCACGGCTTGCCCTGTACTAGCCAAGGCCATCAGCTCGCTCAGTGGCCAGAGACCCCTGCTGATGGCCAGGATGGCCCCCCACAGCTTGACACACCACTTCTGCTGCTGAACGGTGCTGGAAAACAATCAAACACGCATTATGTGCTGACCTACAGTAAGTGACTGACCGTCTCTCCCCCTTAATAGGAAAGAGAGGCCGACACACGATAGAATTAAGCTTGGGATCATGAGCAGGTGGACATTGCGTGGCTCTGATTGTCTAGGTAATCCAGGATAACTGCGTGAGTCGTGACATCTGACAAATAACGAAGGCATGATTGTCGAAGCTTTTTAAAAAACATTTTACAAGGTGTGGGACTTCAATCATGTTTGATCCCTCAGAGAATGTTCTTCACAGGCCAGTTTAGATTCATAAATCCCACCTGTCAGCAGACGAGTAGTTGATGAGGGAGTTGACGACCGTCACACTGTCCAGTCGGAACAGTTGGAGAACACCCTCCTTCGCGCTCTCTCTCACCCTCTCTTCCGCATCCCTCAAGCCCAGAAATGCATGGAGCACCTGAGGAAGCTATAGCACAAAGGAGAGAGCAGGTTATAATCCAAAAATGGTTTCCCTGCATACACTCCTATTTCTGCCTGCAAAAGATTCTATAAAAAGTCAGATTGGAGGACTTCTAAGGCTCTTATTCCCTAACAGGGTTGCTGCATATTGGGTTGGGTGGTTCAAGCTGCAAGACAGACGTGTGGCCTGAGCTGAACTTGCTGTCCAGCTGACCAGAAGCCCAAACACTTGCTATACAGAAGTTCAGAGCTGTAACTGACGCTATAACATTAAAGCACTGTTCCTCTCACCAATCCAGTGAGCTCAGTGGGGTGAGCTTCCAAGATGCTGCACAAGAGAGTGCAGGACCCCTGGGCAGAGCTGGTCTGGTTGTCTTTGAGTCCTTGACGCAAACCCTCAATCAGTCTCTCCTTCTCCTGCCGAGGGAAACACTTGCCGACGATCTGAAACACAGGAACGCACTCACCGCTCAGTCATCAATCCAGCGCAGACACTCTTAAAGTCACCGTCAACTCATTAGACTATGCAGTTGCTACAAGCGTGTTACAGACGTGCCTCAGCGCATGACTCTGGAATCTGTAGAAGGCAGACTGTAGACACGACTTTTTTATTGCTATTCTTTGTAGGCACGGTTTTACCTGGAGGAGAGCAGCACAGGTGTCCGGGACAGAGCGGCTCCGTTCAATACATCGGATCAGGTCTTCCAACTTGTTCCTGCCAAATTCAAAACCTGTAAAGAAAAAAAAAATGAAAACCTAAAACTTTGTACACTGATAGAAACAGACACACAATGTAAAGTGCAAACTAATTACTGTCTGCAGTACTTTACAGAACTGTTCACTTCATAGCAACACACTCAGTACCTCCTGTACGCAGCCAATGGTCCAGAAGGACTCTGATGCAATGTGCTGCCTTTCCCCTGATCACCGGCTCCGGGTCAAAGCATCGTGGAACTAGGGATGCCAGCAGTTGGCCTAATGGGAAGCTCCCTTGCACCTGTTGAAAAGAACAGACACCCGGAGATCAGTGCAAAGCCCAGTTTCATGCCCCAGCATCGCCACCCTCAAAGACACCCGCCCACCGTGTGAAAATCAACATGGAAACACCGAGCCACACTGAGAGGCCTGAATCCTGGCTCACCTGCATGGATTCAGCCTCCATCCAGTAACCTTCCAGGAGAGTGGTGATCATCGCCATGGCCCTAATTCGTTTGACATCAATTACAGACAAGCCCAATGCCTGCAGCGGCTGAGGAGGGAGGGATGACAGAGGGGGGGGGGGAGAGAGAGGGAGACAGAGGGGAGGGAAAAAAAGTGAACAGAAAAACACATTTAAAAGATTTATCAATGTAAGGGCTTAACTCTTTAAGGAACAGAGGGACACAAGCTATGACTTATATAGAAATGTTAGGTTGATTCCAAGATTTGAGGTCATAATTTGTACAAGGATACAGTGATCTGTCCAGCCTAACTGACTGAATCAGCCCATCTACGCAATCAGCCTTGCCCCGTCTCTTGAACAGCCCAAAACTCGATGGTCACTCTGCTTTAAGGCAAGGTAAAGGGTCTCACCTTCAGCAGCTCCAGGAGGGTGTCGGGGGTGAAGTCCAGCCGTAGCATGGCTCTGAGCAGGGCAGAGAGACTCCTTGCATTGGCAGAGTACACCTCCTAGACAAGACAGCAATCAAATACAATGTACACTATCTGTGTGACAGATGTGAATGGAACATTTGTAATCACATTCATGTCGATATATTCATGTGAACAGTTCTTGATGACGATGAGCACTACTACACTCTTACAACTCTGAGTATTGTAGACAATCTCTCCTCCCTGGACTCCTGTTTCTCGCAGGAGATATAGCACAGTTGATTGCATAGTATTGTTCATTCACCAACATTATTATTATTATTAAACACTGAGAAATGTTATTTTCAGCTTTGGAAATGTTTAAATATTCATTATCAATTGAAAGTGTCAAAACAGATCCTTACCTGGAGTGAATCCCCATTGGGGGCCAGCCAGGGAAGAGTTAAGACATCCTCGACAATCAGCCACACAAGATGCAGCTGCTGTCTCCTGAGGAAGGGCTTGGCTCGGCTGGGGAAACGAGAGAGAGTGTGCGGTTATAGGAACTTCAGCAGAGCACACAAACCTAATCCATGTTGCTTTAAATTGATCATTTCAGCCAAAACATTGAACTAATGAAACCCATCACATTTTCATAATACAAGACCCACCCAAATTCTGGTCTAGGTTTTCTATACCCATTTACTGTGAGGCTTGTTAGTCAACAGAACACATTTCAGGGTTCTCAATGTTTCAGGCGAGTGGTGCGTCACATGGGGGAAAAGAAACCAGGCCCTGACTGACTATCAAGAGTTGAAACACATCTCAGCCATGTGGCTACAGGGACAGTTACCTCAGGATGGTGCACGTGTCCAGCGCCCGCTGGCAGAGGGACGGGCTGGAACTGTCTGTGGGCCGATCCTTGATCAAGGTCTGAGGGGGGTGGAAAAAAACAGGTTTCTGACACTTTCACATCATGGTATTTGTGACTGATGACACAACATACTTAAGGCGGTGCCAGTGCCAGGTGACAATACTCACAGGAGACTGATCTTTCCCAGCACACAAGGAAACCCTACTTACCACCAGCTCACCCAGAAGCTCCTCTTTGAAAGGGAAGGTGAGTCCAGCGTCCTTGACTGTCCGTGCCATGAGGCCGAGACTGACGCACACGCTCGCTCTGACTGTGGGGTCCTGGGTGAGAAAGAGCACAGCATCTCAGTCTCTGGAGGTTGTCATGCACAATCACACTGGTTTCCTTGTTTAAGATATCTTTTGCCTACCTCGGACCTGAAGAAGGCACTCATTTTGGGCAAAATGTCAAACTCAAGGACCTCTGCAACGTCTGATTTAGGGCTCATGCGGGCTATGAACCCATAGCACAGTACCACTCTGCTGAGCACATTGGTCTGCCGGAGAAAATGGATAAGGTTAACCAAGATTGGAGGAACTTCATTTGGACTTGAAGGCAATTGCTAAATACTATATGAAAACAGAAAGATACAGGAGAACATGAAACAGAACATACAATGATCAAATGTTAATTTACCCAGGACTGTAACATGTACAGATCCATCTGGGCTTAAATAGTGTCAGCAGTTTCACATCTTAAAAAACACAATTGCTATTCAGTAGGCATGTGTGAACAAAACGATTTTGTACCTCATTCCTGAAGTCTCCCTCCAAGTTTGGGATGGAGACAGGCATCTCAGAGAGTCCGACAGAAATGATTGACACTATCAATCTCTCAACATCAGGAAGTGGTTCGTTTCTGGCCACTGTCTCCACTGCCTCGAGAATCACAAGGCGATCTTCTGAAGCCACCTATTGCAAGAGGAAGAAAAGGAAAAAAAAAATACCCTCTGTGTTGGTTTCCAGTCCGGGCAAATGACAGATTGACAGTCTTATACTAACTTTAGATTACTTTGATCTTCATTTGAACCCTGTTCTTTAAAACAGTCCAGTGAAATGATACATATTTGGACAGTGACACACTTTTTTAGCTCTGTACCCCAGCCTATTGGATTTTACCGTGTAGGAATTACGGCCCTTTTTATACATTGCCCCCCATTTTAGGGGATCAGGTCATGGTCATTGCTCAAATCCAATGTGCTGGAGTACAGAGCTAAAACAACAAAAATGGTGTCAATGTCCAAATACTTGTGTGCTGCACTGTATATGCAAGTGTATACTTAATACATAAAAAAAAAAAAAAATATATATATATATATATATATATATATATATGTAGTGTTATGTTGGGTGTATTTGGATAAGAGCATTTGGGCTCTGAGCTGAAGCACTGATCCAAAGAAGACCTCTCCCCCCCAAAGTTATCAGATTTCCTTAGCTCATCAGCTTGGAACTGGTTTGCATCAAAGTGACAGTTTTGGGGAGGATGGCACCGAGAAGAGGCCAAATAGTTTGGAATTCTGCTATGAGATGTCTGGAGAAAGGGGCCTGTAGGTGATAAAAACTCTTTGAAGTGGATGAGAGCCGAAATCCCGACATAGAGCTACGAACCCAGGCCAACCGGCATTTCCAAAAGATGGCATGGATTGACATCAGTCATAAATCAAGCCCCCCTCCAATAGGACACTGGGGGCTGAAACCGAAATCCAATCTCAAGAACTCAGGAACCAATCACCTATTGATCTGACAGACTATAAGGAACAGCGGACAGTCTTTCTTTCTCTCTCTCTCTCTCTCACCTAAACCAGAAACTCGCTGCCACAGCTCAACCTGTAGCTCTGTTGCCAGAACCAGAACCAGAAACCAACTAAGTCTTTGCCGGCAACAGAAGAGTTAAACTGGGAGAAGGAGATTGAGCCGTACGAAGAATTCTTGTAAAGGACTTTATTAAATAAAGAACTTTACAGACTGCGCTGCCCGCCTGTGCCCACCTGATCAGTGGAGTTTTACAGCTGGACAATTGACTAAGTCGACTGTATACGAAAGTGTCAGTCATTTAAATAGCTATTTGAGTCTTAAGAAACTTGACCCTTGGAACAAACAGGGCCCTGCTTTCCTCAAAGACTTCGTCTTCAAGTAACTACGGTGGAACCCCTGCTTACAAAGAAGATTTTGTGCACAACCTTGGAGCCTTCAAACCAGTGGAAAATCTGTTTGGAAACGACTCTACTTTCGCGAAACCCCAACTTCCAGGTGCATCGACTGAGTGGAAGTTCTTGGATAAAGCCGAACCGGACTGCCTTTGTTCCAAACCACACGGACCTCGTGCCGTGTGCTGTTATCTGAGCCCGAAGACAGAGAGGCCTCTCTGCGACGAAGTTCAGATAAGTTTAACAGTTTGGAGTTCATGATTCATGACATTTGAGAAATCAATTTGAAATGTTAATCTGTGATTCATAACTCTAGAATGTGTAATATCATTTAGTTTTCTTAAATATAAATGTGTGTTGCATTAAACTGTTTTGTTGATAATTTTAGAAATAAAATCTGTCAACGCCGAGAAATATCTTCTCATTCCTGTTTAACTGTTTAGTCTGAAATTGACACAAGTTAATAGACATTAGATTATTGGTGGCCCTGCCTATCCTTAATCATTGAATAATAATCAGTTAAGGGAAATTGTGGTAACAAGTAATGATAGGATCTTTCTCGGCACCTAAACGTAAATGAGACTGATATATATATAACGAGAAGTTACCTGACATAAATACTAACCTGCGTAGTTATTTAATGTCTGACTAATAATACTAACGAGAGACTCACCTTCGTATTACTAACCGGTATTGTAGTCAATGTGTTTATAACCTTTTTTGTTTAACGATTTGTGTTATCATATGCGATCCCATGGTCTTTGATTTGGTCACGGAAGTGATTTGTCTTTGATTTGTTGATCTAGAGTTGAATTTTAATTAGTTTTTCCCTTTTGTATAATTAGTGTAGTGCTACATTTAGTCTTTGTTTTGAATACATTTGACAATTTATATCTTTGGAATTGGTGTCTGCGTCCAATTATTACAGAAATTGAGTTCTACAAGATTCCAGGATTCGTGATAAGGTGATACTATAAATTCACTTCTTTAATTGAAATTTATAAGTGTACCTTACGCTACATATATATACATATATATATATATATATATATATATATATATATATATATATATATATATATATATATAATGCATCAAAAAGTGTGTGGGGGGTAAGCTTTGTTGAGGCTGTACTTTACCTGAGGTTTGTTGGCCAGGTACTCCTCAAAGAATGGCAACTTATTTCGAAGACATTTCTCGAGGCAGTCTAACTGACTTTGAAGGTCCGCTTCCGATTCCGAGTCCTCATCTGCATCACAGGAAGAAGAAGTGTTGCCTGGAAGAGAGACGCACATCAGTTCTGTCAGAAGATATTCAGACACAGTGACTGTACTCCCGATGTTCATTTTGATTCCCTATGCCTATGCCACCAGGGAATTATGGCTGTCTTCGCACTTCAGAGATTGGGTGGGTATTATTAAACAAAAGCCCATGTTTAGTTGTGTTCTTTATTTAAAAGTTATCTTACAGAATAGGTCAAGCGAAGGAGAATGACAGACTCCTACAGAAACACATGGCATCCCAAAGCCGTTACATAATAAAAACATTTTACCTTGTTTTACCATCCTCTTCATTTGTTATTCTTCTGCATAATACAATATAAAAACACAGTTAAGCAAAGCAAAAACAAATTTAAGCAACGGACTAATTTGTTAAATCATTGAGAACCCGTGCAAATGAGGGTGATATACTCATTAGCAAAATGAATAACTAATTAAAAATGTGTTAAAAGAATGTTAAAACAAATATGTACATGATTCCATTATTCACATTGATTTTATATAATGAATTGGAGTGTAAAAAATAAATACAGTATCAATGCATTCTGCTAGTACAGTAACACCCTATCAGGCCATATTTAGAACAAATTACACTGACACAAGATGACCATATTGCATTTTGTTTTCAAATACATTATATATATATATATATATATATATATATATATATATATATATATATATATATAGTTATAATTAGAAAATACTTTGCAAATCTCATTTCATTTCCTTCAAAATCAACATTTCCAATAGAAAACTACAGGTAAGTCGCGTAAGCTGCATTTCTTGTCAGTAGGATATTAGAATAGTAGCATCAATTAAAGCGGAGCTGCTTATAACTTCTAAACTGCAAATGACCAATACAATGCCCTACTAAATCTATCCGATGATAAGATATTAATACACAAACAGAACAAAAATAAATTAAATACAATCTCACCAACTCCAGAATAGGTTCTTCTGACTGAAAGCACAGCTAATGATTCTTTGCCAGCGTTTTATATGCTATTGTTTGCAAGGCATGCTATGATGACGTAACAATTGCCCAGTGTCACAGTGTCAGTATAACCATAACGATGATGAAGATGATGATGAAGAAGAAGATTATATCGCATAAACATGCGATATAATCTTCATCATCATCATCATCGTTATCGTTATACTGACACTGTATATGCATTGATAAATAAATAACGCGTGAAAAACATGAATTATTGAGTAATGCGTTTCACTTCCGGACTGACGTAAGTCACCCTCTACCCACAATGAAAAGCAACTGTCGTAAATATACAGCAGTACCATTATATGACAACATTCAGATTGTATTATAATACGATTAAATTGTGTTTAAATTGCCAAAATGCTGTTCTTTGGAAAATAAAAACAAAATACGTGATATTATCGTAAAAAACACACACATAATCAACTGTACATATACAAAGAATAGCCTACATTATATGTCACAACACATAGGCATATAACGAAATACCAGTTTATTTGTGGAATACAAATGAATGTGTCAAACACAAATATCTTCACGACTGTAATAGCCTACAGACACAATACTGCTAAGTGTATCTGTATAATAATGAATTCAAAAGATCTCACCGAGAGCTGATTCATTTTGTATACACGTCGGCTGTCTCGTCTGCCTGCACGGCAACGCCTGCGCTTTAATGTCCGCCATGTTCACTTGACACGTACAATCTAACCGCTCCTTCTGGGCTGTTCTGGGGTCCCAAATACCATGTTTTTATCATGTCCTTATTGCCAGAGTTTGTCCACACGGTCAAAACAAAAGAGCGATTTTCCAAGTTGCTGTAAAGGCTCTTGTTCTTTCCTTTATTATCCTTTTTGGGGGATCGCAAGATCTGTCGGTTGATGGCGACCTAAACCTCATTCAAACTCGTAAACTGGCCATAATCGCTGGCCCCACCCGCGAAACTCACGATTAATCGCCCGCGGTCCGCGCTTTCTGAGCTCGCTGGCTTGCCATACTGGCGACCAGGGTTGGCAGATTGGGGCGAAATCAAAGCCATGGGGGGAAAAATAGGGGAAAGATTTCATGGGGGATAATATTTTTCAGATGGGGGGATTCAGATTGAAATGGGGGATTTCTGTAATATTTTATTCATATTTTTCATTCTTTCTACTAGTTATGATTATGTTATGATTTCACTTCCTATGCAGACAGGCTTAAAGGGGCTGTAGAGTCAGGGAAGGAGAAGTGCAAGGCGATGCTGGTGCAGATGGCACATCAACTGAAGGCTCGACTGCCACCCAACATCAACATACTGGAAAAACTGGACATGCTGCACCCAAAAGAGGCATTATCACAGATCAAGAGACCCATCACAGCTATTGCGAACGAATTCCAGGTGGTATGCAAGCCAAGACATAGGAGGAACTGAACAACACTGGTCCAATTTAACCAACAAGGCCTGGAACAAAACAGCTGATGAGTCATCCTTCTGGATTGGGGTGTGCGAAGACACGGATGCTGCCGGGAACAAGCAGTATGGTAGTGAGCTTGCCCTCACCATGTTAACTCTACCAATTTCAACTGCAGCAATGGAACTACTTTCAGCACTGTCACACTGATGAAAACAAAACTAAGAAACAGACTTCAGTCCAAGACTTTGGAAAGTCTGCTGCAAGTCACATACTGCTCGGAGTGGAAGGGACAGGACTGCAGGAGCTTTCAGCCAACTCCACAGATGCTGCAGAAGTTGAACAGCAACATGTACAATGTCAGCAAGAACAGGGCTGTCTGGATGCTCTATTTGTGGAAGCCTAAGTTTGTAAAGCATTTTTCATTGGCAACTGCATTTATTCTCACATTTTATCCGTGCAAGGTATACCCAATAATACACACACAAAAAAAATGGTATTGTTTATTCACATTTACTTATGGGGGAAAATTTCTGAAAACAGTTGAAAATGGGGGATTTTTTTTCCACCAGTAGGGGAATTTTGAGAGAAGTGTCTGGCAACCCTGCTCACGACGTTACTGTTACTTCCTGTTATTAGCATCCGCTTTAGGCGTGCGGCGCACCAGCGTGTCTCCCAAATATAATTGTATACATAATAAAATGGATATTAATAACATTATATATTTCAATGCATTTTATTTTTTGCAATAAATGTACCCAGTCATATTGCTTATATGAATTATTTGGATGCGGTTTCATTACTGAGCATAAGGCAAACTCCTGAATGTTTCGGGGAGAGCAGAAACTACACAAGGTGTTCAACAAAACGCAACACAATATTTAATATATTGTGTTGCATATATATAATAAAGTACATTTGAGATATGGATGCTGTTTCCAAGAGGGTACTTTTCATTAGCATGTTATTTAATTTGCAAACATGTGCCTGTGTCGATTGCCGATATAGCCAGAATCATATAAGTGTGTGAGAGCAGCCAGTTTCTGAATGGGAAACCTGTGCCCTGGCACCGCTGCAGGAATTCAGAGCCCTTTAAACCACCGAGCGCAGCGCAGTCACATCAGGCTGCTGGTGCTTGACAGTCATACCCAGCTGATGTGTGTGGTGAATCCCAAGTGTATTCTGTGAAAGCAACTCCTGACTGTATATGAAATGATCTTCCCCAAGACTGCAGCTACCTTAAAGGCAAGGGGCTTCCCCTGCCTGCCATACGTTGTGGGTTTCTACCCCCAGCCTGGACTTATTTGTGATATTTATTGTTATTTATAACTCTAAAAGGCGTATCTTTAACAGTTATATATACACCTTACTATAACTCTGTTATGGTTCCATTAAGTAATAAAGAAGTATTTTCACCTTCAGCATTTCCTTTCATGTTTTATAGTTATTTCCATTGACATTCTTGCTAAATGATGCCATTATATATGCACTGAAAGTGAAATGCACAACATGTACTCAAGAGGTAAATGCACATGAACGCATATAATCTATTCAGTATATAACCTGCTGTAGATGTGTGCAGGTGTTTGTGTGTGCATGTGAAAATCCAGGAAAAGAAAATTACAGAATAATGTTAAAACCACAGAACACACCATGGTGTACTTAATATTTTATTTCAGTGTATTAACATGAATGGTTTAATACAGAGCACATTTCATGTCAAAGTAATGTCATTAAGTTACATTGGGATGGCAAGTGTCATAGGCCTTGAAGTATAGTGTACTGTTCTCCGTATGCATTACTGTGCATATTTCAACACCTTCACATCAAGGAACCGGAAACACGATCTTCATTTCCACAGGGATCAATAACATGAAACAGCGTGAAACTGGACAACAAGACAACAATGTCTACATAAGAAATACTTCAATCTACTCTAAAGTAAAGGCTAGATACATCGGTATTTGAGTCGATGAAAGATAATTCACATATCTTACTACAATCTTAATGCATTTGTTTAAACAGCTACACTGAAAGATAGTATGAAATATTACTCCCACTAATCCCACTAACAACTAGCATAAGACTAGGCTAACAGCAGTTAAGATAACACACTGTGTTTATCTACATCACAAAGTTAACTAAAGTATCCAAATTCACACCTAATAATATAAAATGAAAGACATATACAAAATGAATACAATATGTAAAGACAGAGCTGTATCAAACCATAAGCAGTTAACTGAAACAGGACACCTACAGCCCCACCAAGAATCGTTAGCCCCACCTTATCCCCACCATGGAACAACCAAGATAAAAAGGCAATAAAAAGGCAAACACAATGTTAGGGTACGTTGTCAAAAGTGTAGAATTTAGAACAAGGGCAGTGATGTTCAGACTGTACAATGCACTAGTTAGAGCTCATCTGGATACTGTGGACAGTTCTGGGCTCCACACTTCATGAAAGATATCGCTGCTCTAGAGGCAGTTCAGAGGAGAGCAACCAGACTTATTCCAGGTCTGAAGGGAAAGTCCTACTGAGAGACTGAGGAACTGAACCTTTTCACCCTGGAACAGAGGAGACTACGTGGGGACTTGATCCAAGTCTTCAAAATCATGAAAGGCATCGACCACATCAAACCAGAGGAGCTTTTCCAGATCAGCAGGGACACACGCACCCGGGGACACAAATGGAAATTGGGCTTCAAGGCATTCAAAATGGAAAACAAGAGACACTTCTTCACACAGAGAGTCGTAACAAACTCCCCAGCGATGTGGTAGAAGCTGAAAGTTTGTAAATAAATAAATGTAAAAAAGAAGGATGCTAATACACGTGTATTTAAAGTATAACTTTTTTAATGCATATAAGCAAAGTGCATATAAATGTAACAATTCAAAACGAATGCAATCTGACAGACAAAATAGAATATTGCATCATATAATCATTTTCCAGCTGTTGTTTTCACAGCTGTCCTTCCTCTCTCTCCTCGGCTGCTGTGAGTGAGTTGGAATTAGTTAATTCTATTCATGTAAATATTTTGATTATTCATATCTTAATTTGTTTATATGTTTATAAATAGATTCGGGTCCTCTGCTGTGCGAGCTGGCTCTTAGACATATGAGAAGCATACACTATATACTGAGGCTGCATACACTTTTATTATGTATTTAACATTTTCTTTGCTTCAAATCCAAATCACATTTTAAACCATGTGGCTGAGCCTGCGACTCACAAAACTACCTCGGGTAGTCGTTGAATCCATCCAATCAAATTGCAAAGAGGAGGAGGAGTCCGCTTTCAACCGCCCTGCAGGTTTGAAAGAGCGACGGAGGGAATTCGTTTTGAAGGAGGAGAGAAGGATAGAGCCTGTATAACACTATAATACTGCACTTAATACAATGATTAAAACAGTATAACACTGTATGCATGTACGTGTATATGTTTAATATTTAGCTGATTCATCTGTGCAACATTAATCATACAATTGTGCATCGAGTGGCTACATATGTACGCTGTTAAAGTAAGAACCTACAGCATACGGTCTTGCAGTTTTTTTAACATACATGAACACTACTTTAAAGGCTGCATTCAAGCCTGTATTCATACCAATGCAGTCCTTTCTGAGTTCAGTCACACATATGACATATATTCACAATATTCAGTGAAGCTGCGTTTATATTGCATGCAGAGCAGACGCACTGCAATACCCGAGCTCTGAATCTGTGTGAAAACCCCGGTCATCAATACAGCGGTGTAGGCGAGTATATTACCCCAGGTACCCGTGCTTTACGATTACCCCAGGCCAGTCAATAAAGCTTTTCTGACACACCTGTCTGTGATAGTAAAACTAGATGTGCGCTATATTTAACCACATCCATGGCATTGAAACGTGCATTGACATACAGGCTATGGTATAGAGGACAGGAATGACAAACGCTTTCATGAAAGACCTGCTGCTCATACAGGACACGAACTTGAGGTAATGTAGTCTACGTACTCCGTTTTATGCACAATTGTATGATTAATGTTGCACAGATCAATCAGCTAAATATTAAATATACACGTAAATGCATAGTGTTATACTGTTTTAATCATTGTATTAAGTGCAGTATTATAGTGTTATACAGGCTCTATCCTTTCCTTCTCTCCTTCAAAACTAATTCCCTCCATCGCTCTTTCAAACCTGCAGGGCAGTTGGAGGCGGATCCTCATAGACTGTGATGCTTGATTGGTTGAAAGCAGACTCCTCTTCCTTGCAACCTAATTGGATAGATTAGTTTGAGTAGTTTTGCAAGTCACAAACCCTCAGGGATCAGCCATTTTGGCATTAACCATGGAATGGTTCACCGCACCAGCACCATCGTCATCTGGGGTTGTTGTCCAGGCATCGGCATCTCAGCGGTGTCACAGGCCTGCAGAGAGAGCGAGACGGAGCCAGTCCGGTGCATGTGGAAAGCTAAAACTCAAACATCTGTACTCTAGAGACCAGCGTGTCTAGGCCGGGCTTTGCTCCTCAGGAGGCAGAGAGCAGGTCTGAGGTGAGGGTCCGAGGACCTCCGGGCCAAGCATGTTCTCCTCCTCTGTCCCGGAGGCTCTAATTCCCATCATCTCAGGGATTCTTTCCATGACATTTTCCCTCGTGGTATGGGACTGCTGGAGAGTCAGGCCGTGGAGCAGCTGCTCCTGTCCTCCGAACCTGCAACGCTGTCTGAAGCTGTGGCATCTGCCCTGAGGTGGCCAGAGCAGGTTCGTTTCTCTTGTGCTGGCGGTTGGGCGGTTGTCCCCTTGTCGGACTCCTGTGCAGAGCCACTGCCTGTCTTGGTTTTTGATACTCTTTCTATTCGAGCCAGTGCCAGATCTAATGCACCCTCCAGCTGCAATAGTTCTGGGTCTCGCACTTTCACCCCATTCCCATCGCCATCTGCGAGATGCTCTCCGTCACGATGCTGTTCAGCCTGGGGTTTATCGAGGTCCCGATCTCCCTTTCAGTGGGTGTTGGCAAGGCGGGTCTGTTCTTCTGCTCAGGAGGGCGGTTCACCATGGCGGGGCCCGATGTTCTGGACTCTACAACTCTTGAGAGTCGAGGCAGAAGCCGCACTCCCTCCTCCAGCAAAAACAACGACAACGGGCCCCGTCATGGTGAACTGCCCCCCTGAGCAGAACAACAACAGATCTGCCTTGCCAGCACCGACAGGAAGAGACAGCAGAGCTGCGGGAGGCACTGGGCCGAGGGACGTCGTGGCAGAGACCGTCTCACAGATGAAAACTGCCCCCCCGGCAGCAACAGGACGGGGGATGAGAAGGGAATCCCAGAATCGTTGCAGCTGTAGAGTGCATTAGATTGGGTGCTGGATCGGACAAAAGGAAAAGCAAATCCAAAACAAGCAGTGGCTCTGCACAGGGGTCCGACAAGGGGACAACCGCCCAACCGCAAGCACAAAAGAAACGAACCTGCTCTGGCCACCTCAGGGCAGATGCCACAGCTTCAGACAGCGTTGCAGGTTCGGAGGACAGGAGCGGCTGCTCCACGGCCTGACTCTCCAGCAGTCCCATACCTCGAGGGATAAGGTCATGGAAAGAATCCCTGAGATTATGAGAATTAGAGCCTCCGGGACAGAGGAGGAGAACATGCTTGGCCCGGAGGTCATCGGACCCTCACCTCAGACCTGCTCTCTGCCTCCTGAGGAGCAAAGCCTGGCCTAGACACGCTGGTCTCTAGAGTACAGATGTTTGAGTTTTAGCTTTCCACATGCACCGGACTGGCTCCGTCTCGCTCTCTCTGGAGGTCTGTGACACCGCTGAGATGCCGGTGCCTGGACAACAACCCCAGATCACGATGGCGCCGGCGCGGTGAACCACAGCCTGCAGAGAGGGGAGATTACACCAGTGACAAAGAGCCGGTCCGGAGTGAAACAGCACTGGAAGCAGAGACAGAGAGCCTCTCAGGCAGAATCACTATATAATGAGACGCACACATTTAATCATGGGGGCCAAACAGGCCATAATACATCAGATTGTGTGCATACTATACTGGATCACAATTATGTATGTATATTGTATTGGTTTGTGTGTGTACTGTATTGGTTTGTGTGTGTACTGTATTGGTTTGTATGCGAAATGATTTCATGCATGAAAGTGCTTTTGTGCAGCAATACACATCTTGTAGACCAAAATGCTCATTTCGTTCACATAATTCCCATTTTGTCACACAAAATGACCTTTATTTGCACATAATGAGTATATTCTACATATACTGCATGATGTGGATACAGTATATCCACATCATGAGTTTGTCCTCCTAAATACTTGCTGTGGATGAAAAGTAAAATGCACTTTGCCTTCCGTGGACCGAATGAACAACCGAGTCTGCATTATGTCCACAAAATGATGTCCTGTGCACATAATGTAAGAGTTGCATTTCATTTTGTGGACGAAATGAAAACCCTCTTTCATAATGTCCTCCACGAAATGAACTGCAGATACTGTTCTTTTCCTGACAAAATAGGAATTGTGAACAAACTGTACATTTTGGTCGACAAGATCTGTATTGCCACACAAAAACGCTTTCATGCATGAAATTTTGTCTGACACAAACAGCGCCTCATAACTGTCAACCATAGACACGGTGTGAACAATATTTAAAAAGTAATCTGTGATGTCTCGCTCAGATGACATGTCAAGTCATTCAGTAATGTGTTGCTTGAGGACAAAGCTCGCACTGCTGCTTCCGCCTTGATTTCCCTTCGTCCCTAGTCCTGCCCCGCCCAGTTGAGTCACGTGAACAACCGATATGGTACTCACACAAACCATAACAGTACTCACACAAACCAACATAGTACTCACACAAACCATTACAGTACTCACACAAACCAACATAGTACTCACACAAACCATTACAGTACTCACACAAACCCACACAAACCAACATAGTACTCACACAAACCATTACAGTACTCACACAAACCATAACAGTACTCACATAAACCAACATAGTACTCACACAAACCATTACAGTACTCACACAAACCAACATAGTACTCACACAAACCAACATAGTACTCACACAAACCATTACAGTACTCACACAAACCAACATAGTACTCACACAAACCATTACAGTACTCACACAAACCAACATAGTACTCACACAAACCATTACAGTATGCATGCAAAGTTGTGAACCAAATATAGTATGCACACAATCTGATGTATTATGGCCTGTTTGGCCCCCATAATACTGAGATGAACGCACTATATTCTGAGACACAATCTGGAGTGTGTATAGTGTATGTACCATGGGGTGAATTATGTCCCTAACGGCGCCCCCCCATACTACTGCCTGGAATTCCAACACGTTGAAACGGAGAGCCCCTCGGGGGGAGGGGCCGGGCCCATGCATTAGGCCTGCAGGAAGCGGACCATGGCTTCTGCTGCCTTCTTCTTGACCCTTGAATCTTGGTCCTTTAGAAGGCGAGAGAGACCTGTGACGAGAGGAAAATGCTGTAGATACACTTTGCTTGGCAGATTCACTGATGAATGATAGGGTCTCAAATCAAAAGCTTTTGATTCTTTCATGTTTTATAAACTGTGAAAACTTCTGGCATCAGAGTAATAGCAAAAACACTGCCGTCAAAGTGATGAACTAGAGACGTTCACATACCTTTGTTGAGTCTCATCCTAGGAATTAAGTTGAATAAGCCTTTCTCCGTCTTCTCAAGAAGAGCCCCTGACACAGAAGAACAACAGGTGTGAGACAGTGCGACTGCTTTACATAGTGGGACAGAAGCTTTCTTGACAGAGCTCTGTTGCTCTGGCTCTCTTACCGATGAACACAGCAGCACTCGCTCGGAGCTCTGGGTCACGGCTCTTCTGGTAGCGTAGGACAACGTCCCGGTACACCCCCATCGCACCGGGGAAGGTCTGTTGCTAAGAGTAAAACACCATCTTTCAGCGGAAATACAAGAACCAGTGGTCTGAAAACAGCATCAGACAACCAGGCTTGGAAAACATTCCCACACATGATGAGCGGAACCCAAACAGAATGCCAAGAGGAAAGTCGTGAACAGCGACTTACAAGGACAGCGGTCACCTCCTTGATGAAGGAGGGGAGTTCCAAGGGCACTCGTCCAAAGTGCTCCTCAATCAGACTGGTGAAGGCTGTGCAATTCAGAGCTGGCGCACACTGCTGCAGAGTCCGCTGGCAGGCCTGGGGGGGGAAGAGTCATATCACACTGAGTAATACAAAGAGAACTGCCATTTGTTCTTTGCTCAGAGGTCGTCAGGTTGGCTGAATGGCCTTCACCCCCGTTAAAATCAATTTCCACATGGTATCATTTACAAATATACCAAAATTTCCAGGACCTGTACGAACCGTGTATGAAAGTCCAGGGAGATGACACTCACAGCAGAGAAGAAATCCACCACGCAGATCTTCTGGCTCTCTCCCATGCTGCTGTACCGCTCACAGAGGGAAGTTACCACAGCAGGCATGCCAGGGGCATCGAACCTCAACAGCGCCCTGTCGTTCAACAGAACAAAGTAATTTATTTTGCAACTTTTTCTCTAGCTAATTACGGTTTATCCATTCGTCCCTGCTAGGGGTTTGATTATTATCAACCTGGATGAGTCGTCTAAAATTGCCCTCTGAAAGGGTGTCTATGGAAAGTTGGTGGCCCTATTAATCATGTATTAATAAATGTCTGTAGGACAGTTCTTTGGATCTGCTCGGGGCCTAATGCTTGAGCCCAGCTTGTCTTACCTGGTCAGCAGGAAGATCCCCTCAGGCTCCCGACCTGGTTCCCTGAGCAGTTCCCATACTCTGTCCCGGTCCATGTGCTGAAGGACATCGCTCAACTGTGCTTGAGACAGCACAGCCTTCAGGGCGTCCACAGCGGTGCTGGAGAGAGAGCGGGACCATATCACTGGACTGGGCGTCGGAGACAAATTTGTGCAAGTATAATAACGGACGACAGTTTTCTGGTGTGATTCACCGCTGGCTCCCCAACACAAACTCTTACCTCCTGACACTGAGGCCTGCGTCCAGAGCTGGACTCTCAGGACCCAGAAGGGGCAACAGGCCAGCGAAGAGCTCCACAAAGTGCGTGTTCAAAGCCTCCAGGCTGTTCTCAGACAGGAAGTCCACTACAGCACGGGCCTGACCAAGGCAAAGAGAAGCAGATTCAAAACGAGTCCAGAAGGGACAGTTCCGGGCCGTGCCCTCGTCATGTTGGGCTTTCTAGTCACTTACCGCCACGGCTTGCCCTGTACTAGCCAAGGCCATCAGCTCGCTCAGTGGCCAGAGACCCCTGCTGATGGCCAGGATGGCCCCCCACAGCTTGACACACCACTTCTGCTGCTGAACGGTGCTGGAAAACAATCAAACACGCATTATGTGCTGACCTACAGTAAGTGACTGACCGTCTCTCCCCCTTAATAGGAAAGAAAGGCCGACACACGATAGAATTAAGCTTGGGATCATGAGCAGGTGGACATTGCGTGGCTCTGATTGTCTAGGTAATCCAGGATAACTGCGTGAGTCGTGACATCTGACAAATAACGAAGGCATGATTGTCGAAGCTTTTTAAAAAACATTTTACAAGGTGTGGGACTTCAATCATGTTTGATCCCTCAGAGAATGTTCTTCACAGGCCAGTTTAGATTCATAAATCCCACCTGTCAGCAGACGAGTAGTTGATGAGGGAGTTGACGACCGTCACACTGTCCAGTCGGAACAGTTGGAGAACACCCTCCTTCGCGCTCTCTCTCACCCTCTCTTCCGCATCCCTCAAGCCCAGAAATGCATGGAGCACCTGAGGAAGCTATAGCACAAAGGAGAGAGCAGGTTATAATCCAAAAATGGTTTCCCTGCATACACTCCTATTTCTGCCTGCAAAAGATTCTATAAAAAGTCAGATTGGAGGACTTCTAAGGCTCTTATTCCCTAACAGGGTTGCTGCATATTGGGTTGGGTGGTTCAAGCTGCAAGACAGACGTGTGGCCTGAGCTGAACTTGCTGTCCAGCTGACCAGAAGCCCTAACACTTGCTATACAGAAGTTCAGAGCTGTAACTGACGCTATAACATTAAAGCACTGTTCCTCTCACCAATCCAGTGAGCTCAGTGGGGTGAGCTTCCAAGATGCTGCACAAGAGAGTGCAGGACCCCTGGGCAGATCTGGTCTGGTTGTCTTTGAGTCCTTGACGCAAACCCTCAATGAGTCTCTCCTTCTCCTGCCGAGGGAAACACTTGCCGACGATCTGAAACACAGAAACGCACTCACCGCTCAGTCATCAACCCAGCGCAGACACTCTTAAAGTCACCGTCAACTCATTAGACTATGCAGTTGCTACAAGCGTGTTACAGACGTGCCTCAGCGCATGACTCTGGAATCTGTAGAAGGCAGACTGTAGACACGACAGGCATGGAGGCACGGTTTTACCTGGAGGAGAGCAGCACAGGTGTCCGGGACAGAGTGGCTCTGTTCAATACATCGGATCAGGTCTTCCAACTTGTTCCTGTCAAAGTCACCACCTTTAAAGAAGAAAAATAAAAAATAAAAAAAAAATTAAAACCTTTAACCAAAAGATCAGATACTCTGTGCCATCTGCAATGTAAAGTGCCAACTAAATACTGTCTACAGCTACATGCACTTTACTGAGCTGTTCACTTCATAGAAACTCAGTACCTTCCATAAGCAGCCAAGGGAACAGAAGGGCTTTGATACACCTCGCTGCTTTCCTTCTCACAGCCGGCTCAGGGTCACAGATTCGTGGAACTAGGCATGCCAGCAGTTGGCCTAATGGGAAGCTCCCTCGCACCTGTTGAAAAGAACAGACACCCGGAGATCAGTGCAAAGCCCAGTTTCAAGCCCCAGCATCGCCACCCTCAAAGACACCCGCCCACCGTGTGAAAATCAACATGGAAACACCGAGCCACACTGAGAGGCCTGAATCCTGGCTCACCTGCATGGATTCAGCCTCCATCCAGTAACCTTCCAGGAGAGCGGTGATCATCGCCATGGCCCTAATTCGTTTGACATCAATTACAGACAAGCCCAATGCCTGCAGTGGCTGAGGAGGGAGGGATGACAGAGGGGGGGGGGTGGGAGAGAGAGAGACAGAGGGGAGGGAAAAAAAGTGAACAGAAAAACACATTTAAAAGATTTATCAATGTAAGGGCTTAACTCTTTAAGGAACAGAGGGACACAAGCTATGACTTATATAGAAATGTTAGGTTGATTCCAAGATTTGAGGTCATAATTTGTACAAGGATACAGTGATCTGTCCAGCCTAACTGACTGAATCAACCCATCAACGCAATCAGCCTTGCCCCGTCTCTTGAACAGCCCAAAACTCAATGGTCACTCTGCTTTAAGGCAAGGTAAAGGGTCTCACCTTCAGCAGCTCCAGGAGGGTGTCGGGGGTGAAGTCCAGCCGTAGCATGGCTCTGAGCAGGGCAGAGAGACTCCTTGCATTGGCAGAGTACACCTCCTAGACAAGACAGCAATCAAATACAATGTACACTATCTGTGTGACAGATGTGAATGGAACATTTGTAATCACATTCATGTCGATATATTCATGTGAACAGTTCTTGATGATGATGAGCACTACTACACTCTTACAACTCTGAGTATTGTAGACAATCTCTCCTCCCTGGACTCCTGTTTCTCACAGGAGATATAGCACAGATGATTGCATAGTATTGTTCATTCACCAACATTATTATTATTATTAAACACTGAGAAATGTTATTTTCAGCTTTGGAAATGTTTAAATATTCATTATCAATTGAAAGTGTCAAAACAGATCCTTACCTGGAGTGAATCCCCATTGGGGGCCAGCCAGGGAAGAGTTAAGACATCCTCGACAATCAGCCACACAAGATGCAGCTGCTGTCTCCTGAGGAAGGGCTTGGCTCGGCTGGGGAAACGAGAGAGAGTGTGCGGTTATAGGAACTTCAGCAGAGCACACAAACCTAATCCATGTTGCTTTAAATTGATCATTTCAGCCAAAACATTGAACTAATGAAACCCATCACATTTTCATAATACAAGACCCACCCAAATTCTGGTCTAGGTTTTCTATACCCATTTACTGTGAGGCTTGTTAGTCAACAGAACACATTTCAGGGTTCTCAATGTTTCAGGCGAGTGGTGCGTCACATGGGGGAAAAGAAACCAGGCCCTGACTGACTATCAAGAGTTGAAACACATCTCAGCCATGTGGCTACAGGGACAGTTACCTCAGGATGGTGCACGTGTCCAGCGCCCGCTGGCAGAGGGACGGGCTGGAACTGTCTGTGGGCCGATCCTTGATCAAGGTCTGAGGGGGGTGGAAAAAAACAGGTTTCTGACACTTTCACATCATGGTATTTGTGACTGATGACACAACATACTTAAGGCGGTGCCAGTGCCAGGTGACAATACTCACAGGAGACTGATCTTTCCCAGCACACAAGGAAACCCTACTTACCACCAGCTCACCCAGAAGCTCCTCTTTGAAAGGGAAGGTGAGTCCAGCGTCCTTGACTGTCCGTGCCATGAGGCCGAGACTGACGCACACGCTCGCTCTGACTGTGGGGTCCTGGGTGAGAAAGAGCACAGCATCTCAGTCTCTGGAGGTTGTCATGCACAATCACACTGGTTTCCTTGTTTAAGATATCTTTTGCCTACCTCGGACCTGAAGAAGGCACTCATTTTGGGCAAAATGTCAAACTCAAGGACCTCTGCAACGTCTGATTTAGGGCTCATGCGGGCTATGAACCCATAGCACAGTACCACTCTGCTGAGCACATTGGTCTGCCGGAGAAAATGGATAAGGTTAACCAAGATTGGAGGAACTTCATTTGGACTTGAAGGCAATTGCTAAATACTATATGAAAACAGAAAGATACAGGAGAACATGAAACAGAACATACAATGATCAAATGTTAATTTACCCAGGACTGTAACATGTACAGATCCATCTGGGCTTAAATAGTGTCAGCAGTTTCACATCTTAAAAAACACAATTGCTATTCTGTAGGCATGTGTGAACAAAACGATTTTGTACCTCATTCCTGAAGTCTCCCTCCAAGTTTGGGATGGAGACAGGCATCTCAGAGAGTCCGACAGAAATGATTGACACTATCAATCTCTCAACATCAGGAAGTGGTTCGTTTCTGGCCACTGTCTCCACTGCCTCGAGAATCACAAGGCGATCCTCTGAAGCCACCTATTGCAAGAGGAAGAAAAGGAAAACAATAAAACCCTCTGTGTTGGTTTCCAGTCCGGGAAAATGACAGATTGACAGTCTTATACTAACTTTAGATTACTTTGATCTTCATTTGAACCCTGTTCTTTAAAACAGTCCAGTGAAATGATACATATTTGGACAGTGACACACTTTTTTAGCTCTGTACCCCAGCCTATTGGATTTTACCGTGTAGGAATTACGGCCCTTTTCATACATTGCCCCCCATTTTAGGGGATCAGGTCATGGTCATTGGTCAAATCCAATGTGCTGGAGTACAGAGCTAAAACAACAAAAATGGTGTCAATGTCCAAATACTTGTGTGCTGCACTGTATATGCAAGTGTATACTTAATACATTAAAAAAAAAAAATATATATATATATATATGTAGTGTTATGTTGGGTGTATTTGGATAAGAGCATTTGGGCTCTGAGCTGAAGCACTGATCTAAAGAAGACCTCTCCCCCCCAAAGTTATCAGATTTCCTTAGCTCATCAGCTTGGAACTGGTTTGCATCAAAGTGACAGTTTTGGGGAGGATGGCACCGAGAAGAGGCCAAATAGTTTGGAATTCTGCTATGAGATGTCTGGAGAAAGGGGCCTGTAGGTGATAAAAACTCTTTGAAGTGGATGAGAGCCGAAATCCCGACATAGAGCTACGAACCCAGGCCAACCGGCATTTCCAAAAGATGGCATGGATTGACATCAGTCATAAATCAAGCCCCCCTCCAATAGGACACTGGGGGCTGAAACCGAAATCCAATCTCAAGAACTCAGGAACCAATCACCTATTGATCTGACAGACTATAAGGAACAGCGGACAGTCTTTCTTTCTCTCTCTCTCTCTCTCACCTAAACCAGAAACTCGCTGCCACAGCTCAACCTGTAGCTCTGTTGCCAGAACCAGAAACAGAACCCAACTAAGTCTTTGCCGGCAACAGGAGAGTTAAACTGGGAGAAGGAGATTGAGCCGTACGAAGAATTCTTTTAAAGGACTTTATTAAATAAAGAACTTTACAGACTGCGCTGCCCGCCTGTGCCCACCTGATCAGTGGAGTTTTACAGCTGGACAATTGACTAAGTCGACTGTATACGAAAGTGTCAGTCATTTAAATAGCTATTTGAGTCTTAAGAAACTTGACCCTTGGAACAAACAGGGCCCTGCTTTCCTCAAAGACTTCGTCTTCAAGTAACTAGGGTGGAACCCCTGCTTACAAAGAAGATTTTGTGCACAACCTTGGAGCCTTCAAACCAGTGGAAAATCTGTTTGGAAACTACTCTACTTTCGCGAAACCCCAACTTCCAGGTGCATCGACTGAGTGGAAGTTCTTGGACAAAGCCGAACCGGACTGCCTTTGTTCCAAACCACACGGACCTCGTGCCGTGTGCTGTTATCTGAGCCCGAAGACAGAGAGGCCTCTCTGCGACGAAGTTCAGATAAGTTTAACAGTTTGGAGTTCATGATTCATGACATTTGAGAAATCAATTCGAAATGTTAATCTGTGATTCATAACTCTAGAATGTGTAATATCATTTAGTTTTCTTAAATATAAATGTGTGTTGCATTAAACTGTTTTGTTGATAATTTTAGAAATAAAATCTGTCAACGCCGAGAAATATCTTCTCATTCCTGTTTAACTGTTTAGTCTGAAATTGACACAAGTTAATAGACATTAGATTATTGGTGGCCCTGCCTATCCTTAATCATTGAATAATAATCAGTTAAGAGAAATTGTGGTAACAAGTAATGATAGGATCTTTCTCGGCACCTAAACGTAAATGAGACTGATATATATATAACGAGAAGTTACTTGACATAAATACTAACCTGCGTAGTTATTTAATGTCTGACTAATAATACTAACGAGAGACTCACCTTCGTATTACTAACCGGTATTGTAGTCAATGTGTTTATAACCTTTTTTGTTTAACGATTTGTGTTATCATATGCGATCCCATGGTCTTTGATTTGGTCACGGAAGTGATTTGTCTTTGATTTGTTGATCTAGAGTTGAATTTTTATTAGTTTTTCCCTTTTGTATAATTAGTGTAGTGCTACATTTAGTCTTTGTTTTGAATACATTTGACAATTTATATCTTTGGAATTGGTGTCTGCGTCCAATTATTACAGAAATTGAGTTCTACAAGATTCCAGGATTCGTGATAAGGTGATACTATAAATTCACTTCTTTAATTGAAATTTATAAGTGTACCTTACGCTACATATATATATATATATATATATATATATATATATATATATATATATATATATAAATGCATCAAAAAGTGTGTGGGGGGTAAGCTTTGTTGAGGCTGTACTTTACCTGAGGTTTGTTGGCCAGGTACTCCTCAAAGAATGGCAACTTATTTCGAAGACATTTCTCGAGGCAGTCTAACTGACTTTGAAGGTCCGCTTCCGATTCCGAGTCCTCATCTGCATAACAGGAAGAAGAAGTGTTGCCTGGAAGAGAGACGCACATCAGTTCTGTCAGAAGATATTCAGACACAGTGACTGTACTCCCGATGTTCATTTTGATTCCCTATGCCTATGCCACCAGGGAATTATGGCTGTCTTCGCACTTCAGAGATTGGGTGGGTATTATTAAACAAAAGCCCATGTTTAGTTGTGTTCTTTATTTAAAAGTTATCTTACAGAATAGGTCAAGCGAAGGAGAATGACAGACTCCTACAGAAACACATGGCATCCCAAAGCCGTTACATAATAAAAACATTTTACCTTGTTTTACCATCCTCTTCATTTGTTATTCTTCTGCATAATACAATATAAAAACACAGTTAAGCAAAGCAAAAACAAATTTAAGCAACGGACTAATTTGTTAAATCATTGAGAACCCGTGCAAATGAGGGTGATATACTCATTAGCAAAATGAATAACTAATTAAAAATGTGTTAAAAGAATGTTAAAACAAATATGTACATGATTCCATTATTCACATTGATTTTATATATTGAATTGGAGTGTAAAAAATAAATACAGTATCAATGCATTCTGCTAGTACAGTAACACCCTATCAGGCCATATTTAGAACAAATTACACTGACACAAGATGACCATATTGCATTTTGTTTTCAAATACATTATATATATATATATATATATATATATATATATATATATATATATATATATATATATATAGTTATAATTAGAAAATACTTTGCAAATCTCATTTAATTTCCTTCAAAATCAACATTTCCAATAGAAAACTACAGGTAAGTCGCGTAAGCTGCATTTCTTGTCAGTAGGATATTAGAATAGTAGCATCAATTAAAGCGGAGCTGCTTATAACTTCTAAACTGCAAATGACCAATACAATGCCCTACTAAATCTATCCGATGATAAGATATTAATACACAAACAGAACAAAAATAAATTAAATACAATCTCACCAACTCCAGAATAGGTTCTTCTGACTGAAAGCACAGCTAATGATTCTTTGCCAGCGTTTTATATGCTATTGTTTGCAAGGCATGCTATGATGACGTAACAATTGCCCAGTGTCACAGTGTCAGTATAACCATAACGATGATGAAGATGATGATGAAGAAGAAGATTATATCGCATAAACATGCGATATAATCTTCATCATCATCATCATCGTCATCGTTATACTGACACTGTATATGCATTGATAAATAAATAACGCGTGAAAAACATGAATTATTGAGTAATGCGTTTCACTTCCGGACTGACGTAAGTCACCCTCTACCCACAATGAAAAGCAACTGTCGTAAATATACAGCAGTACCATTATATGACAACATTCAGATTGTATTATAATACGATTAAATTGTGTTTAAATTGCCAAAATGCTGTTCTTTGGAAAATAAAAACAAAATACGTGATATTATCGTAAAAAACACACACATAATCAACTGTACATATACAAAGAATAGCCTACATTATATGTCACAACACATAGGCATATAACGAAATACCAGTTTATTTGTGGAATACAAATGAATGTGTCAAACACAAATATCTTCACGACTGTAATAGCCTACAGACACAATACTGCTAAGTGTATCTGTATAATAATGAATTCAAAAGATCTCACCGAGAGCTGATTCATTTTGTATACACGTCGGCTGTCTCGTCTGCCTGCACGGCAACGCCTGCGCTTTAATGTCCGCCATGTTCACTTGACACGTACAATCTAACCGCTCCTTCTGGGCTGTTCTGGGGTCCCAAATACCATGTTTTTATCATGTCCTTATTGCCAGAGTTTGTCCACACGGTCAAAACAAAAGAGCGATTTTCCAAGTTGCTGTAAAGGCTCTTGTTCTTTCCTTTATTATCCTTTTTGGGGGATCGCAAGATCTGTCGGTTGATGGCGACCTAAACCTCATTCAAACTCGTAAACTGGCCATAATCGCTGGCCCCACCCGCGAAACTCACGATTAATCGCCCGCGGTCCGCGCTTTCTGAGCTCGCTGGCTTGCCATACTCGCGACCAGGGTTGGCAGATTGGGGCGAAATCAAAGCCATGGGGGGAAAAATAGGGGAAAGATTTCATGGGGGATAATATTTTTCAGATGGGGGGATTCAGATTGAAATGGGGGATTTCTGTAATATTTTATTCATATTTTTCATTCTTTCTACTAGTTATGATTAGGGTTATGATTTCACTTCCTATGCAGACAGGCTTAAAGGGGCTGTAGAGTCAGGGAAGGAGAAGTGCAAGGCGATGCTGGTGCAGATGGCACATCAACTGAAGGCTCGACTGCCACCCAACATCAACATACTGGAAAAACTGGACATGCTGCACCCAAAAGAGGCATTATCACAGATCAAGAGACCCATCACAGCTATTGCGAACGAATTCCAGGTGGTATGCAAGCCAAGACATAGGAGGAACTGAACAACACTGGTCCAATTTAACCAACAAGGCCTGGAACAAAACAGCTGATGAGTCATCCTTCTGGATTGGGGTGTGCGAAGACACGGATGCTGCCGGGAACAAGCAGTATGGTAGTGAGCTTGCCCTCACCATGTTAACTCTACCAATTTCAACTGCAGCAATGGAACTACTTTCAGCACTGTCACACTGATGAAAACAAAACTAAGAAACAGACTTCAGTCCAAGACTTTGGAAAGTCTGCTGCAAGTCACATACTGCTCGGAGTGGAAGGGACAGGACTGCAGGAGCTTTCAGCCAACTCCACAGATGCTGCAGAAGTTGAACAGCAACATGTACAATGTCAGCAAGAACAGGGCTGTCTGGATGCTCTATTTGTGGAAGCCTAAGTTTGTAAAGCATTTTTCATTGGCAACTGCATTTATTCTCACATTTTATCCGTGCAAGGTATACCCAATAATACACACACAAAAAAAATGGTATTGTTTATTCACATTTACTTATGGGGGAAAATTTCTGAAAACAGTTGAAAATGGGGGATTTTTTTTCCACCAGTAGGGGAATTTTGAGAGAAGTGTCTGGCAACCCTGCTCACGACGTTACTGTTACTTCCTGTTATTAGCATCCGCTTTAGGCGTGCGGCGCACCAGCGTGTCTCCCAAATATAATTGTATACATAATAAAATGGATATTAATAACATTATATATTTCAATGCATTTTATTTTTTGCAATAAATGTACCCAGTCATATTGCTTATATGAATTATTTGGATGCGGTTTCATTACTGAGCATAAGGCAAACTCCTGAATGTTTCGGGGAGAGCAGAAACTACACAAGGTGTTCAACAAAACGCAACACAATATTTAATATATTGTGTTGCATATATATAATAAAGTACATTTGAGATATGGATGCTGTTTCCAAGAGGGTACTTTTCATTAGCATGTTATTTAATTTGCAAACATGTGCCTGTGTCGATTGCCGATATAGCCAGAATCATATAAGTGTGTGAGAGCAGCCAGTTTCTGAATGGGAAACCTGTGCCCTGGCACCGCTGCAGGAATTCAGAGCCCTTTAAACCACCGAGCGCAGCGCAGTCACATCAGGCTGCTGGTGCTTGACAGTCATACCCAGCTGATGTGTGTGGTGAATCCCAAGTGTATTCTGTGAAAGCAACTCCTGACTGTATATGAAATGATCTTCCCCAAGACTGCAGCTACCTTAAAGGCAAGGGGCTTCCCCTGCCTGCCATACGTTGTGGGTTTCTACCCCCAGCCTGGACTTATTTGTGATATTTATTGTTATTTATAACTCTAAAAGGCGTATCTTTAACAGTTATATATACACCTTACTATAACTCTGTTATGGTTCCATTAAGTAATAAAGAAGTATTTTCACCTTCAGCATTTCCTTTCATGTTTTATAGTTATTTCCATTGACATTCTTGCTAAATGATGCCATTATACACTCACCTAAAGGATTATTAGGAACACCTCTTCAATTTCTCATTAATGCAATTATCTAACCAACCAATCACATGGCAGTTGCTTCAATGCATTTAGGGGTGTGGTCCTGGTCAAGACAATCTCCTGAACTCCAAACTGAATGTCTGAATGGGAAAGAAAGGTGATTTAAGCAATTTTGAGCGTGGCATGGTTGTTGGTGCCAGACGGGCCGGTCTGAGTATTTCACAATCTGCTGAGTTACTGGGATTTTCACGCACAACCATTTCTAGGGTTTACAAAGAATGGTGTGAAAAGGGAAAAACATCCATTATGCGGCAGTCCTGTGGGCGAAAATGCCTTGTTGATGCTAGAGGTCAGAGGAGAATGGGCCGACTGATTCAAGCTGATAGAAGAGCAACTTTGACTGAAATAACCACTCGTTACAACCGAGGTATGCAGCAAAGCATTTGTGAAGCCACAACATGTACAACCTTGAGGCGGATGGGCTACAACAGCAGAAGACCCCACCGGGTACCACTCATCTCCACTACAAATAGGAAAAAGAGGCTACAATTTGCACAAGCTCACCAAAATTGGACAGTTGAAGACTGGAAAAATGTTGCCTGGTCTGATGAGTCTCGATTTCTGTTGAGACATTCAGATGGTAGAGTCAGAATTTGGCGCAAACAGAATGAGAACATGGATCCATCATGCCTTGTTACCACTGTGCAGGCTGGTGGTGGTGGTGTAATGGTGTGAGGGATGTTTTCTTGGCACACTTTAGGCCCCTTAGTGCCAATTGGGCATCGTTTAAATGCCACGGCCTACCTGAGCATTGTTTCTGACCATGTCCATCCCTTTATGACCACCATGTACCCATCCTCTGATGGCTACTTCCAGCAGGATAATGCACCATGTCACAAAGGTTGAATCATTTCAAATTGGTTACTTGAACATGACAATGAGTTCACTGTACTAAACTGGCCCCCACAGTCACCAGATCTCAACCCAATAGAGCATCTTTGGGATGTGGTGGAACGGGAGCTTCGTGCCCTGGATGTGCATCCCACAAATCTCCATCAACTGCAAGATGCAATCCTATCAATATGGGCCAACATTTCTAAAGAATGCTTTCAGCACCTTGTTGAATCAATGCCACGTAGAATTAAGGCAGTTCTGGGGGGGGGGGTCAAACACAGTATTAGTATGGTGTTCCTAATAATCCTTTAGGTGAGTGTATATGCACTGAAAGTGAAATGCACAACATGTACTCAAGAGGTAAATGCACATGAACGCATATAATCTATTCAGTATATAACCTGCTGTAGATGTGTGCAGGTGTTTGTGTGTGCATGTGAAAATCCAGGAAAAGAAAATTACAGAATAATGTTAAAACCACAGAACACACCATGGTGTACTTAATATTTTATTTCAGTGTATTAACATGAATGGTTTAATACAGAGCACATTTCATGTCAAAGTAATGTCATTAAGTTACATTGGGATGGCAAGTGTCATAGGCCTTGAAGTATAGTGTACTGTTCTCCGTATGCATTACTGTGCATATTTCAACACCTTCACATCAAGGAACCGGAAACACGATCTTCATTTCCACAGGGATCAATAACATGAAACAGCGTGAAACTGGACAACAAGACAACAATGTCTACATAAGAAATAATTCAATCTACTCTAAAGTAAAGGCTAGATACATCGGTATTTGAGTCGATGAAAGATAATTCACATATCTTACTACAATCTTAATGCATTTGTTTAAACAGCTACACTGAAAGATAGTATGAAATATTACTCCCACTAATCCCACTAACAACTAGCATAAGACTAGGCTAACAGCAGTTAAGCTAACACACTGTGTTTATCTACATCACAAAGTTAACTAAAGTATCCAAATTCACACCTAATAATATAAAATGAAAGACATATACAAAATGAATACAATATGTAGAGACAGAGCTGTATCAAACCATAAGCAGTTAACTGAAACAGGACACCTACAGCCCCACCAAGAATCGTTAGCCCCACCTTATCCCCACCATGGAACAACCAAGATAAAAAGGCAATAAAAAGGCAAACACAATGTTAGGGTACGTTGTCAAAAGTGTAGAATTTAAAACAAGGGCAGTGATGTTCAGACTGTACAATGCACTAGTTAGAGCTCATCTGGATACTGTGGACAGTTCTGGGCTCCACACTTCATGAAAGATATCGCTGCTCTAGAGGCAGTTCAGAGGAGAGCAACCAGACTTATTCCAGGTCTGAAGGGAATGTCCTACTGAGAGACTGAGGAACTGAACCTTTTCACCCTGGAACAGAGGAGACTACGTGGGGACTTGATCCAAGTCTTCAAAATCATGAAAGGCATCGACCACATCAAACCAGAGGAGCTTTTCCAGATCAGCAGGGACACACGCACCCGGGGACACAAATGGAAATTGGGCTTCGAGGCATTCAAAATGGAAAACAAGAGACACTTCTTCACACAGAGAGTCGTAACAAACTCCCCAGCGATGTGGTAGAAGCTGAAAGTTTGTAAATAAATAAATGTAAAAAAGAAGGATGCTAATACACGTGTATTTAAAGTATAACTTTTTTAATGCATATAAGCAAAGTGCATATAAATGTAACAATTCAAAACGAATGCAATCTGACAGACAAAATAGAATATTGCATCATATAATCATTTTCCAGCTGTTGTTTTCACAGCTGTCCTTCCTCTCTCTCCTCGGCTGCTGTGAGTGAGTTGGAATTAGTTAATTCTATTCATGTAAATATTTTGATTATTCATATCTTAATTTGTTTATATGTTTATAAATAGATTCGGGTCCTCTGCTGTGCGAGCTGGCTCTTAGACATATGAGAAGCATACACTATATACTGAGGCTGCATACACTTTTATTATGTATTTAACATTTTCTTTGCTTCAAATCCAAATCACATTTTAAACCATGTGGCTGAGCCTGCGACTCACAAAACTACCTCGGGTAGTCGTTGAATCCATCCAATCAAATTGCAAAGAGGAGGACGAGTCCGCTTTCAACCGCCCTGCAGGTTTGAAAGAGCGACGGAGGGAATTCGTTTTGAAGGAGGAGAGAAGGATAGAGCCTGTATAACACTATAATACTGCACTTAATACAATGATTAAAACAGTATAACACTGTATGCATGTACGTGTATATGTTTAATATTTAGCTGATTCATCTGTGCAACATTAATCATACAATTGTGCATCGAGTGGCTACATATGTACGCTGTTAATGTAAGAACCTACAGCATACGGTCTTGCAGTTTTTTTAACATACATGAACACTACTTTAAAGGCTGCATTCAAGCCTGTATTCATACCAATGCAGTCCTTTCTGAGTTCAGTCACACATATGACATATATTCACAATATTCAGTGAAGCTGCGTTTATATTGCATGCAGAGCAGACGCACTGCAATACCCGAGCTCTGAATCTGTGTGAAAACCCCGGTCATCAATACAGCGGTGTAGGCGAGTATATTACCCCAGGTACCCGTGCTTTACGATTACCCCAGGCCAGTCAATAAAGCTTTTCTGACACACCTGTCTGTGATAGTAAAACTAGATGTGCGCTATATTTAACCACATCCATGGCATTGAAACGTGCATTGACATACAGGCTATGGTATAGAGGACAGGAATGACAAACGCTTTCATGAAAGACCTGCTGCTCATACAGGACACGAACTTGAGGTAATGTAGTCTACGTACTCCGTTTTATGCACAATTGTATGATTAATGTTGCACAGATCAATCAGCTAAATATTAAATATACACGTAAATGCATAGTGTTATACTGTTTTAATCATTGTATTAAGTGCAGTATTATAGTGTTATACAGGCTCTATCCTTTCCTTCTCTCCTTCAAAACTAATTCCCTCCATCGCTCTTTCAAACCTGCAGGGCAGTTGGAGGCGGATCCTCATAGACTGTGATGCTTGATTGGTTGAAAGCAGACTCCTCTTCCTTGCAACCTAATTGGATAGATTAGTTTGAGTAGTTTTGCAAGTCACAAACCCTCAGGGATCAGCCATTTTGGCATTAACCATCGAACGGTTCACCGCACCAGCACCATCGTCATCTGGGGTTGTTGTCCAGGCATCGGCATCTCAGCGGTGTCACAGGCCTGCAGAGAGAGCGAGACGGAGCCAGTCCGGTGCATGTGGAAAGCTAAAACTCAAACATCTGTACTCTAGAGACCAGCGTGTCTAGGCCGGGCTTTGCTCCTCAGGAGGCAGAGAGCAGGTCTGAGGTGAGGGTCCGAGGACCTCCGGGCCAAGCATGTTCTCCTCCTCTGTCCCGGAGGCTCTAATTCCCATCATCTCAGGGATTCTTTCCATGACATTTTCCCTCGTGGTATGGGACTGCTGGAGAGTCAGGCCGTGGAGCAGCTGCTCCTGTCCTCCGAACCTGCAACGCTGTCTGAAGCTGTGGCATCTGCCCTGAGGTGGCCAGAGCAGGTTCGTTTCTCTTGTGCTGGCGGTTGGGCGGTTGTCCCCTTGTCGGACTCCTGTGCAGAGCCACTGCCTGTCTTGGTTTTTGATACTCTTTCTATTCGAGCCAGTGCCAGATCTAATGCACCCTCCAGCTGCAATAGTTCTGGGTCTCGCACTTTCACCCCATTCCCATCGCCATCTGCGAGATGCTCTCCGTCACGATGCTGTTCAGCCTGGGGTTTATCGAGGTCCCGATCTCCCTTTCAGCGGGTGTTGGCAAGGCGGGTCTGTTCTTCTGCTCAGGAGGGCGGTTCACCATGGCGGGGCCCGATGTTCTGGACTCTACAACTCTTGAGAGTCGAGGCAGAAGCCCCACTCCCTCCTCCAGCAAAAACAACGACAACGGGCCCCGTCATGGTGAACTGCCCCCCTGAGCAGAACAACAACAGATCTGCCTTGCCAGCACCGACAGGAAGAGACAGCAGAGCTGCGGGAGGCACTGGGCCGAGGGACGTCGTGGCAGAGACCGTCTCACAGATGAAAACTGCCCCCCCGGCAGCAACAGGACGGGGGATGAGAAGGGAATCCCAGAATCGTTGCAGCTGTAGAGTGCATTAGATTGGGTGCTGGATCGGACAAAAGGAAAAGCAAATCCAAAACAAGCAGTGGCTCTGCACAGGGGTCCGACAAGGGGACAACCGCCCAACCGCAAGCACAAAAGAAACGAACCTGCTCTGGCCACCTCAGGGCAGATGCCACAGCTTCAGACAGCGTTGCAGGTTCGGAGGACAGGAGCGGCTGCTCCACGGCCTGACTCTCCAGCAGTCCCATACCTCGAGGGATAAGGTCATGGAAAGAATCCCTGAGATTATGAGAATTAGAGCCTCCGGGACAGAGGAGGAGAACATGCTTGGCCCGGAGGTCATCGGACCCTCACCTCAGACCTGCTCTCTGCCTCCTGAGGAGCAAAGCCCGGCCTAGACACGCTGGTCTCTAGAGTACAGATGTTTGAGTTTTAGCTTTCCACATGCACCGGACTGGCTCCTTCTCGCTCTCTCTGGAGGTCTGTGACACCGCTGAGATGCCGGTGCCTGGACAACAACCCCAGATCACGATGGTGCCGGCGCGGTGAACCACAGCCTGCAGAGAGGGGAGATTACACCAGTGACAAAGAGCCGGTCCGGAGTGAAACAGCACTGGAAGCAGAGACAGAGAGCCTCTCAGGCAGAATCACTATATAATGAGATGCACACATTTAATCATGGGGGCCAAACAGGCCATAATATATCAGATTGTGTGCATACTATACTGGATCACAATTATGTATGTATATTGTATTGGTTTGTGTGTGTACTGTATTGGTTTGTGTGCGAAATGATTTCATGCATGAAAGTGCTTTTGTGCAGCAATACACATCTTGTAGACCAAAATGCACATTTCGTTCACATAATTCCCGTTTTGTCACACAAAATGACCTTTATTTGCACATAATGAGTATATTCTACATATACTGCATGATGTGGATACAGTATATCCACATCATGAGTTTGTCCTCCTAAATACTTGCTGTGGATGAAAAGTAAAATGCACGTTGCCTTCCGTGGACCGAATATACACCCGAGTCTGCATTATGTCCACAAAATGATGTCCTGTGCACATAATGTAAGAGTTGCATTTCATTTTGTGGACGAAATGAAAACCCTCTTTCATAATGTCCTCCACGAAATGAACTGCAGATACTGTTCTTTTCCTGACAAAATAGGAATTGTGAACAAAATGTACATTTTGGTCGACAAGATCTGTATTGCCGCACAAAAACGCTTTCATGCATGAAATTTTGTCTGACACAAACAGCGCCCCATAACTGTCAACCATAGACACGGTGTGAACAATATTAAAAAAGTAATCTGTGATGTCTCGCTCAGATGACATGTCAAGTCATTCAGTAATGTGTTGCTTGAGGACAAAGCTCGCACTGCTGCTTCCGCCTTGATTTCCCTTCGTCCCTAGTCCTGCCCCGCCCAGTTGACTCACGTGAACAACCGATATGGTACTCACACAAACCATAACAGTACTCACACAAACCAACATAGTACTCACACAAACCATTACAGTACTCACACAAACCAACATAGTACTCACACAAACCATTACAGTACTCACACAAACCATTACAGTACTCACACAAACCAACATAGTACTCACACAAACCATTACAGTACTCACACAAACAAACATAGTACTCACAGAAACCAATACAGTACTCACACAAACCAACATAGTACTCACACAAACCATTACAGTACTCACACAAACCAACATAGTACTCACACAAACCAATACAGTACTCACACAAACCAACATAGTACTCACACAAACCATTACAGTACTCACACAAACCCACACAAACCAACATAGTACTCACACAAACCATTACAGTACTCACACAAACCAACATAGTACTCACACAAACCAATACAGTACTCACACAAACCAACATAGTACTCACACAAACCATTACAGTACTCACACAAACCCACACAAACCAACATAGTACTCACACAAACCATTACAGTACTCACACAAACCAACATAGTACTCACACAAACCATTACAGTACTCACACAAACCAACATAGTACTCACACAAACCAATACAGTATGCATGCAAAGTTGTGAACCAAATATAGTATGCACACAATCTGATGTATTATGGCCTGTTTGGCCCCCATAATACTGAGATGAACGCACTATATTCTGAGACACAATCTGGAGTGTGTATAGTGTATGTACCATGGGGTGAATTATGTCCCTAACGGCGCCCCCCCATACTACTGCCTGGAATTCCAACACGTTGAAACGGAGAGCCCCTCGGGGGGAGGGGCCGGGCCCATGCATTAGGCCTGCAGGAAGCGGACCATGGCTTCTGCTGCCTTCTTCTTGACCCTTGAATCTTGGTCCTTTAGAAGGCGAGAGAGACCTGTGACGAGAGGAAAATGCTGTAGATACACTTTGCTTGGCAGATTCACTGATGAATGATAGGGTCTCAAATCAAAAGCTTTTGATTCTTTCATGTTTTATAAACTGTGAAAACTTCTGGCATCAGAGTAATAGCAAAAACACTGCCGTCAAAGTGATGAACTAGAGACGTTCACGTACCTTTGTTGAGTCTCATCCTAGGAATTAAGTTGAAGAAGCCTTTCTCCATCTTCTCAAGAAGAGCCCCTGACACAGAAGAACAACAGGTGTGAGACAGTGCGACTGCTTTACATAGTGGGACAGAAGCTTTCTTGACAGAGCTCTGTTGCTCTGGCTCTCTTACCGATGAACACAGCAGCACTCGCTCTGAGCTCTGGGTCACGGCTCTTCTGGTAGCGTAGGACAACGTCCCGGTACACCCCCATCGCACCGGGGAAGGTCTGTTGCTAAGAGTAAAACAACATCTATCAGCGGAAATACAAGAACCAGTGGTCTGAAAACAGCATCAGACAACCAGGCTTGGAAAACATTCCCACACATGATGAGCGGAACCCAAACAGAATGCCAAGAGGAAAGTCGTGAACAGCGACTTACAAGGACAGCGGTCACCTCCTTGATGAAGGAGGGGAGTTCCAAGGGCACTCGTCCAAAGTGCTCCTCAATCAGACTGGTGAAGGCTGTGCGATTCAGAGCTGGCGCACACTGCTGCAGAGTCCGCTGGCAGGCCTGGGGGGGGAAGAGTCATATCACACTGAGTAATACAAAGAGAGCTGCCATTTGTTCTTTGCTCAGAGGTCGTCAGGTTGGCTGTATGGTCTTTACCCCCGTTATATTCAATTTCCACATGGTGCCATTTAAAAACATACCACTGTGGGTCTTCACTGCCCAGCGTATTTACCTGGGAGACTGCTGGGTTGGAGTCCTCGAGGTGGAGCAGCAGCCTGGCCAGGGAGCCGTGACACTGCTTCTTTAATACTTCATTCCCAACAGCCCTCTTCACTAGCGCTCCCAGCAGAACCACCGTGGCCCTGCGGATCTCCGGGTCCGCCTGCAACACAAGCACATGGACAGACGCGGCACGTCAGCACTGGCCTGTCCTCATTCGGTAATACAGCTTGAAGTAAATGAGTAGAAAGGCGTACGAGGAGCTACACTTAAACTCCACAGAAGAATGTGGTCGACATCACAGCGAGTGGGAGATTGACCAGATCCAAGAAAAAACATAATCTTCACAATGAAACCAAGGAAACATTCTAAGACATACCTTTTCTATGCAAACCTTTGCCTGGTGGTAAACTTTGGGGATAAGTTTCTTGACTGTTCCATTCTCACAAAACTGGAGGCTGGTGCCCAAACCAGAGATGGCCCTCAAGATAACTGGCTTTCCTTGCTCCTCCGACATGGAAAGGGCACCGGTCATCTGCTCCAGTTGCTTTGTAGCGTATCTGTGAATCTGAGCAGAGAAGAGGGCCGTGCTCAGCCTCCATCTACACACATATGCTGTCAACCGACCAGAGACTCATCCAATTCCGACATTAGACTCCAAAACTACTCTAGTCATTTCTCTTTACCTCCTTCTTGGGCAGAGTCTGCAGCCCTCGCACTGCCAGACTGTCAATGTCCTCCAAGGACTCTCCACAGATCGCCAACAGCCTCTCCATGACGCCTGGTGACCAGATGTGATCAGTCAGGTGTGGGTGTTGCAGAAGCTTTGAAAAGGGAAGACATGGGTAAGTCTGAGACACTGCAGGATCAATTGCTTGGAGCAGGAAGACATTTAAAAGCGTTTGAAAAGATCACGAAAATCCTGCTGGAGAAAGGACTGCATCGGACTGCAATACTGTGCCGGACAAAATACATTCATTTTTTGGGGAATAAATACATGCAAACATGTATGACTATGATCAAACATCCTGGAGTGAAATTAAATGTCCCAATGTCTTGAGAAATCTCTCAAAATACTTTAAATGTCTATAGTTTAATACTGAGTAACTTATGGATCCCAAAGTGTTGTAGCTGTATTTATATATACATTTATTAGTTGTTCTTAAGAAACTACATATACAGGCTGTGACTGTATATTTAGTACTGTATATTTCATGATATGCTAAGAGGCTACACAGGACAGATTTAAACACACGCCCACTTTATTTAATAATGCAATTTTATTCTCCCACAGATGGATAATAAGGGAAATATCTAGGATATTTAAGGTATATTATTAACTAGATGAAATGGGAATAGATGCGACAATTTTCTAACAAATACCATCATGTTTTTAAGTGATGTAATTTGTTTTATAAATATTTTTTCATTACGTCCTGGTTTCTACACCTTTGGTGTCTCACATTCACTTCCTAGGGCAGCTGTACCTCACGGCAATGAATATAAACTCTGGCGTACAGTTACAGTTACACGGTTACAGCCCGGCCATGCGGAGGTGCACCTAAACGTGGCCAGTGGAAACGAAGTATAATTTGGTTATATGAAAGTCCGGGGAGATGACACTCACAGCAGAGAAGAAATCCACCACGCAGATCTTCTGGCTCTCTCCCATGCTGCTGTACCGCTCACAGAGGGAAGTTACCACAGCAGGCATGCCAGGGGCATCGAACCTCAACAGCGCCCTGTCGTTCAACAGAACAAAGTAATTTATTTTGCAACTTTTTCTCTAGCTAATTACGGTTTATCCATTTGTCCCTGCTAGGGGTTTGATTATTATCAACCTGGATGAGTCGTCTAAAATTGCCCTCTGAAAGGGTGTCTATGGAAAGTTGGTGGCCCTATTAATCATGTATTAATAAATGTCTGTAGGACAGTTCTTTGGATCTGCTCGGGGCCTAATGCTTGAGCCCAGCTTGTCTTACCTGGTCAGCAGGAAGATCCCCTCAGGCTCCCGACCTGGTTCCCTGAGCAGTTCCCATACTCTGTCCCGGTCCATGTGCTGAAGGACATCGCTCAACTGTGCTTGAGACAGCACAGCCTTCAGGGCGTCCACAGCGGTGCTGGAGAGAGAGCGGGACCATATCACTGGACTGGGCGTCGGAGAAAAATTTGTGCAAGTATAATAACGGACGACAGTTTTCTGGTGTGATTCACCGCTGGCTCCCCAACACAAACTCTTACCTCCTGACACTGAGGCCTGCGTCCAGAGCTGGACTCTCAGGACCCAGAAGGGGCAACAGGCCAGCGAAGAGCTCCACAAAGTGCGTGTTCAAAGCCTCCAGGCTGTTCTCAGACAGGAAGTCCACTACAGCACGGGCCTGACCAAGGCAAAGAGAAGCAGATTCAAAACGAGTCCAGAAGGGACAGTTCCGGGCCGTGCCCTCGTCATGTTGGGCTTTCTAGTCACTTACCGCCACGGCTTGCCCTGTACTAGCCAAGGCCATCAGCTCGCTCAGTGGCCAGAGACCCCTGCTGATGGCCAGGATGGCCCCCCACAGCTTGACACACCACTTCTGCTGCTGAACGGTGCTGGAAAACAATCAAACATGCATTATGTGCTGACCTACAGTAAGTGACTGACCGTCTCTCCCCCTTAATAGGAAAGAGAGGCCGACACACGATAGAATTAAGCTTGGGATCATGAGCAGGTGGACATTGCGTGGCTCTGATTGTCTAGGTAATCCAGGATAACTGCGTGAGTCGTGACATCTGACAAATAACGAAGGCATGATTGTCGAAGCTTTTTAAAAAACATTTTACAAGGTGTGGGACTTCAATCATGTTTGATCCCTCAGAGAATGTTCTTCACAGGCCAGTTTAGATTCATAAATCCCACCTGTCAGCAGACGAGTAGTTGATGAGGGAGTTGACGACCGTCACACTGTCCAGTCGGAACAGTTGGAGAACACCCTCCTTCGCGCTCTCTCTCACCCTCTCTTCCGCATCCCTCAAGCCCAGAAATGCATGGAGCACCTGAGGAAGCTATAGCACAAAGGAGAGAGCAGGTTATAATCCAAAAATGGTTTCCCTGCATACACTCCTATTTCTGCCTGCAAAAGATTCTATAAAAAATCAGATTGGAGGACTTCTAAGGCTCTTATTCCCTAACAGGGTTGCTGCATATTGGGTTGGGTGGTTCAAGCTGCAAGACAGACGTGTGGCCTGAGCTGAACTTGCTGTCCAGCTGACCAGAAGCCCAAACACTTGCTATACAGAAGTTCAGAGCTGTAACTGACGCTATAACATTAAAGCACTGTTCCTCTCACCAATCCAGTGAGCTCAGTGGGGTGAGCTTCCAAGATGCTGCACAAGAGAGTGCAGGACCCCTGGGCAGAGCTGGTCTGGTTGTCTTTGAGTCCTTGACGCAAACCCTCAATCAGTCTCTCCTTCTCCTGCCGAGGGAAACACTTGCCGACGATCTGAAACACAGGAACGCACTCACCGCTCAGTCATCAACCCAGCGCAGACACTCTTAAAGTCACCGTCAACTCATTAGACTATGCAGTTGCTACAAGCGTGTTACAGACGTGCCTCAGCGCATGACTCTGGAATCTGTAGAAGGCAGACTGTAGACACGACTTTTTTATTGCTATTCTTTGTAGGCACGGTTTTACCTGGAGGAGAGCAGCACAGGTGTCCGGGACAGAGCGGCTCCGTTCAATACATCGGATCAGGTCTTCCAACTTGTTCCTGCCAAATTCAAAACCTGTAAAGAAAAAAAAAATGAAAACCTAAAACTTTGTACACTGATAGAAACAGACACACAATGTAAAGTGCAAACTAATTACTGTCTGCAGTACTTTACAGAACTGATCACTTCATAGCAACACACTCAGTACCTCCTGTACGCAGCCAATGGTCCAGAAGGACTCTGATGCAATGTGCTGCCTTTCCCCTGATCACCGGCTCCGGGTCAAAGCATCGTGGAACTAGGGATGCCAGCAGTTGGCCTAATGGGAAGCTCCCTTGCACCTGTTGAAAAGAACAGACACCCGGAGATCAGTGCAAAGCCCAGTTTCATGCCCCAGCATCGCCACCCTCAAAGACACCCGCCCACCGTGTGAAAATCAACATGGAAACACCGAGCCACACTGAGAGGCCTGAATCCTGGCTCACCTGCATGGATTCAGCCTCCATCCAGTAACCTTCCAGGAGAGCGGTGATCATCGCCATGGCCCTAATTCGTTTGACATCAATTACAGACAAGCCCAATGCCTGCAGCGGCTGAGGAGGGAGGGATGACAGGGGGGGGGGGAGAGAGAGGGAGACAGAGGGGAGGGAAAAAAAGTGAACAGAAAAACACATTTAAAAGATTTATCAATGTAAGGGCTTAACTCTTTAAGGAACAGAGGGACACAAGCTATGACTTATATAGAAATGTTAGGTTGATTTCAAGATTTGAGGTCATAATTTGTACAAGGATACAGTGATCTGTCCAGCCTAACTGACTGAATCAGCCCATCTACGCAATCAGCCTTGCCCCGTCTCTTGAACAGCCCAAAACTCGATGGTCACTCTGCTTTAAGGCAAGGTAAAGGGTCTCACCTTCAGCAGCTCCAGGAGGGTGTCGGGGGTGAAGTCCAGCCGTAGCATGGCTCTGAGCAGGGCAGAGAGACTCCTTGCATTGGCAGAGTACACCTCCTAGACAAGACAGCAATCAAATACAATGTACACTATCTGTGTGACAGATGTGAATGGAACATTTGTAATCACATTCATGTCGATATATTCATGTGAACAGTTCTTGATGACGATGAGCACTACTACACTCTTACAACTCTGAGTATTGTAGACAATCTCTCCTCCCTGGACTCCTGTTTCTCGCAGGAGATACAGCACAGATGATTGCATAGTATTGTTCATTCACCAACATTATTATTATTATTAAACACTGAGAAATGTTATTTTCAGCTTTGGAAATGTTTAAATATTCATTATCAATTGAAAGTGTCAAAACAGATCCTTACCTGGAGTGAATCCCCATTGGGGGCCAGCCAGGGAAGAGTTAAGACATCCTCGACAATCAGCCACACAAGATGCAGCTGCTGTCTCCTGAGGAAGGGCTTGGCTCGGCTGGGGAAACGAGAGAGAGTGTGCGGTTATAGGAACTTCAGCAGAGCACACAAATCTAATCCATGTTGCTTTAAATTGATAATTTCAGCCAAAACATTGAACTAATGAAACCCATCACATTTTCATAATACAAGACCCACCCAAATTCTGGTCTAGGTTTTCTATACCCATTTACTGTGAGGCTTGTTAGTCAACAGAACACATTTCAGGGTTCTCAATGTTTTAGGCGAGTGGTGCGTCACATGGGGGAAAAGAAACCAGGCCCTGACTGACTATCAAGAGTTGAAACACATCTCAGTCATGTGGCTACAGGGACAGTTACCTCAGGATGGTGCACGTGTCCAGCGCCCGCTGGCAGAGGGACGGGCTGGAACTGTCTGTGGGCCGATCCTTGATCAAGGTCTGAGGGGGTGGAAAAAAACAGGTTTCTGACACTTTCACATCATGGTATTTGTGACTGATGACACAACATACTTAAGGCGGTGCCAGTGCCAGGTGACAATACTCACAGGAGACTGATCTTTCCCAGCACACAAGGAAACCCTACTTACCACCAGCTCACCCAGAAGCTCCTCTTTGAAAGGGAAGGTGAGTCCAGCGTCCTTGACTGTCCGTGCCATGAGGCCGAGACTGACGCACACGCTCGCTCTGACTGTGGGGTCCTGGGTGAGAAAGAGCACAGCATCTCAGTCTCTGGAGGTTGTCATGCACAATCACACTGGTTTCCTTGTTTAAGATATCTTTTGCCTACCTCGGACCTGAAGAAGGCACTCATTTTGGGCAAAATGTCAAACTCAAGGACCTCTGCAACGTCTGATTTAGGGCTCATGCGGGCTATGAACCCATAGCACAGTACCACTCTGCTGAGCACATTGGTCTGCCGGAGAAAATGGATAAGGTTAACCAAGATTGGAGGAACTTCATTTGGACTTGAAGGCAATTGCTAAATACTATATGAAAACAGAAAGATACAGGAGAACATGAAACAGAACATACAATGATCAAATGTTAATTTACCCAGGACTGTAACATGTACAGATCCATCTGGGCTTAAATAGTGTCAGCAGTTTCACATCTTAAAAAACACAATTGCTATTCTGTAGGCATGTGTGAACAAAAACGATTTTGTACCTCATTCCTGAAGTCTCCCTCCAAGTTTGGGATGGAGACAGGCATCTCAGAGAGTCCGACAGAAATGATTGACACTATCAATCTCTCAACATCAGGAAGTGGTTCGTTTCTGGCCACTGTCTCCACTGCCTCGAGAATCACAAGGCGATCTTCTGAAGCCACCTATTGCAAGAGGAAGAAAAGGAAAAAAATAATACCCTCTGTGTTGGTTTCCAGTCCGGGCAAATGACAGATTGACAGTCTTATACTAACTTTAGATTACTTTGATCTTCATTTGAACCCTGTTCTTTAAAACAGTCCAGTGAAATGATACATATTTGGACAGTGACACACTTTTTTAGCTCTGTACCCCAGCCTATTGGATTTTACCGTGTAGGAATTACGGCCCTTTTCATACATTGCCCCCCATTTTAGGGGATCAGGTCATGGTCATTGGTCAAATCCAATGTGCTGGAGTACAGAGCTAAAACAACAAAAATGGTGTCAATGTCCAAATACTTGTGTGCTGCACTGTATATGCAAGTGTATACTTAATACATTAAAAAAAAAAAATATATATATATATATATGTAGTGTTATGTTGGGTGTATTTGGATAAGAGCATTTGGGCTCTGAGCTGAAGCACTGATCTAAAGAAGACCTCTCCCCCCCAAAGTTATCAGATTTCCTTAGCTCATCAGCTTGGAACTGGTTTGCATCAAAGTGACAGTTTTGGGGAGGATGGCACCGAGAAGAGGCCAAATAGTTTGGAATTCTGCTATGAGATGTCTGGAGAAAGGGGCCTGTAGGTGATAAAAACTCTTTGAAGTGGATGAGAGCCGAAATCCCGACATAGAGCTACGAACCCAGGCCAACCGGCATTTCCAAAAGATGGCATGGATTGACATCAGTCATAAATCAAGCCCCCCTCCAATAGGACACTGGGGGCTGAAACCGAAATCCAATCTCAAGAACTCAGGAACCAATCACCTATTGATCTGACAGACTATAAGGAACAGCGGACAGTCTTTCTTTCTCTCTCTCTCTCTCTCACCTAAACCAGAAACTCGCTGCCACAGCTCAACCTGTAGCTCTGTTGCCAGAACCAGAACCAGAACCCAACTAAGTCTTTGCCGGCAACAGAAGAGTTAAACTGGGAGAAGGAGATTGAGCCGTACGAAGAATTCTTTTAAAGGACTTTATTAAATAAAGAACTTTACAGACTGCGCTGCCCGCCTGTGCCCACCTGATCAGTGGAGTTTTACAGCTGGACAATTGACTAAGTCGACTGTATACGAAAGTGTCAGTCATTTAAATAGCTATTTGAGTCTTAAGAAACTTGACCCTTGGAACGAACAGGGCCCTGCTTTCCTCAAAGACTTCGTCTTCAAGTAACTACGGTGGAACCCCTGCTTACAAAGAAGATTTTGTGCACAACCTTGGAGCCTTCAAACCAGTGGAAAATCTGTTTGGAAACGACTCTACATTCACGAAACCCCAACTTCCAGGTGCATCGACTGAGTGGAAGTTCTTGGACAAAGCCGAACCGGACTGCCTTTGTTCCAAACCACACGGACCTCGTGCCGTGTGCTGTTATCTGAGCCCGAAGACAGAGAGGCCTCTCTGCGACGAAGTTCAGATAAGTTTAACAGTTTGGAGTTCGTGATTCATGACATTTGAGAAATCAATTCGAAATTTTAATCTGTGATTCATAACTCTAGAATGTGTAATATCATTTAGTTTTCTTAAATATAAATGTGTGTTGCATTAAACTGTTTTGTTGATAATTTTAGAAATAAAATCTGTCAACGCCGAGAAATATCTTCTCAATCCTGTTTAACTGTTTAGTCTGAAATTGACACAAGTTAATAGACATTAGATTATTGGTGGCCCTGCCTATCCTTAATCATTGAATAATAATCAGTTAAGAGAAATTGTGGTAACAAGTAACGATAGGATCTTTCTCGGCACCTAAACGTAAATGAGACTGATATATATATAACGAGAAGTTACCTGACATAAACACTAACCTGCGTAGTTATTTAATGTCTGACTAATAATACTAACGAGAGACTCACCTTCGTATTACTAACCGGTATTGTAGTCAATGTGTTTATAACCTTTTTTGTTTAACGATTTGTGTTATCATATGCGATCCCATGGTCTTTGATTTGGTCACGGAAGTGATTTGTCTTTGATTTGTTGATCTAGAGTTGAATTTTAATTAGTTTTTCCCTTTTGTATAATTAGTGTAGTGCTACATTTAGTCTTTGTTTTGAATACATTTGACAATTTATATCTTTGGAATTGGTGTCTGCGTCCAATTATTACAGAAATTGAGTTCTACAAGATTCCAGGATTCGTGATAAGGTGATACTATAAATTCACTTCTTTAATTGAAATTTATAAGTGTACCTTACGCTACACATATATACATATATATATATATATAAATGCATCAAAAAGTGTGTGGGGGGTAAGCTTTGTTGAGGCTGTACTTTACCTGAGGTTTGTTGGCCAGGTACTCCTCAAAGAATGGCAACTTATTTCGAAGACATTTCTCGAGGCAGTCTAACTGACTTTGAAGGTCCGCTTCCTCATCTGCATCACAGGAAGAAGAAGTGTTGCCTGGAAGAGAGACGCACATCAGTTCTGTCAGAAGATATTCAGACACAGTGACTGTACTCCCGATGTTCATTTTGATTCCCTATGCCTATGCCACCAGGGAATTATGGCTGTCTTCGCACTTCAGAGATTGGGTGGGTATTATTAAACAAAAGCCCATGTTTAGTTGTGTTCTTTATTTAAAAGTTATCTTACAGAATAGGTCAAGCGAAGGAGAATGACAGACTCCTACAGAAACACATGGCATCCCAAAGCCGTTACATAATAAAAACATTTTACCTTGTTTTACCATCCTCTTCATTTGTTATTCTTCTGCATAATACAATATAAAAACACAGTTAAGCAAAGCAAAAACAAATTTAAGCAACGGACTAATTTGTTAAATCATTGAGAACCCGTGCAAATGAGGGTGATATACTCATTAGCAAAATGAATAACTAATTAAAAATGTGTTAAAAGAATGTTAAAACAAATATGTACATGATTCCATTATTCACATTGATTTTATATATTGAATTGGAGTGTAAAAAATAAATACAGTATCAATGCATTCTGCTAGTACAGTAACACCCTATCAGGCCATATTTAGAACAAATTACACTGACACAAGATGAACATATTGCATTTTGTTTTCAAATACATTATATATATATGTTATAATTAGAAAATATTTTGCAAATCTAATTTCATTTCCTTCAAAATCAACATTTCCAATAGAAAACTACAGGTAAGTCGCGTAAGCTGCATTTCTTGTCAGTAGGATATTACAATAGTAGCATCAATTAAAGCGGAGCTGCTTATAACTTCTAAACTGCAAATGACCAATACAATGCCCTACTAAATCTATCCGATGATAAGATATTAATACACAAACAGAACAAAAATAAATTAAATACAATCTCACCAACTCCAGAATAGGTTCTTCTGACTGAAAGCACAGCTAATGATTCTTTGCCAGCGTTTTATATGCTATTGTTTGCAAGGCATGCTATGATGACGTAACAATTGCCCAGTGTCACAGTGTCACAGTGTCAGTATAACCATAACGATGATGATGATGATGATGATGAAGAAGAGTATATCGCATAAACATGCGATATAATCTTCATCATCATCATCATCATCATCGTCATCGTTATACTGACACTGTATATGCATTGATAAATAAATAACGCGTGAAAAACATGAATTATTGAGTAATGCGTTTCACTTCCGGACTGACGTAAGTCACCCTCTACCCACAATGAAAAGCAACTGTCGTAAATATACAGCAGTACCATTATATGACAACATTCAGATTGTATTATAATACGATTAAATTGTGTTTAAATTGCCAAAATGCTGTTCTTTGGAAAATAAAAACAAAATACGTGATATTATCGTAAAAAACACACACATAATCAACTGTACATATACAAAGAATAGCCTACATTATATGTCACAACACATAGGCATATAACGAAATACCAGTTTATTTGTGGAATACAAATGAATGTGTCAAAAACAAATATCTTCACGACTGTAATAGCCTACAGACACAATACTGCTAAGTGTATCTGTATAATAATGAATTCAAAAGATCTCACCGAGAGCTGATTCATTTTGTATACACGTCGGCTGTCTCGTCTGCCTGCACGGCAACGCCTGCGCTTTAATGTCCGCCATGTTCACTTGACACGTACAATCTAACCGCTCCTTCTGGGCTGTTCTGGGGTCCCAAATACCATGTTTTTATCATGTCCTTATTGCCAGAGTTTGTCCACACGGTCAAAACAAAAGAGCGATTTTCCAAGTTGCTGTAAAGGCTCTTGTTCTTTCCTTTATTATCATTTTTGGGGGATCGCAAGATCTGTCGGTTGATGGCGACCTAAACCTCATTCAAACTCGTAAACTGGCCATAATCGCTGGCCCCACCCGCGAAACTCACGATTAATCGCCCGCGGTCCGCGCTTTCTGAGCTCGCTGGCTTGCCATACTCGCGACCAGGGTTGGCAGATTGGGGGGAAATCAAAGCCATGGGGGGAAAAATAGGGGAAAGATTTCATGGGGGATAATATTTTTCAGATGGGGGGATTCAGATTGAAATGGGGGATTTCTGTAATATTTTATTCATATTTTTCATTCTTTCTACTAGTTATGATTATGTTATGATTTCACTTCCTATGCAGACAGGCTTAAAGGGGCTGTAGAGTCAGGGAAGGAGAAGTGCAAGGCGATGCTGGTGCAGATGGCACATCAACTGAAGGCTCGACTGCCACCCAACATCAACATACTGGAAAAACTGGACATGCTGCACCCAAAAGAGGCATTATCACAGATCAAGAGACCCATCACAGCTATTGCGAACGAATTCCAGGTGGTATGCAAGCCAAGACATAGGAGGAACTGAACAACACTGGTCCAATTTAACCAACAAGGCCTGGAACAAAACAGCTGATGAGTCATCCTTCTGGATTGGGGTGTGCGAAGACACGGATGCTGCCGGGAACAAGCAGTGTGGTAGTGAGCTTGCCCTCACCATGTTAACTCTACCAATTTCAACTGCAGCAATGGAACTACTTTCAGCACTGTCACACTGATGAAAACAAAACTAAGAAACAGACTTCAGTCCAAGACTTTGGAAAGTCTGCTGCAAGTCACATACTGCTCGGAGTGGAAGGGACAGGACTGCAGGAGCTTTCAGCCAACTCCACAGATGCTGCAGAAGTTGAACAGCAACATGTACAATGTCAGCAAGAACAGGGCTGTCTGGATGCTCTATTTGTGGAAGCCTAAGTTTGTAAAGCATTTTTCATTGGCAACTGCATTTATTCTCACATTTTATCCGTGCAAGGTATACCCAATAATACACACACAAAAAAAATGGTATTGTTTATTCACATTTACTTATGGGGGAAAATTTCTGAAAACAGTTGAAAATGGGGGATTTTTTTTCCACCAGTAGGGGAATTTTGAGAGAAGTGTCTGGCAACCCTGCTCACGACGTTACTGTTACTTCCTGTTATTAGCATCCGCTTTAGGCGTGCGGCGCACCAGCGTGTCTCCCAAATATAATTGTATACATAATAAAATGGATATTAATAACATTATATATTTCAATGCATTTTATTTTTTGCAATAAATGTACCCAGTCATATTGCTTATATGAATTATTTGGATGCGGTTTCATTACTGAGCATAAGGCAAACTCCTGAATGTTTCGGGGAGAGCAGAAACTACACAAGGTGTTCAACAAAACGCAACACAATATTTAATATATTGTGTTGCATATATATAATAAAGTACATTTGAGATATGGATGCTGTTTCCAAGAGGGTACTTTTCATTAGCATGTTATTTAATTTGCAAACATGTGCCTGTGTCGATTGCCGATATAGCCAGAATCATATAAGTGTGTGAGAGCAGCCAGTTTCTGAATGGGAAACCTGTGCCCTGGCACCGCTGCAGGAATTCAGAGCCCTTTAAACCACCGAGCGCAGCGCAGTCACATCAGGCTGCTGGTGCTTGACAGTCATACCCAGCTGATGTGTGTGGTGAATCCCAAGTGTATTCTGTGAAAGCAACTCCTGACTGTATATGAAATGATCTTCCCCAAGACTGCAGCTACCTTAAAGGCAAGGGGCTTCCCCTGCCTGCCATACGTTGTGGGTTTCTACCCCCAGCCTGGACTTATTTGTGATATTTATTGTTATTTATAACTCTAAAAGGCGTATCTTTAACAGTTATATATACACCTTACTATAACTCTGTTATGGTTCCATTAAGTAATAAAGAAGTATTTTCACCTTCAGCATTTCCTTTCATGTTTTATAGTTATTTCCATTGACATTCTTGCTAAATGATGCCATTATATATGCACTGAAAGTGAAATGCACAACATGTACTCAAGAGGTAAATGCACATGAACGCATATAATCTATTCAGTATATAACCTGCTGTAGATGTGTGCAGGTGTTTGTGTGTGCATGTGAAAATCCAGGAAAAGAAAATTACAGAATAATGTTAAAACCACAGAACACACCATGGTGTACTTAATATTTTATTTCAGTGTATTAATATGAATGGTTTAATACAGAGCACATTTCATGTCAAAGTAATGTCATTAAGTTACATTGGGATGGCAAGTGTCATAGGCCTTGAAGTATAGTGTACTGTTCTCCGTATGCATTACTGTGCATATTTCAACACCTTCACATCAAGGAACCGGAAACACGATCTTCATTTCCACAGGGATCAATAACATGAAACAGCGTGAAACTGGACAACAAGACAACAATGTCTACATAAGAAATAATTCAATCTACTCTAAAGTAAAGGCTAGATACATCGGTATTTGAGTCGATGAAAGATAATTCACATATCTTACTACAATCTTAATGCATTTGTTTAAACAGCTACACTGAAAGATAGTATGAAATATTACTCCCACTAATCCCACTAACAACTAGCATAAGACTAGGCTAACAGCAGTTAAGATAACACACTGTGTTTATCTACATCACAAAGTTAACTAAAGTATCCAAATTCACACCTAATAATATAAAATGAAAGACATATACAAAATGAATACAATATGTAAAGACAGAGCTGTATCAAACCATAAGCAGTTAACTGAAACAGGACACCTACAGCCCCACCAAGAATCGTTAGCCCCACCTTATCCCCACCATGGAACAACCAAGATAAAAAGGCAATAAAAAGGCAAACACAATGTTAGGGTACGTTGTCAAAAGTGTAGAATTTAAAACAAGGGCAGTGATGTTCAGACTGTACAATGCACTAGTTAGAGCTCATCTGGATACTGTGGACAGTTCTGGGCTCCACACTTCATGAAAGATATCGCTGCTCTAGAGGCAGTTCAGAGGAGAGCAACCAGACTTATTCCAGGTCTGAAGGGAAAGTCCTACTGAGAGACTGAGGACCTGAACCTTTTCACCCTGGAACAGAGGAGACTACGTGGGGACTTGATCCAAGTCTTCAAAATCATGAAAGGCATCGACCACATCAAACCAGAGGAGCTTTTCCAGATCAGCAGGGACACACGCACCCGGGGACACAAATGGAAATTGGGCTTCGAGGCATTCAAAATGGAAAACAAGAGACACTTCTTCACACAGAGAGTCGTAACAAACTCCCCAGCGATGTGGTAGAAGCTGAAAGTTTGTAAATAAATAAATGTAAAAAAGAAGGATGCTAATACACGTGTATTTAAAGTATAACTTTTTTAATGCATATAAGCAAAGTGCATATAAATGTAACAATTCAAAACGAATGCAATCTGACAGACAAAATAGAATATTGCATCATATAATCATTTTCCAGCTGTTGTTTTCACAGCTGTCCTTCCTCTCTCTCCTCGGCTGCTGTGAGTGAGTTGGAATTAGTTAATTCTATTCATGTAAATATTTTGATTATTCATATCTTAATTTGTTTATATGTTTATAAATAGATTCGGGTCCTCTGCTGTGCGAGCTGGCTCTTAGACATATGAGAAGCATACACTATATACTGAGGCTGCATACACTTTTATTATGTATTTAACATTTTCTTTGCTTCAAATCCAAATCACATTTTAAACCATGTGGCTGAGCCTGCGACTCACAAAACTACCTTGGGTAGTCGTTGAATCCATCCAATCAAATTGCAAAGAGGAGGACGAGTCCGCTTTCAACCGCTCTGCAGGTTTGAAAGAGCGACGGAGGGAATTCGTTTTGAAGGAGGAGAGAAGGATAGAGCCTGTATAACACTATAATACTGCACTTAATACAATGATTAAAACAGTATAACACTGTATGCATGTACGTGTATATGTTTAATATTTAGCTGATTCATCTGTGCAACATTAATCATACAATTGTGCATCGAGTGGCTACATATGTACGCTGTTAAAGTAAGAACCTACAGCATACGGTCTTGCAGTTTTTTTTAACATACATGAACACTACTTTAAAGGCTGCATTCAAGCCTGTATTCATACCAATGCAGTCCTTTCTGAGTTCAGTCACACATATGACATATATTCACAATATTCAGTGAAGCTGCGTTTATATTGCATGCAGAGCAGACGCACTGCAATACCCGAGCTCTGAATCTGTGTGAAAACCCCGGTCATCAATACAGCGGTGTAGGCGAGTATATTACCCCAGGTACCCGTGCTTTACGATTACCCCAGGCCAGTCAATAAAGCTTTTCTGACACACCTGTCTGTGATAGTAAAACTAGATGTGCGCTATATTTAACCACATCCATGGCATTGAAACGTGCATTGACATACAGGCTATGGTATAGAGGACAGGAATGACAAACGCTTTCATGAAAGACCTGCTGCTCATACAGGACACGAACTTGAGGTAATGTAGTCTACGTACTCCGTTTTATGCACAATTGTATGATTAATGTTGCACAGATCAATCAGCTAAATATTAAATATACACGTAAATGCATAGTGTTATACGGTTTTAATCATTGTATTAAGTGCAGTATTATAGTGATATACAGGCTCTATCCTTTCCTTCTCTCCTTCAAAACTAATTCCCTCCATCGCTCTTTCAAACCTGCAGGGCAGTTGGAGGCGGATCCTCATAGACTGTGATGCTTGATTGGTTGAAAGCAGACTCCTCTTCCTTGCAACCTAATTGGATAGATTAGTTTGAGTAGTTTTGCAAGTCACAAACCCTCAGGGATCAGCCATTTTGGCATTAACCATGGAACGGTTCACCGCACCAGCACCATCGTCATCTGGGGTTGTTGTCCAGGCATCGGCATCTCAGCGGTGTCACAGGCCTGCAGAGAGAGCGAGACGGAGCCAGTCCGGTGCATGTGGAAAGCTAAAACTCAAACATCTGTACTCTAGAGACCAGCGTGTCTAGGCCGGGCTTTGCTCCTCAGGAGGCAGAGAGCAGGTCTGAGGTGAGGGTCCGAGGACCTCCGGGCCAAGCATGTTCTCCTCCTCTGTCCCGGAGGCTCTAATTCCCATCATCTCAGGGATTCTTTCCATGACATTTTCCCTCGTGGTATGGGACTGCTGGAGAGTCAGGCCGTGGAGCAGCTGCTCCTGTCCTCCGAACCTGCAACGCTGTCTGAAGCTGTGGCATCTGCCCTGAGGTGGCCAGAGCAGGTTCGTTTCTCTTGTGCTGGCGGTTGGGCGGTTGTCCCCTTGTCGGACTCCTGTGCAGAGCCACTGCCTGTCTTGGTTTTTGATACTCTTTCTATTCGAGCCAGTGCCAGATCTAATGCACCCTCCAGCTGCAATAGTTCTGGGTCTCGCACTTTCACCCCATTCCCATCGCCATCTGCGAGATGCTCTCCGTCACGATGCTGTTCAGCCTGGGGTTTATCGAGGTCCCGATCTCCCTTTCAGCGGGTGTTGGCAAGGCGGGTCTGTTCTTCTGCTCAGGAGGGCGGTTCACCATGGCGGGGCCCGATGTTCTGGACTCTACAACTCTTGAGAGTCGAGGCAGAAGCCCCACTCCCTCCTCCAGCAAAAACAACGACAACGGGCCCCGTCATGGTGAACTGCCCCCCTGAGCAGAACAACAACAGATCTGCCTTGCCAGCACCGACAGGAAGAGACAGCAGAGCTGCGGGAGGCACTGGGCCGAGGGACGTCGTGGCAGAGACCGTCTCACAGATGAAAACTGCCCCCCCGGCAGCAACAGGACGGGGGATGAGAAGGGAATCCCAGAATCGTTGCAGCTGTAGAGTGCATTAGATTGGGTGCTGGATCGGACAAAAGGAAAAGCAAATCCAAAACAAGCAGTGGCTCTGCACAGGGGTCCGACAAGGGGACAACCGCCCAACCGCAAGCACAAAAGAAACGAACCTGCTCTGGCCACCTCAGGGCAGATGCCACAGCTTCAGACAGCGTTGCAGGTTCGGAGGACAGGAGCGGCTGCTCCACGGCCTGACTCTCCAGCAGTCCCATACCTCGAGGGATAAGGTCATGGAAAGAATCCCTGAGATTATGAGAATTAGAGCCTCCGGGACAGAGGAGGAGAACATGCTTGGCCCGGAGGTCATCGGACCCTCACCTCAGACCTGCTCTCTGCCTCCTGAGGAGCAAAGCCCGGCCTAGACACGCTGGTCTCTAGAGTACAGATGTTTGAGTTTTAGCTTTCCACATGCACCGGACTGGCTCCTTCTCGCTCTCTCTGGAGGTCTGTGACACCGCTGAGATGCCGGTGCCTGGACAACAACCCCAGATCACGATGGTGCCGGCGCGGTGAACCACAGCCTGCAGAGAGGGGAGATTACACCAGTGACAAAGAGCCGGTCCGGAGTGAAACAGCACTGGAAGCAGAGACAGAGAGCCTCTCAGGCAGAATCACTATATAATGAGATGCACACATTTAATCATGGGGGCCAAACAGGCCATAATATATCAGATTGTGTGCATACTATACTGGATCACAATTATGTATGTATATTGTATTGGTTTGTGTGTGTACTGTATTGGTTTGTGTGCGAAATGATTTCATGCATGAAAGTGCTTTTGTGCAGCAATACACATCTTGTAGACCAAAATGCACATTTCGTTCACATAATTCCCGTTTTGTCACACAAAATGACCTTTATTTGCACATAATGAGTATATTCTACATATACTGCATGATGTGGATACAGTATATCCACATCATGAGTTTGTCCTCCTAAATACTTGCTGTGGATGAAAAGTAAAATGCACGTTGCCTTCCGTGGACCGAATATACACCCGAGTCTGCATTATGTCCACAAAATGATGTCCTGTGCACATAATGTAAGAGTTGCATTTCATTTTGTGGACGAAATGAAAACCCTCTTTCATAATGTCCTCCACGAAATGAACTGCAGATACTGTTCTTTTCCTGACAAAATAGGAATTGTGAACAAAATGTACATTTTGGTCGACAAGATCTGTATTGCCGCACAAAAACGCTTTCATGCATGAAATTTTGTCTGACACAAACAGCGCCCCATAACTGTCAACCATAGACACGGTGTGAACAATATTAAAAAAGTAATCTGTGATGTCTCGCTCAGATGACATGTCAAGTCATTCAGTAATGTGTTGCTTGAGGACAAAGCTCGCACTGCTGCTTCCGCCTTGATTTCCCTTCGTCCCTAGTCCTGCCCCGCCCAGTTGAGTCACGTGAACAACCGATATGGTACTCACACAAACCATAACAGTACTCACACAAACCAACACAAACCAACATAGTACTCACACAAACCATTACAGTACTCACACAAACCAACATAGTACTCACACAAACCATTACAGTACTCACACAAACCAACATAGTACTCACACAAACCATTACAGTACTCACACAAACAAACATAGTACTCACAGAAACCAATACAGTACTCACACAAACCAACATAGTACTCACACAAACCATTACAGTACTCACACAAACCAACATAGTACTCACACAAACCAATACAGTACTCACACAAACCAACATAGTACTCACACAAACCATTACAGTACTCACACAAACCCACACAAACCAACATAGTACTCACACAAACCATTACAGTACTCACACAAACCAACATAGTACTCACACAAACCAATACAGTACTCACACAAACCAACATAGTACTCACACAAACCATTACAGTACTCACACAAACCCACACAAACCAACATAGTACTCACACAAACCATTACAGTACTCACACAAACCAACATAGTACTCACACAAACCATTACAGTACTCACACAAACCAACATAGTACTCACACAAACCAATACAGTATGCATGCAAAGTTGTGAACCAAATATAGTATGCACACAATCTGATGTATTATGGCCTGTTTGGCCCCCATAATACTGAGATGAACGCACTATATTCTGAGACACAATCTGGAGTGTGTATAGTGTATGTACCATGGGGTGAATTATGTCCCTAACGGCGTCCCCCCATACTACTGCCTGGAATTCCAACACGTTGAAACGGAGAGCCCCTCGGGGGGAGGGGCCGGGCCCATGCATTAGGCCTGCAGGAAGCGGACCATGGCTTCTGCTGCCTTCTTCTTGACCCTTGAATCTTGGTCCTTTAGAAGGCGAGAGAGACCTGTGACGAGAGGAAAATGCTGTAGATACACTTTGCTTGGCAGATTCACTGATGAATGATAGGGTCTCAAATCAAAAGCTTTTGATTCTTTCATGTTTTATAAACTGTGAAAACTTCTGGCATCAGAGTAATAGCAAAAACACTGCCGTCAAAGTGATGAACTAGAGACGTTCACGTACCTTTGTTGAGTCTCATCCTAGGAATTAAGTTGAAGAAGCCTTTCTCCATCTTCTCAAGAAGAGCCCCTGACACAGAAGAACAACAGGTGTGAGACAGTGCGACTGCTTTACATAGTGGGACAGAAGCTTTCTTGACAGAGCTCTGTTGCTCTGGCTCTCTTACCGATGAACACAGCAGCACTCGCTCTGAGCTCTGGGTCACGGCTCTTCTGGTAGCGTAGGACAACGTCCCGGTACACCCCCATCGCACCGGGGAAGGTCTGTTGCTAAGAGTAAAACAACATCTTTCAGCGGAAATACAAGAACCAGTGGTCTGAAAACAGCATCAGACAACCAGGCTTGGAAAACATTCCCACACATGATGAGCGGAACCCAAACAGAATGCCAAGAGGAAAGTCGTGAACAGCGACTTACAAGGACAGCGGTCACCTCCTTGATGAAGGAGGGGAGTTCCAAGGGCACTCGTCCAAAGTGCTCCTCAATCAGACTGGTGAAGGCTGTGCGATTCAGAGCTGGCGCACACTGCTGCAGAGTCCGCTGGCAGGCCTGGGGGGGGAAGAGTCATATCACACTGAGTAATACAAAGAGAGCTGCCATTTGTTCTTTGCTCAGAGGTCGTCAGGTTGGCTGTATGGTCTTTACCCCCGTTATATTCAATTTCCACATGGTGCCATTTAAAAACATACCACTGTGGGTCTTCACTGCCCAGCGTATTTACCTGGGAGACTGCTGGGTTGGAGTCCTCGAGGTGGAGCAGCAGCCTGGCCAGGGAGCCGTGACACTGCTTCTTTAATACTTCATTCCCAACAGCCCTCTTCACTAGCGCTCCCAGCAGAACCACCGTGGCCCTGCGGATCTCCGGGTCCGCCTGCAACACAAGCACATGGACAGACGCGGCACGTCAGCACTGGCCTGTCCTCATTCGGTAATACAGCTTGAAGTAAATGAGTAGAAAGGCGTACGAGGAGCTACACTTAAACTCCACAGAAGAATGTGGTCGACATCACAGCGAGTGGGAGATTGACCAGATCCAAGAAAAAACATAATCTTCACAATGAAACCAAGGAAACATTCTAAGACATACCTTTTCTATGCAAACCTTTGCCTGGTGGTAAACTTTGGGGATAAGTTTCTTGACTGTTCCATTCTCACAAAACTGGAGGCTGGTGCCCAAACCAGAGATGGCCCTCAAGATAACTGGCTTTCCTTGCTCCTCCGACATGGAAAGGGCACCGGTCATCTGCTCCAGTTGCTTTGTAGCGTATCTGTGAATCTGAGCAGAGAAGAGGGCCGTGCTCAGCCTCCATCTACACACATATGCTGTCAACCGACCAGAGACTCATCCAATTCCGACATTAGACTCCAAAACTACTCTAGTCATTTCTCTTTACCTCCTTCTTGGGCAGAGTCTGCAGCCCTCGCACTGCCAGACTGTCAATGTCCTCCAAGGACTCTCCACAGATCGCCAACAGCCTCTCCATGACGCCTGGTGACCAGATGTGATCAGTCAGGTGTGGGTGTTGCAGAAGCTTTGAAAAGGGAAGACATGGGTAAGTCTGAGACACTGCAGGATCAATTGCTTGGAGCAGGAAGACATTTAAAAGCGTTTGAAAAGATCACGAAAATCCTGCTGGAGAAAGGACTGCATCGGACTGCAATACTGTGCCGGACAAAATACATTCATTTTTTGGGGAATAAATACATGCAAACATGTATGACTATGATCAAACATCCTGGAGTGAAATTAAATGTCCCAATGTCTTGAGAAATCTCTCAAAATACTTTAAATGTCTATAGTTTAATACTGAGTAACTTATGGATCCCAAAGTGTTGTAGCTGTATTTATATATACATTTATTAGTTGTTCTTAAGAAACTACATATACAGGCTGTGACTGTATATTTAGTACTGTATATTTCATGATATGCTAAGAGGCTACACAGGACAGATTTAAACACACGCCCACTTTATTTAATAATGCAATTTTATTCTCCCACAGATGGATAATAAGGGAAATATCTAGGATATTTAAGGTATATTATTAACTAGATGAAATGGGAATAGATGCGACAATTTTCTAACAAATACCATCATGTTTTTAAGTGATGTAATTTGTTTTATAAATATTTTTTCATTACGTCCTGGTTTCTACACCTTTGGTGTCTCACATTCACTTCCTAGGGCAGCTGTACCTCACGGCAATGAATATAAACTCTGGCGTACAGTTACAGTTACACGGTTACAGCCCGGCCATGCGGAGGTGCACCTAAACGTGGCCAGTGGAAACGAAGTATAATTTGGTTATATGAAAGTCCGGGGAGATGACACTCACAGCAGAGAAGAAATCCACCACGCAGATCTTCTGGCTCTCTCCCATGCTGCTGTACCGCTCACAGAGGGAAGTTACCACAGCAGGCATGCCAGGGGCATCGAACCTCAACAGCGCCCTGTCGTTCAACAGAACAAAGTAATTTATTTTGCAACTTTTTCTCTAGCTAATTACGGTTTATCCATTTGTCCCTGCTAGGGGTTTGATTATTATCAACCTGGATGAGTCGTCTAAAATTGCCCTCTGAAAGGGTGTCTATGGAAAGTTGGTGGCCCTATTAATCATGTATTAATAAATGTCTGTAGGACAGTTCTTTGGATCTGCTCGGGGCCTAATGCTTGAGCCCAGCTTGTCTTACCTGGTCAGCAGGAAGATCCCCTCAGGCTCCCGACCTGGTTCCCTGAGCAGTTCCCATACTCTGTCCCGGTCCATGTGCTGAAGGACATCGCTCAACTGTGCTTGAGACAGCACAGCCTTCAGGGCGTCCACAGCGGTGCTGGAGAGAGAGCGGGACCATATCACTGGACTGGGCGTCGGAGAAAAATTTGTGCAAGTATAATAACGGACGACAGTTTTCTGGTGTGATTCACCGCTGGCTCCCCAACACAAACTCTTACCTCCTGACACTGAGGCCTGCGTCCAGAGCTGGACTCTCAGGACCCAGAAGGGGCAACAGGCCAGCGAAGAGCTCCACAAAGTGCGTGTTCAAAGCCTCCAGGCTGTTCTCAGACAGGAAGTCCACTACAGCACGGGCCTGACCAAGGCAAAGAGAAGCAGATTCAAAACGAGTCCAGAAGGGACAGTTCCGGGCCGTGCCCTCGTCATGTTGGGCTTTCTAGTCACTTACCGCCACGGCTTGCCCTGTACTAGCCAAGGCCATCAGCTCGCTCAGTGGCCAGAGACCCCTGCTGATGGCCAGGATGGCCCCCCACAGCTTGACACACCACTTCTGCTGCTGAACGGTGCTGGAAAACAATCAAACATGCATTATGTGCTGACCTACAGTAAGTGACTGACCGTCTCTCCCCCTTAATAGGAAAGAGAGGCCGACACACGATAGAATTAAGCTTGGGATCATGAGCAGGTGGACATTGCGTGGCTCTGATTGTCTAGGTAATCCAGGATAACTGCGTGAGTCGTGACATCTGACAAATAACGAAGGCATGATTGTCGAAGCTTTTTAAAAAACATTTTACAAGGTGTGGGACTTCAATCATGTTTGATCCCTCAGAGAATGTTCTTCACAGGCCAGTTTAGATTCATAAATCCCACCTGTCAGCAGACGAGTAGTTGATGAGGGAGTTGACGACCGTCACACTGTCCAGTCGGAACAGTTGGAGAACACCCTCCTTCGCGCTCTCTCTCACCCTCTCTTCCGCATCCCTCAAGCCCAGAAATGCATGGAGCACCTGAGGAAGCTATAGCACAAAGGAGAGAGCAGGTTATAATCCAAAAATGGTTTCCCTGCATACACTCCTATTTCTGCCTGCAAAAGATTCTATAAAAAATCAGATTGGAGGACTTCTAAGGCTCTTATTCCCTAACAGGGTTGCTGCATATTGGGTTGGGTGGTTCAAGCTGCAAGACAGACGTGTGGCCTGAGCTGAACTTGCTGTCCAGCTGACCAGAAGCCCAAACACTTGCTATACAGAAGTTCAGAGCTGTAACTGACGCTATAACATTAAAGCACTGTTCCTCTCACCAATCCAGTGAGCTCAGTGGGGTGAGCTTCCAAGATGCTGCACAAGAGAGTGCAGGACCCCTGGGCAGAGCTGGTCTGGTTGTCTTTGAGTCCTTGACGCAAACCCTCAATCAGTCTCTCCTTCTCCTGCCGAGGGAAACACTTGCCGACGATCTGAAACACAGGAACGCACTCACCGCTCAGTCATCAACCCAGCGCAGACACTCTTAAAGTCACCGTCAACTCATTAGACTATGCAGTTGCTACAAGCGTGTTACAGACGTGCCTCAGCGCATGACTCTGGAATCTGTAGAAGGCAGACTGTAGACACGACAGGCATGGAGGCACGGTTTTACCTGGAGGAGAGCAGCACAGGTGTCCGGGACAGAGCGGCTCCGTTCAATACATCGGATCAGGTCTTCCAACTTGTTCCTGCCAAATTCAAAACCTGTAAAGAAAAAAAAAATGAAAACCTAAAACTTTGTACACTGATAGAAACAGACACACAATGTAAAGTGCAAACTAATTACTGTCTGCAGTACTTTACAGAACTGATCACTTCATAGCAACACACTCAGTACCTCCTGTACGCAGCCAATGGTCCAGAAGGACTCTGATGCAATGTGCTGCCTTTCCCCTGATCACCGGCTCCGGGTCAAAGCATCGTGGAACTAGGGATGCCAGCAGTTGGCCTAATGGGAAGCTCCCTTGCACCTGTTGAAAAGAACAGACACCCGGAGATCAGTGCAAAGCCCAGTTTCATGCCCCAGCATCGCCACCCTCAAAGACACCCGCCCACCGTGTGAAAATCAACATGGAAACACCGAGCCACACTGAGAGGCCTGAATCCTGGCTCACCTGCATGGATTCAGCCTCCATCCAGTAACCTTCCAGGAGAGCGGTGATCATCGCCATGGCCCTAATTCGTTTGACATCAATTACAGACAAGCCCAATGCCTGCAGCGGCTGAGGAGGGAGGGATGACAGGGGGGGGGGGAGAGAGAGGGAGACAGAGGGGAGGGAAAAAAAGTGAACAGAAAAACACATTTAAAAGATTTATCAATGTAAGGGCTTAACTCTTTAAGGAACAGAGGGACACAAGCTATGACTTATATAGAAATGTTAGGTTGATTTCAAGATTTGAGGTCATAATTTGTACAAGGATACAGTGATCTGTCCAGCCTAACTGACTGAATCAGCCCATCTACGCAATCAGCCTTGCCCCGTCTCTTGAACAGCCCAAAACTCGATGGTCACTCTGCTTTAAGGCAAGGTAAAGGGTCTCACCTTCAGCAGCTCCAGGAGGGTGTCGGGGGTGAAGTCCAGCCGTAGCATGGCTCTGAGCAGGGCAGAGAGACTCCTTGCATTGGCAGAGTACACCTCCTAGACAAGACAGCAATCAAATACAATGTACACTATCTGTGTGACAGATGTGAATGGAACATTTGTAATCACATTCATGTCGATATATTCATGTGAACAGTTCTTGATGACGATGAGCACTACTACACTCTTACAACTCTGAGTATTGTAGACAATCTCTCCTCCCTGGACTCCTGTTTCTCGCAGGAGATACAGCACAGATGATTGCATAGTATTGTTCATTCACCAACATTATTATTATTATTAAACACTGAGAAATGTTATTTTCAGCTTTGGAAATGTTTAAATATTCATTATCAATTGAAAGTGTCAAAACAGATCCTTACCTGGAGTGAATCCCCATTGGGGGCCAGCCAGGGAAGAGTTAAGACATCCTCGACAATCAGCCACACAAGATGCAGCTGCTGTCTCCTGAGGAAGGGCTTGGCTCGGCTGGGGAAACGAGAGAGAGTGTGCGGTTATAGGAACTTCAGCAGAGCACACAAATCTAATCCATGTTGCTTTAAATTGATAATTTCAGCCAAAACATTGAACTAATGAAACCCATCACATTTTCATAATACAAGACCCACCCAAATTCTGGTCTAGGTTTTCTATACCCATTTACTGTGAGGCTTGTTAGTCAACAGAACACATTTCAGGGTTCTCAATGTTTTAGGCGAGTGGTGCGTCACATGGGGGAAAAGAAACCAGGCCCTGACTGACTATCAAGAGTTGAAACACATCTCAGTCATGTGGCTACAGGGACAGTTACCTCAGGATGGTGCACGTGTCCAGCGCCCGCTGGCAGAGGGACGGGCTGGAACTGTCTGTGGGCCGATCCTTGATCAAGGTCTGAGGGGGTGGAAAAAAACAGGTTTCTGACACTTTCACATCATGGTATTTGTGACTGATGACACAACATACTTAAGGCGGTGCCAGTGCCAGGTGACAATACTCACAGGAGACTGATCTTTCCCAGCACACAAGGAAACCCTACTTACCACCAGCTCACCCAGAAGCTCCTCTTTGAAAGGGAAGGTGAGTCCAGCGTCCTTGACTGTCCGTGCCATGAGGCCGAGACTGACGCACACGCTCGCTCTGACTGTGGGGTCCTGGGTGAGAAAGAGCACAGCATCTCAGTCTCTGGAGGTTGTCATGCACAATCACACTGGTTTCCTTGTTTAAGATATCTTTTGCCTACCTCGGACCTGAAGAAGGCACTCATTTTGGGCAAAATGTCAAACTCAAGGACCTCTGCAACGTCTGATTTAGGGCTCATGCGGGCTATGAACCCATAGCACAGTACCACTCTGCTGAGCACATTGGTCTGCCGGAGAAAATGGATAAGGTTAACCAAGATTGGAGGAACTTCATTTGGACTTGAAGGCAATTGCTAAATACTATATGAAAACAGAAAGATACAGGAGAACATGAAACAGAACATACAATGATCAAATGTTAATTTACCCAGGACTGTAACATGTACAGATCCATCTGGGCTTAAATAGTGTCAGCAGTTTCACATCTTAAAAAACACAATTGCTATTCTGTAGGCATGTGTGAACAAAAACGATTTTGTACCTCATTCCTGAAGTCTCCCTCCAAGTTTGGGATGGAGACAGGCATCTCAGAGAGTCCGACAGAAATGATTGACACTATCAATCTCTCAACATCAGGAAGTGGTTCGTTTCTGGCCACTGTCTCCACTGCCTCGAGAATCACAAGGCGATCTTCTGAAGCCACCTATTGCAAGAGGAAGAAAAGGAAAAAAATAATACCCTCTGTGTTGGTTTCCAGTCCGGGCAAATGACAGATTGACAGTCTTATACTAACTTTAGATTACTTTGATCTTCATTTGAACCCTGTTCTTTAAAACAGTCCAGTGAAATGATACATATTTGGACAGTGACACACTTTTTTAGCTCTGTACCCCAGCCTATTGGATTTTACCGTGTAGGAATTACGGCCCTTTTCATACATTGCCCCCCATTTTAGGGGATCAGGTCATGGTCATTGGTCAAATCCAATGTGCTGGAGTACAGAGCTAAAACAACAAAAATGGTGTCAATGTCCAAATACTTGTGTGCTGCACTGTATATGCAAGTGTATACTTAATACATTAAAAAAAAAAATATATATATATATATATATATATGTAGTGTTATGTTGGGTGTATTTGGATAAGAGCATTTGGGCTCTGAGCTGAAGCACTGATCTAAAGAAGACCTCTCCCCCCCAAAGTTATCAGATTTCCTTAGCTCATCAGCTTGGAACTGGTTTGCATCAAAGTGACAGTTTTGGGGAGGATGGCACCGAGAAGAGGCCAAATAGTTTGGAATTCTGCTATGAGATGTCTGGAGAAAGGGGCCTGTAGGTGATAAAAACTCTTTGAAGTGGATGAGAGCCGAAATCCCGACATAGAGCTACGAACCCAGGCCAACCGGCATTTCCAAAAGATGGCATGGATTGACATCAGTCATAAATCAAGCCCCCCTCCAATAGGACACTGGGGGCTGAAACCGAAATCCAATCTCAAGAACTCAGGAACCAATCACCTATTGATCTGACAGACTATAAGGAACAGCGGACAATCTTTCTTTCTCTCTCTCTCTCTCTCACCTAAACCAGAAACTCGCTGCCACAGCTCAACCTGTAGCTCTGTTGCCAGAACCAGAACCAGAACCCAACTAAGTCTTTGCCGGCAACAGAAGAGTTAAACTGGGAGAAGGAGATTGAGCCGTACGAAGAATTCTTTTAAAGGACTTTATTAAATAAAGAACTTTACAGACTGCGCTGCCCGCCTGTGCCCACCTGATCAGTGGAGTTTTACAGCTGGACAATTGACTAAGTCGACTGTATACGAAAGTGTCAGTCATTTAAATAGCTATTTGAGTCTTAAGAAACTTGACCCTTGGAACAAACAGGGCCCTGCTTTCCTCAAAGACTTCGTCTTCAAGTAACTACGGTGGAACCCCTGCTTACAAAGAAGATTTTGTGCACAACCTTGGAGCCTTCAAACCAGTGGAAAATCTGTTTGGAAACGACTCTACATTCACGAAACCCCAACTTCCAGGTGCATCGACTGAGTGGAAGTTCTTGGACAAAGCCGAACCGGACTGCCTTTGTTCCAAACCACACGGACCTCGTGCCGTGTGCTGTTATCTGAGCCCGAAGACAGAGAGGCCTCTCTGCGACGAAGTTCAGATAAGTTTAACAGTTTGGAGTTCGTGATTCATGACATTTGAGAAATCAATTCGAAATTTTAATCTGTGATTCATAACTCTAGAATGTGTAATATCATTTAGTTTTCTTAAATATAAATGTGTGTTGCATTAAACTGTTTTGTTGATAATTTTAGAAATAAAATCTGTCAACGCCGAGAAATATCTTCTCAATCCTGTTTAACTGTTTAGTCTGAAATTGACACAAGTTAATAGACATTAGATTATTGGTGGCCCTGCCTATCCTTAATCATTGAATAATAATCAGTTAAGAGAAATTGTGGTAACAAGTAACGATAGGATCTTTCTCGGCACCTAAACGTAAATGAGACTGATATATATATAACGAGAAGTTACCTGACATAAACACTAACCTGCGTAGTTATTTAATGTCTGACTAATAATACTAACGAGAGACTCACCTTCGTATTACTAACCGGTATTGTAGTCAATGTGTTTATAACCTTTTTTGTTTAACGATTTGTGTTATCATATGCGATCCCATGGTCTTTGATTTGGTCACGGAAGTGATTTGTCTTTGATTTGTTGATCTAGAGTTGAATTTTAATTAGTTTTTCCCTTTTGTATAATTAGTGTAGTGCTACATTTAGTCTTTGTTTTGAATACATTTGACAATTTATATCTTTGGAATTGGTGTCTGCGTCCAATTATTACAGAAATTGAGTTCTACAAGATTCCAGGATTCGTGATAAGGTGATACTATAAATTCACTTCTTTAATTGAAATTTATAAGTGTACCTTACGCTACACATATATACATATATATATATATATAAATGCATCAAAAAGTGTGTGGGGGGTAAGCTTTGTTGAGGCTGTACTTTACCTGAGGTTTGTTGGCCAGGTACTCCTCAAAGAATGGCAACTTATTTCGAAGACATTTCTCGAGGCAGTCTAACTGACTTTGAAGGTCCGCTTCCTCATCTGCATCACAGGAAGAAGAAGTGTTGCCTGGAAGAGAGACGCACATCAGTTCTGTCAGAAGATATTCAGACACAGTGACTGTACTCCCGATGTTCATTTTGATTCCCTATGCCTATGCCACCAGGGAATTATGGCTGTCTTCGCACTTCAGAGATTGGGTGGGTATTATTAAACAAAAGCCCATGTTTAGTTGTGTTCTTTATTTAAAAGTTATCTTACAGAATAGGTCAAGCGAAGGAGAATGACAGACTCCTACAGAAACACATGGCATCCCAAAGCCGTTACATAATAAAAACATTTTACCTTGTTTTACCATCCTCTTCATTTGTTATTCTTCTGCATAATACAATATAAAAACACAGTTAAGCAAAGCAAAAACAAATTTAAGCAACGGACTAATTTGTTAAATCATTGAGAACCCGTGCAAATGAGGGTGATATACTCATTAGCAAAATGAATAACTAATTAAAAATGGGTTAAAAGAATGTTAAAACAAATATGTACATGATTCCATTATTCACATTGATTTTATATAATGAATTGGAGTGTAAAAAATAAATACAGTATCAATGCATTCTGCTAGTACAGTAACACCCTATCAGGCCATATTTAGAACAAATTACACTGACACAAGATGACCATATTGCATTTTGTTTTCAAATACATTATATATATATATATATATATATATATATATATATATATATATATATATATATAGTTATAATTAGAAAATACTTTGCAAATCTCATTTCATTTCCTTCAAAATCAACATTTCCAATAGAAAACTACAGGTAAGTCGCGTAAGCTGCATTTCTTGTCAGTAGGATATTACAATAGTATCATCAATTAAAGCGGAGCTGCTTATAACTTCTAAACTGCAAATGACCAATACAATGCCCTACTAAATCTATCCGATGATATAAGATATTAATACACAAACAGAACAAAAATAAATTAAATACAATCTCACCAACTCCAGAATAGGTTCTTCTGACTGAAAGCACAGCTAATGATTCTTTGCCAGCGTTTTATATGCTATTGTTTGCAAGGCATGCTATGATGACGTAACAATTGCCCAGTGTCACAGTGTCACAGTGTCAGTATAACCATAACGACGATGAAGATGATGATGATGATGAAGATTATATCGCATAAACATGCGATATAATCTTCATCATCATCATCATCATCATCGTTATCGTTATACTGACACTGTATATGCATTGATAAATAAATAACGCGTGAAAAACATGAATTATTGAGTAATGCGTTTCACTTCCGGACTGACGTAAGTCACCCTCTACCCACAATGAAAAGCAACTGTCGTAAATATACAGCAGTACCATTATATGACAACATTCAGATTGTATTATAATACGATTAAATTGTGTTTAAATTGCCAAAATGCTGTTCTTTGGAAAATAAAAACAAAATACGTGATATTATCGTAAAAAACACACACATAATCAACTGTACATATACAAAGAATAGCCTACATTATATGTCACAACACATAGGCATATAACGAAATACCAGTTTATTTGTGGAATACAAATGAATGTGTCAAACACAAATATCTTCACGACTGTAATAGCCTACAGACACAATACTGCTAAGTGTATCTGTATAATAATGAATTCAAAAGATCTCACCGAGAGCTGATTCATTTTGTATACACGTCGGCTGTCTCGTCTGCCTGCACGGCAACGCCTGCGCTTTAATGTCCGCCATGTTCACTTGACACGTACAATCTAACCGCTCCTTCTGGGCTGTTCTGGGGTCCCAAATACCATGTTTTTATCATGTCCTTATTGCCAGAGTTTGTCCACACGGTCAAAACAAAAGAGCGATTTTCCAAGTTGCGGTAAAGGCTCTTGTTCTTTCCTTTATTATCCTTTTTGGGGGATCGCAAGATCTGTCGGTTGATGGCGACCTAAACCTCATTCAAACTCGTAAACTGGCCATAATCGCTGGCCCCACCCGCGAAACTCACGATTAATCGCCCGCGGTCCGCGCTTTCTGAGCTCGCTGGCTTGCCATACTGGCGACCAGGGTTGGCAGATTGGGGGGAAATCAAAGCCATGGGGGGAAAAATAGGGGAAAGATTTCATGGGGGATAATATTTTTCAGATGGGGGGATTCAGATTGAAATGGGGGATTTCTGTAATATTTTATTCATATTTTTCATTCTTTCTACTAGTTATGATTATGTTATGATTTCACTTCCTATGCAGACAGGCTTAAAGGGGCTGTAGAGTCAGGGAAGGAGAAGTGCAAGGCGATGCTGGTGCAGATGGCACATCAACTGAAGGCTCGACTGCCACCCAACATCAACATACTGGAAAAACTGGACATGCTGCACCCAAAAGAGGCATTATCACAGATCAAGAGACCCATCACAGCTATTGCGAACGAATTCCAGGTGGTATGCAAGCCAAGACATAGGAGGAACTGAACAACACTGGTCCAATTTAACCAACAAGGCCTGGAACAAAACAGCTGATGAGTCATCCTTCTGGATTGGGGTGTGCGAAGACACGGATGCTGCCGGGAACAAGCAGTGTGGTAGTGAGCTTGCCCTCACCATGTTAACTCTACCAATTTCAACTGCAGCAATGGAACTACTTTCAGCACTGTCACACTGATGAAAACAAAACTAAGAAACAGACTTCAGTCCAAGACTTTGGAAAGTCTGCTGCAAGTCACATACTGCTCGGAGTGGAAGGGACAGGACTGCAGGAGCTTTCAGCCAACTCCACAGATGCTGCAGAAGTTGAACAGCAACATGTACAATGTCAGCAAGAACAGGGCTGTCTGGATGCTCTATTTGTGGAAGCCTAAGTTTGTAAAGCATTTTTCATTGGCAACTGCATTTATTCTCACATTTTATCCGTGCAAGGTATACCCAATAATACACACACAAAAAAAATGGTATTGTTTATTCACATTTACTTATGGGGGAAAATTTCTGAAAACAGTTGAAAATGGGGGATTTTTTTTCCACCAGTAGGGGAATTTTGAGAGAAGTGTCTGGCAACCCTGCTCACGACGTTACTGTTACTTCCTGTTATTAGCATCCGCTTTAGGCGTGCGGCGCACCAGCGTGTCTCCCAAATATAATTGTATACATAATAAAATGGATATTAATAACATTATATATTTCAATGCATTTTATTTTTTGCAATAAATGTACCCAGTCATATTGCTTATATGACTTATTTGGATGCGGTTTCATTACTGAGCATAAGGCAAACTCCTGAATGTTTCGGGGAGAGCAGAAACTACACAAGGTGTTCAACAAAACGCAACACAATATTTAATATATTGTGTTGCATATATATAATAAAGTACATTTGAGATATGGATGCTGTTTCCAAGAGGGTACTTTTCATTAGCATGTTATTTAATTTGCAAACATGTGCCTGTGTCGATTGCCGATATAGCCAGAATCATATAAGTGTGTGAGAGCAGCCAGTTTCTGAATGGGAAACCTGTGCCCTGGCACCGCTGCAGGAATTCAGAGCCCTTTAAACCACCGAGCGCAGCGCAGTCACATCAGGCTGCTGGTGCTTGACAGTCATACCCAGCTGATGTGTGTGGTGAATCCCAAGTGTATTCTGTGAAAGCAACTCCTGACTGTATATGAAATGATCTTCCCCAAGACTGCAGCTACCTTAAAGGCAAGGGGCTTCCCCTGCCTGCCATACGTTGTGGGTTTCTACCCCCAGCCTGGACTTATTTGTGATATTTATTGTTATTTATAACTCTAAAAGGCGTATCTTTAACAGTTATATATACACCTTACTATAACTCTGTTATGGTTCCATTAAGTAATAAAGAAGTATTTTCACCTTCAGCATTTCCTTTCATGTTTTATAGTTATTTCCATTGACATTCTTGCTAAATGATGCCATTATATATGCACTGAAAGTGAAATGCACAACATGTACTCAAGAGGTAAATGCACATGAACGCATATAATCTATTCAGTATATAACCTGCTGTAGATGTGTGCAGGTGTTTGTGTGTGCATGTGAAAATCCAGGAAAAGAAAATTACAGAATAATGTTAAAACCACAGAACACACCATGGTGTACTTAATATTTTATTTCAGTGTATTAACATGAATGGTTTAATACAGAGCACATTTCATGTCAAAGTAATGTCATTAAGTTACATTGGGATGGCAAGTGTCATAGGCCTTGAAGTATAGTGTACTGTTCTCCGTATGCATTACTGTGCATATTTCAACACCTTCACATCAAGGAACCGGAAACACGATCTTCATTTCCACAGGGATCAATAACATGAAACAGCGTGAAACTGGACAACAAAACAACAATGTCTACATAAGAAATAATTCAATCTACTCTAAAGTAAAGGCTAGATACATCGGTATTTGAGTCGATGAAAGATAATTCACATATCTTACTACAATCTTAATGCATTTGTTTAAACAGCTACACTGAAAGATAGTATGAAATATTACTCCCACTAATCCCACTAACAACTAGCATAAGACTAGGCTAACAGCAGTTAAGCTAACACACTGTGTTTATCTACATCACAAAGTTAACTAAAGTATCCAAATTCACACCTAATAATATAAAATGAAAGACATATACAAAATGAATACAATATGTAGAGACAGAGCTGTATCAAACCATAAGCAGTTAACTGAAACAGGACACCTACAGCCCCACCAAGAATCGTTAGCCCCACCTTATCCCCACCATGGAACAACCAAGATAAAAAGGCAATAAAAAGGCAAACACAATGTTAGGGTACGTTGTCAAAAGTGTAGAATTTAAAACAAGGGCAGTGATGTTCAGACTGTACAATGCACTAGTTAGAGCTCATCTGGATACTGTGGACAGTTCTGGGCTCCACACTTCATGAAAGATATCGCTGCTCTAGAGGCAGTTCAGAGGAGAGCAACCAGACTTATTCCAGGTCTGAAGGGAAAGTCCTACTGAGAGACTGAGGAACTGAACCTTTTCACCCTGGAACAGAGGAGACTACGTGGGGACTTGATCCAAGTCTTCAAAATCATGAAAGGCATCGACCACATCAAACCAGAGGAGCTTTTCCAGATCAGCAGGGACACACGCACCCGGGGACACAAATGGAAATTGGGCTTCAAGGCATTCAAAGTGGAAAACAAGAGACACTTCTTCACACAGAGAGTCGTAACAAACTCCCCAGCGATGTGGTAGAAGCTGAAAGTTTGTGAACATTTAAAAACAGACTGGAGCGGATCCTTGGATCTCTCAGTTATTAATGGACACCAAACGAGCACGATGGGGCAAATGGCCTCCTCTCGTTTGTAAACTTTCTAATGTTCTTTTGTTCTTAAGAATATCCCAGAAATAAGCGCAGCCCGTTCGAATTGCGTCACTGCGTCATTGCTGCGTGAAACTGCGGGCGTCCGCACGCACTGTAGTCTGAGCCAAATTAGTTAACGTTAGCTAACGCTAGCTGCTAGCTAAGTAATTTGGGAAATTGTAACATTGCTAACATTAGCAATGCTCTTTTGGCTACCAAACGGCTCTTTAACAATAAAGTCAAACAGTTTGCGATAGTTTGACTATGATTTTTGTTAAAACAATTCTAATTAAATTATTACATGAAATCATACTCTACCTTAACCGCAATGTATTTAAAAATGCATTGGTTTGTTATGAAAGGAATGCTATTAAACATTTGCATTTAAAGTTTAACTTTTTAATGTATACAAACAAAGTGCATATGAATCTAACCATTCAAAACTAATACAATCTGAACAGCATAACAGCATATTGCACCTTATCAAAGAAAAATAAATAACAATTTGCAAAACAGCAGCATCCCATTAATTGAAATAAATGTAAAAAAGAAGGATGCTAATACACGTGAATTTAAAGTATAACTTTTTTAATGCATATAAGCAAAGTGCATATAAATGTAACAATTCAAAACGAATGCAATCTGACAGACAAAATAGAATATTGCATCATATAATCATTTTCCAGCTGTTGTTTTCACAGCTGTCCTTCCTCTCTCTCCTCGGCTGCTGTGAGTGAGTTGGAATTAGTTAATTCTATTCATGTAAATATTTTGATTATTCATATCTTAATTTGTTTATATGTTTATAAATAGATTCGGGTCCTCTGCTGTGCGAGCTGGCTCTTAGACATATGAGAAGCATACACTATATACTGAGGCTGCATACACTTTTATTATGTATTTAACATTTTCTTTGCTTCAAATCCAAATCACATTTTAAACCATGTGGCTGAGCCTGCGACTCACAAAACTACCTCGGGTAGTCGTTGAATCCATCCAATCAAATTGCAAAGAGGAGGAGTCCGCTTTCAACCGCCCTGCAGGTTTGAAAGAGCGACGGAGGGAATTCGTTTTGAAGGAGGAGAGAAGGATAGAGCCTGTATAACACTATAATACTGCACTTAATACAATGATTAAAACAGTATAACACTGTATGCATGTACGTGTATATGTTTAATATTTAGCTGATTCACCTGTGCAACATTAATCATACAATTGTGCATCGAGTGGCTACATATGTACGCTGTTAATGTAAGAACCTACAGCATACGGTCTTGCAGTTTTTTTAACATACATGAACACTACTTTAAAGGCTGCATTCAAGCCTGTATTCATACCAATGCAGTCCTTTCTGAGTTCAGTCACACATATGACATATATTCACAATATTCAGTGAAGCTGCGTTTATATTGCATGCAGAGCAGACGCACTGCAATACCCGAGCTCTGAATCTGTGTGAAAAGCCCGGTCATCAATACAGCGGTGTAGGCGAGTATATTACCCCAGGTACCCGTGCTTTACGATTACCCCAGGCCAGTCAATAAAGCTTTTCTGACACACCTGTCTGTGATAGTAAAACTAGATGTGCGCTATATTTAACCACATCCATGGCATTGAAACGTGCATTGACATACAGGCTATGGTATAGAGGACAGGAATGACAAACGCTTTCATGAAAGACCTGCTGCTCATACAGGACACGAACTTGAGTTAATGTAGTCTACGTACTCCGTTTTATGCACAATTGTATGATTAATGTTGCACAGATCAATCAGCTAAATGTATTAAATATACACGTACATGCATACAGTGTTAAGTGCAGTATTACAGATTTAGTAATCAAAACTGGAAGTCCCGCCTTAGGATGTCATCCAAAATGGCTGACATCCATCTTGGTAAGGTCACAAGGTCATCTGAGAAGGTGGTAGCCATTTTGTTAGGATGATATCCATCTTGATGAGGGTGCAAGGGCCACCTGACAACAGGTCACCGCTACCACACCCTGTTGGTGTGGGGGTGTATTGTTTAATGGGTTAAACTGTGCTTTTAAGGTTATATGTTTTATAATACTGTGTTGGTAAATTAAAAAATAAAGAGAATACGAAATTAAAGTTTTAAATACATCTATCTATCTACCTATATATTATTTAATTTTAGGTTATAATGTTTTATGGTACAGTGTTAGTAAAATACATAAAAAATAAAAGAAAAATAAAATAAAGTTTTAAATACATATATATAGATATACATATATATATATATATATATATATTATTTTAGGTTATGTTTTATGATATTGTGTTAGTAAAAATTAAAACAAAAAGAAAAAAAAAAGTTTTAAATACTTATTTTATTTTAGGTTATAATGTTGTATGGTAATGTGTTAGTAAAATATATATATTTTTTTTCTTTTTTCTTTTAGGTTATATGTTTTACGGTACAGTGTTGGTAAAATAAATTAAAGAATAAAAAAGACTAACACATTTTTAAATACTTATATATTTTTTAGGTTATCATGTTTTATGATACAGTGTTAGCAAATTAAAAAATAAAAAGAATGACAAAAAGTTAAAAATTTAAAAAGTATTTACCAGAGTGGGGTTCGAACCCAAGCAGACATATAATCCATGTGTTTTTAGTTTATATGTTTAGGCTTAGGATGATACTGTTAGCAAAATTAAAAGATGAGAAAAAATCAATTAAGAAATGTATAGACTTTTTATAATATATTGCATCTCATTGTGTATATACACACATACATATATGTATATATATATATATATATATATATATATAACAAACACACATATATATCTTATGCTATATTCATCAACAGACACTTTCTTAGTGAAATGTATAGAATTATATATGTATATTTTGACCAGCCCTGTACTTATAATTTTTGTTAAATTTGTGAATGCTCAAATGTAGACTTAACATAGATCATATGAATGTATTGCATTTCATTACATATTTATGTATAATATATATATATATATATATATATATATATATATATATATATATATTATTTTAGGTTATGTTTTATGATATTGTGTTAGTAAAAATTAAAACAAAAAGAAAAAAAAAAGTTTTAAATACTTATTTTATTTTAGGTTATAATGTTGTATGGTAATGTGTTAGTAAAATATATATATATATATATTTTTTCTATTTTCTTTTAGGTTATATGTTTTACGGTACAGTGTTGGTAAAATAAATTAAAGAATAAAAAAGACTAACACATTTTTAAATACTTATATATTTTTTAGGTTATCATGTTTTATGATACAGTGTTAGCAAATTAAAAAATAAAAAGAGAATGACAAAAAGTTAAAAATTATTTTATTTTAGGTTATATGTTTTATGAAAAGTTTAAAATTTAAAAAGTATTTACCAGAGTGGGGTTCGAACCCAAGCAGACATATAATCCATGTGTTTTTAGTTTATATGTTTAGGCTTAGGATGATACTGTTAGCAAAATTAAAAGATGAGAAAAAATCAATTAAGAAATGTATAGACTTTTTATAATATATTGCATCTCATTGTGTATATACACACATATATATATGTATACATATATATATATGTATATATATATAACAAACACACATATATATCTTATGCTATATTCATCAACAGACACTTTCTTAGTGAAATGTATAGAATTATATATGTATATTTTGACCAGCCCTGTACTTATAATTTTTGTTAAATTTGTGAATGCTCAAATGTAGACTTAACATAGATCATATGAATGTATTGCATTTCATTACATATTTATGTATAATTATATATATATATATATATATATATATATATATATATATATATATATATACACACACACTCACCTAAAGGATTATTAGGAACACCTGTTCAATTTCTCATTAATGCAATTACCTAACCAACCAATCACATGGCAGTTGCTTCAATGCATTTAGGGGTGTGGTCCTGGTCAAGACAATCTCCTGAACTCCAAACTGAATGTCTGAATGGGAAAGAAAGGTGATTTAAGCAATTTTGAGCGTGGCATGGTTGTTGGTGCCAGACGGGCCGGTCTGAGTATTTCACAATCTGCTCAGTTACTGGGATTTTCACGCACAACCATTTCTAGGGTTTACAAAGAATGGTGTGAAAAGGGAAAAACATCCAGTATGCGGCAGTCCTGTGGGCGAAAATGCCTCGTTGATGCTAGAGGTCAGAGGAGAATGGGCCGACTGATTCAAGCTGATAGAAGAGCAACTTTGACTGAAATAACCACTCGTTACAACCGAGGTATGCAGCAAAGCATTTGTGAAGCCACAACACGTACAACCTTGAGGCGGATGGGCTACAACAGCAGAAGACCCCACCGGGTACCACTCATCTCCACTACAAATAGGAAAAAGAGGCTACAATTTGCACAAGCTCACCAAAATTGGACAGTTGAAGACTGGAAAAATGTTGCCTGGTCTGATGAGTCTCGATTTCTGTTGAGACATTCAGATGGTAGAGTCAGAATTTGGCGTAAACAGAATGAGAACATGGATCCATCATGCCTTGTTACCACTGTGCAGGCTGGTGGTGGTGGTGTAATGGTGTGGGGGATGTTTTCTTGGCACACTTTAGGCCCTTAGTGCCAATTGGGCATGGTTTAAATGCCACGGCCTACCTGAGCATTGTTTCTGACCATGTCCATCCCTTTATGACCACCATGTACCCATCCTCTGATGGCTACTTCCAGCAGAATAATGCACCATGTCACAAAGGTGGAATCATTTCCAATTGGTTTCTTGAACATGACAATGAGTTCACTGTACTAAACTGGCCCCCACAGTCACCAGATCTCAACCCAATAGAGCATCTTTGGGATGTGGTGGAACGGGAGCTTCGTGCCCTGGATGTGCATCCCACAAATCTCCATCAACTGCAAGATGCTATCCTATCAATATGGGCCAACATTTCTAAAGAATGCTTTCAGCACCTTGTTGAATCAATGCCACGTAGAATTAAGGCAGTTCTGAAGGCGAAAGGGGGTCAAACACAGTATTAGTATGGTGTTCCTAATAATCCTTTAGGTGAGTGTAGTAGCAAACACACACACACACACATATATAATCGTTTTATTTATCAATAGACACTAAAGACATGTACACCACTTTTCTTAGAGAGACAAAGTGAAGCAGAATTTGTGAATAATAATATTTGTAAAATAATATATAATATATGCATATATAATATAATTTGTTCATGCTCAAATTAAGAAAATACACAAACACACACATGATGGTGACTTTTATTGTGACAAACAAGCATTTTACAACATGATTTTACAACATGAAACATACTCAGAAGTAGAAAAAGACTCCAAACAATACTTGAAATCACTGGCTCACAACACCAACATTGGACAGAAAGAAACACTGACCTGTATGGAGTAATGTCATTCCATAACATTTCCAACATATTCCATATATATTCTATTAAGTATTTTACTGTTGGCTTCTTTTTCAAAGTTATACACGATTCTGGCAACAAAGTACATCCGGTATATATTGTAAATAAAGTGAGAAACACTTAAGTTTCTATTCCTTTGGAAATACCTTATTATTATATATAATTATATATTATTATATAAACGCATACAAAACACAGAAATAGGGACCACATTGCAAGGATATAATAACCACAAATGGTATTTTACTGCAAAGTTTATGTTTTGTAAAATTATTTATATGACTTCTAGGAGTAATCTGCAAACTACATAGTGAAAAATGCAATCAGTCTTCAGGAAACACGCACAGCAGACAGAAATAAGCACAATGTTGTATTTATATGACCCAAGACTGCATTCTACAAAACTCTGAAATTCTGAAAAATCAATACAAACTCTATGTTTTGTAAAATGGCTTATTTTACAGACACAGAAACAGAAACAGAAACAGATAGGTTCATCCTCAACATGTTCCAACACTTACAAAAAATATTATGTAAACTTAAAGGTTTACCAGTAGCACCGGGGTATTATTAATCTATTAATCTATTCATGCAACTTTTAGACACTTGTCTAATACAGAGCTAACAACTGCATTGACTGTGGGTAGCAGGGTTTAGACACTGCTGTGCGCTGGGGTTTAAAATGACTCTAGGCCAGGGCTTCAAAACTTTACCACATTTTCAAATCAGCCTCCAACCCCTAAAATGCTAAGGCGTGTTTTTTTATATCATATGTATCATTTTGTATTACTATGTACGTTAATGTGGTTTATACTTTTGATTTAAGGTGTTAAACATAATTGTATCATATTTTTAAATTGCAAATATATAGAAAAATAACAAATACTATATAATAATAATTAAAAAACATTAAACAAAACTCACCCTGACACCCTTGTGCACTGTGTCAACAGTTTGTCAGTGACTTGTAACACAAGGGCAGAAACATGAATTCTCAGTCTCAGAGGGTGTTTCTGTCCAGTGTCTGTTTTGACCATTTTCAGTTTAATTAATCCACAGCATTATAAGCATTGAGACTGTACACAACTTTCAGATGCCTTGTACTTTAAGATATCTTGTATATTTAGGCTACTCTGTTATTGCTTGAATTAAATGTTATTTTATTAGGCTTTTACTGGCTATTAGAAATAACTAAGATGAAGGCCTAAACTGGCTATCTAGTAACTGTTTAGAAAAAAAATGGTTTTCTGTGAGTGTGCTAAAGAAATGAACTTCAATCATTTCAATCATTACAGTGAACTAACTTGATACACCTAACAATTGCTTAGAATGAAATGCTTTTCTTTATGAAATGTAAGGTTAGTGCTCAAAATAATTAGACATCTATATTTCTACCTCAGGTTGATTATGTTGACAGTTTATGGCTGTGCTTTGCCATTCATCCAGATTTCACATTGTTCTCTATGGTTTCAGAGCATGATTAGCACTAGTTTAAGTACATTACTCAGAATATGGCACTCACCATTGTTTGTTATACAAAATGTTGTAGCCTGAAGGACAATAAAACATTGGTTTATAGTAGTATACTAGGCTATCATAAGTAATTTACCCATGTACATAAACAACTTACAGTCTGAATTAAACCTAGTCACAATGACATGTAGCTGAATTCAAGAGTCAGTGGCATGCTTTTTTAGTTGACAAGGGCAAGAGTTTTAAAAAGTTTTCTAGTCTTTAATGTAGTTTTTTCTTATCAGTCTGTGTGTGTGTGTGTGTGTGTGTGTGTGTGTGTGTGTGTGTTGAGCTCTTGTGTTTTATATCATACACAAAGAGTATGGAACAAACTCCCCAGCCATGTTGTTGTTTAACTTTTTGGCTGTGTCTCACATGTACCAACTTTTAAAATCTCAATTTGACTTCCTAGTAAAAGTTACAAAGTGAGAGGGATTTAACCAAATGTGTCAATATTGAGCTCTTAAAGGGAACTGTATAGAAACAACTCATTTGTGCTATTCAAATAAGTAAACTGTGCAGCAATAATCAAACTGCTCTGTAGTAAAAAGCCATGAAACCCGGTCTGATTACATATTCTTTCTTTTATTGTTATTCTTAGTTTTCTCTCTGGATCAGTGTCCTGGAAAATGACAGCACATACTTGGGTGTGAAGCGGCAGAGCCCTGAACGTGGCTATCAGTAGTAAGCAATGGCTACATTCTAGATAAGGCCCTGCAACCAGGCATAGCCATATCAACCCCATGACAGAGCCAGAGAGATCTACAGTGGGGGGAAAAAGTATTTGATCCCCTGCTGATTTTGTACGTTTGCCCACTGACAAAGAAATGATCAGTCTATAATTTTAATGGTAGGTGCATTTTAACAGTGAGAGACAGAATAACAACAAAAAAATCCAGAAAAATGCATTTCAAAAAAGTTATACATTGATTTGCATGTTAATGAGGGAAATAAGTATTTGACCCCTTCGACTTAGTACTTGGTGGCAAAACCCTTGTTGGCAATCAAAGAGGTCAGAAGTTTCTTGTAGTTGGCCACCAGGTTTGCACACATCTCAGGAGGGATTTTGTCCCACTCCTCTTTGCAGATCCTCTCCAAGTCATTAAGGTTTCGAGGCTGACGTTTGGCAACTCGAACCTTCAGCTCCCTCCACAGATTTTCTATGGGATTAAGGTCTGGAGACTGGCTTGGCCACTCCAGGACCTTAATGTGCTTCTTCTTGAGCCACTCCTTTGTTGCCTTGGCTGTCTGTTTTGGGTCATTGTCATGCTGGAATACCATCCACGACCCATTTTCAATGCCCTGGCTGAGGGAAGGAGGTTCTCACCCAAGATTTGACGGTACATGGCCCCATCCATTGTCCCTTTGATGCGGTGCAGTTGTCCTGTCCCCTTAGCAGAAAAACACCCCCAAAGCATAATGATTCCACCTCCATGTTTGACGGTGGGGATGGTGTTCTTGGGGTCATTCCTCCCTCTCCAAACACAGCAAGTTGTGTTGATGCCAAAGAGCTCGATTTTGGTCTCATCTGACCACAACACTTTCACCCAGTTCTCCTCTGAATCATTCAGATGTTCATTGACAAACTTCAGACGGGCCTGTACATGTGCTTTCTTGAGCAGGGGGACCTTGCGGGCGCTGCAGGATTTCAGTCCTTCACGGCGTAGTGTGTTACCAATTGTTTTCTTGGTGACTATGGTCCCAGCTGCCTTGAGATCATTAACAAGATCCTCCCGTGTAGTTCTGGGCTGATTCCTCACCGTTCTCATGATCATTGAAACTCCACGAGGTGAGATCTTGCATGGAGCCCCAGACCGTGGGAGACTGACAGTTATTTTGTGTTTCTTCCATTTGCGAATAATCGCACCAACTGTTGTCACCTTCTCACCAAGCTGCTTGGCGATGGTCTTGTAGCCCATTCCAGCTTTGTGTAGGTCTACAATCTTGTCCCTGACATCCTTGGACAGCTCTTTGGTCTTGGCCATAGTGGAGAGTTTGGAATCTGATTGTTTGATTCCTTCTGTGGACAGGTGTCTTTTATACAGGTAATGAGCTGAGATTAGGAGCACTACCTTTAAGAGAGTTACCTGTATAAAAGACACCTTGCTGATTGATAGGGGATCAAATACTTTTTTCCCTCAGTGTAGTTTATGTAGCAGTCCTACGAACCCAGTACTCAGATTGTCTCTGTTTTTTTTACTAAAAATGTTTTTATTCAAAACAGTCCTATACTTTCTCACCCTATATTGATATATGTACATTGAGTAAAACAAAAAAACATACTTTGATGTTGTGGTATTGCATGAGCATTTCTCTTCTTTCCTATGTATTAGATCTGTTTAGAAATGTTCAGTCCTGATCATTTATACAATCTCATTCTTAAACATGACCTATTTATCTAAATTGTGTATATGTGGATTACCTTTATGTATATCTCACTGTCTGTCTGTCTAAATTGAATGAGTATTTTGTACTTTTATTATTTTACAACACTTACTCTGCTCTCTTGTAATCTTAGGCTGTATTGCAGATTGGAGTGTACAGTATTTCACCCTATTCAAACAATATTTATTCAGTTCAATATTTATCTGAAATCTTCAGATGACCATTTTTTGTTTTAAAACAATGTAAACAAGTTGAAATCTTTTTAAAGAACATGTCAAGGTAAACATTTGTATACTGGTTTATCCACAGAGAGAGATATGTTTGGCAAAGGTATTCTTCTAGCATATGTAAACCTAACTGTGATGGAGTAGACCCATCCCTTTGTTAAGATGTTTGGAACAAAAAAATAAACCTTCCAAACAAAGGCTTACCTGAGGTGGGGTTGAGAGCAGCCGTCTTGGGGAAAGTAGGGGAAGCTTACAGAGGCCATCTTGGGAAGGGACTTTAGAGACCTGGGTCACTTTATTGCTGACATGGGAGGGGGTTCATACTATTGGTTAGTGTTTACTTATTTTGTTTATAGTTTAGATTGATTTTATAGTCATGCATCACCTTTATTTAAGTTTGGTATTTTGATGTAAACCTATTTCGGAAATATGTTCAGGGATGTATGTTCTTAATGTTTTTTTTGTCACCCTTATTCTCTAATGGTTGGGTCTAGTGGGTGGGGCTAATCTTACAACAGTATAAGAGCTGAGTCAAGGGGTTCAGTAGGGGAGAACTGTGTGGTGGTTAACATCTGCCAGTTTGTGGTCTTGTTTTGAGGGTGGGTTGGTGACCGAAAGACAATAAATGTCCCTGTTTTTGTAACTGTCTGATGTTGGGACCACCACACTAACAAAGAAACATAAAATGACATGATGATAAAACATGATGTACATAGAATGTTAAGTGATATAACAACATGGTTTTGTGTAAAATCAATTAATGGTTATGTTAGCACTAGAGGCTTGTGAAGTAGGAGGGGAGGCCTTTTTGTGCTAATTGTAGTAAAGAAACTGACACTTTGAAGGCATTTATTTCTGTCTCTGTGAAGAGTAATATGTCTGGGCTAGCCTTGTCCCTCTGTATGTATGGCTTCCTGTAGGAGATTTCAGACCAAAGCTGCTACTCTGTCCTCTCACTCTTGAGTTGGAAACTGCTGGACTGGCTGCTTCTCAAAGCTTTTCCCAATGCAATAAATCACTGTGGGTCTAAACTTCTTTGGGTGTCTACAGGTTGGAGATGCTCTTCATTCCTTCATGTGAATGAAACATATTCACTTTATTAAAGTGCAAATAAGATATCAAAGGTAATATTTAGTCATAAAGTAATGGCCTTACAAGGTAAATCATTAAATATTGTACTAACTCATGTAAAAAAACAAATTAATTAATTAATGGGAATTATGTGAATGAACTGTACATTTTGGTCGACAAGATTGCCGCACAAAAACGCTTTCATGCATGACATTTTGTCTGACACAAACAGCGCCCCATAAGTGTCAACCATAGACATGGTGTGATCAATATTAAAAAAGTAATCTGTGATGTCTCGCTCAAATGACATGTCAAGTCATTCAGTAATGTGTTGCTTGAGGACAAAGCTCGCACTGCTGCTTCCGCATTGATTTCCCTTCGTCCCTAGTCCTGCCCCGCCCAGTTGAGTCACGTGAACAACCGATATGGTACTCACACAAACCATTACAGTACTCACACAAACCAACATAGTACTCACACAAACCATTACAGTACTCACACAAACCCACACAAACCAACATAGTACTCACACAAACCATTACAGTACTCACACAAACCAACATAGTACTCACACAAACCATTACAGTACTCACACAAACCAACATAGTACTCACACAAACCATTACAGTATGCATGCAAAGTTGTGAACCAAATATAGTATGCACACAATCTGATGTATTATGGCCTGTTTGGCCCCCATAATACTGAGATGAACGCACTATATTCTGAGACACAATCTGGAGTGTGTATAGTGTATGTACCATGGGGTGAATTATGTCCCTAACGGCGCCCCCCCATACTACTGCCTGGAATTCCAACACGTTGAAACGGAGAGCCCCTCGGGGGGAGGGGCCGGGCCCATGCATTAGGCCTGCAGGAAGCGGACCATGGCTTCTGCTGCCTTCTTCTTGACCCTTGAATCTTGGTCCTTTAGAAGGCGAGAGAGACCTGTGACGAGAGGAAAATGCTGTAGATACACTTTGCTTGGCAGATTCACTGATGAATGACAGGGTCTCAAATCAAAAGCTTTTGATTCTTTCATGTTTATTAAACTGTGAAAACTTCTGGCATCAGAGTAATAGCAAAAACACTGCCGTCAAAGTGATGAACTAGAGACGTTCACGTACCTTTGTTGAGTCTCATCCTAGGAATTAAGTTGAAGAAGCCTTTCTCCATCTTCTCAAGAAGAGCCCCTGACACAGAAGAACAACAGGTGTGAGACAGTGCGACTGCTTTACATAGTGGGACAGAAGCTTTCTTGACAGAGCTCTGTTGCTCTGGCTCTCTTACCGATGAACACAGCAGCACTCGCTCTGAGCTCTGGGTCACGGCTCTTCTGGTAGCGTAGGACAACGTCCCGGTACACCCCCATCGCACCGGGGAAGGTCTGTTGCTAAGAGTAAAATAACATCTTTCAGCGGAAATACAAGAACCAGTGGTCTGAAAACAGCATCAGACAACCAGGCTTGGAAAACATTCCCACACATGATGAGCGGAACCCAAACAGAATGCCAAGAGGAAAGTCGTGAACAGCGACTTACAAGGACAGCGGTCACCTCCTTGATGAAGGAGGGGAGTTCCAAGGGCACTCGTCCAAAGTGCTCCTCAATCAGACTGGTGAAGGCTGTGCGATTCAGAGCTGGCGCACACTGCTGCAGAGTCCGCTGGCAGGCCTGGGGGGGGAAGAGTCATATCACACTGAGTAATACAAAGAGAACTGCCATTTGTTCTTTGCTCAGAGGTCGTCAGGTTGGCTGTATGGTCTTTACCCCCGTTATATTCAATTTCCACATGGTGCCATTTAAAAACATACCACTGTGGGTCTTCACTGCCCAGCGTATTTACCTGGGAGACTGCTGGGTTGGAGTCCTCGAGGTGGAGCAGCAGCCTGGCCAGGGAGCCGTGACACTGCTTCTTTAATACTTCATTCCCAACAGCCCTCTTCACTAGCGCTCCCAGCAGAACCACCGTGGCCCTGCGGATCTCCGGGTCCGCCTGCAACACAAGCACATGGACAGACGCGGCACGTCAGCACTGGCCTGTCGTCATTCGGTAATACAGCTTGAAGTAAATGAGTAGAAAGGCGTACGAGGAGCTACACTTAAACTCCACAGAAGAATGTGGTCGACATCACAGCGAGTGGGAGAATGACCAGATCCAAGAAAAAACATAATCTTCACAATGAAACCAAGGAAACATTCTAAGACATACCTTTTCTATGCAAACCTTTGCCTGGTGGTAAACTTTGGGGATAAGTTTCTTGGCTGTTCCATTCTCACAAAACTGGAGGCTGGTCCCCAAACCAGAGATGGCCCTCAAGATAACTGGCTTTCCTTGCTCCTCCGACATGGAAAGGGCACCGGTCATCTGCTCCAGTTGCTTTGTAGCGTATCTGTGAATCTGAGCAGAGAAGAGGGCCGTGCTCAGCCTCCATCTACACACATATGCTGTCAACCGACCAGAGACTCATCCAATTCCGACATTAGACTCCAAAACTACTCTAGTCATTTCTCTTTACCTCCTTCTTGGGCAGAGTCTGCAGCCCTCGCACTGCCAGACTGTCAATGTCCTCCAAGGACTCTCCACAGATCGCCAACAGCCTCTCCATGACGCCTGGTGACCAGATGTGATCAGTCAGGTGTGGGTGTTGCAGAAGCTTTGAAAAGGGAAGACATGGGTAAGTCTGAGACACTGCAGGATCAATTGCTTGGAGCAGGAAGACATTTAAAAGCGTTTGATAAGATCACGAAAATCCTGCTGGAGAAAGGACTGCATTGGACTGCAATACTGTGCCGGACAAAATACATTCATTTTTTGGGGAATAAATACATGCAAACATGTATGACTATGATCAAACATCCTGGAGTGAAATTAAATGTCCCAATGTCTTGAGAAATCTCTCAAAATACTTTAAATGTCTGTAGTTTAAAACTGAGTAACTTATGGATCCCAAAGTGTTGTAGCTGTATTTATATATACATTTATTAGTTGTTCTTAAGAAACTACATATACAGGCAGACGAGTAGTTGATGAGGGAGTTGACGACCGTCACACTGTCCAGTCGGAACAGTTGGAGAACACCCTCCTTCGCGCTCTCTCTCACCCTCTCTTCCGCATCCCTCAAGCCCAGAAATGCATGGAGCACCTGAGGAAGCTATAGCACAAAGGAGAGAGCAGGTTATAATCCAAAAATGGTTTCCCTGCATACACTCCTATTTCTGCCTGCAAAAGATTCTATAAAAAGTCAGATTGGAGGACTTCTAAGGCTCTTATTCCCTAACAGGGTTGCTGCATATTGGGTTGGGTGGTTCAAGCTGCAAGACAGACGTGTGGCCTGAGCTGAACTTGCTGTCCAGCTGACCAGAAGCCCAAACACTTGCTATACAGAAGTTCAGAGCTGTAACTGACGCTATAACATTAAAGCACTGTTCCTCTCACCAATCCAGTGAGCTCAGTGGGGTGAGCTTCCAAGATGCTGCACAAGAGAGTGCAGGACCCCTGGGCAGAGCTGGTCTGGTTGTCTTTGAGTCCTTGACGCAAACCCTCAATCAGTCTCTCCTTCTCCTGCCGAGGGAAACACTTGCCGACGATCTGAAACACAGAAACGCACTCACCGCTCAGTCATCAACCCAGCGCAGACACTCTTAAAGTCACCGTCAACTCATTAGACTATGCAGTTGCTACAAGCGTGTTACAGACGTGCCTCAGCGCATGACTCTGGAATCTGTAGAAGGCAGACTGTAGACACGACGGGCATGGAGGCACGGTTTTACCTGGAGGAGAGCAGCACAGGTGTCCGGGACAGAGCGGCTCCGTTCAATACATCGGATCAGGTCTTCCAACTTGTTCCTGCCAAATTCAAAACCTGTAAAGAAAACAAAAAATGAAAACCTAAAGCTTTGTACACTGATAGACACAGACACACAATGTAAAGTGCAAACGAATTACTGTCTGCAGTACTGCAGTACCCAACGTGTGAAAATCAACATGGAAACACCGAGCCACACTGAGAGGCCTGACTCCTGGCTCACGTGCATGGATTCAGCCTCCATCCAGTAACCTTCCAGGAGAGCGGTGATCATCGCCATGGCCCTCATTCATTTGACATCAATTAGAGACAAGCCCAATGCCTGCAGCGGCTGAGGAGGGAGGGATGACGGGGGGGGAGAGAGGGAGACAGAGGGGAGGGGAAAAAAGTGAACAGAAAAACACATTTAAAAGATTTATCAATGTAAGGACTTAACTCTTTAAGGAACAGAGGGACACAAGCTTATATATAGAAATGTTAGGTTGATTCCAAGATTTGAGGTCATAATTTGTACAAGGATACAGTGATCTGTCCAGCCTAACTGACTGAATCAGCCCATCTACGCAATCAGCCTTGCCCCGTCTCTTGAACAGCCCAAAACTCGATGGTCACTCTGCTTTAAGGCAAGGTAAAGGGTCTCACCTTCAGCAGCTCCAGGAGGGTGTCGGGGGTGAAGTCCAGCCGTAGCATGGCTCTGAGCAGGGCAGAGAGACTCCTTGCATTGGCAGAGTACACCTCCTAGACAAGACAGCAATCAAATACAATGTACACTATCTGTGTGACAGATGTGAATGGAACATTTGTAATCACATTCATGTCGATATATTCATGTGAACAGTTCTTGATGACGATGAGCACTACTACACTCTTACAACTCTGAGTATTGTAGACAATCTCTCCTCCCTGGACTCTTGTTTCTCACAGGAGATATAGCACAGTTGATTGCATAGTATTGTTAATTCACCAACATTATTATTATTATTTAACACTGAGAAATGTTATTTGATCAAGGTCTGAGGGGGGTGGAAGAAAACGGGTTTCTGACACTTTCACATCATGGTATTTGTGACTAATGACACAACATACTTAAGGTTGTCATGCACAATCACACTGGTTTACTTGTTTAAGATATATTTTGCCTACCTCGTAGCTGAAGAAGGCACTCATTTTGTGCAAAATGTCAAACTTGAGGACCTCTTCAACGTCTGATTTAGGGCTCATGCGGGCTATGAACCCATAGCACAGTACCACTCTGCTGAGCACATTGGTCTGCCGGAGAAAATGGATAAGGTTAACCAAGATTGGAGGAACTTCATTTGGAATTGAAGGCAATTCCAAAATACTATATGAAAACAGAAAGATACAGGAGAACATGAAACAGAACATACAATGATCAAATGTTAATTTATCCAGGACTGTAACATGTACAGATCCATCTGGGCTTAAATAGTGTTAGCAGTTTCACATCTTAAAAAACACAATTGCTATTCTGTAGGCATGTGTGAACAAAACGATTTTGTACCTCATTCCTGAAGTCTCCCTCCAAGTTTGGCATCTCAGAGAGTCCGACAGAAATTATTGAAGCCTTCAATCTCTCAATGTCAGAAAGTGGCTTGTTTCTGGCCACTGTCTCCACTGCCTCAAGAATCACAAGGCGCCTATGGAAGAAAGAGGAAGAAAAGGTTTCTTGGCCAGGTACTCCTCAAAGAATGGCAGCTTATTGTGAAGACATTTCTCGAGGCAGTCTAACTGACTTTGAAGGTCCGCTTCCTCATCTGCATCACAGGAAGAAGAAGTGTTGCCTGGAAGAGAGACGCACATCAGTTCTGTCAGAAGATATTCAGACACAGTGACTGTACTCCCGATGTTCATTTTGATTCCCTATGCCTATGCCACCAGGGAATTATGACTGTCTTCGCACTTCAGAGATTGGGTGGGTATTATTAAACAAAAGCCCATGTTTAGTTGTGTTCTTTTTTTAAAAGTTATCTTACAGAATAGGTCAAGCGAAGGAGAATGACAGACTCCTACAGAAACGGCATCCCAAAGCCGTTACATAATAAATACATTTTACCTTGTTTTACCATCCTCTTCATTTGTTATTCTTCTGCATAATACAATATAAAAACACAGTTAAGCAAAGCAAAAACAAATTTAAGCAACTGACTAATTTGTTAAATCATTGAGAACCCGTGCAAATGAGGGTGATATACTCATTAGCAAAATGAATAATTAAAAATGGGTTAAAAGAATGTTAAAACAAATATGTACATGATTCCATTATTCACATTGATTTTATATATTGAATTGGAGTGTAAAAAATAAATACAGTATCAATGCATTCTGCTAGTACAGTAACACCCTATCAGGCCATATTTAGAACAAATTACACTGACACAAGATGAACATATTGCATTTTGTTTTCAAATACATATACACTCACCTAAAGGATTATTAGGAACACCATACTAATACTGTGTTTGACCCCCTTTCGCCTTCAGAACTGCCTTAATTCTACGTGGCATTGATTCAACAAGGTGCTGAAAGCATTCTTTAGAAATGTTGGCCCATATTGATAGGATAGCATCTTGCAGTTGATGGAGATTTGTGGGATGCACATCCAGGGCACGAAGCTCCCGTTCCACCACATCCCAAAGATGCTCTATTGGGTTGAGATCTGGTGACTGTGGGGGCCAGTTTAGTACAGTGAACTCATTGTCATGTTCAAGAAACCAATTTGAAATGATTCGACCTTTGTGACATGGTGCATTATCCTGCTGGATGTAGCCATCAGAGGATGGGTACATGGTGGTCATAAAGGGATGGACATGGTCAGAAACAATGCTCAGGTAAGCCGTGGCATTTAAACGATGCCCAATTGGCACTAAGGGGCCTAAAGTGTGTCAAGAAAACATCCCCCACACCATTACACCACCACCACCAGCCTGCACAGTGGTAACAAGGCATGATGGATCCATGTTCTCATTCTGTTTACGCCAAATTCTGACTCTACCATCTGAATGTCTCAACAGAAATCGAGACTCATCAGACCAGGCAACATTTTTCCAGTCTTCAACTGTCCAATTTTGGTGAGCTTGTGCAAATTGTAGCCTCTTTTTCCTATTTGTAGTGGAGATGAGTGGTACCCGGTGGGGTCTTCTGCTGTTGTAGCCCATCCGCCTCAAGGTTGTACATGTTGTGGCTTCACAAATGCTTTGCTGCATACCTCGGTTGTAACGAGTTATTTCAGTCAAAGTTGCTCTTCTATCAGCTTGAATCAGTCGGCCCATTCTCCTCTGACCTCTAGCATCAACAAGGCATTTTCGCCCACAGGACTGCCGCATACTGGATGTTTTTCCCTTTTCACACCATTCTTTGTAAACCCTAGAAATGGTTATGCGTGAAAATCCCAGTAACTGAGCAGATTGTGAAATACTCAGACCGGCCCGTCTGGCACCAACAACCATGCCACGCTCAAAATTGCTTAAATCACCTTTCTTTCCCATTCAGACATTCAGTTTGGAGTTCAGGAGATTGTCTTGACCCGGACCACACCCCTAAATGCATTGAAGCAACTGCCATGTGATTGGTTGGTTAGATAATTGCATTAATGAGAAATTGAACAGGTGTTCCTAATAATCCTTTAGGTGAGTGTATAAATGCGTCACATAATATGCATATTGTTTGGGAGTGGTGTTTAATACAAATACTCATTTTAACATATGCATATATTGTATAGTTACAATTATTAATATATATATATATAGCTTATTTTACAGCTGTTTTACCGACTACATAACAACAGGACATTTACATATTTAATAATACTATTAATAAGATTCTGAAGATGTCTGCCCCATTCAAACTAAAAAAAAATAAAAACTAGGTTCAAAGAGAGGACCTTTACATTAAATTGTTGGAACTACAGAAGGGAAATCTTTTGTTGTAAAGGGAAAAACTTGATCTTGAAATCAAAATGTTAAAGTTATAAATGGCGAGATTCGAGTTAAAGGTGGAAGGAGAAAAGTATTGCAATTTATTAAGAGTTGTTGGTTGTAAATACAGTTGTCATTCTTTATAATAGATAATAGATTTGTAATAGTTCACCTAAAGTATTAATACAGTTTTTATTCATTCAATTAAACATTTATTAGTTAAACTTCCATTACTTTGTATGTATGCCCTTTCATATACAAAAGCTAAATTACCTGGCATATGTGCTGCCATGTTGGTTTCATGTCAGTTTCTATAGCAAGAGATACCTTTTCCCCATTTAAGCCTGGTGTAGGGTAGGCTTAAAAAGTGACTTCAATTTAAGACCAAACTGATTTTCAGTTTTTTTGTGCAACAGGCCTATTTATTTTGGGCTTAAATTTAAGTCTAAGACCTAAAAGATGGTCTTAAAAGCCCCAGTAGATCTACCGGGTGACCATTAACAGCACAGACCAGTAGAGCTACTGTTTCCAGCTCAAACCAATAGACCAGTTCAGCTGTCCAAAAACTTTTGAAACCAGTTGGTACAAGTCACCAGTAGATACCAGCTGAAAAAATTCTACTGGAATTTCCACTAGGGAACAGCTGTCCTCTATGTATTTACACATACTTATACAACGTTAATACACTAGGCACATTTACATTTCTTTGCTAATGGTAGAGTTGATTAATATTATAAATGTATATCTCCATTTCGTCTCGAATAACAAGAAAGTGTCTGCCCAATGAATGGCGGCGCACAGATGGCAGGATGAGCGAAATCCATTGCTGACGCACACGGCGGTGTTTCCTAATGGGCCTCGGCCACACAACCCCTGCGCCAGTCTGATGCCCAGATGCACCAACACAGCTCACATTCACGTTTACTGAAGTACCACCCCACTGCTGTGAGAGGACCAGCACCAGATTTACATTTGTATTTAGACAAATATTAACGTTAAATGTTTAGTTTGCATGGAAAAGTGAAAATTAGGTCTTGGGTATTGCTGGGTACTTCAGACACACTGACTAGCCCGGCAAAATGACCAGGCCAGCCCCAGACTCCTGAATCACCGCCACGTCACACCGGGCATTGTATCCTATAAATACAAGTTTCACTTTCGACTGAGGCGGCCTCGAAAGAATAGCGGTAACTATTCATTTTTATATATTGAATTACTTTTCAATCCGTTTCATTCACTCATTCAAATCATTTTTCTGTTTTGGCAGCAGAATTACTCTGCACTTTACTGGTGGGTTTATATTCACGGTTTCTCATTTAACCTGGTGGCGCCATTTATTATTATTATTATTATTATTATTATTATTATTATTATTTATGGAAGCTTATTACTACGGTAGGGAAGCGTATTACTGCCACACGAAAAAAAATACGTTTACCACAGAAAAAAAAAAAAAAACATTGAAGTTTTTATTTATTTTTTTCCGTATTTTGGGGGTGTTTTGTTGCCAGTTTTTTTTTTTTTTTTTTTTTTTCTCAGGTATTTTTTGCTGCCAGGGGAAAAAAATAATATATATATATATATATAACCTCGGGTAACAGAACTGGGTACAAAGGACAGAGACTTTAATAAACTTCCTAAGATACTTGTGTGAGACATTGTAACATGACACGAGGATCGGGTTGTGAAGAAGGCTTGAGTTTCCACTGTTGTGTTGGGAATAATAAATACCAATAAAGACGGAGTGTGACTCATTTTTGTTTTGTGTTCTCTAGGTTCAAAGCCTTGTCACAGATACCAGATACAACTGAAATTAAAAGCCAAACAAATTGTTAATGATGAATGGATGAAGAGTAGAAATCTTATCAAGGATGAGAACCAAGTGCCAAACTTCACCTACATCCCTCTGGTTTTGGATACAGACAAGTCAGAGGTTTATAAATGCAAAAAGTACAAGAAATCTCGTTGGAAGAAGATGAAGGGCTTACATCCCACCTGACAGGAGAAAAGTGCATCCTGAGGACTTTCTTAAAACCTATGGGAGAAAAATTCTTCTGGTTGGGAAACCTGGCATAGGGAAAACCTCTGTGGCTCTGCAGATGCTGAGTCTCTGGGCACAGAGAGAGAATCGTGATCTGGACTACATGTTTTACTTTCCTGTGGAAACCTTGAGCCGCATCTCAAATCCCATCAGCCTGAGATCCCTTCTGTTTAATAAGTACCGACTCCCAGGGGAAGGAGCTGATGAAGTGTTTCAGGATATTGCTGAGAATTCAGATATTGTGGTCATCATTATCGATGGCATCACTGACAGCATGCTGAATTCAGACATTGAGACTTCAAACACTGCAGACGTCACCATCAGATCACTGGTTTACAGTATTGTGAAGAAGGAGCTTCTGCCAGAGGCCAAGATTGTCATTACCTGCCGCCCAGAACGAGAGTATCTCCTGTCAGATCTTTCTGACTGGCCGAGCTACAGAGTAGAGGTGCTGGGCTTCAGTGAGGAATCCATCGGTGTTTACTTTAAGACTGTGTTGGGAAGCACCAAGGGTGGAGATGCAGGCAGAGTCCTGGAGAACCTGGAGCTGCTCAGTCTCTGTCATGTCCCAATGTATGCCTTCATAGTCTCTGCCAACATTTTATTTACATCTCCTGAGGCTGGCAGACAGCAGTCCAGTATAACTGAACTATACCTGCACATCTTCCGCCACTGCATGGAAAGACATGCTGAGAAGGAGAGAGGGAGGTCTGTGAGGAAGCATCTGGATAAATACATTGAGGAAAACAGGCAGGACATTATGACTTTAGCTGAAGCCTCTTTACAGGCAATGCTGCAAAAGAGTGTCAATTTATGTGGTGTCAGTATTGAGGAAAGTAGTGTACAGCAAGCTTTCTTATGGTCAACAGATGTCAGAGATTCACTAACATCTATAGAAACCATCTGTGCATTTCTCCACAACACAGTGCAGGAGTTCTGGGCTGCTCTTTGGCTGCTGGAGAAACCTGACCAAATCAGAGAGATACTGCGTCAGTGCAGGACTGACGAGGAGAAGCATCTGAAGTACATGGTTGTGTTCTTGTGTGGGCTTCTGTCCAGTAAAAACACCAGGCTTGTGAGATGTCTGATTCCAGAGAACAAGATCAGGGAAAACTCTGCCAGATACCTTAAGGAAGTCATAGATAGTCTCCTGGACGAGGACCCAGATGAGCTCGAGGACCCTGAGAACATCATCTCTGTGTGTCAGTGCTTGTACGAGTCACAGTCACAGGACGCTTGTTTGTACTTTCTGGAGAGAATTGAGTATCGCTTTGACCTGAGTGACGAGCAGCTTGATCCTCACCAGTGCTGCACAGTCTCCTATGTCATTAGCCAGTCGCAGGGGGCAAAGGTCAATCTGAACCTGCAGAACTGCACTCTGTCTGACACGGGCCTGAAGCTGTTCCTGGGCTGCTTGCACAATGTTGCATTTCTCAGGTGAGTCTGTCACTACCTGTCACATTAGTCTGTTGTGTAATTTATTCTAATGTTATTTTTTCATTGTGTAATATTATTCAGTATTGATTGTACTATTGTACTTATGGATATTTCACATTTGTAAAGGGGGCGAAGTTGACCTGTCATGTCACACCAGATTCCTTTTGTTGGGTGTCTTTTTGTATTGCTCTGTGCTTTTTACATTTTCTACTGTGAAAGAAACATTGTGTAATTGTGGGATACATTTATTACTGCTAATCCTACACGTGAACACAGTTATTCAGAACAATGTCATTTAAATATAGTGTCCATAATTGCTATTTATCATGTACTAGAATGCCAAAAGCTACCGAAGAGCATTAGGGTCACTTAAGAGAGAGAAAATATATATATATATTGAGAAAAAAATTCAAAACTTTTGAGAAAAAAAGTCAAAAGTTTTGAGATTTAAAGGCGAAATAAATTTTTGAGAAAAAAAAGTCAAAAGTTTTGAAATTTAAAGGCAAAATAAACTTTTGAGAAAAAAAGTTGAAAGTTCAGTTTCAAACACCAACAGCGTCGATATGGCGTCGATAGGGACTGGGTAAAACCCGAAACGCCGGAACAATGGAAAGATTTGCAAAGACGTCTAAAACAGAAAAATACTTATTCTGGGCTTTCAGAAACGTGTGTTTTAATTGCAAATATTGTATTACATAATGTAAATAATATTAATAATGAACTTTAATACTAATAATAACATTAACAACACCAATAAAATTATTATTATTATTATTATTATTATTATTATTATTATTATTATTATTATAATGTATACACATCTTCTACAATTTGTTAAACTGAACATGATTTGTAAAAGTAATAGTGGTATTAAGGTGCAATAGTGCTACAACACTTTCATGCTGGGGAGCTATTTGTCGGACTGGGAAGAGACAACCAAATAAATGTCCCCAATGCCATGAGTTTGTGTCTTAGATTGGGTTGTTAGCTTTCCAAGGGTTGCTTTCTAATATTGAAAAGACAACTCCCCAAAATCATCATAGTCCTTTTTAAGGTACAGTAGTTTTTTGCTGGGGAGTTATTTTTGGAACTGGAAACATACACCCAAAATAGTTTACAGTATTTGTCCATTCGAGCGATTAATAAGGCTTATTAGCGTTCCGAGGCACACTTTTCAGTAATTTAGATATTAATAATTTCCTTTTATACCTACATTTCAGTTCAATACAGCTCTACACAGTCTTTTTAACTTCACGATAACCTTCTCCTCATCTAGAACCCATTTCGGGTTTTACCCAGTCCCCTTATAACACCATATCGATGCTGTTGTGTTTGAACCTGAACTTTCAATTTTTTTTCTCAAAAGTTTATTTCGCATTTAAATCTCAAAACATTTGACTTTTTTTCTCAAAAGTTTATTTCGACTTTACATCTCAAAACTTTTGACTTTTTTTTCTCAAAAGTTTATTTTGACTTTAAATCTCAAAAGTTTTGAATTTTTTTCTCAAAAGTTTTGAAAATACTTATTTCCCTCATTAACATGCAAATCAATTTATAACTTTTTTGAAATGTGTTTTTCTGGATTTGTTTTTGTTATTCTGTCTCTCACTGTTAAAATACACCTAACATTAAAATTATAGACTGATCATTTCTTTGTCAGTGGGCAAACGTACAAAATCAGCAGGGGATCAAATACTTTTTTCCCTCACTGTATATAGTGGTGGACTCCTGATAAATCAGTTTTTCTGTTGCCGTTTAGTATGTCTTATTGCATTTTCATGGTTTTGCTTTTGATCAGATCAGATATTTTAATCCATATCATTATTAAAAGACACCTGTGTGTGAGCTCTCACTTGACACAGTGATCGCAGGGTTGTAGTTTTAGCTGTGTGGTGGGAATGGATCTGAAATGCTCAGGGAGAAGAAACAAAAATCAAGGTACTGCTGTATTAGCCTGGAAATAAAATAAATAAATACATACATTGTCCAGTGTATTGTTGAGTTTGCTGTGTTGCTTCACTGTGTGTTGTTAAGTTAGTGTGATAAGGAGAGTACAGGTGACGTGTCTGGGGCAGGTGTGTGCAGCCCGATCACTGTGAGGGGCAGGCAGGGTCTACTACAGCTGTTGGGGATACAACTGTCTAAGGATGACACAGAAGTATTCAAGATTTTTCAGGACATAGAGGGAAATATATTTTAATCCAGTTCTGAACGAGACGGAAAAATAATCCGGAAACTACATTTCCCATAAACCCAGCTTTCTCATACGTCATACCCACACGAACAACAAAGAAGAGGAGAACGCGCTTTCCTGTCTTAATAACATTTGTCCTTTACGACGCTCCGTAGATGTCCTCCCCTTTTACCCTTCCGCCAGAAGCATCAGACGGGTTTAGCCTGGAAGCTGCAGAAAGAGGGCAGATAAACACTGCGCAGCCCGACTGTGAGTCCCGAGTCCCCTGCCCCAGCACAGCTCCTCGCTCAGTCCGTCAGCATGCTGCTGTGTCGGGCCGCTGCGCTCCGGCAGGGCGCGGTGCGGTGGAGTCACTCTGCCCGGAGGAGCGCCCTGCATCCCGGCCGGGCCGCCTGTCTCAGCCGCCCTCTCAGTGCCGGCACCAGCAGCCCTCAGCCAGGCGATCCCGCCAAGCCCGCAGCCGCCCGGCGAGAGGGTCGGTACCGCGACACGGTGCTGCTGCCCCGCACCGACTTTCCCATGAAGCTGAGCGGACAGCAGCTCCTGGACAGAGAGATGGAGATACAGAGGGTAGGACACCGGGGCGGGGCTTAGCCTGCGGAGGGTCTGTGTGACTGATGTGTGTGTCTGACCTGGACTGCGTGCACCTGTGCCCTGCCTGCAGCTGCGGCTCCCTCTGTACTGACAGATCTCTCTCTGTGCCCTAGGACGTCCTGTACTGACAGATCTCTCTTTCAAATGTATATTGCTATTGTATTGTATTGTCTGGGGGGTGGGTCCAGACCGAAGAGTGTAGAGGCTAAGCAGAGATCAATGATAACAGTAAGAGCATCTATACTCTGTGTAGCTGTACTGTACTGACCGCTCTCTCCCTCTCCCTGTAGCTGTGTGGCTTTTCAGAGCTGTACTCCTGGCAGAGGGAGAGGAAGGTGAAGAAGGACTTCTGTCTCCATGACGGCCCACCTTACGCCAACGGAGATCCCCACGTGGGCCATGCCCTCAACAAGGTACCATGCAGCTCCATCCCACCACAATGGGAACTGAGGGAACAAACATTAAAGCAAGGAAGCCCTGGTCTTTCATGCGTATAAATATCAATATATGGGAAGAAATCGGGTTTAATGCTGAAGAATCACTTCACTGTGAGTCTGCCTGTGTGCCGTGTGGCCGGTCGGCTCGGTGCTGTGGCGGCTGACGGCTGCCTCTTGTGTGTCTGTCAGGTTTTGAAGGACGTGCGGAACCGGTTTGAGGTGCTGCGCGGGCGGCGGGTCCACTTCGTGCCGGGCTGGGATTGCCACGGGCTGCCCATCGAGCTGCGGGCGCTGGGAGAGCTGGGCTCTGCCGGGCTGAGTCCCCTGGAGATCAGGAAGAAAGGTCAGGGGGTGGAGGCACTCTGTCCTCATGTAGTTTTAAGATTTACATCTAATTCAAAGTAAGAGGGAATTAATTAGCATGATTGAGAATACAGGTATTGCCAAAAGCAGGTGCATAATACCTTAAATGAAGTCCCTGTACTGTGACGCGGGAATCCGGGTTCGAATCTCGCCTTGTCCGGAACCCCACCGTTCGTTACAATATTATTAATGTTGATAATTCTTTCTCTGTTTATTTCTACATCTCACGGATTGGAAGTTAAATACTGTAATATAATACTGACACTTCTCTCCCCATGTCCCCCTCTCTCTCAGCCCGGGAGTTTGCGGAGGGGGCGATCACCCGGCAGCGGTCTGCGTTCGAGCGCTGGGGAGTGATGGCAGACTGGGGCCGGTGTTACTACACCTTCGACGGAGTGTATGAGGCCAAGCAGCTGCAAGTCTTCCAGGACATGCACAGCAAGGTGTGGGACAGCTGTCTGTCTCTGTCTCTTACACTGCCATGCACTGACTGTCCTCTTAGTCACCAGTGTGATATATACACTCACCTAAAGGATTATTAGGAACACCTGTTCAATTTCTCATTAATGCAATTATCTAACCAACCAATCACATGGCAGTTGCTTCAATGCATTTAGGGGTGTGGTCCTGGTCAAGACAATCTCCTGAACTCCAAACTGAATGTCTGAATGGGAAAGAAAGGTGATTTAAGCAATTTTGAGCGTGGCATGGTTGTTGGTGCCAGACGGGCCAGTCTGAGTATTTCACAATCTGCTCAGTTACTGGGATTTTCACGCACAACCATTTCTAGGGTTTACAAAGAATGGTGTGAAAAGGGAAAAACATCCAGTATGCGGCAGTCCTGTGGGCGAAAATGCCTTGTTGATGCTAGAGGTCAGAGGATAATGGGCCGACTGATTCAAGCTGATAGAAGAGCAACTTTGACTGAAATAACCACTCGTTACAACCGAGGTATGCAGCAAAGCATTTGTGAAGCCACAACACGTACAACCTTGAGGCGGATGGGCTACAACAGCAGAAGACCCCACCGGGTACCACTCATCTCCACTACAAATAGGAAAAAGAGGCTACAATTTGCACAAGCTCACCAAAATTGGACAGTTGAAGACTGGAAAAATGTTGCCTGGTCTGATGAGTCTCGATTTCTGTTGAGACATTCAGATGGTAGAGTCAGAATTTGGCGTAAACAGAATGAGAACATGGATCCATCATGCCTTGTTACCACTGTGCAGGCTGGTGGTGGTGGTGTAATGGTGTGGGGGATGTTTTCTTGGCACACTTTAGGCCCCTTAGTGCCAATTGGGCATCGTTTAAATGCCACGGCCTACCTGAGCATTGTTTCTGACCATGTCCATCCCTTTATGACCACCATGTACCCATCCTCTGATGGCTACTTCCAGCAGGATAATGCACCATGTCACAAAGGTGGAATCATTTCCAATTGGTTTCTTGAACATGACAATGAGTTCACTGTACTAAACTGGCCCCCACAGTCACCAGATCTCAACCCAATAGAGCATCTTTGGGATGTGGTGGAACGGGAGCTTCGTGCCCTGGATGTGCATCCCACAAATCTCCATCAACTGCAAGATGCTATCCTATCAATATGGGCCAACATTTCTAAAGAATGCTTTCAGCACCTTGTTGAATCAATGCCACGTAGAATTAAGGCAGTTCTGAAGGCGAAAGGGGGTCAAACACAGTATTAGTATGGTGTTCCTAATAATCCTTTAGGTGAGTGTGTGTATATATATATATATATATATATATATATATATATATATATATATATATATATATATATATATATATATATATATATACACACAATGTTCTTTTGTAAGGCTTTTGTGGTTTGATTTGTAGTTTGATTTGAACACAGTACTCATAAAATCAACTGACACTCTCTCCACAGGGACTTGTCTATCAGGACTACAAGCCTGTGTTCTGGTCCCCTTCCTCAAGGTAAGACAGGAGTGGCAGTGGCGATGATGTGGGAGAGACCTGCTGTGCTGAGATATGTGGGTGGTGTAGTAAGACAACTGCTCCAATTAATAATAATGGAGATATTGGCACGAAAAATGCCACTATTATCATCAGGTGTTGTACAGCTGGATAACAATTAAAAAAACACTTTGTTGGTTAAAAAGATAAATTGATCACATTTAGATGCTTCTCCCCCACTCCTCTATCTCTCCCTCTCTGTGCAGGACAGCCCTGGCTGAGGCGGAGCTGGAGTACAACCCTGAACATGTGAGCCGAGCCGTCTACACCACCTTCCCTGTGCTCACCCCCCCGCCCAAACTGGCCTCCGCCACAGGTAATGCCATGCCTACACACCTTCACACACAACCCACTGTAAACCCCATGTTTCTCCACGACACACTACACACACACTATACACCCTCCCTCCCAGGGTTGCCAACCATAAATTTGAGGTTTTACTGACATGACTGACTTAATTGGACTAATATGTCATATTTTTTACTGATGCCCCTATTTTGGTCTTAAAGTGTGAAAATAAAATGTATATACACACCCTATGGTGAAGAGCTGCCCTGTTGGCTTTTGTATGGGGAAATTAGCTATTCCTGACAAGCTTTAGAAAATGCAAAATGCTTCAAGTGCCAAGCATGGTTCCGCACATCCCTAACACCACCGGAAGCAATAGAAAAAGACTTATTGCACCACACACAGTATGCATTTCTATAGTTATCTTTGTCCAAATATTATTGGGGGTTTGCTGTGTCCAGAGGGGCAATTGGTAAAGGTGTGTGATTGTTTGCCTGTGATCCAGTGCACTGTCTTTGTTTTGTCCAGTTGCACTGGCAGGGGTAAATCTGGGCAGAGTGGGTGCCCAATTTGGATCAGTCATTGCTGGGAAAAAAAAAATCGAATTGTTTATTTTTACTTTATTGCACATTTTCCACTTATATATACTGCATTATGAGTACATAATGCATGCACACATGCATAGCTGAAGCTGTTCTGAATCCATAGATACATAGCAATAGCATCTATTATAGCTGAATTATGAGTGGGATTATAAAAGCCTCTCTCTCTCTCTCTCTGGGGCAGCTCTGCTCAGTGTCTGTAACCCAACACCCTTATCACCTGATCTAAACAGTGTTTTTTGGATTGGATAGTAAAAGCAGATCTCCATGGCACATGACACAAACGGTAACATCCTATCCATTGGTCAATTCCAGACCCATGTGCTGCATTGCACATTGAATTTTTTAATCCAGGAAGTACGCAATGTTATCAAATTGTTTCTCTGATAATGCTTACTCACCTCCGTGAATACTTGCCTCATAATTGATGTCCCCAGTTTGGACGGATCCTCCTACTTCATCCTCAGATTGATTAGCACTTTTGATTGTCAGGAACATTGCTCTTCATTAAACTTTTGATGAAATAATGTCCATAACTATGAGGAAAGTACTAGTAATGGGACCTTTTTACGGACATTCAAACTTTTATGGATTTTATGGATGGTTGGCAACCCTGCTCCCTCCCCAGCCCACACTGGCTAATACCACCTCATACATACTTATACTCCTGTTCACTCCCACTCTGCTGTGGACTGACTGTCTCTCTCTCTCTTTCTCCCTCTCATCTCTCAGACGAGTGGAGCAGTGTGGGAGTGTTAGTGTGGACCACCCAGCCGTGGACCCTCCCCGCCAACCAGGCCGTCTGCTACATGCCCAACGCACAGTGAGTCCACACTGCACTGCACACATAGAGCTGGACATTTGTTGAGGAATTAATTAATAAGAATGAGTTTGGAGGAAAAGATGTGACTAATCTTGCAATACTGGGAAGTGTAAACATCGCTACACAACTGGATGAGCTGCTGTAGGAATAAACAGACACAATAGATAAAAACAGGGACATCCTTTCACAATTGATCATCTGTGTGTGATTTTGTGGTGCTTTTGAGTGCCTTGCTTGGACGTGACTTCATCGAATCATCTTTGAACCCAGGCGTGTGATGGGGCTGGGTGTCGGTGGATTGTGTGTCTCATATAGACCGCAATGGAAGAGCATTTGAAAACAGCTATTGTGTTTAAACGGCACAAAACAAATTGTCAGACTGTTGTAAACAAAACAATTAAAACTAATATTTTATTAATATGATATGGTACTGCTAATATTTATACACAGTTCTAGTAATATTTACATGAAGCTCCTCCTGCCCCATGCATCTCTGAGGTCACTGGCCGAGACTGCTACCCATACTACACATATCAGTAATGTTGGTATGTAGTAGGTGTAGTATGGGTAGTATGAGGCTCTGAATACAGCCACAGACTGCATGGACACTGCAGACACACTCATCTTCATCAGGTCCATTTTAAACCCTCGGGTTAGTGTCAGGTTTCTTGGAGGCCCCCTGGCGGCCCTGCAGGGCTCTGTGCAGCTGGCAGACATCTGTCTCCCCCTCTCCCTCTCAGGTACTCCCTGGTGAAGAGAGCCGACAACTCAAAGCGCCTCCTGGTGGCCACCGAACGTGTGGACAGCCTGGCTGCCATACTGGGCACCCAACTGGATTCCCTCGCCTCATTCGCAGGTGACACAGAGGAATTTCGTAGCAAATTGCATTTAACAACTGGAGTCACATAATGTATTGAGCACAGCAGGTTTTACACTAGCGTATTGACTTTAATGTTTTGAAGTTCTCTGTGCAGGACTCTTATGCTGCAGGAATATTAAATGGTGTGTGTGTCCATGGCAGGGTCGGAGCTGGAGGGTGGGGTCTGCAGCCATCCTATAATCCCTGGCAAGCAATCACCGCTGCTGCCTGCCAACCATGTGACCATGGGCAAGGGCACCGGATTGGTCCACACAGCGCCCTCCCATGGCATGGAGGACTACAGCGTCGCCTCACACTTCAGCCTGCCTGTGGTGCGACTCCCCCCGGAATCACTGACCGCCCCCTCTCTCACCCTGCTCCAGCTCACTCTCCTTCTCTGTCACTCTCTGCTTGAAATCTCTCACTTTCTCTGTCACTCATCTCTGACTCCTCTCTGTCATCCCGCCTCTCTCCATCTCTGGCTCTTCACCCCATCTCATCTCATCTCTCTCTCTCCCTTCTGTGTCAGGAGTGTCTGGTGGATGAGGACGGCCGGTTCACGGAGCAGGCAGGGCCAGAGCTGAGCGGACAGGCGGTGATGACCGAGGGCAGCGACACAGGTTAGAGAGAGAGAGAGAGAGAGAGAGAGAGATGACAAGGGAGGGATGGAGAGACAGTGAAGTTAAGTGATAATAAGTGATAATAATGTGTTATAATAATGAGGAATGAGGAAGGCAAGGATTGTGTATTAATGTTGCTGTGCGAAGACGCAGGGTGTGAGTGTGTGTGGTGTGTGTAGGCAGTGAGTGAGTGTATGGGCGGTGCTGTGTGTGAGAGTGTATTAGTAGTGCTGTCTGCAGGGGGAGCAGTGTGGGGCTGTCCTGACACTTGCTGTCCCGACACTTGCTGTCCCGGCAGTGGTGGCCATGCTGCGGGCGGCGGGTGCGCTGCTCAGGGAGGAACAGTGTGTGCACAGCTATCCCTACGACTGGAGGACCAGGCAGCCGGTGCTGATCCGACCCAGCAAGCAGTGGTTCATCAACACGGCCAGCCTGAAGGACCGCGCCCAGGTCAGCCACTGGCACTGAGAGTGACACGGACAACTGAACTGCCACTACTGAGACTGTGTTGACTGCTGTGCTGACTTTCACACAGACACTGGACTGGGACTGTATTTCCCTGCCCTGACACTTTCCTGCTGGCCTGACTCTGACTCTGCTTGTAGGAGGTGCTGCAGAAGGTGCACGTGGTGCCGGAGTCGGCGCGGGGCAGCCTGCTGGCCATGCTGGAGCGCCGGACGTACTGGTGCATCTCTCGGCAGCGCAGCTGGGGCGTCCCCATCCCCGTATTCTACCACCTCCAGACCGGGGAGCCGCTCATCAACAGGTACTGCGTCGGCCCCCGCTGCTCCCAGACACCCTGACACTGTCCCCGTACCCCAAGAGCTGGGCCTGAGATGGGGGTTCGTATCCAGGCCGGGCTTTAGCTGCACACACTGCATGTGAGTGAGTACAGTGTTGTAGTGCTGTGCTGTGCTGTGTTGCAGGCACACGGTCTCCCACGTGGCGGCGCTGTTCTCAGAGAGGGGCAGTGACTGCTGGTGGGAGCTGCCCCTGGACCAGCTGCTGCCCCCAGCGGTGCTGAAGAAGGTGAGAGACCAGGGGAGGGGTGGGGGGTGTCGCTGTGTGGTAGTGGGACTGCAAATGCATGAGTGTGTGTGTGTATATGTGTATATATAACCTTTCTGACTGCAGTTGTAGACTCTGTTCAACTACTTGTTTGGAAAAAAACAATGACACAGCACTTTCAGCCCTTGATGTCTCTCATTATATATAATATATATATATATATATATATATATAAGAGCACTGAACAGTTGTATCTGCAACATGACAAAATAAAAATGCCAACTCATATCTCGGTCCCCGCTGTGGTCTCAGAGCAAGGCAGGTGCTGTCTCGGAGTTCGAGCGCGGGGAGGACGTGCTGGACATCTGGTTTGACAGCGGAGTGTCCTGGGCCGCCGTGCTGGACAGTGAGTCTGACACGCGCACTCTCACACTTACAATCTGTCTCTCGTCACTCACAAACTCTCGCACGCATGTCACGATAAAACTCGCACACTCAAGGAGGTGGAAGGTCAGACGGATAAAATCGGTGCCAGCTGACTGAATTTCTTACTGGGTGAGGACAGCTATCTGTCCCTCTGTCCATCAGCAAATGCATAGTACTCCTTACTCATCTTAATTTCCACTCTCTCTCTCTCCCTCCACTTTCTTATCTGTCTTCATTTTTGCTCTCTCACTGTCAGACTCAGATTCACAGGCGGATGTCTATGTAGAGGGAAAGGACCAGCTGGGCGGCTGGTTCCAGTCCTCACTGCTAACCAGCGTCGCGATGCGCAACAAGGCCCCCTACAGGTGAGAGTGAGATCTGTCTCGTCCATTGGTTCCAATTTCTGTGTGGCTGGGCGTCCATGCATTTGTGTTAGTCCCTCGTCTGTGCTGTGGGACTGTCGGTGTAAGAGTCTGTCTAGGTCAGTCAGTTGTCTCATTTCTGTGTGCTGTGGGAGTGACATTGCCTCTCCGTCGTCCCCTGTGGCAGGTCGCTGGTTGTGCACGGTTTTACGGTCAGCGAACTCGGGGAGAAGATGTCTAAGTCGCTGGGCAACGTGGTGGACCCCGACACTATCATCAATGGGGGGGCGGTGAGTGAGACGAATGTGCCACCACAAAGAGCGAGACGGAGAGCCTACTGTGTTCTTCAATGTTTAAATTGGTAACTAAAGGAAGGGTCGGTGCCTTGTGTATGGATTCATTATTTTGCACACACGGACAGTGTGAGTTTGCCCACAGACTAACCCTCACTCTCCTGCCCCCTAGGACCCCTCTGTCTCCCCTCCCTATGGAGCGGACGTGCTGCGCTGGTGGGTGGCCGAGTCCAACGTGTTCTCGGAGGTCCAGATCGGCCCCAGCGCTCTGAACTCCGCCAGGGATAACATCGCCAAGGTACACCGGTCCACTGGCTGCCACAGGGCGTGGGTCTGTTGTCTGTCCACTATCTGATGATTGCTCTGTCTTTCTTTCTTTCTGTCCATCTGTCATTATTATTATTATTATTATTATTATTATTATTTCTTGGCAGACGCCCTTATCCAGGGCGACTTACAACACTCATTGAGTGTCTGTCACTGTCTGTTGTCTTCCTGCCTGTCCATCTGTCTCCTTCGTTTGCTGTCTGTCTGTTGGTACTGTCATTTTGTTTCGTTACTCCGGTCTGTTATTCTTGTATCTGTACTGTATGACAGTCTTTGAGTATATCTATATTTTGAATAAGGTTCTATAACCCCCTCCCCCCGCCTGCTGTTTTCCTGCAGTTGAGGAACACTCTGCGCTTCCTGCTGGGGAATCTGCACGGGTTCGAGCCGCAGAGCCACACTGTGGAGCCCAAAGACATGCACTACATTGACCAGTACCTGCTGCACCTGCTGCGGGACTTCAGCCTGAAGGTGACTGATGCATACAGCGAGTTTGACTTTGGCCAGGTGATCCGGCTGCTGCAGGGCTTCATCAGCAGGGACCTGTCCAGCTTCTACTTCAGCATCGTCAAGGACAGGTACTGACCTCTGTCTCTGTCTGCCTCTGAGGGCTACAGTGTCTGTCTCAGTGTATCCAAGGCTCTCCCTCTCTGCCCCAGGCTGTACTGTGACACGGAGGGCTCTCTGGGCCGGCGGTCCTGTCAGACCGTGCTGGAGGAGGTTCTGGACGCCGTGACCCGCTCCATCGCCCCCATCCTCCCTCACCTGGCCGAGGAGGTGTACCTGCACTCACCTGGACACACAGGTACGGCACTCTGTGCCCCTGCCGTCCTGGCACCGCACGCCTGTAACCTTGACTGTGAGAAGGGTAGGGTGGCATTGCTGCTCGCTTAACTTCTGCTAGAGTTACTTCGGTATTTGATGTCTTGTGTTTAGAGTTGACTGTGAGTGTGTGTGTTTCAGAGGGGGAGCCGCTGTTCCGCAGTGGCTGGATCAAGGCGAGCTCGGTGTGGAAGCAGCCGGGTCTGGAGGAGGCGGTGGAGGGGGCGTGTGCCATCCGGGACTCCTTCCTGTCCTCTATCCCGGGCAAGAACGCCGCACAGTACGACCTGGTCATTGCCATCGAGCCCGGCCTGCTGTTTGAGATCATCGAGGTACAGGGGGCCACGGGGAGACAGACACACAGGGGACACAGAGACAGAGTCAGGACAGCCAGATGCAGGCCTAGAGCTGGACTGAGACAAGCTCACTGACATGCCTACTCTCCCTCTACTTAGTCTGTCAGTTAATTTGACTCTCCAAGTGTGTTCGTTGTTCACCTCTGCTTCTGTCTGCCCCAGTCTCTACAGGAGCAGCCCACCTCCAGCTGCTCCCAGTTGACAGAGCTGATGATGTCATCGCGCACCTCCCTGCTGAGCTCGCTGCCCCGGGACCTCCCCCCGCACGCCATCACCAGCCGCGGCAAATTCCTCATCAACCTGGAGGGTGAGCAGCCCTGCACCGCACACCGGAGCAGAGCACCACACCGACACTGAAGCTGCTGTCTGCCCACAATAATCACAGTGCACTTACACATCTTCCCTTCTCTCTCTCTCCCCCAGGCGGTGACATCCGTGAGCAGTGTGGGTACAGTGTGGCCGCAATCCCCTGCTCTCTGTCCCGCTGCCCGCGCTGCCGTCGCTACAACTCCGAAGAGCCCAACTGCCTCTGCCCTCGCTGCCAGGCGGTCACCGGGGGAGGGGGGCAGTGAGCACCACCCCTCTCCTGGGTTTTACCCTAGTTGCTCTATCCCCTCCCTCATTGCACTCACAGTCTCCCTCTCTCAATACCCCCCCTTCCGCACACCCCTCACTGTCAGTCACCCCAGGGCAGGGCAGTGGGGAGTGGGTCAGATTGCTTTGACAGGATTCTTGTGTGCTTGTATAAATCATTCTGCATTGGTTAGTTTTTTTGTTCTCGGATGGACTATTTATGTTCTGGTGGAGCTGCATGGCTGTGTTAATAATGAAGGGCAAGTGGGCAATGCCACAGTGTGACTTCTGTACATTGGTGTGAAAATCAGTGCTACTGCTGGAACAATGTATATATCTATAAAGCTAATAAACAATGACGTTTTCAAGGTGTGTGTGTGTGTGTGTGTGTGTGTGTCAGTCAGTGAAAAACCTGAGACAACAGGAAATCACTTCCATTCTCATAATTGCTTATTTTCTTCCTTCTAGCTTTTTCTAAAACATGTGTGGGTTGATCCTTGAGGATATTTACCCCTCCCTTACAGGCCTCCCCTGAGAGTGAAGTGTGAGATTGTAATCAAGGCCCATTTCCCTCCATTTGCAGTGTGTAACAAATTTGCGTCACAGAACTTGCATTTTATACAGGGGGTGGCCAAGGCTACAGAAAATTAGTGTGTAACCCTAATCTGGCATCTAAGGAGCATGAATGAATCCTATGATTGCTGATTAGAGGTAGAAGTGATAATTCACTAACCCAGAGTTCTTCAATGTGGCAGATAGTGTGGGCCAAAAGGGTCACTTCACTAGAACTCTTTAACACACTATGAATAGTCAGTGTCTCTACCTCAGAACTGCAGCTCAATTTCTCTCTCTCTCTCTCTCTCTCTCTCTCACACACACACACACACACACACACACACACACACACACACACACACACACACACACACACACACACACACACACACACACACACACACACACACACACTGTACTGCACTCACATACTGGAGAGACTTGGGTCAGTGTTTTCATGAATATATAATCTGGGTCTATAAGTGTTGGACATCCAAAATATGTTCAGAAAATAAAGCTCAAGCACGTTTCTGTTCAGAGATATTAGGAAGAGCTAAACGTGAATAGACAACATTATATTCAGACAAGCACGTCCCCATAAGAAACCGTTTCCATGTGCAACAATACAAATAAATATGGTCCATTACCGCGGTAAGAATCATTTGTGACATGCCTGAAATTGCTTGATATCCCTAACCACCATCTAGCAACAGTGTATCATCGGGTGCTCCCACAGACACTAGCATTTTAAAAATAACTTTATGTGAAAAAGGCCAGTTGTTAATTGTTTCACAATGTTTTGTACTTGTGAATAGTATGGATTTACAATTAAAATCAATAATACAAACACAAATCATGAGAGACAGTGGGAATCTTCAGTCTGTTTTATTTATGCCTAGTAATCTGTTGTGAAAAGCAGTAACCCCTCTCACACACAGTCTTCATGAATAGCAAAGACAATAAGCACAACAACAACATATTCGTACACAAAACTTTTCCAAAGACATTTGAAAGAAACCTAACATAAAAAGTACCCTAATAAAGCACTTTGTTGATTTAAATTATTCTTAGTATTCACAGGTAAAGCAGAGACTGTGAAACAATTCACAATTGGTATTTTTTTAAATAATAGTATATTTGAACCCTGTATCTGCTGTGGTTAGCGAGATACATATTTTTCCAATGATTCCGGGAGTTTGGTTGCATATATGCGGTATGTTATTGATTTTCACAAATGATTCTGATTCACAGGTCAAATAAAGGCTGTGAAAGAAATCACAGTTGGTCCTCTTCATGTGAAAGCTGGTGAAGATACAGACATTTGCATTCACGCATTGCATTGCATTCAAACTGACTTTAACACCGTCCTCTTACTACAGATCTGTAGCTGCAAACGATACTTTATGCGTTTTAGTTATAATGTACTTATCAGACGTCCTTAACCAGGGCAAATTACAGTTGAAACAAAATGCACACGTTTCACCGTTATTCATCCAGACACAATATAGCAGCTTTAATTGAACTTTCACACAACACAGCTGTCCTTCAGTATTAATACCATCGGCTGCTGCTGCGGTTATTATCCTGCAGTTTATTGTAACTAGTCTGTGAATCACAGTGTTTAATGCGCTGATATGAACTGTATCAGTCACTGTCTCTGTACGTGATTTCACTCTAATAAAACGAATTTCTTCGTGATCGCACTCGCACTTGAGATTATATCTTCCGACACAAATCTTTGTTAATTCAACACTGAAGATTGTATTGCATTTACAATTTAGGTCTTCTCCTCTCGTGTTATGAATTGGAGCGATTTTCATGGAAAATACTAAAATCTGCTTCCTATCTTCCCATGTGTTTCAAAATACATGTGTTTACAAGCATGGCCTTATGATTTATCCTTTTCATTTGTATACTTTTATTGTATAAAAGGAGGAAGGGCAGTTTGCATTTTGTTTAATAGATAGTATTACAATTAGAAATTCAGATATTTATTTTTATAATTTCAAAGCACAAATTATTTTATACATAGAAATATACATAGTAATCTTAATATACACTCACCTAAAGGATTATTAGGAACACCTGTTCAATTTCTCATTAATGCAATTATCTAACCAACCAATCACATGGCAGTTGCTTCAATGCATTTAGGGGTGTGGTCCTGGTCAAGACAATCTCCTGAACTCCAAACTGAATGTCTGAATGGGAAAGAAAGGTGATTTAAGCAATTTTGAGCGTGGCGTGGGTGTTGGTGCCAGACGGGCCGGTCTGAGTATTTCACAATCTGCTTAGTTACTGGGATTTTCACGCACAACCATTTCTAGGGTTTACAAAGAATGGTGTGAAAAGGGAAAAACATCCAGTATGCGGCAGTCCTGTGGGCGAAAATGCCTTGTTGATGCTAGAGGTCAGAGGAGAATGGGCCGACTGATTCAAGCTGATAGAAGAGCAACTTTGACTGAAATAACCACTCGTTACAACCGAGGTATGCAGCAAAGCATTTGTGAAGCCACAACACGTACAACCTTGAGGCGGATGGGCTACAACAGCAGAAGACCCCACCGGGTACCACTCATCTCCACTACAAATAGGAAAAAGAGGCTACAATTTGCACAAGCTCACCAAAATTGGACAGTTGAAGACTGGAAAAATGTTGCCTGGTCTGATGAGTCTCGATTTCTGTTGAGACATTCAGATGGTAGAGTCAGAATTTGGCGTAAACAGAATGAGAACATGGATCCATCATGCCTTGTTACCACTGTGCAGGCTGGTGGTGGTGGTGTAATGGTGTGGGGGATGTTTTCTTGGCACACTTTAGGCCCCTTAGTGCCAATTGGGCATCGTTTAAATGCCACGGCCTACCTGAGCATTGTTTCTGACCATGTCCATCCCTTTATGACCACCATGTACCCATCCTCTGATGGCTACTTCCAGCAGGATAATGCACCATGTCACAAAGGTCGAATCATTTCAAATTGGTTTCTTGAACATGACAATGAGTTCACTGTACTAAACTGGCCCCCACAGTCACCAGATCTCAACCCAATAGAGCATCTTTGGGATGTGGTGGAACGGGAGCTTCGTGCCCTGGATGTGCATCCCACAAATCTCCATCAACTGCAAGATGCTATCCTATCAATATGGGCCAACATTTCTAAAGAATGCTTTCAGCACCTTGTTGAATCAATGCCACGTAGAATTAAGGCAGTTCTGAAGGCGAAAGGGGGTCAAACACAGTATTAGTATGGTGTTCCTAATAATCCTTTAGGTGAGTATACATAAACATAGATTTAATTGTAACGTACCAGGGACGCAGTTGCGGTGCTGATAGAGGTGCTCAGACAGGTGGGGGTCGGTCCCAGCAGGACAGGGCAGTCAGGGCAAGGCGGAGACGGGGTCGTGATCACAGGCAAACAGTCCAGAGGAAAGTGCAAAGTCGTGGTCAGGAGGTCAGTCGAGGAATCCAGGGAACAACGCAATAATAAGGCATTAAGATGCAGTAAAAAGTGACAAAACTTCGCAGGGACTGGGAGTGAGTGAAGGGTTTATGTGTGGGGCAGAGAAACAAGATGGGAGGTGCAGGGGGTGATCACAGGAGCGCACAAGGGTTCCAGGAATGTCAATTGAATGATTGAAGGGAACTGTGACTGATAAGGAAGGGTGACGGTGACATCTAGTGGGGGAAAGTGGAAGTGCTAGATGGTAGCCGTGACATATGTATATGGTGGAGAACACTGCATTTTTTTACAAAAAAAAGAAATACAAACATATATTATATGCATTTTGTACTGACAAAAATATTGTTTTGACAAGAAGATTATTTAATTTTATCCTATAAGGATGTATGAGATATACTGGCATAGAGAAACATATTGTATTGAATAAAATACTATGTATCTTGGCTTAGGCTAGAAAAACATGGATAAATTAAACAATAAATTATACATTTCTAAACCAGTTACTGAAATAAGAAGCAACGTGATGATAATCAAAGGATATCAGAAGAATATCAGCACTGACAAATTATGCAGCCTAAGAAACATATACATATATTTACTTCTGATTTATATACAACAAATCTGATATTTTGTCTCTTCTAATCAGCAGACAAATTCTACAAAAGTCATTGTAAACCCTTTAGAATTCAAGGCAGCATTATTCAGCTTTTGATTCCAGTTATTGTTATTCAGTTCCTTTCTCTCTCAAAAAATGATTATTGAATGATTACGGTGCTCCTGAATAATTATTCTTACTACAAATCTGTCCTCAACAAATCTAAAATGCAGTTCCTTTGCTCACAATTCTGTGTATCCAAAGCAGAGGAGGCTGGTCTATAGAGGCAGAGGAGGTTGCTCCTCCTCTATTTCTGAGAGGCAAGAGGGAGATCAAAATTTTAAAAACAGTATTGGATTAAATAAACCATTACCAAATCTCAGTATGATTTATAAAATAATTTCTCTCTTCTTTGGAAAAAATCCATTATTGAAATTCTGATTAAAATGCTTAAACAATGACACCTGCAGGCAGAGGGGAAGGCAGGCTGTGTGAGGTGGGGGGCAGAGGAGGACAGGCTCCTGCTGTCCTTATGGCGGGATCTCTTATATCAATTTAATGCACTTGATTTTCATGGTAATCTGTCATTGGCTATAACACGTAAAATGATGCTCCAAGGGAGTATGTCCTCCCTAACCAATCAACAACCAGAATACAATATTGACATCGCGTTCGTCCAATGATAATTTCCAAATATCATCTTAAATTCTCTACCACTGTATTGTACGTGAGTGATGAACTGGGGGTGAAGCGAAAGATAGTGATACACAGGACTGACAGACAGGCTTCTAGTGACACATTACACACACGAGGCTCATTCCCATCCAGAGCCGCAGTGATTAGATGCGTCTTTCCCTCTCGTCCACCTGGCCCCTTTTATATTCATCCTTTGTCTTGTAATATGATATATGATAATATGATATTTGTTCCTTATGGAAGATGGGGATAAACTTCGGGTGCATTACCTTACCTTAGTTGTATAGTAAGTTTGCATTAGGTTGCTAGTTGGATTATCGCTACATTTGAACATAAGAACATAACATAACTTGAACACAAGAAAGTAGAGATAAGCAGCCAACTAGTGTAAAATAACGACACAGTGGGTTGGTTTTCCCCCTGTCCTCCCCAATTTTTTGAGTCACCAGCTGCCACTGATGTGTATGTATATGTATGTATATATGTATATATGTGTATATGTATACTGTGTGTGTATGTATACATGTATACAGCTCTGGAAAAAATACAAGTTTGGGGTCACTTAGAAATGTCCTTGTTTTCAAAACTAACATTAAATTGATCAGAAATACAGTGTAGACATTGTTAATGACTATTGTAGCTGGAAACGGCTGATTTGTAATGGAATATCTACATAGGTGTACAGAGGCCCATCATCAGCAACCATCAGTCCTGTGTGCCAATGGCACGTTGTGTTTGCTAGTCCAAGTTTATCATTTAAAAGGCTAATTAATTATTAGAAAACCCTTTTGCAATCTGGAGCATCAGCAGTTGTGGGTTCAATTACAGGCTCAAAATGGCCAGAAACAAAGAACTTTCTTCTGAAACTCATCAGTCTATTTCTGAGAAATGAAGGCTATTCCAAGTGAGAAATTTCCAAGAAACTGAAGATCTTGTACAACGCTGTGTACTACTCCCTTCACAGAACAGCGCAAACTGGCTCTAACCAGAATAGAAAAAGTATATGTATGTGTATGCATGTGTGTTAAGTATTCGGGCCCATATACTCAGCAAAATATAATTTCAGAGCATTGCAGTAACCTGCATGTACTAATATATGAGAGGCTGGGGTAGATTGTTTAATTGTAAAAACAATTGAAACTGTAAGCTGCACTGTGCTTTTAAATCATCCAGTGGAAGGGATTTACTGCGGTCAGGTCATCCTTGTGTTTTAAACCCATACTGAACAGAATGTGTTTTGTATATTAATGTACATCTGTTAAATAGCTGAATGCTGTATGCCAAATAAGCAAGATTTTTCAAAGAATATGGTCCCTACCACAGGTAATTTACTAGGAAGAATTCTTAGAAATGTCAACACAGGGAAGCACAAGACTTAGCATTAAATGCAGGGACAAAAGGGGTTTAAATGGAGAGCAGAGTGACACAGGGAACAGGGATGTGAGGTGTTGAGCCAATGAGGGGAGAGGTTGAGTGTTGCAAGTGCACATGGTGCTGTGGAATGTTAAGTGATGATTGGTGCTGGTGAAGGAGAAAGACGGGTTAGAGTTTGGAGGATGACGACCTCTGGTGGCGAACAGTGGAATTGTGGAGTGGAGATGACACTTACTGTTACCCTGGAGTTTTTAAATGCAGTTACTGATGCACATTGTATTTTGAGTGTGAAGCTCATGTTATAGCTTCTGTTATAGTTTATTGCCCATGTGGACTGTTGTGTTGTGTTTGCGCTGGGATGCCCTGTGATTGCTTGGGCAAACCTGGAACAGCCACGTCACACCACTAAAGCTATTATGCATCTTTGATAAAAGAGCTGAAAGGGAGATTTAGATGCACAGTGACAGTCAGACGAGCACATCAGTGGAGATTTAAGGGGAAATACTTTTAAGACTGAAAACAGGAGATACTTCTTTACACAGAGGGTGGTGGGAGTCTGGAAGAAGTGACCCAGACAAGTCATTGAAGCACAGACCCTTGATCCTTCAAGATACAGCTGGACAAAAACCTCAGATTTAGAAAATAAAACACACAACTTCCGTTATAGACTGATGGGATAATGTTTATTAAAATGCTTTCTAAAGCAGTGAAGTGTGTACAAAGGCTTGGGTTGGCCTTGTCAGCTGCATACTCAAAGTTTGGCTTTAGCTCTGAGCACAACACATCATTACCACCAAGTTTGAACACAGTAACTAATAACTAAAATTCAACTATATATAAAAGAAACTTGGGTTGATGCGATAAACTCTAATTACGGCCTCAGAGTTCCCTGGGATTAATGGGCTGCTTGTGGAAGGTCTTCTAGTCAAGAACTAGTTGCTGAGGAGCGGAAAAGCAGTCAAATCATGCCGACACAAAGAATTTATTCTCGTAGGTCATGTGCTGTTTGAAGATGGTTCTCACTATGGATTCTTTCATGCTGTGGCGGTGCTTCTCCAGCAGGTTCTTGTAGTGCTTTTCAGCGCTGCCTCCCTCATTGTCCCTCTTGAACGCGTAGTAGGGGCTGCTGGATGAGATGTTGAGATGTTCAGCCAGGTAAGGCCAAAGTCTGGCACAGGGCAGCAGGGCGACTGCGAAGTACATGTGATCCTTCTTGGCGATATTCTGGGCTATCTGGTTGTAACTCTTCAGGTAGCTGGCCGTTGCTTTGGAGGGTTGGATGTCATTTGCATTCTGTGGACCAAACATTAGGGACAGTTGAGGAAAGTTTCAATTGTTTTGAAAAAATACAGCTTTGTGACATTTTATGGGTAATAAAAAAAAACTTTTCCTTATATCCAGGAAGCAGAAAAAGAGATTTAATAAGATAATTTCATAACAACCCCAGAACCCTAAGCTGCTTCAGTGATTTGTCTTCATATACAGTCCCTGCTGTCTGAATATCCTCCGCCCGGGTTTAACTGCTGTATTAGAACCAAATTAAATTATGAAGTTAGATTGACAGTAGTTGTAAGTCCATAAACAGAGGGTGTTAGACTCTTACCTTGAGATTATACTGTTTTAGAGTCTCCTGGGCAAATCTGTTGTAACTGTTATATCTTTCAATCAGGAAATCCTTCACATCCTCACGGGGCTCCTTCTGCTTCTTCAGATGTTTCAGTATTTTTGTGACTCCCACCAAATAGTAGATATCCTGGAGGGTGAATTTCATGTAGCACTCTGTTGGAAGGGTTCCAGCAACCATTTTTTTCAGGAAATCGGTTTCCAGTGTTTTATTAGCAATGTCCATGTTGCTGTCCCAGAGCTCGTCATAGAGAAAGGTGCCATTCAACCTGCCTGAGCGAGAACAGAAGCACAGTAGAGCAGGTTTCAGGTACCTTTCTGTATGTAATTATCGGTCCTCAGCAAGGACTGCAGCAACACATAGCAAAGAATCCATTCTACTGTCATCCATAGAACATTTTATTTTAATGTATGTTCTGAAATATTAATTTGATTATTGAAAATTAATTAATTACACTTTATTATGCATTGGGGAGCCAAAACGTCATGTCACGGGAAAATGCATCATCAAGATCAAATAGGTGGTGGATAAAAAGGACAATGCCTTCTCAATTGCTTGAGTGCAACCGTTTGTTTAGGGGTTTAATGTGAAAAATGTCAAAATTAATACATACTGGAATTAATCTACTTGCCTGAATAATGTCAAATGCTTTAATGTCATCACTTTCTCTTTTTGCTTACTCTACATGGTTATTTTTATTGGCTAAAGAGACTTAAATTCTACCAAAACTGATCCTGAGGTAGAGTTATATGATACTCACTGTTCCTTGATGGCCAGTTGTTATCTGGAGGCAGAGCAAAAACTGACCTTCATTGGAAGAAAAGGAAAGGGGAGCAGCCCAGTTAGCAAAATGAGGGACCGTTAAGCCCAGAAATGTCACTCAGAGCTGTGTAACAGGCGGCTGTGGTTAGAAACACAGTATAACGGAGACAACAGTTTAATTGTGGTCTTTGTGTGTGAATTACAATACTTCTCACAATAACCTGTCCATTTCCTTGTGCCAAACCTCTATGGTGATATTAGCTGTGATGTCATTGTTAAGATGCGACGGAATTGATAAAACAGTCTTACCATGTGCACAACAGACTGAAGATCAGGCAGTATTTCATCTTGGCAGGGCCGCTGTGGTGTCCAGTGCTCGTTGAATGATGCTTCGTTGGCTGTGTGCGGTTGGGACGCCTTGCAGGATTTATATAGCAGAGTCAGTAGGTGTGACCGAACCTTTTAATGCAAGTGCCGCTTCTGAGAATTTCAACATTACACAACCTTGTTGCCAAATGTGCTTATGTTGTGACTCATGTCAGACTTTCCAGTTTTGATATCACTTTCTGCTTACAAAATGTGTATATTAATCACCAGCTTTAAAGAACTGATATTGGTATGGACACTTTCCAGAGCTGTCGTTTGATTTGAAGCCTGTGTGAAACGGCCCCTTGTTTGACAGTCCTGGGCTGGTCTTCCACACTGGCGCTCGGTGGGCTGCTGTTAGTTCCCGCTGTTCTCAGAATGAGTGAATGTACCAAAACACCCCCCTGAGGAAAAATCAGTGCTCCCGACTCTTTATACAGCAGTTTGGGCACAAGATATCAAACCTGCTGGACTGGCGCTCTCTGGGACCCACTTCCCATTCTGAAATTGGTTATTTTAGGGCTAAACTAAAAGACTGGCCCAGGGATAGTGAAGGCTAACATTAACAAGATCTTCATTAGCTATCATACAGAGAGCAGCCCTGCTGGACAGTCTGGGCTCACTGATTCGACTGCTTCTACTGTCAGGAGCCCCAGTTCTGTGTGCAACTGCCATCAGAGCAGCGTTGAATGGGGTTTGTAAAGAGACTGGAGTAGTATTGAATAGCAGTAGTTCAGACATAGAATACATTTGCTGAATTAATGCAAATGCTAAGAAACCAGAGCACTTACAATGTAGGTGCAAGATCCACACTGTTTTTATAGTCTAGTGTCCACTGAGTACAGATGTCTATTGTATAGTAGAACGGAGGCATGAGCAACACGTTCATGTCCACAGCGATCCTGTCATTCTGACCCTTGTGAGTCTGCAAATATATGAAGTACCTGGTGTGGCTGAAACATGTTGGCTCTCATTGTCTGGCGAAGCAGTGAGAATACGTAAGTGCAAAGCCAGTCTCTAATGTGAATGGTGCAGTGGACAGCTGTGATCATTTGACATGCACACTGGGATCTATATAATAATCAAGTGTATCTCAGTGTGGTGGTCCTTAAATGAGATGCTGCCACTCAATGAGATGTTTTTCTGTACAGTGAGAGAAACGTGTTTGTTCTGAAGACCCTCCTGGCCTCTCTGACGCTCTGCTGAGGAGAGGGGATGCTCGTATTTCCCAGTAGGTTCAGGTGAACAAGGTAATTTGCACTTCTGTCGACCTCTGTTGGCTGCTTTGCTGGTCAAGGGTCACTCATCGTACATGTAACCTCTTGTGCCTGGCATCACGAAGTGTTAGGTTGTTTAATCTTTATTTTTAAAGTGTAGAGAGAGACAGAGAACTACAAATCAGCAAATATCAGTTCCCTACATATCTCACCCATCAGAAATCTGCATGCTTCCCGTTTACTATAGAACCCACCTTCTCTCCAGCTCAGTCGTGATATGCCGAATCAGGGCTGCAGCTTTTCTCCATTTGATTGCTGATTGAAAGCTGTAATCCTTTCTTATAACAGCATTGACATCGGGGCTGCAGTTAGCATCTTATTTCTGCTCGGCTATGGGGGTCAGCGGAGATGCACCTGTTCTCCCCACTAACTCTGCTCATATTCCTAAGTGTAGTTGTGTAAACTACATCGAGAAATACTTGTCTACTGTTTCTTCATTTGTGATGAATACTCCATAATTGCAAACTTCCTAAAACTGTAAACTGAGCGCATTTCTCCTGAAATATAACATTGTTTATTGGGTTACTGTATCTTGCAACGTGGATTGTGCAAGGAGACTTTTTGTCAGTGTTACACACCCGGTCACAACTCTGGATGAAGTCAACAGAGTTTTGCTGTGTGCTGACATGTCTTTGCAGTTTCCCTGAAAAGCTGAAGGATGTGGCTGTTGAAACATCAGTATTATTTGTATCATATAGAGCCGTGCTTATCGGCAGGGTTGGGGTCAGTTTCACTCTAATTCTAATTCCCTTTTTCAGACCCATTTCAAATCGAACTCTAGTTATTTTGCCACTGAGACTCTCCTGGACTGCAATGGAAAGACTGGATCAGACTGTGCTGCTCTGTGTGCCCTGCCATTTAGATGGCACTGTTTTTATTTGTTCTAGTCTTAGTGTTCGGCTGGGATCACACTGATATTTGCCTGTATAATTTGGTTTTTGGTTCCCGTTAGAGCAGGGGTTGCCAATGTCTGGTGATGGAGGGCCAATTTCACGAGGTTGCATGGGATGGGGGGGCCGCAGTAGAATTTTTTATTTCCTATACATTTCTGTTAGGGAACATTAACTTTAATTGTTGTTGTATTATTTTTCCCCAAATTACATGTGCAATTTGTTACAGAAAATTGTCATACAGTGTAAACCTAGAAAAGCTTTAGAAAAGTGGTGGTTGAAGGTTGCCTGTGGGGGGCCACACCAACCATCCTCGAGGCATTTGGCCCCTGGGCCGCACTTTGGGAACCCCTGTGTTAGAGGTTCGGAAGGAATATTCCAGGAAACCTGTAAAGAATATCCCCACCATCGCTGAACAAATCAAAGGAACAAGAAGCCAGCTTTCTCTTCACTGCAAATGAGAAACCGGGACTCTGCTCCGTGTGTTAACACAGTTTATTAGCGGCGTCTCTCGGCCCGGGCAGAGCAGGACGCGCTGCAGGCTCTCTGCGGGTCACACACACACCGGGGCAGCACACAGAGACCCCACACGGACCAGCGACAGCTCTATAATACATCAGGCTGGGCTGGCAGGAGAGAGGAGAGAGACGCAGGGGATGAGTCTGCACCGCGGGGACCACAGACCAATCTCTGTTCAGCAGATGAACTAATAAAAGTACCGCTGAGTGTTTGTTACAGAATTGATATAGGGGGTGAGGGGACTGGCTGTGTGCTGTACACAGTGTGTGGGACAGTATACTGTTGAGAGTGTGTGCTGTACACAGTGTGTGGGACAGTATACTGTTGAGAGTGTGTGCTGTACACAGTGTGTGGGACAGTATACTGTTGAGAGTGTGTGCTGTGTACAGTGTGTGGGACAGTATACTGTTGAGAGTGTGTGCTGTGTACAGTGTGTGGGACAGTATACTGTTGAGAGTGTGTGCTGTGTACAGTGTGTGGGACAGTATACTGTTGAGAGTGTGTGCTGTACACAGTGTGTGGGACAGTATACTGTTGAGAGTGTGTGCTGTGTACAGTGTGTGGGACAGTATACTGTTGAGAGTGTGTGCTGTGTACAGTGTGTGGGACAGTATACTGTTGAGAGTGTGTGCTGTGTACAGTGTGTGGGACAGTATACTGTTGAGAGTGTGTGCTGTGTACAGTGTGTGGGACAGTATACTGTTGAGAGTGTGTGCTGTACACAGTGTGTGGGACAGTATACTGTTGAGAGTGTGTGCTGTGTACAGTGTGTGGGACAGTATACTGTTGAGAGTGTGTGCTGTACACAGTGTGTGGGACAGTATACTGTTGAGAGTGTGTGCTGTGTACAGTGTGTGGGACAGTATACTGTTGAGAGTGTGTGCTGTACACAGTGTGTGGGACAGTATACTGTTGAGAGTGTGTGCTGTACACAGTGTGTGGGACAGTATACTGTTGAGAGTGTGTGCTGTACACAGTGTGTGGGACAGTATACTGTTGAGAGTGTGTGCTGTGTACAGTGTGTGGGACAGTATACTGTTGAGAGTGTGTGCTGAACAGGGGTTGGTAACGCACACAGACTGTTGGCCTCAGGGTACAGGAGTATATAATGTAGGACTGCTGTCAATAATTGTCTCCCCAGCTCTCTCTCTCCTCAGCTTCCCATCACTGTCACACTCTACTCCTCTCTTCTTCTTCTTCTTCTTCTTCTTCTTCTTCTCATTCCTATGCCCTCCATCTCTCAGGGCTCGGTGTCCAGGGCCTCCACAGCCTCCATCAGGTGGAGGGCCAGGCTGTACTGGCCGTGACTCTCGGGCAGCATCTCGATCAGCCGGGTGACCAGGCGGCTGGTGAGAGACAGCGGCACCGAGGGGCAGCGCAGCTCCACGGGGTCCTGAGAGGAGGGAGAGAGGAGAGGAGGAGCAGTGGAGAGGGATGAGGTAACAATGACATCACCAGAATAAATGAAACCCAAACAATGTAGGGCAGTGTACACAGGGGGCATTACCATGGCTTTGAGCCAGGTGCACAGCACAGGGGGCAGTCTGGCCAGCAGCTCCATGCCGGCGCGGGTCTGCGTGTGCAGCAGGGAGTAGGATAGGCGCTGACCTGTCAGAACCAGCAACTGAGAGCCCAGAACCTCCCGGTCCTCCACCTCCAACATCACCTGAGGGCAGGGGTGACAGAGCGGAGGTGAGGAAAGGAAGGGAGGGGCAGGGAGAGAAGAAGAGTGATGTTAGTGTATCGCAGTGCAGTATTAGAAGGGTACAGTGTGAATGCTGCAGCTGTGGGTTCAGTGTTGAGGTTTGGGGAGCAGTGTTCAGGGTGCGAGTCTTCAGGGAGGGCAGTACCTCCTCTGCACGGCGGTCCAGGCCCTGGCTGTACAGCTCACACACCAGGTGTCTCCTCAGGAGGTCAGAGTTCACCTGCAGCGGGGGGGCCAGCTCTAGCACTAGCGCGGACCACTGCTCCCCACCAGGGGGACTGGGGGGGGGATACTCCTCTCCCACCTCCACCAGAGACTGCACCCAGCCACTCATCACCTTCAGCAGGAACTGGGGCAGAGAGAGAGAGAATCAGTGCGTCAATCAGTGCGTCAGAGGGTCAGTGCGTCAGAGGGTCAGTGCGTCGGTGTGGGAGGGGCTCTCACCTCCTGCCTCAGACACACCAGTCCGGGGTCGGTGTCTCCGCTGGGCAGCAGCTGGATGGACGTCAGGTCTTTAAAGAAGGCATTCTTGCCCTGGTGACAGAGAATGACAGGAAATGATGGACAGTGCAGGGCAAAATATTAAACTCTTTTCACACAGATGTAAAGACCCTCCCCTCCCTCTCTCCTTTTCGTCCTCCCTTCTCTTCCTTCCCTTCCCTCTCCTCCGCTCTGACCTTGCTGTCGAACAGCCCGAGGGGCCGCGCAGGGCGGATGTTGAAGGTCATGGCAGCGAACAGCAGTGCGGCCAGCAGGGCGTGGTGCTGGACCAGGGGGTAGTGGACCGAGCGCTGCTCCAGGGCCAGCTCCAGCATTGAGCTCGGGCCCTCCACACCCCCCCACACCTCCTCCACACTCAGCGCTGGGGGGGGCACTTCGTCGCGGCCCGCATCTGCCTGGTGGGGGGGCGGGATGCGAGGGGAGAAGGAGATGAACATGTAAAATAACACAACCGTACACTCATAACATCCACCAAGCTTTGTACAGCAATTTAACTTATTTTGTTACTGTATTTATTCTATTCTCGTTACTGTATCTGTAAGCGCTTTGGCAACACTTGTGTAAATGCGTCATGCCAATAAAGCCCCTTTGGAATTTGAATATGACAGAAGCAGGGATGAGGTAGATGGAGAAGGAAAGAGGAAGGAAAGGGAGGAGAGTTTCAGATTGAGATGTAGTTTCAGTATGTGTTTGGTGTCATGACAAGGCTATGGCGTTACCTCCATCAGGATCTGCAGCACCTGGGTGCAGGAGCCCAGGAACGACGTCAACGGCCCGTCTCCCATCCCCACATCCTGCAGAGAGAGACAGACTGTCACTAACATGCAGGGGCACAGACAGATAGGGGTAGACGAGGACAGACTGTCAGACCTTCACACAGAGACGCACACACACCTAATGACACACAAAGTGACTCACCCGCCTGCATAGTCGGTCCTTTGGTGCTTTGCCCACCTGCAGGAGAGAGAGGTCAGAGGTCACTCGTCACAGAGATGACAGGCTAGAAACCAAAACATCTATTCCCTCACTCCCCCCCTCCCTTCATCCCTCTCTCGGCCTCTGACCTTCTCCATGAGGAAGGCTGCTGCAGAGAAGCGCTTCACGATGAAAGTGCTCCACATCATCACCGCAATGCCTGAGAGAGAGAGAGAGAGAGAGAGAGAGAGAGAGAGAGAGAGAGCGCGTGGGGGTCAGTGTATCAGTAAGTCAGTAAGTCAGTCAGTCAGAGTGTCGGTCAGTCAGTGTGTGGGTCTCTCTCTCTCACCGTGCTGGGTGTGAGGGTTAGAGATCATTCGAAGGTGCTCCACTGACCAGGACAGGAACCGGCCCTCCTGCAGAGAGACAGAGACAAGGACGGATAAGGACATGGAGGGAGAGGTGAAAAGATAGAAGAGAGGGAGGGAAAGAGGGAGACAGGATGGGAGAGGAAGGGGGAAGGGGGTAAATATTAAGTTTCAGTGTATCATTGCCATCACTGTATCCTTTTCTGCAACTTGTCAACGCAGTACAGCAGCTGGAATGGGAATGGAGTGGTGGCTGTGTGTGTGTGTGTGTGTGTGTGTGTGTGTGTGTGCGTGTATGTGTGTTTGTGCGAGCGTCTGTGTGTGCATGTCTGTCTGTGTCTGTGTTTGTGTGTGTCTGTGTATGCGTGTCTGTGTTTGTGTGTGTGTGTGTCTGCGTATGCGTGTCTGTGTGCGTGTCTGCATATGCGTGTCTGTGTTTGTGTGCATGTGTGTGTCTGTGTATGCGTGTCTGTTTGTGTGCGTGTGTCTGCGTATGCGTATCTGTTTGTGTGCATGCGTGTGTGTCTGTGTATGCGTGTATGTTTGTGTGCGTGCGTGTCTCCGTATGCGTGTCTGTTTGTGTGCGTGCGTGTCTCCGTATGCGTGTCTGTTTGTGTGCGTGTCTGTGTATGCGTGTGTGTGTCTGCGTCTGCATATGCGTGTCTGTGTTTGTGTGCGTATGTGTGTCTGTGTCTGTGTTTGTGTGTGTGTGTCTGCGTATGCGTGTCTGTGTATGCGTGTGTGTTTGTGTGCGTGTGTCTGCGTATGCGTGTCTGTTTGTGTGCATGCGTGTATGTTTGTGTGCGTGCATGTGTCTGCGTATGCGTGTCTGTTTGTGTGCGTGTGTGTGTCTGTGTATGCGTGTCTGTGTTTGTGTGCGTGCGTGTCTGCGTATGCGTGTGTGTGTCTGCGTCTGCATATGCGTGTCTGTGTTTGTGTGTGTGTGTCTGCGTGTCTGTGTCTGTGTTTGTGTGTGTGTCTGCGTATGCGTTTCTGTGTGTGTGTGTGTGTGTGTGTGTGTGCGTGTGTGTGTGTGTTTGCGTATGCGTGTCTGTGTTTGTGTGTGTGTCTGCGTATGCGTGTCTGTGTGCTTGTGCGTGTGTGTGTGTGCGTATGTGGGGCGTAGGCCTTGCCTCGGGGTCTCTGTTCCACTGCACCACGTACTCCCAGCAGCACTGCGCCGACAGCAGGTCAGCACTCAGAGAGAAGGGGAACCGCAGACACACGGAGCGCAACAGCCCTGAGGGAGAGGAAGGGAGGTTAACCACAACAGAGCGCAGTGTACTCATGGTTCCTGCTGCTCTCAGCTGAGCACATGTAACACCAATCTTTAGAAAATGGAAGACCCATTTTCATGGCAAGTATACCAAACAAATTATAAAATTGTGACTAGTTCAAATACTAATTCAAATATTATGTATTCAAGCTGTTTGAATTGTTAAATAATTTTGATGCCAGTACAATACATACAGTACCAGTGCAATGATAGTAGTTGATGAGGGTTAAATAAATATATATATACACCATAAAACTTCCAATACTTGCCAGGTCTCAAATACTCGCCGGGTTGATTTGCATAATCATGTAAACAAAAACCGGTGTCTAACAAACGCTGGATTATGCATCTTTCTTGTTTTCAATAAATGTATATAACATATATTAATTAAAAAAAAAACATCACGTTTTTATTCATTTATTTCTCACTTTAACTATATATACACACAACACACACACACATATATACAGTGAGGGAAAAAAGTATTTGATCCCCTGCTGATTTTGTATGTTTGCCCACTGACAAAGAAATGATCAGTCTATAATTTTAATGGTAGGTGTATTTTAACAGTGAGAGACAGAATAATGGCACAAAAATCCAGAAAAACGCATTTCAAAAAAGTTATAAATTGATTTGCATGTTAATGAGGGAAATAAGTATTTGATCCCTTATCAATCAGCAAGATTTCTGGCTCCCAGGTGTCTTTTATACAGGTAACGAGCTGAGATTAGGAGCACTCTCTTAAAGGGACTGCTCCTAATCTCAGCTCGTTACCTGTATAAAAGACACCTGTCCACAGAAGCAATCAAACAATCAGATTCCAAACTCTCCACCATGGCCAAGACCAAAGAGCTGTCCAAGGATGTCAGGGACAAGATTGTAGACCTACACAAGGCTGGAATGGGCTACAAGACCATCGCCAAGCAGCTTGGTGAGAAGGTGACAACAGTTGGTGAAATTATTCGCAAATGGAAGAAACACAAAATAACTGTCAGTCTCCCTCGGTCTGGGGCTCCATGCAAGATCTCACCTCGCGGAGTTTCAATGATCATGAGAACGGTGAGGAATCAGCCCAGAACTACACGGGAGGATCTTGTTAATGATCTCAAGGCAGCTGGGACCATAGTCACCAAGAAAACAATTGGTAACACACTACGCCGTGAAGGACTGAAATCCTGCAGCGCCCGCAAGGTCCCCCTGCTCAAGAAAGCACATGTACAGGCCCGTCTGAAGTTTGCCAATGAACATCTGAATGATTCAGAGGAGAACTGGGTGAAAGTGTTGTGGTCAGATGAGACCAAAATCAAGCTCTTTGGCATCAACTCAACTCGCCGTGTTTGGAGGAGGAGGAATGACCCCAAGAACACCATCCCCACTGTCAAACATGGAGGTGGAAACATTATGCTTTGGGGGTGTTTTTCTGCTAAGGGGACAGGACAACTGCACCGCATCAAAGGGACGATGGATGGGGCCATGTACCGTCAAATCTTGGGTGAGAACCTTCTTCCCTCAGCCAGGGCATTGAAAATGGGTCGTGGATGGGTATTCCAGCATGACAATGACCCAAAACACACAGCCAAGGCAACACAGGAGTGGCTGAAGATGAAGCACATTAAGGTCCTGCAGTGGCCTAGCCAGTCTCCAGACCTTAATCCCATAGAAAATCTGTGGAGGGAGCTGAAGGTTCGAGTTGCCAAACATCAGCCTCAAAACCTTAATGACTTGGAGAGGATCTGCAAAGAGGAGTGGGACAAAATCCCTCCTGAGATGTGTGCAAACCTGGTGGCCAACTACAAGAAACGTCTGACCTCTGTGATTGCCAGCAAGGGTTTTGCCACCAAGTACTAAGTCGAAGGGGTCAAATACTTATTTCCCTCATTAACATGCAAATCAATGTATAACTTTTTTGAAATGCATTTTTCTGGATTTTTTTGTTGTTATTCTGTCTCTCACTGCTAAAATACACCTACCATTAAAATTATAGACTGATCATTTCTTTGTCAGTGGGCAAACGTACAAAATCAGCAGGGGATCAAATAATTTTTTCCCTCACTGTAGCTGTATATTTGTATTGCTGTTAATTGTGATTGAACTAACTGTCAATTGTGAAATAAACAATGCATTAATTAAATATAATGTTGATGGTTTGGTTTAAATTGTATTTCCACAGTTCTGTTGAAGTGCTTTTTGCTTATTTATCGAGAGTTCAATTCTTCACACTTTTTCCTCTCCAGTTTATAAATCTTTTAGCTCCAACAACAACTCCTTTAGAAAAGTTAAGGGAGGTTAAGCAGCATTTTTCTTTTAATTGGGAATCATGTTGTATTTATTTTTTTATTATTATTAGGGCGACTTACAACAAAAGACAAAGACATAGACATGGTTTTTAACACATAAAACCAGGGGTGTCACTAGGATTTGAACACATTCAGTGCTCAGCACAAGCTCTTAGTTGAAAAATATGCGCTGATGACAATGTTTTATGATACTTTAGCCTCTGCGAATGTAAACACCACAAAATGGTTGATATTTTACCGTTTTTTTTTTTTTTTGTTAACGTGTGGATAATAACTGTAGGTTATTTCACAATGTAAACCCCAGAAAATAAAAGGACTTGCAAGTCTGTAATGATATGTACTGGTATAGTTTTACACAACTTCCTAATTTCCAAACTGAGATAAGTGAATATTCAAACTGTGTAAAAGTAATTTAAAGGTCCGGCGAGAGTTGAGCTCAGGTCTCCAACACCAGGTCAGCACAATAACCGCATCACTAAGACTTGGAAACTACAATCTGCATATATCCATCTACAGGATTAGTTTTTATACTGCTAGTTACTTCAGTGGATTGGCAACAGTGAATCTAATTACCTGTAACGGTTAACAAACGTTATATTTTGTCAGTGGGTGGCAGTTAGAAGTTGCATAGTCTTTCATGTCAGGTAAAACGGCAGCTACCCTAATTGCACAGCCAGCAAGCTAGAGTGATGATAATAGTATAAACTCAAGGAGAGGCAACATCTTTACAATACCGTTTCAAATAAACATTAAAAATGCCCCAACATTTTAGACAAGTTATAGTACTATTATTGTCAAAATCGAAATGTTGAACACTGACTCTGCCTTGTTCTCGTGGATTTTTTCAACATTATTTGTTATATCGTTTTCATTTATGATCAGGTTTGCTAGTGATCATTGTTCACTATGGTATTCGATATGACATCACTTGGTTGAGTTTGCCCCCCGGCCACCAGGCCTCACCTGCAGCTTTCTGGAATTCCTGGCCTTCCTGGTGCTTCTGCTCTCCGCCCTCCTCCTTCCCTCCTTCCTCTTCTGCTGGGGGCTGTCTCAGACTCTCCCCCTCTCCCCTCGCCTGCAGGATCTCTCTCAGCAGCACGGGGGGCAGGTCCTGTCTGAACACCCACTTCGCGACACTGTCCGCCACCCCCCCTGGAGACAGAGAGAGAGAGAATACAATTTAAACTAATTAAAATTAATAGATAAACTTGAATGTTATCGGGCCCTAAATAGGAATATTACATTTGCAGAATACCTAAAAATCAAAAACTCAAAGAAAGGCAAACATTGACAAGGTACAGACTCAGTGACCAGAGCCTGGCGATTGAAACGGGCCAACACAGACGGTCCTGGGTCGCCAGAGAGGACACACTTCCTGCTGTCCTGCACAAAATACACATTCGACATTCAAAAGGAATACACCCCCAAATTTCAGAACCATATCAGAGAATTCACACTTCTCCCAGATACAGAAAAGGTCCCCATCCTTCTGGGAGAGGAGGAGAAAACTGTCGGTATAGCAGCCAAACATGTGTCTGCCTGCCACAGCCGGAGGGACAATATGGGGACAGTGTGTAAACACGATGAAGACAGGGTGAGGACACAGCTCACAGTCTGATGTAGGATCAGTGCATCAGAGGGGAGGGTAGCAGTGTTAGAGCTGCTTTCTAAGGTGGGGGAGGGAGGACTTTATCTCTAAGCCCCTTTTATATTAAAATTCATCCATGTCAATTATTGTAAGAGACAGAAACAGAATGAGATGTGGAGAAAAACTGGATTGTGAAACAGGTGAGGAGGAGGGGCAGTGTGTGTGACTGTGTTGTGTTATTATTACCTATACCCTAAACTCCATCAGAACCACACAGGAAAAACAGCCTCATTTGCAGACGGCAGTCATGTGCAAAGCAGGGTCACAAGGTTGTTCGTTATTATTTCAAAACGATTATCGTTACACCGCAATGTGTTTACAGTGCTTTGCCAGTACCTCGGCCGGCCTCCAGCAGCGCCCTGACGGTGACCCGAGTGGAAGTGCTCCCTGGGGGAGGGCGGGGCGAGGGCAGGGACAGCAGCGTCTGCAGGGCCAGCGTGTCCTCCAGCTGCCTGAGACACACGGCCCACTGCTCCAGCTCCAGAGACACGGCCTCCCACGAGTCGGACAGGCACTCCGCCTCGAACTGGGGAGAGAGACAGGCGTTGAGACCGAGGGAGATGGAGAGAGACGAGCGCTGAGACAGACTGGACACTTCTAAAACCAGAAAAGCTATTTAACCATTTTTTTAAATATAGTATTTATTTACATTATCTGTAAAAGCTTTGGCAACACTTGTGTAAACTTGTCATACTAATAAATCTCATTTTGAATTTGAGAGACTGGAACTGCTGAAGACACTGAGTATTTAACAGTAACATATAAATATATCTATCTATATATTATTAAAGATGCTTGTTAATCTGAAATTCCCAAACATATATTCCTTGTTGCCATTTCATTGTTCCGGAGCACTTGAAATGTTTGTAAATGCATTGGTAATGCTGTTGTATCCCAGACATGCCAATAAAACTTATATATATATTTTTTTATGTTGAGTCTTTGCTCTATAAAGACACTCACCTTCTTCTTTGCCAGGCTGTTGATGCAGCTCTTGGCCACACGGTGCCCCACCAAGCCAGCCAGCAGGGCAGCGCCAGAGCTCTCAGACTGAGAGCATGCAGTGCGCACCTGCTGCCACCAGGGGGAGACAGACTGCAGATCCCACTCCTCCTCCACCACCCCTGAGACAAACCACAACTGCATGTCAACACTCACAGCAAAACTGCCTCACTATACTGCAGGGTCAGGGTCAGGGTTAGTCTTAGAGTCCAGCACACAGTTCAGGTCAGCGCTGAGTAGGTTTAGGACTCATTGTCAGGAAGCATTGTCAGAGGCTGTGGTCAGTCAGAGTCTGTTTTGAGGGTCAAGGGATTAATATCAGTGGTTGGTTGGGTGAAAGGTGGGGTCAAAGGGTGTTAGTGTGAGAATTTATGTCAGGGGATCAAAGCCACACTCAGGGTCAATGGTCGGGGTACCTGTCATGTTGCTGAGGGCAGTGAGCAGGCTGTGCAGCCGAGACTCAGCCTGCGGCGTCCGCAGCACCTCTCTCTCTCTCGACAGCCACACACTGAGGCACAGAGACTGGGGGGAGAGTTTGTCACATTGTAGTAGAGACACAGTACATAAGCAGTCAGTGATCGTAATTCCCTAAACCCTCTGCCCCCTCTCTCATCCCTCTCTCCACCTCCTCCTTGCCACTCTTCCCTCCACTGCCCATTTCCCCTTTTATACTCCCACCCCTGATCCATCTCTCTTCTGCTTCATTCTTCCTCACTTTTACTCTCTCCCTCCCTTCCCACTCTCTTATTTACTCGATCTCTCTCTCCCTCCCCCTTTCTCACCAGTAGTTGCTGAGGGCTGAAGCCAGCGGCCTGCAGTCTCTCACACAGCCTGTGAGGGGCACTCTCCCCACACACACAGCCCCAGAACAGGAAGCTGCCTGCAGGGGGAGACAGCACAGGCTCAGCAATACATCACCCTGAACACAGCAGACACACACACTGAACACAGTCAATACAGCAGACACACTGAACACAGCAGACACGCACACACATACTCACTGAACACACATACACAGACTTGCACACTGAACAGACACTGAACAAAGCACCTTGAACATAGAAACACACACCAAACAAAGCCACACCCACAAACTGCACACACTGTAGAGTGTACAGCACACACCCGGCGTCTCACAGGAAAAGGGGCGTACCCAGCTGTGTCCAATCACTGTCTGGCCCCCTGACGGCCCGCACCACACCCCCCTCACACTCCAACTGACTCAGGAAGCTGCGCACAGGAAGTGGGCCACTGGGGTCCTGAGCAAACGACACGGAGGGCCGGGAGTTCAGCTCTGTGTACTGCTGCAGGATTGGCCGGAGTCGGGCCAGATCACTGTCCATCTCACCGTCTCCTGGCTCTACCTGAGAGAGAGGGAGAGACACCGATCACACCGTCACTCGGCCACAGACGCGGCGCGGATACACACAATCTCACTGAGGAACGACAACCGCTCTGTAAATCCTTATTTTGTACAGAGCCTTTCCAGTGGAATGACTCCAGGCTCTGAAGAGGAAGACGTGGTGCTCAGTGCTGTTATACTCACAGTGTCGCTGTCAGGGTTGGCCTGTTCAGCGCCCTGTGCGTTGAGTGTCTGGATGTCGGTGTAGAGCTGCAGGAGGCTGAGCTGAGAGGTGCACAGCTGCAGGAGTGCCTCGTCCACCGCCTCCGCCTCTGAAACACACCAGCGACATGACATTAACATGCCAGCAACACACCGTTAACACACTGACTACATACTTCAACATGTCAATAACACAATATACCACGCAGACATGCAACCGATGAACACGCACTGCAGTAACACCATTAACATCAGCTGCCTGATAAAACCTCTCTGTCACTCATGCTCATACTGTCTCTCTGCTGGGGGGCGTGTCCCAGTACCTTGCTCCTGCAGGCTGTCCAATAGAGCGCCAGTGACGACGGTCAGAGTGGACACCGAGGCGTTCTTACTGGACATCAGGGACTCCAGTGCCTGTACGTCAAAAACAAGGGCATCACAACGAGCTAATGAAACTACTTCCCCCCAAAACCCCCACACTCGGTACAATATCTCCACCTGCTCTCCCTGTCCCCCCATCCTCCCTCTGCTGTCCTCACTCGCTCTGACCCCATTCGCTGTCTTTTAGCGTTACCTCTCTCTCTCTCCTTTCCCTCTCTGTGTTTCCAGTCTTTCTTTCTCTCTCTCTGTTACCTCTCTCTCTTTCACACCTGTTTCCTGATGGCAGGGTGCTTGATGTCCAGCAGGATGCTCTTGGCCTCAGTCTCCAGGGTCTCTGTGGATAGAGGGGTCACTGGTCAGGGTCTGATTCCTCCTTTCGCTTTCTTTACCCCCAACTCCCCCCACCATACATGTCTAGACCCCCCCACCCCCTCCTCTCTATCTTCCGCTAGTCCTCTCTCATTCCCCCCTTCCTTCTTCCCTCCATCTGTCTGTACATGTCTCCCTCTTTCTCCACCGCTCATCCCAACGCTCTTAGCCCCAATTTCACTCTTTTTCCATGCCCTCCCTGTCCCACCCCCATCTCTACCCCATCCCCCTGTCCCTCCCCCCCTCCCCCCCATCTGTCCCCCTGTCACTCCCTCTCTCTCACCAGGTGGGATGTCTCTGCTCCTCAGCAGGGTGTTGAGTCTCTTCTGCAGGTGCATGTCCCGCGCCCGCTCACTCTTCTTATCACTGGACAACAGCAAGAGCTCTTACACACTGACACACACCGTTACACACACACTACTACGTGCTACATACAACACACACTGCTACACACACAATTATACATGGCTACAGACACTGCACACTGCTAAACACACTTACGCCCTGCTACAGCGAGTGTGTCTTGTGCAGTGTGCTACAGTGTGCTCGACACTGACCTGAGGGCCAGGTGGAAGGGCACGGTGATGGTGCGAATGGCCCTGCTGGCCGGGTCCAGCAGATACACCTGCTGTGTGGGGAGCTGCCAGCCCTGGCTGGTCACACTGTTCACCCCCATCAACCTGTAACCTGGGTACAGCAGCCTGCAGGAGAGAGAGGGGCATGGTCAGTGCACACAAGCAGGGCATTCTGTATATCGCTGCCATAGCTGTGGGTTCATCAACCACAAAACTGTCAGTGTCTCAATGTGTCCCCACAGTGTCCCTCCACAGGGTAAGTGGTCAGAGTCTCAGTGTGTATTCACAGTGTCTATGCTTCAGTCTCTCCGAGTCTGTGTGTCCCTGTGTACCTGCAGTGTTTGCCAACAGTGAACGCCCCCACTCGGGGCCCGTGCTGGGTGCCCCACACCTCCAGGATGCCCCGGCGGGGGGCATAGATCACCAGGAATTGGGCATGTCGCCGTGGAAATTGAGGCGATCCCCCGGCCTCCGCCTCTCCCCGGCTCTCACACACCTGCACCCAGCCCAACTGGGCATCACGGTACCCTGAGGGAGATAGAGGGAGAGGGGGAATGCGAGAGGGAGAGAGTAACAGAGTGAGAGAGGCATAAAAGCTGGAAAATAATGAAAAAGCACTGCAACCCTCCCTCTCTCCCCTCTCAAACACTTCCTCGCAGCCCTTTCCTCACCCTTGTATCGCTCTTCCACTCTTGTTCCTTTCACCCCTCCCTCCTTCTCTACCTCTCCACACCACCTACCCTTCTCGCTCCCTCTATTACATACTCTTCATCCGCTGAACCTCCACCCCCTCCTGACCTTTCCACATGCGGATGGCCACTCCTCTGCCCACATCCAGCAGGGTCACTCTGCCGAAGTCGTCCGTCACTCCGGCCAGCGTGCTGCAGGGCGACAGACAGATGGACTCGCCGTGCCGCCGGGAGTCAGGGAGGCCGAACCTGGAGGGGGCGGAGAGGAGAGGATTAGGGGGGAACGTGTGTCGTGTGAGGCAGACACACTGTTGTACAGGACAGCGAGACGGGTGAGTGCGAGAGACAGATCTCCCGTTCCCACCCTGGGGGGCAGTGCTCTGGGGGTACCTGACAGCCAGTGGGGTCGCTGGCTCCACCTTGGGCTTCTGTTTCTGCACTGGCTCCTCCTCGTGCTTGTTCTTCCAACCCAGCCAGCCACTGAGAGCGCGCAGTGCAGAAAGAGAGAGGGAGGGTAGAAGGACAAAGAAAGGTGATTAGGCAGAGGGTTATGACAGGAAGGCACACACAGACACACACAATCAGACACACAGACTGACCTGGCAGCGCTGAACAGAGCTGATGTTAGTTTACTGGCCACCGCCAACGCAACGTGGGACAGCAAGGGCTGAGAGCTACCCTGGAGTGGAGGAAGAAGAGGGGTTACTAATACACTGGAGAGGGGGATACATTGTTCCATGATTCCATTGTGATGATGAATTCATTGTCTAATTTTCCATTGGTGAGACTGAGACTGATAGTCATGTCAACAATCGCCAGATAGAGACAGATATACAGAGAGAGAGAAAGGGGGATAGAGAGAGAGATAGAGAATGGGATGATACACAAAGAGAGGGATGCAGAAAACTGGCCTGACCTCAATGGCATAGTAGAAGCCAGTGTAGGGTCCCCCTCCTACGGTGATGTACTGGCTCATGGCGGGGGGGCTGCCCTTCACTGTGGCGTGGAAGCCCCCTAGGATAGAGGCGTTCTTCATCTGGTCAAACGCACACAGAGTCATTATACCTGCAGAAGGGGGGGGGGGGGTTGAAACAGAGGAGGAAACAGAAAGAGAAGAGCGAGATGAAATGAGTGATAACAGTGCTGACAGTCTGACACGTCACCATCCTCTTCGGCCTTCACTATGCGCTCTCCTCCCCATCCTCCCTCCCTCCCTCAGCCCACCTTCCCTCCCTTCGTCACTCTCACCCACGCTGCTGTGGTCCACAATGGAGTCCATGTCCTGCAGGCCCCACTTCTTGTAGGCCAGCGGGGGCGGCTGCACACTGTCACTGCCTGCTGCTGCCGCTGGGGGAGGAGTGGAAGGGGAGGAAGGGTTACTTAGCATCTCTGTGCCAGGCTGGACTCTTTCACACTGCAGTCTGGTTTATCAGCTTTACCCCCTGTGCCCAGATGCAGGACACACTTTAGGAAGTTCAGTCCTATAGCTTTCCATTTCATATTCCGGAGTTTAGGAGGTGCTGCACAAAGAACCCGGACACACCGAAGTTACTACAATACCACACAAATCTAACCCCTACACAACACGGTCCCCCTACAGGACACTGTCCCCACTACAGCAGGTGTATCTACCCCCCAACTCACAGCAGCTTTGACAGCCTGTCTTACCTGAATCCCTGAGCCTGGACAAATCTGTCCCCACAGACACACAGAGAGGACAGCATGGTCAGAGCAGCCTACTCACGGTGTCACACAAACACAGTCTCACACTCACACACTAACACCACAATAGATACACTGTCCTCCCGTACCCTTTCTCCCTCTCTCTCCCCTCCCATCTACTCTCTCCTCTCTTCTGTAGCCCTCCCCTATTCACTACTCTCTCTCCCCCTCTCTGTCTCACTCCATACCTCGGGCCACCTGGTTCCTGCAGGCCCTGAGCGACTGGAAGAGGCTGAACCCATCGATGGTGACGAGAGCGGCTGGGTACAGGATGCTGAGCTCCTCGTGCTGCCCGAGGGGGAGAGGGAGGCGGGGGAGAGATGGGGAGGATGGTCAGTGGGAAGCAGTGTGTCAGTGTGTGACAGCAGAGCTCAGTGTATGTCACTGGTGGACAGTACAGCGTGTCTTACTGCAGAGCTCAGTGCTGGGAAGCAATGGGAAGCACAGTGTGGTCAGTACCTGCTCCGTGACCCCGGGGTGCCGAGGAATCTCATAGGTCCTACACTTCAGCTGCAGCACAGTGTCTTCATTGAGCAGCTGGGCCAGGAGCAGCACCCCGCTCTGACGACAACAACAACACGTCACTACACAACACAGGCCAGAGAGTCAGGGAGACAGAGAGGGACAGAGACAGAGACCTACCTCAGTGTAGAAGCGCACGTATCCTGAGGTGAAGCCTACCACTATACATGTCCAGTCAGGCCGGCCTGTAGAACTCCTACACACAGACGCACAAACAATGAGTTAAAGTCTCTTAATCAACCCCAGAGCGGAGTGTCAGTGACGATGTTGTGCTGAAGGGACAATAAGGATGGCATCTGTTTTATTTGCGTCTGTATCTGTGAGGCAGACACTATTTTCATTCTGCACAAACTCACAACCTTTACACACATGTATCATTCTGCACGTACTAGAAAGCCGCAACGCTAACTGCAGCTTCTCACTGTAAGGACTGACAGTGTGCGCTGCCAGTGTAATCTGGCCAAGACCCCTGTGACCTGGTCACTGTGCGCTTCACAGACAGTCAGATCTCAGAATACAAGCAGACCGCGTCGCTCATCAGCACCAGAACAGATCTCTCTCTGCAGCTGCTCGTCCATCATTAATATATAAAACCGCAGTGACGTCTGTCCTGGATAGAGAATGTCTTCTTGACCCAATAACAAACTCAGGGTGAGCAGAAGCAGAACATTGTGATCACTGTTTCTGTTAAACACATGTGGAGGTGTTGTTATTGAACTATGTGTATCAATGTAGGTCTAATGATTGAGTTATACCAGGGGACTTCTCAATAAAAACCTGTTGATTGTTGGGTCGTGCAGTTTGTGTTGTGTTGTGCAATGTGTGTGTGTGTGTGTGTGTGTGTGTGGGTGTGCGTATCGAACAGCATGTCCACAGACACACTCCATACCTCTTCTGACTGGCCAGAGGAATGCAGATCACGCTGCTCACAGACTCCCTGAAGACACAGACACACGGCCAGACATTACTTCCTCTCTCCAAAGCCTCAGCTCTCGTCACTTGCTTACCCTCCCTCCCTCTCTCAGCTCAATCCTCTCTCCCTCCCTGCCTGATTCTCTCACCTCTAACCCCCAGCCCGTTCTCCCTCTCTCAGCATGAGGAGTATACAAAGGTGTGGCCAAGGCATTTAGAGATCCAGTAAAGAAGGAAATACATAAATAAAATAAAACAGCTTTTTTAAGATAGAAGTTTGTATGTATACACTATTTTACATAAATATAGACATTTACTCTCTCTCCCTCTCTCAACTGCCACACTCTCCCTCCCTGACCCTCTCCCCCAGCCTGTGCGTCTCAGTGGCGGCCCCAGGCGTCTCACCCCTCCTCTGCACTCAGCGCTCCACTCCAGGACACGGCAAGAGTCATCTCCTCCTGCCCAGAGTCAGCTGTGCGCCACTTCGCTGGGGAGACAGACAGACAGACCACAATACAGTTAGACAGCGAGCCCAAGTAAAGTGTACTGAGTTGCACAGTCTGTAGTGTGTGCGGCACAGTGTAGTATTCAGCACAGTGTACAGCATAAGGGACTGACCGGACAGGAAGACGGCCCTCTGTCCACGGGTCAGCACCATCAAGTCAGAGCAGGGCGACAGCGACACCGCGCACTCCTGCAGCCAGGGGGTGCTCTGAGACGCACCATCCTCCTCTGCCTGACGCAGGGACACAATCACAACAAGAGAGGGTTATACATGTAGAGAGAAAGAGAGGGGGCAGAAGGAGACAGAGAGAAAGTCATTGAACTGGCTGACAGTGGGAAAGAGAAAGAGACACAGTGGGACAGACAGGCACACAAACAGACAGTCAGACTGGAGAGGCAGACACTCAGAGAGGAGGATGAGGGACAGAATAGGGGAGGCCGCACACACAGGGCCATGAGAGTCAAACAGACAGGGACAGTTAAACAGGGAGTGCCAGGGCAGTCATACTCACAGGGGCACTCTCAGCAGCATCGGGGTCGTCCCACGAGCCCCAGTCCACATCGTCCCAGCTCACCTCCTTCTCTGGGTGGGGGGGGGGTGGGGTGGGGTGGAATGGTAGAGGAGGAGCAAGGGAGACACACGTTATATTCGGGCAGACTTCAGTTTCAACAGACACGGTGAAACGGCAAAACCACAGGGCACTTTCCATCTCCTGTGCCCTGCGGGTGAACCCTGACGATTCACACCGGCAGGAGAGAGACTTCACTGCACAGGGGGGGGTCCGGTCAATCTGTCTGATCATCCCACCAGTTTCATAGTTCACACATATTAGCATTGATGTTTCTGATCAGGTTGAGATACAGAGAGAGAGAGGTATGGAAGACAGATCGAATTGGGAGTCAGTGGAGAGGTCTAGGATGAGCGAAGGAGCTGGAGGAGAGAGGGAGAGATGCTAAAAATACTGCATGTGCGTAGGCGTCAGGCTGCGCACCGCACACCTGAGACACAGCAAGAGTCCGCAGAGAGATGGAGAGAGAAGGAGGGAGCAATGCAGAGAGAGAGAAAGAGAGAGAGGCCTGTGTACATGCTGGAGCAGTCAGTGCTGCTGCAGTGTCTCAGTGACTCAGTGACCTGATGAGTCATATACCAAGCTCCCCCTGCAGCGCCACACTGAGGGGGCAGGGAGGGCACTGTGAGCGCCACACTGCTGCATCTCAGCCCTGCCCTGCGCCACACACACACACACACACACACACACACACACACACACACACACACACACACAGAGACACACACACACACACACACACACACACACAGACAGAGACACACACACAGACAGAGACACACACACACACACACACACACACACACACACACAGACAGAGACACACACACAGACAGAGACACACACACACACACACAGAGACAGACACACACACACACACACAGAGAGAGACAGACAGACAGACAGAGACAGACACACACACACACACACACACACACAGAGACAGACAGAGACACACACACACACACACACAGAGAGAGAGAGACACACACACACACACACACACAGAGACACACACACACACACACACACACACACACACAGACAGAGACACACACACACACACACACACACACACAGAGACACACAGACAGACAGACAGAGACACACACACACAGACAGACACACACACACACACACACACACAGACAGACACACACACACACACACACAGAGACACACAGACAGAGACACACAGACAGAGACACAGACAGACACACACACACACACACACACACACACACAGAGACACACACACACACACACACACACACACAGACACACAGACAGAGACACACACACACACACACACACACACACAGAGACACACAGACAGACAGACAGAGACACACACACACAGACAGAAACACACACACACACACACACACACACACACACAGAGACACACAGACAGAGACACACAGACAGAGACACACACACACACACACACACACACACAGAGACACACAGACAGACAGACAGAGACACACACACACAGACAGACACACACACACACACACACACACACACACACACACAGAGACACACAGACAGAGACACACAGACAGAGACACACACACACACACACACACACACACAGAGACACACAGACAGACAGACAGAGAGACACACACACACACACACAATGCTATGAGAATGCTGCAACACCCTGGACCGCATATTTCAGTGCTGCTTTATCTCATGCAAAAGCAACACACAGCAGTGTAGATATACACTAGGAACAGACCTCTGTACTCAGCAGAAACAGGCCCAGCAGAACAGACTCTGTAGTGCTGTCAGAGGCACAGACTGATGGAGATATATATGAGAGAGAGAGAGAGAGATGGATAGAGTAGGTACAGTAGGTAAAGATCTGTCCTTACTGGAGCCCCTCCTATCATGATGCCAATACATGTAATCTTAATTGAATGTTTGTGAATGGAATGAGAGAGAATGATGTAGAAGAGAAACTGAAAGAGAGACAGACAGCTGTCAGTCCGTCAGTCCTGCAGTGTCCAGTGTGACTGCGGGGTGCGGACGATTACCTGCGCTGCTCCTGCTGTTGGCGGCGGGGTCCGCGGCGGGTCGCAGGCTGGGGAACAGAAAGTCCCGCACCGCCCGCAGCTCCTGCACCCGGCAGAACTCCAGCAGGCAGCAGGACATGGCGCGCCGGTCAGCCGAACCGAGCCGGGACAGCGAGGACAGGCGGGGCTGCTTTGTGCCTTCGAGTTTTTCTCGGGAAAGCTGATTCGGCTGCAGGGTCTCTCTCTCTCTCTCTGGGTGTCTGTTTTTCCTCCTTCTTTTCTCGTTTCGTTTTTTTTCCCACGACCAGGATGTTGACACGCCGTCGCTGTGCAAAGACAAACTGTGCTGCGCTAAGAGGCGGGTGCGGCGGCGGCACTCTGGCACACCGCCCCCTGGAGGACCGGCGGTGCTAGCGCAATCCTGGGGTTGAATGCGTTTAAACGTCCCGTGCTATTAATGTGTTATATTAAATAAAGATGGATTGATTGATACTATTACTACACATTATTATTATTATTATTATTATTATTATTATTATTATAAAATTGCTAACAGTACTAGGGAATCTCTCCGAGGGCGCTGCTGTGTAGCTCGTCCACCCGGTGGCGCTGTGACCTCACGTCTGGGGTATGTCGTGGCCCATGACGTCAGTCCTCAGCTGGGCCTGCCACCGCAGTATCCGCCCCGCACGGCCTGCCACGCAACCCTTCTCCCTCACGCTTCCGCCCCGCACCTGGATGTTGACATTGCGGGCCACATGGAGCAGCGGCTTGCGGAGTTTAGAGCCCGAAGGAAGAAGCAGGCAGTGGCCGGGCAGGGGCACAGCGAACCCGGGGCAGCTACACAACACGCCGTGAAGGAGAAGGAGGAAATGGAGGAGGTTGTGCAGGGGGAAGGGGAAGGGGAGAGGAAGAGCGTCCCGGAGGAGTGCGGGGCTGAAGTCAGTGCGCAGGTGAGGGAGCACTGAGATTAGGCTAGTGCCGACACTATGCTGTACTTCCCATTGGCATTGTTTGCCAGCTGAACATCTGCACAGAGCACAGCTGTGTTGATTCAGTGTATCCATAAAGTGAGCGCTAAACATTGGCGAAATCGCTATGGGAGTTTAATTATACCGAGGCAGTATTGTGTGCCCTTTATTTATTACCATGTGCTGCCAGTGTCTGTGCGCCGATTGGATGGCAGGAGCAGCAGCCCTTCATGTGTCCAGCTGTCCGGGCGAGCAGTGCCACATACACGGCTGCTGTCCACTGCTGCGTTTGCCTCCGGGTCTGGTTTAAATTCTGAGCAGAATAAGACCTAGTCTAAAAGTCACCTTTTAACTTGAAATATTAATACATTATTTCCCTCTACAATACTGACATCTTATTAATCAAAACCATCACAGAAGTAGGCTTTTTTCCTTGTTAGATTGGTTATTTTATGTATGAGTCAGTGGTAGAAGGCATTATGATTGAAACTGCTTAAAGGTTGATTCCAGAGCACAGCTACCATTGAATAGTTGAAATTAACTGAATGTACCTAACAGTGGAAATCACAGATTCCAGACAGTTTTTCAGCCATGCTTTCCTGTCTTGGAATTTGACTTCAGTGCTGCATCCAGGTTGGTAGAGAACCTCACCCTCCTCCTTGCCCCCTCTCCCCTTCACCCTCAGCCTTTTGTCTCCTTTTCTGCAGCAGCAGGGCCCGGGCTGCCTGGGGGGCAGTGTGCTGGGCCGCTGGCTGGGCTGGCAGTGGCGGGGCGTGTCCTGCCTCACTGTGCTGAAGTTGTTGCTGTGGATGGTCCTGCTGGCGCTGTTCTCCGAGCTGCAGTTCGGCCTGCCCTTCTTCCTGCTCTCGCTGTTCTACTGGCTGTATGAGGGGCTGCGCAGCCCCAGAGAGCGGCGCCCCGGGGAGCTCAGCGCCTACTCCGTCTTCAACCCCCAGTGCCAGGCACTGCTGGGGACCCTTACTGCACAACAGCTGGAGGGGGAGATGGGCTACAGGCCACTGGGAGATAGGTAGCGAGGAGTGGAGAGGATGAGAGAAGAGAGTTCTCCCACTGTAAAGCAGTGTAAAACCACTCGGGACACTGTTGACCCAATGAATAGCGTAAGGCTTAAATATATAGGGGCTTTTTCATTCAGTAGCATTCTAAATTCACCTTACTTTGTGCAACTGGCCTTCAACTCTAAGAACACTTAATGGGAAAAATCTAAACTTTACTTGTTTTATACAACTAGCCCGCTGGCTCTGAAGTCCTGAAGTGCCATATTAAGTTAAAGAGGAATGGCTGACTCGGTGCTGCTGCCAGAGGCGTGTGGAGGATCGGAGCTGTGCAGAGACTGGACTGCCCTTTCTCACACTGATTGACCCAAGTTATCGCACACAGCTCTCCTCTCCAGGCTTATCAATGTTTCTCTGCCAATTTCCACATCTAGAGTATTTTATACACTGGCTGTGGCAGGGCTGTGGCAGGGCTGTCCCTGGGTCTTCAGCGTGCCAGGGCCATTTAACATCTCTGGAGTTTGTCCAGCAACAACTTTCTAGAATAGTTGCATTTCCTCTATGAATATTTGTATATTCAAATAAAATATATCTGAGGTCTGCCATGGCAGCTCCAGTGGAGCAGATGGCTTTGTAAAACATTCTCCAGAGAGACAGCAGGGGGCAGAGCAGAGCAGAGCAGTGCAGGGTTTTGACAGATATTGAAACTGATCCTGGAGTTCTTGTACCGCTTTGTATTGATTGTAAAAGGAGCTTTATTTCTGTAATGAATATGTAAATAATGTACAATAAACTTGCAGAGTATTTCCTCAAGGAGCACATCTGTGATGTGTTGTATTATCATAATGGGAAGCTGCAATACAGAATAATGTCTCCCCTGCCTGACTGGCTTTCCTCCCTGCTCTTTGAATAACCATTTTTTCCCAGCATGCTTTTCAGGAGGAATTTCACACTGCTCACCTCAACACTGGACTTTATTTGTTTGTTTGAAGAATTAAAAAAATCTAATAAAAAGACACACAAGGGAATGGGGAGTGCCGGGGGTGTGGGGAGCAGAGTGAGGAGCAACGTGGCCCTCACTTGATGTCTCAGAGCAGAGCGACGCCCTGCAGGATCCAGTGGTCGGGTGCTTGGCTGGTACGCAGACACATGGAGGTGATAGGGATGAGGTTGGGGCACAGAGGCTTCTTGTACATGGGGCAGACATAGAGCTGCAAGTCCTTGTGGACGGTGGAATCCATGGCGAAGATGGCCACCATGGGCACGGGGGTGAACAGCACCTTGGGGCTGGACTCCATCAGATGGCAGTTCCTCCGGTCCCAGCCCGCTGCATCCAAGTAAAGCCTGTAGATCTAATCAGGACTGCATATAGCAAGGATGTGGCTGTTATGATGGGGGATTTCAATTTCCCAACCATAGACTGGGAAATCCCAGTTGGGACTACAGAAGCAGAAATAGAAATGGTTGAGATGGTAAATAACTGCTTTCTAACTCAATCTGTCAGGGAACCAACCAGAGAGAGTGCATGCATGACATGATTTTTTCAAATGACTGAGATAGAGTCAGAGGGACACTAGTTAGAGAACCAATGGCAAACTGTGATCAAAATATGGTTATTTTTGAGGCATTCTTTAAAAAAAACACGGACCAAGTCTAAAACAATGGCCTACAATTTTAGAAAAGCAAACCTTGACAGTATGAGGCGACACATAGAAGAGGTAGACTGGAACACACTGGATACAGATTCAGTTGAAAATGGATGGATATATTTTAAGAATATACTACTTGAGGCTCAGGAGAAATTTGTACCAAAACTTAGCAAATTGAGGACCAAAAAACACTGGCCAAAATGATTTAATAGAGGTATGCAAAAACATTTCAAGATTAAAATGTTGTATAGCGCATACAAAAGGGATAGAGATTAAACAAAATACAGAGAATATGCAAAGAGATCTTAAGAAAGGGATCAGGAAAGCAAAGAGGGAACTAGAAAGAAACATAGCTCTTGGAGCTAAAACTAATGCAAAGAGCTTTTTTCAATACTACAACAGCAAGCAGTCAATAAAGGAGGAAGTAAAACAGATAAAGGGCAAAAATTGAAGTATCTTGGAAAACAAACAAGATGTGGCAAATGTTCTAAATGAGTATTTCACAGAGGTTTTTACAAAAGAAAAAATGGATAACATGCCACAGGTTAACAATCAGTCCAGTCAAACCCTAAGAGAGATCAGGATAAATGAGGAGGAGGTACTAAAGGGACTAGCAGAATTAAAAACAAACAAATCACCTGGGCCAGATGGGATATTCCCAACAGTACTTAAAGAAATGAGGGAAATTATTTTTAGGCCGCTAACTAAAATATTCCAAATGACAAATGATTTGCCAACTGACTGGAAGATAGCAAAAGTCATACCAATCCACAAGAAAGGGGACAAAACTGAGCCAGGAAATTACAGACCAAACAGTCTCACCTGCATTACTTGTAAATTCCATCCATCCATTTTCAAAACCACTTATGCTGTGTCACAGGGAAGCTGGAGCTGATCCCAGCAGGCACAGGGTGCAAGGCAGGAATACACCCAGGACAGGACACCAGTCCATCACTGAGCAACTTAGAGAGGCCAATTAACCTAACTTGCACATCTTTGAACAGTGGGAGGAAACTGGAGTGCCCAGAGAAAACCCACACAGACCCAGAGAGAATATGCAAACTCCACACAGACAGGCCCCTGAGCCAAGAATTGAATCCAGGACCCCTCACCTGGGAGGTAGCAGCACTAACCACCATGCCACCTACTTGGAAAATGTTGAAAAAAATATTAAACAGAAAATAGAGGAGCATCTTAATGAAAACCATATTCTTGGGGATAGTCAACATGGGTTTAGACGAGGCAGATCATGTCTTACTAATTTATTAGAATTGTTTGAACATGCAACTGCAGCTGTAGATCATGTGAAAGCATATGATATAATATACTCAGATTTTCAGCTTTTGATAAGGTTCCACACCAAAGACTGATCCTCAAATTGGAAGCTGTAGGCATTCAGGGTAATGTAAGTAGATGTATTATGAACTGGTTGATGTCTAGGAAACAGAGGGTGTCGATTAGAGGAGTTGCTTCTAACTGGAGTGAGGTTGTTAGTGGAGTTCCACAGGGATCAGTATTAGGGCCTTTGCTTTTTCTAATCTATATTAATGATCTGGACTCTGGGATAGTTAGCAAATTTGTCTAATTTGCAGATGATACTAAAATAGGTGGCTCAGTAGATACAATGTCAGCAGCACATGTTATTCAAAGGGACTTAGATAATATTCAGTTGTGGGCCGACACCTGGCAGATGAAATTCAATGTGGACAAGTGCAAGGTATTACATGCAGGTAACAAAAATGTCCACTATAATTACACTATGGAGGAATAGAACTAGATGAAGTAATGCATGAGAAAGACCTAGGAGTCTATGTGGACTCCTCACTTTCTCCATCCAACAATGTGGGGAAGCAATAAAAAAGGCAAACAGAATGCTAGGGTATATTGTGAAAAATGTAGAATTTAAAACAAGGGCAGTGATGTTCAGACTGTACAATGCACTAGTTAGAGCTCATCTGGATACTGTGGACAGTTCTGGGCTCCACACTTCAAGAAAGACATCGCTGCTCTAGAGGTAGTTCAGAGGAGAGCAACCAGACTTATTCCAGGTCTGAAGGGAATGTCCTACTGAGAGACTGAGGAACTGAACCTTTTCACTCTGGAACAGAGGAGACTACATGGGGACTTGATCCAAGTCTTCAAAATCATGAAAGGCATCGACCACATCAAACCAGAGGAGCTTTTCCAGATCAGCAGGGACACACAAACCCGGGGACACAAATGGAAATTGGGCTTCAAGGAATTCAAGATGATAAACAGGAGACACTTCTACAAACAGAGAGTCGTCACAATCTGGAACAAACTACCCAGCAATGTGGCTGAAGCTGAAAATTTGGGAACATTTAAAAATAGACTGGATAGTATCCTTGGATCACTTAGTTATTAATGGACACCAAACGAGCACGATGGGTCGAATGGCCTCCTCTCCTTTGTAAACTTTCTCATGTTCTTAGATGTAGACACCCTCCCTCCTGAGGAAGAGACACAGCACAGCAGGCTCAGTACAACTCCTACTCTCAGTGTACTACCATACACAGGACACATTGCATGCCATTGTCAGAGTGCCGCCTAGCGCTCTCTAAGTGCAGTACAGCACACCGCACTTGCAGTGCAGTACAGCACACAGCTCGCACCCTGGGGGTTGAAGAAACCACTCATCCAGAAGGTTTTGGGCTTGCCCTTGAAGACCCAGCTGCTGAACTACGTGTTCCTCTCCAGCAGCTCTGTGAACCAGAAGCCCAGTGTGTCTGAATCCCAGGAGATCTTCCTCATGTTGGGAACGCAGGCATTGTACATGTTATCCAGCGTGTCTCGCAGGTTCTGCTCAGGTGAAAACACACAGCGCTGGGTCAGGGCTTGTCACTGAGGCTGCAACTTTACCACAGCAGTGGACTTTAAACAAGTTAGGAATTTGTCTGATAATCCCTCAGGAGTTTCAAAAACATGCCTACAAAATTCCTTGGATCTTCAAAATAAGATGAGAAAAACATTTTTGACAGGTTTCCAAAGACAGTGAAATAAACATGATGTTATAGGAGACTAAGACATCCCTCATACTTAACCACTGAAGCCTGAACAGACTGTAACAGACACAGACAGCCAAACATCAGAAGTAATAAAGATGTCAAACAGTAACAGTCAGATTGTGCTCTGACTAAGCCACACAGAAGTGGGCCGAACAGAAGAAAGGGGTCAGGGCTCTCATGCTGAACCCCCAACACTGTCTGCAGCACCCTCTGTCTGATTATCCAGCAGCAAGGCAAGCAAATCATGGGACAACACCAGGTTATGATGGTATGATGGACTGCATAAACTCTGTGAAGTCAAGACATACGAGCACAGCAGGGTATAAAATGAGGGTGTTCTTTTTGGTGGGAATCAATGTACATTTTGAACAGGGCTGAAGCACTTTTAGGACCTCAATGATAAGTGGGCTGCTCTTTTAGTGACTGCACTGGAATGGGAGCATGTGTGAATGTTAAATCCTAGAAAGTGCAGTGACATGTTATAAAGGAAAACGATGGCGGTGCCAGAACCATCGAGACCGTAAAGAAGTCCAGACTGGAGCCCCTGGCTGTGGCATTGTACTGCTTCTGATATATCTGTAGCTTCTCACTGAGAAACAGAAAACTGGGGACCTAAACAACAGGAGGAGCTGCTCTGAGGGCTAACACAGGGTGAGGGAGTCTGACAGTGAATGACTATCACGCTTTCAGTATCAATGTAGACCGAAGCACAGAATTCTTTCATAACTATTCTATTCATAGTTAAAATATAAAAAAACAGCTATGATAAGTGTTTGTTGAAATGCAGTGATGCTGTTAATGCTTAGCTAATGTTTTGGTGAATTTAAACATTGATGTATCAAATTATTCTTAATGAAACATTGAATATAATACTAAAGGCTTCCTTTGTGTGGTATGCTTGAAGAACACATTCACGGATTTACTTAGGAAACAAAATAAAGCTTTAGCCACATACATTGGAATCCTTAATTTTTGTATGAGATGTAAGAGAGGCAGTCAGGTCTGAGGCCTAATGCCAGAGTGCTGTGTGTAGTCCCAGTTCATACAGTTTGCGAGCGTTCAGACTGTCCTCTTGCTCATCTCCTGTTGGCTCTGGAGCCTCCTGCAGGAAATCCACAAAGTAGAGGTCTTGGGTGCAGCTGAGGGACCAGGCAAGGGTCCACGTGCTCCTGAACCACTCGCATCACTGACTTATCCTTGTCCTCATGACTCACAATCCTGAAGCACAACCACACACACAGCTTTCATGTTACAGTGTTCATTTGATTACACATTTGATTGCCAAACACTAAACAGAATGGGAAAAAGCAGACAACAAGACCTGCATGTTTCAGAGCTTGTGGCTTGTGAGTATGTGGTTCACATCCGTATCCGTATACAGTGAGGGAAAAAAGTATTTGATCCCCTGCTGATTTTGAACGTTTGCCCACTGACACAGAAATGATCAGTCTATAATTTGAATGGTAGGTGTATTTTAACAGTGAGAGACAGAATAACAGCAAAAAAATCCAGAAAAATGCATTTCAAAAAAGTTGAAAATAAATTGATTTGCATGTTAATGAGGGAAATAAGTATTTGACCCCTTCGACTTAGTACTTGGTGGCAAAACCCTTGTTGGCAATCACAGAGGTCAGACGTTTCTTGTAGTTGGCCACCAGGTTTGCACACATCTCAGGAGGGATTTTGTCCCACTCCTCTTTGCAGATCCTCTCCAAGTCATTATGGTTTCGAGGCTGACGTTTGGCAACTCGAACCTTCAGCTCCCTCCACAGATTTTCTATGGGATTAAGGTCTGGAGACTGGCTTGGCCACTCCAGGACCTTAATGTGCTTCTTCTTGTGCCACTCCTTTGTTGCCTTGGCTGTGTGTTTTGTGTCATTGTCATGCTGGAATACCCATCCACGACCCATTTTCAATGCCCTGGCTGAGGGAAGGAGGTTCTCACCCAAGATTTGACGGTACATGGCCCCGTCCTTCGTCCCTTTGATGCGGTGTAGTTGTCCTGTCCCCTTAGCAGAAAAACACCCCCAAAGCATAATGTTTCCACCTCCATGTTTGACGGTGGGGATGGTGTTCTTGGGGTCATTCCTCCTCCTCCAAACACGGCGAGTTGATGCCAAAGAGCTCGATTTTGGTCTCATCTGACCACAACACTTTCACCCAGTTCTCCTCTGAATCATTCAGATGTTGGCAAACTTCAGACGGGCCTGTACATGTGCTTTCTTGAGCAGGGGGACCTTGCGGGCGCTGCAGGATTTCAGTCCTTCACGGCGTAGTGTGTTACCAATTGCTTTCTTGGTGACTATGGTCCCAGTTGCCTTGAGATCATTAACAAGATCCTCCCGTGTAGTTCTGGGCTGATTCCTCACCGTTCTCATGATCATTGAAACTCCACGAGGTGAGATCTTGCATGGAGCCCCAGACCGAGGGAGACTGACAGTTATTTTGTGTTTCTTCCATTTGCGAATAATCGCACCAACTGTTGTCACCTTCTCACCAAGCTACTTGGCGATGGTCTTGTAGCCCATTCCAGCCTTGTGTAGGTCTACAATCTTGTCCCTGACATCCTTGGACAGCTCTTTGTTCTTGGCCATGGTGGAGAGTTTGGAATCTGATTGATTGATTGCTTCTGTGGACAGGTGTCTTTTATACAGGTAACGAGCTGAGATTAGGAGCACTCCCTTTAAGTGCTCTATAAACGACACCTGGGAGCCAGAAATCTTGCTGATTGATAGGGGATCAAATACTTATTTCCCTCATTAACATGGAAATCAATTTATAACTTTTTTGAAATGTGTTATTCTGGATTTTTTTGTTGTTATTCTGTCTCTCACTGTTAAAATACACCTACCATTAAAATTATAGACTGATCATTTCTTTGTCAGTGGGCAAACATACAAAATCAGCAGGGGATCAAATACTTTTTTCCCTCACTGTATATACACCGATCAGCCATAACATTATGACCACCTGCCTAATATTGTGTAGGTCCCCCTTTTGCCGCCATAACAGCCATGACCCATCGAGGCATGGACTCCACTAGACCTCTGAAGGTGTGCTGTGGTATCTGGCACCAAGACGTTAGCAGCAGATCCTTTAAGTTCTGTAAGTTGCGAGGTGGGGCCTCCATGGATCGGACTTGTTTGTCCAGCACATCCCACAGATGCTCGATTGGATTGAGATGCTAATGATCATCAATTCAATATGTAGGTTGAAACGCAATCATTAACTGAAACAGAAACCGCTGTGTAGGAGGAATAAAACTGGGTGAGGAACAGCCAAACTCAGCTAACAAGATGAGGTTGCTGAAGACAGTTTACTGTCAAAAGCCATACACCATGGCAAGACTGAGCACAGCAACAAGACACAAGGTAGTCATACTGCATCAGCAAGGTCTCTCCAGGCAGAAATTTCAAGGCAGACAGGGGTTTCCAGATGTGCTGTCCAAGCTCTTTTGAAGAAGCACGAAGAAACGGGAAACATTGAGGGCCGTAGACGCAGTGGTCGGCAAAGGAAACTTACTGCAGCAGATGAAAGACGCATCATGCTTACTTCCCTTCAAAATCAGAAGATGTCCAGCAGTGCCATCAGCTCAGAATTGGCAGAAAACAGTGGGACCCTGGTACACCCATCTACTGTCCAGAGAAGTCTGGTCAGAAGTGGCCTTCGTGGAAGACTTGCGGCCAGTAAGCCATACCTCCAACATGGAAACAAGGCCAAGCAACTCAACTATGCACGAAAACACAAGAACTGGGGTGCAGAAAAATGGCACCAGGTGCTCTGGACTCAAAATTTGAACTATTTGGCTGTAGCAGAAGGCAGTTTGTTCGCCGAAGGACTGGACAGCCGTACATGAATGAGTGTCTGCAGGTAACAGTGAACAGTGAAGCATTTTGGAGGTGGAAGCTTGCAAGTTTGGGGCTGCATTTCTGCAAATGGAGTTGGGGATTGGTCAGAATTAATGGTCTCAATGCTGAGAAGTACAAGCAGATACTTATTCATCATGTAATACCATCAGGGAGGCATCTGATTGGCCCCAAATTTATTCTGCAGCATGACAACGACCCCAAACACACAGCGTGTGGAAGTGATGGTGTGGCCCCCACAGAGCCCTGATCTCAACATCATCGAGTCTGTCTGGGATTACATGAAGAGAGAGAAGCAACTGATGCTGCCTAAATCCACAGAAGAACTGTGGTTAGTTGTCCAAGATGTTTGGGCCAACCTACCTGCGGAGTTCCTTCAAAAACTGTGTGCAAGTGTACTTAGAAGAATTGATGCTGTTTTGAAGGCAAAGGGTGGTCACACCAAATATGGATTTGATGTAGATTTTTCTTCTGTTCACTCACTTTGCAATTTGTTAATTGATAAATATAATCTATTAACATGTCTATTTTTGAAAGCATTCTTACTTTACAGCATTTTTTCACACCTGCCTAAAACATTGGCACAGTACTGTATTTGGAAGGCACACATATAGACACTGCAAAACACCACTTATAAAAACACTGAAGGATAAATACATACGTAACACTACACATATGTTCATTGATAAGCTGCATGTAAGTAGTCCAGCAAAATGATCAAGGGTATTCTGAGCTCTGGAAACAATTTTAATCAGAAACTGTCTCTAACAGAGGCAATGCTTTTGCACTGTATTTAAATGAGGGCTAACCTTGGTCCACTGCCAGAGGATCCTGCTGGCTGAGACCAGAGTCTTCCCATGTTGCAGACCTTGGGAGTGAAGCCCTTATAGGAATCGAAGTAACCACAGCCCATGATTCCTATAGAGAGCAAAAAGACCAACACAGATGCCTCACTCTCATCTCAACAAGATGTTTTCTTTGCAACCATTTTCAACCGCACACTAAATAGAGAAAGACTGAAGGCCCGGGGGTCACGTGGGACGATCACCCGAAATGGCTGCGTATTGCAGGGCTCCGCTGGGCTGGACACCTATTTCCCTCAACTCCGCAAAAAACATTTCAGTAGTGCTTAAATCCCGTAATTGGGTATACTAAAGTTAGGCTGCGATGCCAGTTGATCCTGAAGCGTACCCCCAAAGTTCATCTTCTCGGAAACAGGAAAGGAAGCAGACATCTGAAATCTCAACTGCAGAGAGTAACAACATGGCGGCTGTACCGGAGAAGGGACCTGCTCAAGACACGGTGGTAAAGCTAAGTAATATTAAAAGCCTTTTGCAAGGCATTGCTGCAGATATTACAGACACTTAAGACAGGCATAGAATCTCTGAAAATGTCAGTACAAAAACTGGGAGTGCAGGTCTCTGAAACTGAAACCTGTGTGTCGGATCTGGAAGATAAGTTTCAAGTGAAAGGGCCTGTGTCATTGACTCGCTAGTGCAGAAAATGGAGCTGATGCATGAAAAAATCATGAAACCTTGAAAATAGGGGATGCCGAAAGAACATTAGGTTCACTGGGGTCCCTGAAAACACAGAAGGCTGTGATATGATCAGCTTTCTAAACTCACTTCTACATGACTGCCTGATTCTCAATATTGACAGCTTGTTTGAGATCGAACGAGTGCACAGATCTCTTGGCCCAAAACCCAGTCAAGGAGGCCGTCAGAGCAAGGTTCCACGGACTTATTATTGTGAGTTTAGTTTAACTGAGAGTATAGTGGTAATGGAGAAGCGTTTGCTACAACTGTTCTTTGTTTACTGTTTTTTTTTCTTCTCCAATATTATGAGGAGAAGAGATGTCTGTTTTAGTTTTTTGGAGTATTCAATTTGGTACATGAATGTTTTTGTTAACAGATTTAATGCATATGGTGTGTCGGTTAGACAACACAATGTGGACAGCTGTGTTGTGAACACAAAACTGAAGGCAATACTGATTATAGACCTCATTACTGTCTTGCAGATTCAGGGCAGATTCAGGGCTTATAAAGCTACTTTACTATTGCAGTACCATGGTAGAAGCACTAAAAGTGGTTTCATGGAACAGCAAGGAAGTAAATCACCCTATAAAAAGGTACCAAAATCTTATGTATTTAAAACAAAAGAAGGTAGATATTGCCCTGTTACAAGAAACTCACTTAAACAAAGTAGAATCAGAACAATTAAGGGTCAAATTTTTTCTTAGCTCATATTTTTATAAAAAATGAGGGGTTATTATTCTTATTAAAAATAACTGTACTGCACAAATACATGGACAGCTCTTGGATGAGGAGGGGAGATGGGTGGCTTTAGATATGGACATTTCTGGTAGAAAATACACTTTAATTAATATTTAAGCCCCTAATTCAGACTCCAGATTTTTTTTATGATGTATATGCAGTGGTTAGGCAGATAGGCAATGACAACATAATAATTGCGGGAGATTTTAATCGAGGGGTGCGATCTTGGATAAATCTAATAGTAATTAAAAAAAATGCCTTCCAGCTAAAATGCAAACAGCTATTATGACTCTAATTCACAGGGAAGACAGGGAAAGGTCCTCAGGAGCGTGCTAGCTATAGACCTATTTCTCTACTCAACGTTGATGCTAAATTGATTGCGAAGATTTTGGCAACTAGATTGGAGACATTATTACCCATGCTGATACACCTGGATCAGGTTGGCTTTGTCAAGGGCAGGACCTCATCAGATAATCTATGCAGATTATTACATCTTCTCTGGCAAACTAGAAACAGTGCAGAACCTGCAGTTGCCTTCTTTCTGGATGCTGAAAAGGCTTTTAATAGAGTGGAGTGGTGGTATCTCTTTCAAACTCTGGAGGTGTTTGGACTGGGTTCGTCATACATACGCTGGTTACAATTGTCATATACTGCCCTATGGCGTCAGTCCTTACAAATGAATTGATGTCTTCCCCCTTTTTACTTAATAGGGGGACAAGACAGGGTTGCCCACTTTCTCCACTAATTTTTGCCCTTGCACTAGAACCCCTGGCAGTAGCTATGAGAAACAATGCAGACATTGTGGGCATCTATGCGGGGCAACAAGAACACAAATTATTGCTATATGTTGATTACATTTTATTGTTGTCCTCTAACCCAGCGATCCCCAACCACCGGGCCGCACGGAAAGGATACTTTTTTTTTTCGGAATAAAATCAAGGCTGAATATTCCGAGATAGCCACAAAAGCACTGTATTTCCGCAATGACAGCGACATGGTGAGTTGAAATGTTTTTACGACAACGACACCGACCCCCCCCCCAGACAGCCGGTCTGGCAAAATATTGTATATATGAGACTGGTCCGTGGTGCTAAAAAGGTTGGGGACCACTGCTCTAACCCTCAAACAGTTGTCCCTCATAAGAGAACACTGGCAGTTTAAATGGTTTCCAAATGGTTTGACATACTTGGGTATTAAGCTCACTCCAGGATTGGAAAACATAATGCAAGCAAACCTCCTCCCTCTTATTCAAAAAATTGAAATAACTTTACAAAATTGGACAAAGTTGGGCCTCTCTTTACTGGGTCAAATAAATGTTATTAAGATGATAACTGTTCCCCAAATCAATTATATCACATATCTTCTCCTGCTCACCTTCCCTCCTCATCTTCTAGATAGAGAAAACAGAGCCGTTAGTAAGTTCCTATGGGCAGGAAAAAAAGACTGCTTTTAATAAAACAAAATTGTAGACTGGTATCACTATGCCGTCTAGCTTTCTCAGCTGTCTAAAACACAGTTTGAGACTGATCAAGCACCTATGTATGCCCTTATAGAAAGAGAACTTACAGACCCTTTCCCAGTTCAGGCCTTTATCACTCAAACAGGCAGACCAGTCCCATTTAAGAACCCGTTATTGGCTTTTGCCTGAAAAACCTGGAGGGTGACTCACTAAATTACTAAATCAAATCCCTGTCTAACAAAAAAAAGACATCTTTATGGTATATCAAACTGCTATGTATTGATAAAAAGCCATTCTGTTGGGGGTCCTGGGTAAGAGCAGCAATATTTTTTATGGAAGACATACATGATGGTGGAATTTTGCTTTCTTTTAAACAAATAATGACAAATATAATATTTCAAAAACTTTTGGAAATACCTCCAATTAAGAAGTTGTATTCAAACTGCAGATAGATCACACCCTATATTTCCAATGACAAGTGTTTGTGACCTGTTTCAGTGTTCCTGGGTATTGACAGGTGGTGCATCTAAATTGTACAGTCTTCTTATGCAGGCTCAATCTCCAAAACTAGAGGGTCTCAGGGTAACATGGGAAAGGGACTTTGGAGCAGAAATTTCTGACAGCTGTTGGAAGGAGGTGGTTGGATCATGGCATTTGTCTTCCAGAGAAATTCAGTCACGTTTAATAAATTACAAAATACTTCATAGATCATGTTGGATCCCTGGTAGGACGGCCAAATTTAAACTGAGGGCCAATGACTTGTATTGGTGATAAACTGAGGGCCAATGTCACTGTTACCTCATGGGAGGACCATAAAGCTGTTAGAGAAAGGACCCAAGTGCAGAGCTACTGCAATGAGCAGACAGAAACCAAGGAGAATCCAAAGGCGAGGTCAAGGTCACAGGCAAAAGGTCAAAATCCGGAAGGTCAAGAGAAACAGAGAGAGATGGAGATAGAAACAAGGACAGGGCCGGAACCAGGAGAACACGGAACCAGGAGAACACGGAACCAGGAGAACACGGAACCAGGAGAACACGGAACCAGGAGAACACGGAACCAGGAGAACACGGAACCAGGAGAACACGGAACCAGGAGAACACGGAACCAGGAGAACACGGCTTAGTGAAGCAGGGAAAGCTGACAACACTTTGCAAAGAGTGAGGGCAGTGAGGGGTTTATAAAGGAGAGCAGAAACTAGGAAGACAAGAGCAGGACCAATGAGGACAAAGGACAGGAGCAGAAGTGCACAAGGGTGAGGAGGAATGTTAATTGATAGAATGAAAAAAGGAAAGCAGTGAAGGGAGAAGGAAAAGGCAAGGGAACATTGGCGACCTCTAGTGGGGGAAGAGGGTCAGCGCTAGGGAACTGGGACAGCCAATGACTTGTATTGGTGATAAACTGAGGGCCACATTTTTACATGTTATACGAGTGTGAAATGACACAGCTTCTATGGTCTAAAATAATTACTGTTTTGAGTAAAGTACTTGTAACACTGTTAATTCAGTATCCTGTACTCTGTATCTTAGGGATTATGACTGAGGAAGTAGATCTAAACCATCAACAGACTGTCTGGTGCAGTCAGACAGCGGGTAGCATAATGGTACTTGGACACTGTAAGTCAACTTCACTCATTCCATTTGGGGAGTGGACAGATTGCTTAGCCAAAATTGCATCATATGAGCAAGTGGTCTACAGAATGAACAACATAAATAATATATTTTTGCAGATATGGGGTTCCTACATAGAATTGTTAGAAGAAGAGCAATGGAATTAAAACATGTGTGTTTATATACACCGATCAGCCATAACATTATGACCACTGACAGGTGAAGTGAATAACACTGATAATCTCGTTATCATGGCACCTGTCAGTGGGTGGGATATATTAGGCAGCAAGTGAACATTTTGTCCTCAAAGTTGATGTGTTAGAAGCAGGAAAAATGGGCAAGCGTAAGGATCTGAGCGACTGTGCCAAGGGCCAAATTGTGATTGCTAGACGACTGGGTCAGAGCATCTCCAAAACTGCAGCTCTTGTGAGGTGTTCCCGGTCTGCAGTGGTCAGTACCTATCAAAAGTGGTCCAAGAAAGGAAAAGCGGTGAACCGGCGACAGGGTCATGGGCGGCCAAGGCTCATTGATGCACGTGGGGAGCGAAGGCTGGCCCGTGTGGTCCGATCCAACAGACGAGCTACTGTAGCTCAAATTGCTGAAAAAGTGAATGCTGGTGACAGAACACACAGTGCATCGCAGTTTGTTGCGTATGGGGCTGCGTAGCTGCAGACCAGTCAGGGGGCCCATGCTGACCCTTATCTGATGAATCATGAGTTCAAGGTGTTGACTTGGCTTCCAAATTCCCCAGATCTCAGTCCAATCGAGCATGTGTGGGATGTGCTGGACAAACAAGTCCGATTCATGGAGGCCCCACCTCGCAACTTACAGGACTTGAAGGATCTGCTGCTAATGTCTTGGTGCCAGATACCACAGCACACCTTCAGAGGTCTAGTGGAGTCCATGCCTCGATGGGTCATGGCTGCTATGGCGGCAAAAGTGGGACCTACACAATATTAGGCAGGTGGTCATAATGTTATGGCTGATCGGTGTATATATGCATTTATTTTATCTGATTGTTCAATGTATAATCTTGATTTGTACCTTAACTTTGATACTCCTAACCCCCCTTTTTTCTTTCTCCTTGTTGTCTTATGTTGTGAAATTTGAAAGGAAATAAAAAGATATTCACAAAAATAAAGAAAGACTGAAGCCCATGTATTTGTGCTATATCCCATATCCACGAGTTTCCAGTGTCCCATGATGCCTTGCGCGAATTATGGGCATTATTTGTGGTTCGAAGTGAACAAACGGTTTCTTCATTCATTCAATCGTTCACGAAGAGCTTGCCAAACTAATAATGATGTGGGAACTCAAACTGACGGAGATCAAAAAGGGTAATATTAGCCTACCTTTACCCTCTGTAATTAATGGTTGGGAAGATGACGTGAAGAAGCGGCCTCGTATCACGTACGGTAGCATATTTACTTACTGTGTTGAATACATAGCTGGCGATGGTAACGCAATGAGCAACTTAAAACGTTCGGAGGCGTACCAATACCTACACAGTAACAAAGTCAGTCGGGTGTTATTGAAAGATGTTGGAGATGACCTTGTCTACCTAAAAGCAGACAGAGCCGAGTCAGAGCCTGCATGCATCTCATCACAAGGCGTGGGTACTAGCAATCGACAGGTGTCATGCAGACAGTGGGTTGCTCAGGTATTGCAGGGCCAGGACGCTGTAGTGATGCTGCAGCAATACTGTGGAAGGTCAGTAAAGTAACGACCAAAAATTACGTGAAAATGCAGGACAGCATACAGGAGAGGTTTGGGAAACACTGGGTTAGATAAATATTTTCTTCAATGTAGGTTGAGAGTGCAGTCAGGCAAGGCGAGACAGGGATGGCATACACTGATCTGCAAAGGAAGTTGAACTCAGGTTTGAGGAAGAATGTAGGGCTGAGGAAGGCGAAACACATTCATTTTAAACACCACAGACCCCACCACACATATCCAGGCCCATCAACGTCATCACAGGACGATTCCACAACGCCCTCCCTCTGACTTCTTATGAACCATGCAGAGTTCACAGGCCACATAAACATTAACTCCTCGGTAATGGTAATGGCCCCACTATTTGGGCTCCAGACAAATGGTCTTCAGCTAAGTTTCAGAGCAGATGTAGACAGCAGCAGCAAGGCAGGCCCAAGCCAACATGATTCAGCCCACACAGACACACTGTGTCACACTGAACACAGCACAACACTAACCTGTAGGAAGTACACAATGTTTTATGAGGCCTACATCAAATTATCCCCCGTACCAGCAGCTAAACTGATGGAAGATACCAAGATCCAAAGAGGTTTACAGCTGTGGCATGATGCTAGGAAGCTGCATCTAACAGCCAGCACAGCGAAATGAGTCCCCAAACGCAATACAGCAACAAAGCATGCCAAAGAAAATGAGGTCAATGTCATCACACTCCTGGAGTGCAGAGGGCATGTTGTGGAGAACAGAGGCCTGGTGGTGCACCTTGACCATCCTTGGTTGGGAGCCAGCCCAGATGGGATCCTTGAATAAGCACAGATCCTTGAGATCAAGTGCCCCTTCAAGAGTTCCACGTCTCTGACACAATTTCTGAGTTTGATCAAATGGTGACATCAAAAGCTTGGATGATGGATGGTTCATTCAATTAATCCCAATGGAAAAGATGGATACTACCTTCAGGTAGGTAAAAATGTTGTCAAGAAAAGAGATTATTAGCTGTATTATTACAAGTATTGGACATTGTATTGTAAACTCATACTATTCAGAATTTTGTGTCAATGTGCTTTCTTATTCCTTCTTTCAGACACCAAGGATCAAGCATTGGCAGTAGAATGAACTTTACTGAGAGCTCAATGACTTTCAACGTGGCACCGTCATAGGATGCAACCTATTTATTCCCTGCTAGAGCTGCCCTGTAGAGCTGTAAGTGCTGTTATTGTTAAGAGGAAACATGTAGGAGCAACAACAGCTCAGCCGCGAAGTGGTCGGCCACACAAGCTCACAGAATGGGACTGTTGGGTGCTGAAGTACAGAGTGCATAAAAATAGTCTTCGTTGGTTGCAACAATCACTTCTGAGTGCCAAACTGCCTCTGAAAGCAATGCCAGCAGATTAACTGTTTGTCAGGAGCTTCATGAAATTGGTTTCCATGGCCGAGCAGGCGCACAAGCCTAAGATCTCCATGCGCAATGCCAAGCGTCGGCGGGATTGGAGTAAAGTTCGTCGCCATTTGACCTGGCAGCAGTGGAAATGCGATCTCTGGAGTGATGAATCACGCTTCACCATCTGGCAGTCCGACGGAGGAATCTGGGTTTGGCATATGCCAGGAGAACGCTACCTGCACGAATGCATAGACCAACTGTAAAGTTTGGAGGAGGAATAATAGGTCTCAGGGCTCGGCCCCTTAGTCTCACTGAGGGAAATCTTAACAATACAGCGTACAATGACATTCTAGGTGATTTTGCACTTTCCTGTTTTAGCATGACAACCCGTGCACAAAGTGAGGTCCATACAGAAATAGTTTGTCGAGATTAGTGTCTGAGAACTGGACTGGCCTGCACAGAGCCCTGACCTCAACCCCATCCCACCTTTGGGATGAATGGAAAAGTCGACTGTGAGCCAGGGCTGATTGCCCAACATCAGTGCCCGACCTCACTAATGCTCTTGTGGCTGAAATCTCTTCAACAATGTTCCAACATCTAGTGAAAAGCCTTCCCAGATGAGTGGAGGCTGTTATTGCATCAAAGGGGGGACCAACTCCATATTAATGCCCATGATTTTGGAATGAGATGTTTGATGAGCAGATGTCCACATACTTTTGGCCACGTAGTGTAAGTACTTTGACCCCCTGTCCAGTATTTTTGGAAGATGTCCAGTTATTTTGAGTAGTGTATTCTATTGAATATGTCATTACATTTTTTTATCAGTGTACAATTTGCCCTCAACTCCGCCCCATCGTTGTCTAATTGCCAGCACCCCTCTAGGTTGACATTTCGCAAACCCCCCCTACCAGGGGTCCGGTATTTTCGTATCTCAAAAGTGGCAAACAAAGTGCAGGGAGCATGACTCCAGCATGTGACCTTAACTCCATGTCAACCAACTTTTGAACAAATTAGTCAGGACATTTCATATAACAGATGGCTATAAAATGAGGTTCATTGAGGCAGATGAAGAATTTGATTGGAATAAAATAATTTGGAAATACTTAAAACTTTAGAGTTAAAATGGACTTTACTTAATTTGCAAGTGGTTTACAAGAGATGTGCCCTGAGATTATAGAATCATTTCTGGAAAGTGAGAGGAGTGAGAAAGTGAAAGTGTCATATAATTACAATTAATACAAAATAATGTATTATGTACTAATAGCTGGAGTGAGAAATGGTCTTATTTTATAACCCCCAACACACAACGATACCTATGAAGTTACATATTTTGTTAATGTAAGAAAACTGGACTTAATATCTGGGTGAGTTTAATGAAGGGGAGGAAAGAATGGAGCAGCTCCGTGACCTCAGCTCCGGCTCCAGCAATGCCAGCTCCAGCTCCGCTCCGGCTCCGGAGCACAACTAACAAAAACTGTCCAGCTCTGCTCTGGCTCCGGGCTCAAGAGCTGGTGCATGGCCAACCGAATTTGGTCTACAACCAGCATTGTTGATGATGTGGGGGCAAAACCTTGTAAGCAAGACACAAGAGTGTTGAATTCTAGTAGTGGAATCCCTGTGTACGACACACAGTCTGCATCATCTTTCAATGTAACATCTGCAATAGACAGTGACCTCTCAGGGGCTGGTGCTGTCATCATGCCACATGTGATGATAAGTCCTTTGGAGTAGGTGTGGTCCTCCATTGCTGGGTCTGACCACTGTGTTTGGGCATCATGGAAGGTCTTTGAAATAGGACCTAGCTCCTCAGAAACCTCCACCACACCAGGGTCATCTGCAGGTGATGATTAGTTGAATATGAATATGAATATAGATTATTAGTCCATGAGATTAGCATGAGAAGATATTGTAATCAGATTCTAGTAACAAAAACTGAAGACAAACACGCAATAATCAAAACTAGTTGACATACAGTGGGGGAAAAAAGTATTTGATCCCCTGCTGATTTTGTACGTTTGCCCACTGACAAAGAAATGATCAGTCTATAATTTTAATGGTAGGTGTATTTTAACAGTGAGAGACAGAATAACAGCAAAAAAATCCAGAAAAACGGATTTCAAAAAAGTTATACATTGATTTGCATGTTAATGAGGGAAATAAGTATTTGATCCCCTATCAATCAGCAAGATTTCTGGCTCCCAGGTGTCTTTTATACAGGTAACGAGCTGAGATTAGGAGCACTCTCTTAAAGGGAGTGCTCCTAATCTCAGCTCGTTACCTGTATAAAAGACACCTGTCCACAGAAGCAATCAATCAATCAGATTCCAAACTCTCCACCATGGCCAAGACCAAAGAGCTGTCCAAGGTTGTCAGGGACAAGATTGTAGACCTACACAAGGCTGGAATGGGCTACAAGACCATCGCCAAGCAGCTTGGTGAGAAGGTGACAACAGTTGGTGCGATTATTCGCAAATGGAAGAAACACAAAATAACTGTCAGTCTCCCTCGGTCTGGGGCTCCATGCAAGATCTCACCTCGTGGAGTTTCAATGATCATGAGAACGGTGAGGAATCAGCCCAGAACTACACGGGAGGATCTTGTTAATGATCTCAAGGCAGCTGGGACCATAGTCACCAAGAAAACAATTGGTAACATACTACGCCGTGAAGGACTGAAATCCTGCAGCGCCCGCAAGGTCCCCCTGCTCAAGAAAGCACATGTACAGGCCCGTCTGAAGTTTGCCAACATCTGAATGATTCAGAGGAGAACTGGGTGAAAGTGTTGTGGTCAGATGAGACCAAAATCGAGCTCTTTGGCATCATCTCAACTCGCCTTGTTTGGAGGAGGAGGAATGACCCCAAGAACACCATCCCCACCGTCAAACATGGAGGTGGAAACATTATGCTTTGGGGGTGTTTTTCTGCTAAGGGGACAGGACAACTGCACCGCATCAAAGGGACGATGGACGAGGCCATGTACCGTCAAATCTTGGGTGAGAACCTGCTTCCCTCAGCCAGGGCATTGAAAATGGGTCGTGGATGGGTATTCCAGCATGACAATAACCCAAAACACACAGCCAAGGCAACAAAGGAGTGGCTCAAGAAGAAGTACATTAAGGTCCTGGAGTGGCCTAGCCAGTCTCCAGACCTTAATCCCATAGAAAATCTGTGGAGGGAGCTGAAGGTTCGAGTTACCAAACGTCAGCCTCGAAACCTTAATGACTTATAGAGGATCTGCAAAGAGGAGTGGGACAAAATCCCTCCTGAGATGTGTGCAAACCTGGTGGCCAACTACAAGACACGTCTGACCTCTGTGATTGCCAACAAGGGTTTTGCCACCAAGTACTAAGTCGAAGGGTCAAATACTTATTTCACTCATTAACATGCAAATCAATGTATAACTTTTTTGAAATGCATTTTTCTGGATTTTTTTGTTGTTATTCTGTCTCTCACTGTTAAAATACACCTACCATTAAAATTATAGACTGATAATTTCTTTGTCAGTGGGCAAACGTACAAAATCAGCAGGGGATCAAATACTTTTTTCCCCCACTGTACTTGTTCTTGTGACATGTCTGTCAACCCTCCTGCTGAGGCGGCATCTCTTCTCTGGTGGCCTTTCATAACCCAGAAAGAGCGTTGGGTATGGGTTATCCTGCGTTGGCGTCTTATCAACAAAGTGAAAAGAGCAACTTTTTGGCGGTCATTTTTAAGTGTAAGTTTTTGAGTCAATTTCTTTGGGAGGCGATGGAAACTGTACCATCTCTGACAGGAACATTCTGATTCGAAGCACTACAATTTAAGCCTATCATTAAGTTTTGTCTGGTTGCATGTACAACCACGAACAGCTCCGTAACATTTCAACATCTAGCGAGTGAATATCTTATTATTGCTTTTCCCAGTTAGCTAGCAAACTAAAACCAAAAATACCACTTGTCAACTCAGTACTTCGCTACTTCTGCCAGAAGTGCCACCCATTATCGTTTCTACAGGACCCTCCACAGGAAACTTCTGGATACTATGCTGTGCTAAATCTGGGGATGTTATTGAAAAAGTACTGGATGAGTGTTGATCAGGCAGGGTCACCTTAACTGTAGTAACAATGTAGATGAAATATCTGTAATATACTTGACATGCTTCAATGGCAGAGGAGAGTAAAAATGTCTATAAACTACAAAGTTGGGCACATTAGTAAAACAGGTAATTATGCAGAACATTACTCTACTTTGTGTAGATAACCGTAAAGTAACATAATTTACACACCGAAGATCTTGTCGATGGAAGTGTTGGATTTGGAGAGTGCAGTTGAAGATGGTGAACTTTCTCTTTAGTCTCTGGGGGATTTCATTCCTCCCTCCCCCAGGGTGAATACTGGCCCCCATGATGTGCAAATCCACAATGGTGTAGAAGTCGCCCAGCTTATCCAGGCTGTACATTCCTGACATCTAATTTGTGATCTGAAAACACTAGCCAGACACTACTGCTATGGACAGAAATACTGAGGGAGATATATTCTCTGGTAGCCTCCTTTCCAAATTGGTTTATATTCACAATTAATTTAGCTGAGTTGCACTCAAAGTTCACAACACAATCACACTGACACTGATGCTTTGCTTTCTTTATTAGTTTAGCAACTCAAGGACACTTTTGGAAAACTGACGTATGTGTCTATGTGTCTGGGGCTTTACAGCATAATACATTGTGGGGTTGACCTGTCTCACTTCTGACTGTCAGTGTTTCCTGTTGGTCTGACTGTGTGACTGCTATTGTAACTGATCCCCTCACTCATTGATCACTGGCATGTTAATGTCATCAATAAAGACAGTAATTCTCTGGCCCCCAGGCGGCATGTAGGTGGTGCCCATCCTCTTCTCAATGTAGTTCTCTACTGTCCTCTATTTGGATATTTGTAATAGAATTTTGTCACATGTTTTCTCATGAGGTTCTGCACTATTTTCATGCCAAGTGATTCCTTAAATACATTTATGTTTTGGTTCTGTAACTTCCACACTTCACAATAGCTCATAACTGCCAGTATTTTGAACAGGGCCAGAAATATAATCTTACTTCCATTCTGAGGAAGCACAAAGTTGCATTCTTATGCCACCACTTCTGGTGAGAAAGAATTTATATCAACAGAGCGTGGCGCTGTTGTATTTTGGTTTCCTGGCACGAATGAAAGCTTGCAGCACAGATTGAGTCATGGGATGGGAAGGTTTTGGGGACACCAATGTTGGGTCACCTGTTTTACTGCAATGTACACATGTACACATGTACACATGTACATGTGAAGCAGGAGCAGCAGTGGGAGGTCACCGCTCTCGTTGATGAGGTACTCGAACATGGTCTCGCCAGGCTGGACAGGCGGCAGGTCTATCTTGTTCTCGTGATTCCTGAGGAACAACTCCAGCTTGTCTTTGCTGTCCAGCTCCAGTTTGGGCTTAAGTCTGTTTGAGCCACACAACTAAGAACCCAGGAAACACAGAAAGGCTAAAGTAAGGCATTTATAATTGGGTGTACTGCACTCTTAAGCTAAAAACATTACATACAAGATATTTGGTGTATAAGGCAGTGGTTCCCTGCATCAGGTCCAGATTTATGTATTTTTTCCTAGACTCCTATCAGTGCAAAAGCTCAAACCTCAAACACATTTTAAATAACACCCCCTGAAGTTCTCAAGTGCTGCCATACAACTTTATAAATAGATAAGAATACATCAGCTTTTTATTTCAGCTGGTGAGTAACTAAATAATTTTGGATGCAGGCTGTAATTTTAGGGGAAGATAAGGCTGCTGTCATAATAGCGTCATTAAAGCAGGCCTCTCTACTAATAGTCCTGCATGGATCACCTGGAAATTATTCAAGGATCACAAGCTATTTTTAATTACAGAATAAGACATGAACACAGGTGGTGACTGGGAAGCAGTGCCTGATGGGAAGGATACCTTGAGTATGGGTTGCCAGCTGAGTGATGAGGAGGTCATTAAGACCAGATATTCTCCCCAGAGAAAGCAAACCCGATTGGAGGCAACACTGGTTCCAGCATTTGGGTGTAGGTAAGGTAATATCTGACAGCCCTTTAACTGAATTTACATATTAAACACTAAGCTTGAGCGATTAGAAACACAAACAGTGGAAATTATTCCCAATGGCAGGTGTTGTACTCTGCTGACACAGATGCAGTGGCCTACCCTTCTTCACCTTCAGTGTTTTCCCCCACATGGTGGAGAAGTTTCCATCAGTCCAGGCTGAGGAACAGGGGCTAATCCTCATCCACCTACAACAGCTCAGCAGCTCAGTCCTCACTCACCCACTGGGCTGCCCAATCACATTGACTGAGCAAGCATGGCTTGTATGTGAAATTAGAAATATTGTGGTCTAGAGCACCAGACGGAGAAAAGGCGGCCTTTATATGCCATACTGTTTTAATTCTCAAATTTATAAATCAAGGAGAAAACCAGATAACCCAAAGGAATTGTCAATGACAGTACAATAAATCAGCCTATACTGAATCCTTCCTAATGTATCTCATATAACAGTAATATATATCAATTAATTACAATGTGAACACAGATGGTCTGTTTTTCCTCTGGTGAGAGTTTATTCCTAGATTATGTTTAGAGATTTACTGCATGAACAACAAGCTATGCAATCCTTGCCTGTCTGTTAGTGGTGTGATAACCAGCCAAGAAACTCATTCTAATACACAAAGTCTACATCCGTTATGGACACAATGACTTGGTCCACATCTTCCTTGAAATAAAATCTGCTCTGCTTGAGCCACTCAAAGTCTGTCACTGATCTGATGTGTATTTTGACCTTCCTGTCATCTGTGACGTGGCTTTGTGACATCATTTTATAGCTCTTATTCTGGATGGTGTTAATTAAAATGTGGTTTCAGATCTTTGATGGACGTCTGAAGATTCTCAGCTACATTTCTAAGATTGATAAGACCTTTCAAGGTATTTCAAAGTAAGTTTAGTGTACAGCAAATTATCCCTCAGATACAGTCTATACTACTGTGTATCAAATTAGAAAAAACAGTAATAAATAAGAGCACTGTAAACAGATAATCACATGCAGGATCCTGGACATGACAGCATGTCTGAACTGGAGGAGACAGAGAGCTCTTCAGCCTGGCAGCCTGCATTTAAAGTCAGCCACCGCAGTAATAATATCCTTTGATAGGGTGAGAAGTTTAATATCCAAGCACAGCCATTCTGACAAGGGGAGGTTTCTCTGCGTCTCTGCGGTCTGCATGTGAGGAACCTGTATTGTGTGTGAGTCACTGGCTTCCCCAAGGATTTCCAGGAGAGCTGGGTCAGACACAAATCAAGGGATTCTACTAACTAGAACAACTGGGGTCAGTTGCATATATTAAAACAACTTAAAAGTTTTCCTCAAAGGTGTTTCCACAAAGCAGCTTAACACCTTGAAGGCAATAGCTAATTAGGGGGAAAGCTGTTATATTTAGTGTCAATATTATTCAATATTTAAGGTGTTTTATGCAGCTGGCTATTGAGCTTCTGTCTGCATGTTCTGCTGTCTTGAAAGCTGATTTACCCAGTGAGAGATTTCTGGCAGAGCTCCAGCTGTTCCCACAGATGATGTAGCAGGTGCCCCATGGTCTCACCATCCACGCAGCCCTGGACAGCATTGGGGTTTTCATCAGCTGCGTGATTATAACCCAGGACTTGTCTATATTCTGAAAACGCTTAGCTTCCTGGAAAAGAAAGGAAAACATACTTAGTAAGATTCTGACAGTGTGCCACATGAATTATAATGCTAGGATACAAAAGCAATGGGCTTCAGACTGGTAAGATCAATTTGAAATTGAAATTGAATGCTCAAATGTTCAGAACAAAGGTATTTTATTTCTGTTATTGCTTTTTAAACACTACAGACTTGGCTTGAATACAAATAAAAAGCTTGAATGACAAAACTTGTTTTTTAGCAATACAGTTACATAACTAGGGGCCCTTACATATTATTTCTAATGGTAATTATTCTAGGAGTTTATGTGCTAAAATGCAACTCACTGTAACCATTCAAAATAATCTATAAAATTGTTGTTTGCGGTTGTAATAAACCTTTATATGATTATATTTACAAGCTTGTCTGTTTTAATGGCTGCCACAGTAAATGGTGGGAGTGATCTAATTTGCAGTGTCAGCAGTTAACAGCAATAATTAAAAAAAGAAAAAAGGCACACTAAATGATTTAAAAAGCATTTTTAAATCCAACTTTGCAAGTACCAAATGTCACATGAATCCCATTACTATAGAAATGCTATTTGGAAACACATTTCTTGTGCAGGTTACCTGAGGGAGCTGCTTTGAAATGTATCCACCCACAAAGACAGCCTCCGGGTACAGCCAGGGGTTCTGCACTATGAGTCACTGCTCCATGATATCTGTGGACGTGGGGAGTTTGATAACACAGTTGTGGATCCCTTTCTTAAAATAAGCATTGTATCTGAACAACAAAACACATATGGGTTAGACAAATCCTGTAGTTCTAGTCATTATGACATTTTATAATTGCTATATAAAGCATAATTTTAATTTAATCTGATATCTAGGATCTAGACTTCCAGCATGAGTTCAATTTAGCCTGATCTTGCTTGTTAAATCAGTTCCAAAAACACATCACAGCTCACAGCTTAAGACACATTTCAGGGTAAAAGGTTTTATTTTCCAAAATGGAGCACTTGATGCTAGTTTTTACATTGCCGTTTAACTTATCCAAAGAGAATGTTCCAGTTTGGTTAGTATTTCTCTACTGCTGCTTTGCATGGAACTGGAAATATATTGTCATTAAAAACAGGCGTGTGTATTATCTGTTCTGAAAATCCAGAAGCTCTGCATTGATCTTTGCAATGTCCACCTCTTTCCACAGAATGTCATAATAGCCACTGATATTGTTCATCACAGTATCATAAAGACCATAAAAGTACACAATAATAGTGATTTCACATTCAAACAAGCACATCCAGCCTATATATATGGATCTGGACCTATATGTGTGTTCTTCCAGCCGTTTCATTGCCTGTGATGCGTGTTGAATTTGCAAATCAGATTTCAATCATTGATTGAACAGCCTCCATAAAGAAGGATTTCTTCATATTAGCATCAATCTATTTGTGCTCATCGAAGCCTGACAGACCTATCAAACAGCATGTTGTAGATGTACATATTTTTATTTTTCATTATAAAAACTGAAGGACCTATACATAATTATGTCTACAGAGCTTTAATAACTATGCATTTGAACAAATTAAATAAATTATGACTGTGTAAGTGAAGATACTGTACCAGCGTCTGTGCTGGGACACCCCTCCTAACTTTACCTTTACCAGCAACTGTGTGCTGCCTCCTGAGGTGCTACTCCTGGAACCACTAGGCCCTCCTGCAAGTCATACAAACATTAGGGTTTGTTTTGGGTGGAGCTAGTTCATTTCTGGACCTCCCTGAAGGGTGCTTTCTCAGAGAGTGAGTCCTCAGTGCCACTGAGGGAGTTTTTGAGGACAGTGCATTTATCAGTACAGTACAGTAAAGTAATTAAATCTCCACAGCTGAACAAGTAATAGGGCTATGACTTAAAGACTGACTTTTACCAGTAAGAACAGTAAAACACACTTGCACAATTCTGAAGGTTTTCTTCCAGAACAAATTAACAATATTGTTTCTACAAATGGAATGAGCAGGTACTTTCCAACCATTCCCAAACCCTTACAGTGATGATACATGAGATGTGGACTAAAGATTCAAATTTCAAATTGCAATTTTGTATATAAAATTATCTAGAGAAAGAGAGAGAGAGTTTTATATGTACACATTAATCACAGGATAAATGGTTAAGGTTAATGTGAAAGGTTTGGATTTACTGAAACGATAGGTTGCGTATGCAACCCCGGTTATCTGAAAAAGGAAGCACTGCCCAAGGGGGAGGGGTTTCTGCGCACTTCCGTAGGAACCCGATTGAAACGTCACTCTATCAAAGTTGCCATTGGCCCCTGCGCTCGTCATTCAGAACAGGTCCCTTCCCACTTCCTGTTCTATAAAACGTGATGTCAGCGCAGGTTGTCCTCTTTTGCCTCTTCGCTTGACTCTCTGTGTCTGTGTTTGTAATAAACATTCAAACTGCGTATTTCGGCTGGCTGGCTCACTTCATAGTGTTGTTCACCACCGTTTTCACTACACATCGTCTCTGTCTTGTGTGTGTTAGTTATTATTGATAGCTGCGCTTTCGGTTTCAGTTTCGTTCACAAGAAGAGCCTTTTTAAAAATAATAGTTGTGTTTATATAGTGCTATACACTCACCTAAAGGATTATTAGGAACACCATACTAATACTGTGTTTGACCCCCTTTCGCCTTCAGAACTGCCTTAATTCTACGTGGCATTGATTCAACAAGGTGCTGAAAGCATTCTTTAGAAATGTTGGCCCATATTGATAGGATAGCATCTTGCAGTTGATGGAGATTTGTGGGATGCACATCCAGGGCACGAAGCTCCCGTTCCACCACATCCCAAAGATGCTCTATTGGGTTGAGATCTGGTGACTGTGGGGGCCAGTTTAGTACAGTGAACTCATTGTCATGTTCAAGAAACCAATTTGAAATGATTCGACCTTTGTGACATGGTGCATTATCCTGCTGGAAGTAGCCATCAGAGGATGGGTACATGGTGGTCATAAAGGGATGGACATGGTCAGAAACAATGCTCAGGTAGGCCGTGGCATTTAAACGATGCCCAATTGGCACTAAGGGGCCTAAAGTGTGCCAAGAAAACATCCCCCACACCATTACACCACCACCACCACCAGCCTGCACAGTGGTAACAAGGCATGATGGATCCATGTTCTCATTCTGTTTACGCCAAATTCTGACTCTACCATCTGAATGTCTCAACAGAAATCGAGACTCATCAGACCAGGCAACATTTTTCCAGTCTTCAACTGTCCAATTTTGGTGAGCTTGTGCAAATTGTAGCCTCTTTTTCCTATTTGTAGTGGAGATGAGTGGTACCCGGTGGGGTCTTCTGCTGTTGTAGCCCATCCGCCTCAAGGTTGTACGTGTTGTGGCTTCACAAATGCTTTGCTGCATACCTCGGTTGTAACGAGTGGTTATTTCAGTCAAAGTTGCTCTTCTATCAGCTTGAATCAGTCGGCCCATTCTCCTCTGACCTGTAGCATCAACAAGGCATTTTCGCCCACAGGACTGCCGCATACTGGATGTTTTTCCCTTTTCACACCATTCTTTGTAAACCCTAGAAATGGTTGTGCGTGAAAATCCCAGTAACTGAGCAGATTGTGAAATACTCAGACCGGCCCGTCTGGCACCAACAACCATGCCACGCTCAAAATTGCTTAAATCACCTTTCTTTCCCATTCAGACATTCAGTTTGGAGTTCAGGAGATTGTCTTGACCAGGACCACACCCCTAAATGCATTAAAGCAACTGCCAGGTGATTGGTTGGTTAGATAATTGCATTCATGAGAAATTGAACAGGTGTTCCTAATAATCCTTTAGGTGAGTGTATATATTCCAACTGCTTGCTGTGTTGGTTTTTTGTCCACAGGACCTTTTCCTCCACAGCAGAAGCACTAGCAGCGGCAGTAAAATCCATGGCCCGGCCAGAGCCGCGGTGTGTCGTAAGAGATCTCGCCCACATGAGGTGCTCATCCGCTGGCTTGCACCCGCACTACAGCCCGCAGCTGCGGTTGTAGGAGATCTCGGTATCTCAGATCGCTGAGAACGAGCCCTCCCGGTCCGTGCGTGCGTGCCTCGGTTTTAGATCCTGCTACGGCTGGTGGTCTACTACCCTCGGCCCCCGCGGATCCCGGACTCCGCCTCACCCGGTGTCCCCGGAAACCCCAGCACACATGGTGTGGTTAAGCCTACGGGCCTACACGGCGCTTGTATCCAGCACCTGGTGCTTGGTATACACAGTGTTCAGTCCGGCAACAGCAAGGCTGCGTTTGGTTGGTGTCGCAGTACACCCCCGTGTATATAAACGTTGCAGAGTGGAGACGCACTTACAGCGGCAGGTCCGCTAGGCGCTCCACTTGTTGCAGAGGCGTTCCAGTTGTTGTGTGCCCCGGTGCAAACACTGACCGGCGCCTCTGCTGCACGTTTCCCTGTGCACGTGCGTGTGTGCTCGGCTCGGTGATGAGCTCCTCTCGCCCCCGCCACTGCGCACAGCGCACCTTGCCCGCCTGGAGTGGGGAAGTCTTATGCCCCATCTGTCTGGGCACCGACAGAGGGCGCAATTTGGCCGTGACTTCCAGGTCCACTACGGCGCGCCCAGAGGTCTGCCATTTCACTGGGCACCGCCGCACCCGAAGATCCCCCACTCTGGCGAGTGGAGGGGGGGTCTCGTTGGCACTGGATCTCCGCCTCTCCCCTGAGACCAAAATCGAGCTCTAGAGGATCTGCAAAGAGGAGTGGGACAAAATCCCTCCTGAGATGTGTGCAAACCTGGTGGCCAACTACAAGAAACGTCTGACCTCTGTGATTTGCCAACAAGGGTTTTGCCACCAAGTACTAAGTCGAAGGGGTCAAATACTTATTTCCCTCATTAACATGCAAATCAATTTATAACTTTTTTGAAATGTGTTTTCCTGGATGTTTTTGTTGTTATTCTGTCTCTCACTGTTAAAATACACCTACCATTAAAACTATAGACTGATAATTTCTTTGTCAGTGGGCAAACGTACAGGGGATAAAATAATTTTTTCCCTCACTGTATTGTATATTGTTCAGCTCGGCTACTCGGTTGACTAGCCAGCTATGTATTGTATTGTATTTTTCTCATTGTGTCTGTGGCCCCGTTCCTATTGGATCAGGGGTCCACTGCCATAATATTGCGCAGAGGCCGCACAAGTGCTTGATTGCCCGCACCAGACATTGTGCAAATAGATTACGGCCTCGCTTCTAGCTGCACTAGTAGAGCAGTCGGCCTTGCTCTTGTAAGCGGAGGGCTTAAGAGTTAACCGTTTCAGTAAATCCAGACCTTTCACATTAACCTTAACCATTTATCCTGTGTTTAATGTAAACATATAAAACTCTCTCTCTTTCTCTAGATAATTTTATATACAAAATTGCAGTTTGAAATTTGAATCTTTAGTCCACATCTCACGTATCATTATTATTATTATTATTATTTTTATTTCTTGGCAGACGCCTTATCCAGGGTGACTTACAACAAAAGTGCAAACAAAGTGCAAAAATACAGTGAAGTACAAGGCATCATTACAAATTCAATTTAGCTATAACAGCAATTCAAAATAATACATTTTACAAATTACAATTACAATTTACACAAGTACAGTAAGAGACTTCCTACATCCTGGACGGTGAAAGCTAAGTGCTGTCAAGATGTAGGGTTACAGACGAGGGCTACGGGAAAGGGAGCAAGTAGGAAAACAATCAAGAACGCGAGGAGCATATTAAGAACTGTGAAGTGCTATCTAGCAGGGATAGAGGACTAATATTACAAGTGCTGTCGGAAGAGATGCGTCTTGAGTAAGCGCCGGAATGAGGTCAAGGACTCTGCTGTTTTGACTTCGGTGGGCAGGTCGTTCCACCATTTAGGGGCCAGGGATGAGAAGGAGCGGCTCTGGAGGAAGGAGAGTGGAGAGGAGGCAGAGTTAGTCTTCTGGCACTGGAGGAGCGCAGTGGTCTGGAGGGGATGTATGGAGAGACGAGTGACTGAAGGTAGCTTGGTGCAGTGTGGTCGAGACAGCGGTAGGTGAGGGTCAAAGTCTTGAACTGAATGCGTGCCGCTATCGGGAGCCAGTGGAGGGAGCGGAGCAGTGGAGTAGCGTGTGCGAATCGTGGCAGAGAGAATACCAGACGAGACGCAGAGTTCTGGATGAGCTGGAGCAGGCTGATAGTAGATGCAGGCAGGCCAGCCAGGAGGGAGTTGCAGTAGTTCAGGCGGGAGAAGACCAGTGACTGGATGAGCAGCTGAGTTGAGTAGTCGGTGAGGAAGGGACAGATCCGGCGTATGTTGCTCAGGAAGAATCTACAGGTGCGTGTCAGCGTGGTGATGTGCTGGGTGTAGGAGAGTGCAGGATCGAGGGTGACTTCTAGATTTTTTGTGGAAGAAGAAGGAGAGAGTGTGGTGGATTCCAAGGGGATCAAGATGGGGAGGTCAGCAGAAGGTGAGGAAGAGTGGGGGAAAAAGAGGAGATCCGATTTGGAGAGGTTGAGCTTGAGGTGGTGCGAGTGCATCCAGGCAGAAATAGCAGACAAACAGGAAGAGATGCTAGAGGGGATGAGAGGGTCAGAAGAGGGAAAAGACAAGAAGATCTGGGCATCATCAGCGTAGAAGTGGTAGGAGAAACCGTGGGATGCGATGAGGGGGCCCAGGGAGCGAGTGCAGAGAGAGAACAGGAGGGGGCCCAGGACGGAGCCTTGGGGAACACCTGTGAGGAGAGGTTGGGGGGTGGATGAGGAGCCTCGCCATGTCACTTGGTAGGACCGGTCACTGAGGTAGGAGGAGAACCAGGTGAGAGCAGTCCCAGAGATCCCAAGGTCAGCGAGGCAGGAGAGGAGGATGGAGTGATCAACGGTGTCAAATGCTGCGGAGAGGTCAAGGAGGATTAGGACTGAGGAGAGGGAGGACCCCTGAGTACAGCTGAGGGAGTCAGTGACAGCCAGGAGAGCCATCTCAGTGGAGTGAGCTGTGCGGAGGCCGGATTGCAGAGGATCAAGGAGTGAGTGTTGGGACAGAAAGTCCAAGAGCTGACGGTGGACCGCCCGCTCGAGAGTCTTGGAGAGGAAGGGAAGTAGGGAGACAGGGCGGTAGTTCTGAGGAGAGGTGGCATCAAGGGTTGGTTTCTTGAGCAGTGGGATGACAGCAGCTTGTTTAAATGCAGAGGGGAAACAGCCAGAGAGGAGTGAGGAGTTGAGGAGGGAGGAGATGAAGGGGAGAAGATCAGGAGTGGTTCCTTGGAAGAGACGAGAAGGGAGAGGGTCCAGGGCACACGTTGTGGGTTTGTGACGTAGGAGAAGAGCAGAAACTTCAGCATCTGAGAGATGCGAGAAAGAAGAAAAGGAAGCTTGATCGGTGGGAGGTTTCGGTGTGATGGGAGTATCATCACTATAAGGGTTTGGGAATGGTTGGAAAGTACCTGCTCATTGCATTTGTAGAAACAATATTGTTAATTTGTTCTGGAAGAAAACCAGAATTGTGCAAGTGTATTTTACTGTTCTTACTGGTAAAAGTCAGTCTTTAAGTCATAGCCCTATTACTTGTTCAGCTGTGGAGATTTAATTACTTTTTTGTACAGGCACTGATAAATGCACTGTCCTCAAAAACTCCCTCAGTGGCACTGAGGACTCACTCTCTGAGAAAGCACCCTTCAGGGAGGTCCAGAAATGAACTAGCTCCACCCAAAACAAACCCTAATGTTTGTATGAATTGCAGGAGGGCCCAGTGGTTCCAGAAGTAGCATCTCAGGAGGCAGCACACAGTTGCACATCTGCCAGATTACAATTCTTGAACAATGACTGATTTTATTACAAAGCCAATTGTTGGCTTTATTGTATTCAATACTGCAGAAACTGAGGTGGGGGTTGAAGAAGAAAGTATGTATAACTTATTAAATTTGATGAGTTCACAACTGACAGTAGGTGTTTTATTTAAAATCTGTAGTAACACATAACAACGGATATGCGGGAGAAACGTACGTACGCAGAGATATTTACATTTGAATTGCAATAGCCCCTCGAAATGCGGCTATGGCGGTTCTAGTGCTAGTGAAGACGCTACGATTTATTTTCAAGTGATGTGCGTCCGTCAATAACGAGAGATGTACAAAGTACTTTATAAAAATAATAATAAATCACCTATTTTAGTGTTTGTGTCACGGTTGCCTCGTGGGAGGACCGTACAGCTGTAGGAGATAGGACCCAAGTGCAGAGCTAGTGCAATGAGCTGACAGAAACCAAGGAGAATCCAAAGGCGAGGGTGAGGGCGAGGTCGAGGTCACTGGCTAAGGTCAAAATCCAGGAGGTCAAGAGAAACAGATACAGGACAGAGACAGAGACAGAGAGACAAAGACAGAACTGAGCACGAAAACAGGGCATCCACGGGACATTTTGTATTTAAACAGCATAAAATGTGGAATGTCTTGTTTTTTGCACATATATACCTGCTTGATCCAATATATAGCGATAGTAATACTTATTTTCCTGGTCCTGGCAGAACACAGACCCTGCTGGTTTTTGTTCCAAATGAGCTCTCAATTACTTAATTGAACCCTTAATTGAAGTAATTTAAATACATTTGAACCTTTAAATTGCGTAACTGATAAAAAGTGTGTTCCAATATTTTCCTATACAAATGTATATTTAAATACCATTAAAAATAATTAAAAGGCACTGATTTAGAAAATTATTATGTCAATTAAGGGTTCAATTAAGTATTTGACGCTGCCTCCGGTCTCCAGAATCCGGCTGTTCTGGTTGAAGACCCAGCCTCTGGTCTCCAGTATCCAGCTGTATTGATTCAAGACACTGCTTGCGGTCTCCAGTTTCCAGCTGTAGTGACTGAAGACCAAGCCTTCGGTCTCAAGTATCCAGCTGTAGAGCCTGGGATAGGTGGAGGTCAAGAGGTTAGAATAATTCAACACAGTCTCTCTTGTGGGGTAATGTAATAGTTAGACTACGCTCCGTGCAGGCAGAGGTGGAATGTGTTCATATCTATAGGTGATATTCACTGTAATGCATTTTAAAAGCACTTCTATAATAACACAGTCCAGCATATGCAGTGAAACCAAACTTAATTAACTGTTCAAACATTCACAGGAGTTCTTTCCTTTTCAGAACAATGCTTCAAACAACAGAGGGCATCGGCTGGATGGATAAGGTGAGACAAGGACTATACATTGATATACACACACACAAATATATATATATGTATATGTATATGTATATATTATATATCAATAAATATATACACACATACATATGTATATACAATACCGGTCAAAAGTTTTAGAACATTCCCATTTTTCCAGTTTTTATTGAAATTTTTAAGTACAGTTTCCTACACCATCAAAAGGCACTTGGAAACTGGAGGAAACTCTGACAGGAAGAGGTCTGGTAGATTCAAAGCCCCAACAGAATCAGAAGACAAGTTTGAGAGTCCACGGCTTGCGTGATTGGCGGCTCACAGGACAACAGCTTCAAGCACAACTTAACACTGGTTAAAGTAAGCAAGTCTCAGTTTCAACTGTGAAGAGAAGACTTCGAGCTGCAGGTTTGACAGGTCGAGTGGCAGTAAGAAAGCCATTGCTAAGATGGCAAAATAAGAAAAAGAGGCTGCCTGGGCCATGAAGCACCGCCAGTGGACTACTGAAGACTGGAAGGTCTTATGGACCGATTAATCAAAATTTGAAATCTTTGGTTCATCACTCAGGGTTTTTGTTCGCTGTCGAGTAGGCAGAAGGATGGTTCCTCAGTCCCCAACTGTCCAACATGGAGGAGGTGATGGTCTGGGGCTCTTCTGCTGGATCCAGAGTCGGCAACTTGCACAGAGTGAGTGGCACCCTGAACCAAATCTGCTACCACAGCATTTTGCAGCGCCATGCAGTACCCTCTGGTATATGCCTAGTTGGTCAGGGTTTCATCCTACAGCAAGCTAATGACCCAAAACATGGGGTGAACTGGACAGAAGGGTGAAAGAAAAGGCAACCTACAAGTATAACACATCTGTGTGAACTTCTGCAACAGTGTTGGGAAGAACTTTCCGAACAATATTTGATTTCCATTGTAGAAAGAATACATTAAGACATTCAACTGTAAATTTCAATAAAAACTGGAAAAATTGAGGTGTTCTAAAAGTTTTGACCAGTAGGCTGATACTGCCCCTGCAATGCACAAACTGCATGAACTGCAAGAAGGAACTGCATGGATCGACAAGAAAATGGCCTTGACAGTCTGGAGAGCCTGTACAGAGGCAGGGGAGTGCTGAAACTTTTATTTAATCTGGCGATTCAGAGCTACTGATTTACTAATAGAACAGTATAATTTCTGTGCTCTGGGTCAGCTGCTTTTTATTCTTTCCAGTTTTTATGTACACAGGGTTTTGTGATTTTAAAATTAGCATTTTAAATAGGAATTATATTTTTATTGATTTTAGCCACTATATGGATGAAGGAAGAGAAACTTGCTTGGTGAAAGTACATTTTCTTTACACCCTAGCCAATTAGTGGGTGTTTTGTATGTATATTTACTTAATTTATATTTTATGCAATAAACCCTGTTCTCAATGTTATGTGCTGTCTTGCTTCTGAGTGTTGCTGGTCTATGGTATTACCTCACACAAAATAATGAACCTGTGTAAATTATATCTGTAAGTAAGTATTAGTGGGCCCTGGTGCCTGGTATCCTGCTAATGTTGTATGTATGAAGGCTTTATCACTGGAGAACATTTTCATCACAATGAAATACATCACAATAAAAGTATGTGTTATGTTTTTATTTTTAGGTGACTCATTATTAATAATCACTTGAATGTTTTTGGAATATATATCTACATATCTTCAAGAATGAGTTGAGCATTTATGTTATAACACATTTTTAATTTAATAAACTTCTGCAGTTGCCGAATTTTAAGAACTACCAAAGTAGAAACACATCTACACACACGTCTTCACTGCTAACATGATCTGTGTTATCTGTAACAGCAGAGGGTGCTACAGTCAGATTCCATGTTTACTGCACTGGGGGATTTCACAGAAGACAATCAGATAAGATGAGTTCTCTATTGGGATTTCGTGACCTCTCAGGAATCAGGACAGTGTAACGGCACACCAAGAATTAGCTCAAGACATCAAGACAATATTGGTCTTACAGTAAGAGAGAAAATCTTTACTTTAAACAAATATTTAAAATTCCACAAAGAGGACAATCACATTCCAATCATTAAACTCTGACTGCTACATTTATACAGCCTATAAATGTATTCATTTAGCTATATGGCGAGCTATTTTATAAAAGAAAAACTGATACAGTGCTTACCTTTTCCAGTCTCTGACACCTCTAAACGCTTCTCCCCAGGCATCTCCAGAGATCGCTTCTTTGCATTGTGGAAGCAGGACTGATATTCTTGAAACAGGAGAATACAGTCCTGTGGGAACAAAACTTCAAAAATGCCTCCCTGAAACTATAACATAGGTTTGCTTCTTCAAATGTAAAGTTTACTAGTGATACTGCATATCATAAAAATCCCACCTTTAGGGCTTCCATGAAGTCAGTGAGTATACTGCTTGAGATTACCTTCCTCAGTGAACAGTGACATCATTCTCTCTGAGGTGGTAAAATCGTGAGACACTATTCATCATTTGAATAGTAATTATCAAATTCTGTCATCATTACCAAAGGCAATTAATTGTTTATCCTATTGCACTCAAACACCAGAGAAATTGATGGCGCAGTGAAAACTATATTTCACAACAAAACTGACAAAGTGTTCACTTACTGAATCACAGTTATACAGTGGCTGAGAGATTCTTCCAAAGTGCTTAGATATTTAACATTGGGCTGGATTAAATCAAAACTTTGACCCACCCGCTAATAGAAAATTACAGAATTGTACTTAGTTGCGGCTTCATTTTTAGTAAGATGACAATTTCTTTTAATCATAAATGTAACCGCTATGATTAACAGGTTTGTAGTTTGCTATTAGCGGATGGGTCAAAGATTTGATTTAATCCGGCCCATTGTCTTTTGCTTCATTAGCACAATCTGTAATTCTAGCTTCCAGCTCCCTCCACACCTACACAAGAGAAATTAAAAAAACTGTTTGAATGGAAAGGAAATATACAATTCTGAGATATGAAATATACATAATAAACTACCTGGTAATAATTATCAGTCTGATTTATGTATCCAAATCATTTAATTTATATTCTGAATGGAGCAGAAAATGGATACATGAAACATTTTGAAAGGAGCTTATTTAGTGACCCAAATACAGTTTTAAGAATGACTTTGCAACTATTTAAATGTAAATCCATATACAATTGTTATGCAAATTAATTGTGACTAAGTAAATTAATATAAGAGTCGTAAACTGACGTTACACTGGTCTATGTATTATTGGAGCAGGATGCGGAGGCTGTGTAATTTTCTGCGACAGCAGGGGGCACCCATTTGTGCTTCTGCAATAATCCAGGGAAGGGAGGAGTAAACCAGAAAGCACTGGCATGAATTAACTATTCCAGTATTTAAAAATAAACTGTCACTGGGTTTGTGAGCGTAATCTGAGATGCTTCTTGCTTCACCAAGCGAAAGCATATGAATCTTAAATGTTAAACCCTTGTGTTATTCATGCCAACAAGCAAACGGTACAATTCATATAATAATTTTCTAAATATCTTCGTGACTATGGGCTAGATTAAATAATAATTTACAACCCTGACTGAAAATTGTAATTGATACTGGTAATATATATGAATATGAGAATAAAATGAAGTGTCCACTAGGTTTTTTTTTTGCAGTTTTCTATGAGCAGCTGAGTCAAAGGTCACTTTTAATCCAGTCCTAAAGAAGTCACTACAGTGAATTTCATGAATGTGAAGAAGTTACAACATTGAATATAAATTTAGTGTTGCTTACTTTAAGAGTCTTGCAGCGACTCATGTTCAACACGCTGATGACTGCCTTACAGTGAGGGCCCCTGATCTGCTGCATGATGGAGTTCAGTCTGGCAGAGTTCAATTTCAAATGCTCAGCCTCAGGGAATGGGGCGGACGCAACTGACTCCTTCCTCACCTGAGCCCTTTCGTTCTGAACCTAGGTGGGACAGAGCAAATGACATGGCAGAAGTGTGACTGGTGAATGGGGTATAACCACTGCTGTGTTAAAAATAACAATACCAGACCAAAGTATTCAGGTTCACTCTGACATGAACAGTGAAAGTAAATTAGATACAGTATGTGCTACAAGCTATATTTCTGGGTTAGCTAGGAATGTTACACTGATGTGGTATTCCTCTCTGTAAGGCAATTGGAAAAATCGCAAGTGAATAATTAGGATTTTAATTAGTTTTCCTTCTTAAATAAAATTACTTTTATCTGTGGTTAATTGAGAATTAAAAGACTGCAGTTTAATGTAACGAGTAACTGAACTGAACAGTAACATTGATGACAAACACTATCAAGGACAGTTGCAAATTCATTAATTATTACCTAAGACTGGAAAATAACTGGGAAACTAAATGTTAAAATTAAAATGCAGGCCTTATACACTAAAGGCTTTATACCTCATAGCTGTGCCATCGGGGTATTAATGCATACCTGTTCAATCTGTTTGTATCACAGCATCAGCACGTCTTCTAACTGCCACACAGTATCAGAGTCTGAGGCTGCAGCTTTCGTATCTTCACAGCACTGCAGTTTGGAGAAGTCAGCGTCAGCAGCTCCTTCCAGCTGTACTGTCCCCTCAATGCTCACTTGAGTCCCTGCACAGTTCACCCACAGGGTTAATCATTAGACCTGTACCTAGATTTACTGAGTGTATAGAATGAATCCCCTTTGATAAAAACAAATCCCATCGATCAGAACCTTTGAACACCTTTGTATTCTGTTGGAGAATTTGTATAGTTCTGGAACAAACATTAAAGCTCCACAATGCCAAATGTGAACAATCCACACGATCTGCAATGTTACTATAGTATATTCTAACACACTAACACAGTGGAGGCTTTGTTAAAAAAAAAGGTGTCTTGTGTTGCTTCTGCTATATTTCCTCACCATCTAAGAAAGCTGTGTGGCGGCTGATGACATGTTTCAAGTTCTGTTTCAGGTCAATACATAAGTGAATTACTTTGCAGCTGATAATGGTGAGAGCAGCCAGGTGTGTCCAGCTGCAGGCTCCTGTTCGGCAAATCTTATGCATATGTGGATGAGGAAATACCACAAGAGTCTAACACACTCTGTAACAAACTGAATGGATAGTGCAGATAATCTCGATAAGAAAAATAGCTGAGCCTGTAAGATTAATATGAGTATCTTGCTTCCCTGTATTCTCTAGATACATTTAACAATATTTAAACATGTGGTCCTCAATGCAGACCTTGCAATTACGAAGTCATACCTCGTGGATGTTTTCAGAATTGATGGCAGCATCGTTGCTGCAGCGCAGAAAGAATAAACAGAGTCCCTTAAGACATGTCTCGGATAAATTGGCCTGAAACAGTCTCATTATTTGTGTTCCTTTTGCAGCTCTGGGAAAAACACTTGCTGCAATCTGGAATTAAATTTAAAAAGGCTTGGTTATTAAGGTTTAACATCTTTCCCTTCACAACTTTCAATCACTCCACAGAAAACAGCATTCTTATTGTTAATCAAGCTGCATGGGCTTCATACATATTTATATGTTGTACTTTTCTGAGCATCTTCTTAGATGTATATCATAAAACGAGGAGTCTGAGTCAAACTCTGGGAGAACATGAGAGAACCCTCACGTGGGCGGATCAGTGTTCACCCTGAACAATACAATAAGCTCTACACAGAGACAGCGTTTGATAGGAGTACTTTTTTAAGGCGAAGGGCCGTGTTAATTTCTTAAACTCCTGTGTCACATACCTATTCCTGGAACTTCACTCTCCTGGTAGATGAATGCGATTGTTTTACACCCTCCCTTGGCAAAGAAATTATCAAATGTTCCCAGCTGTAAGGAAAATAATAAACCTGAGCTACCTTTTCTGCAATGATATTAAATCCATCATTTCTATTCCGAGTTGCAAACCAGTTTATATATAATTATGGATAATTTATGGCAAATTACACCCGGAGCCAGACACTCATTAGTCAAAATCAACAAGAGCCATCTGGGGGCGTGTAATATGAATATGATATTGCAATTTAGAAAATGTTATACATTTTTCTGCCCAGTCAATATCACCACTTATAAACATGTTTAGTATTATTTATGAAGAATGTCTGCGTAGATTACTTTAGAACATTTATGGAATAGTTTTCCCTCCTTTTAATACAATTCTCAGTTGTGACATTTGCAATGAGACATTTGAACAGTCACATGGCTGCACACTGAGACACACTGCAGCACACTGAGACACACTACAGCACAATGAGACACTGCAGCACAATGAGATACAATACAGCACACTGAGACACTATACAGCACACTGACACACTGCAGCACACTGACACACTGCAGCACACTGAGACATACTACAGCACACTGAGACACAATACAGCACACTGAGACACTACAGCACACTGAGACACAATACAGCACACTGAGACACTGCAGCACACAGACATAATACAGCACACTGAGACACTGCATCACACTGAGACACACTACAGCAAACTGAGACACTGCAGCACACTGACACACTACAGCACACTGAGACACTACAGCACACTGAGACACTGCAGCACACTGAGACACAATACAGCACACTGAGACACTGCAGCACACAGACACAATACAGCACACTGACACACTACAGGAAACTGAGACACACTACAGCACACTGAGACACACTACAGCACACTGAGACACAATACAGCACACTGAGACACTGCATCACACTGAGACACACTACAGCAAACTGAGACACTGCAGCACACTGACACACTACAGCACACTGAGACACTGCAGCACACTGACACACTACAGCACACTGAGACACTACAGCACACTGAGACACAATACAGCACACTGAGACACTGCAGCACACAGACACAATACAGCACACTGACACACTACAGCACACTGAGACACAATACAGCACACTGAGACACTGCAGCACACTGAGACACAATACAGCACACTGAGACACTACAGCACACTGAGACACTGCATCACACTGAGACACACTACAGCAAACTGAGACACTGCAGCACACTGACACACTACAGCACACTGAGACACACTACAGCACACTGAGACACACTACAGCACACTGAGACACAATACAGCACACTGAGACACACTACAGCACACTGAGACACACTACAGCACACTGAGACACTGCATCACACTGAGACACACTACAGCAAACTGAGACACTGCAGCACACTGACACACTACAGCACACTGAGACACACTACAGCACACTGAGACACTGAGATACAATGCAGCACACTGAGACACTATACAGCACACTGACACACTACAGTACAATGAGACACTGCAGCACACAAACACAATACAGCACACTGAGACACAATACAGCACACTGAGACACTGCAGCACACTGAGACTCTGCAGCACACTGAGATACAATACAGCACACTGAGACACTATACAGCACACTGACACACTACAGTACAATGAGACACTGCAGCACACAAACACAATACAGCACACTGAGACACAATACAGCACACTGAGACACTGCAGCACACTGACACACTACAGCACACTGAGACACACTACAGCACACTGACACACTACAGCACAATGAGACACTGCAGCACACTGAGACACAATACAGCACACTGAGACACACTACAGCACACTGAGACACTGAGACACACTACAGCAAACTGAGACACTGCAGCACACTGACACACTACAGCACACTGAGACACTGCAGCACACTGACACACTACAGCACACTGAGACACTACAGCACACTGAGACACAATACAGCACACTGAGACACTGCAGCACACAGACACAATACAGCACACTGACACACTACAGCAAACTGAGACACACTACAGCACACTGAGACACACTACAGCACACTGAGACACAATACAGCACACTGAGACACTACAGCACACTGAGACACTGCATCACACTGAGACACACTACAGCAAACTGAGACACTGCAGCACACTGAGACACAATACAGCACACTGAGACACTACAGCACAATGAGACACTGCAGCACACTGAGACACAATACAGCACACTGAGACACTGCATCACACAGACACAATACAGCACACTGACACACTACAGCACACTGAGACACTGCAGCACACTGAGACACTGCAGCACACTGAGACACACTACAGCACACTGAGAAACTGCAGCACACTGAGACACTGCAGCACACTGAGACACACTACAGCACACTGAGAAACTGCAGCACACTGAGACAGTACAGCACACTGAGACACCGCAGCACACTGAGACACAGTACAGCACACTGAGACACTGCTGAACACTGAGACACTACAGCACACTGAGACACTGCAGCACACTGACACACTACAGCACACTGAGACACTGAGACACAATACAGCACACTGAGACACAATACAGCACACTGAGACACTGCTGAACACTGAGACACACTACAGCACACTGAGACACACTACAGCACACTGAGACACCGCAGCACACTGAGACACAGTACAGCACACTGAGACACTGCTGCACACTGACACACTACAGCACACTGAGACACACTACAGCACACTGACACACTACAGCACACTGAGACACTGCAGCACACTGAGACACAATACAGCACACTGAGACACACTACAGCACACTGAGACACTGAGACACAATACAGCACACTGAGACACAATACAGCACACTGAGACACTGCAGCACACAGACACAATACAGCACACTGACACACTACAGCACACTGAGACACAATACAGCACACTGAGACACTACAGCACACTGAGACACTGCATCACACTGAGACACACTACAGCAAACTGAGACACTGCAGCACACTGACACACTACAGCACACTGAGACACACTACAGCACACTGAGACACAATACAGCACACTGAGACACACTACAGCACACTGAGACACACTACAGCACACTGAGACACTGCATCACACTGAGACACACTACAGCAAACTGAGACACTGCAGCACACTGACACACTACAGCACACTGAGACACACTACAGCACACTGAGACACTGAGATACAATGCAGCACACTGAGACACTATACAGCACACTGACACACTACAGTACAATGAGACACTGCAGCACACAAACACAATACAGCACACTGAGACACAATACAGCACACTGAGACACTGCAGCACACTGAGACTCTGCAGCACACTGAGATACAATACAGCACACTGAGACACTACAGTACAATGAGACACTGCAGCACACAAACACAATACAGCACACTGAGACACAATACAGCACACTGAGACAGTGCAGCACACTGACACACTACAGCACACTGAGACACACTACAGCACACTGACACACTACAGCACAATGAGACACTGCAGCACACTGAGACACAATACAGCACACTGAGACGCACTACAGCACACTGAGACACTGAGACACAATACAGCACACTGAGACACTGCTGAACACTGAGACACACTACAGCACACTGAGACACACTACAGCAAACTGAGACACTGCAGCACACTGACACACTACAGCACACTGAGACACTGCAGCACACAGACACAATACAGCACACTGACACACTACAGCACAATGAGACACTGCAGCACACTGAGACACAATACAGCACACTGAGACACTGCAGCACACAGACACAATATAGCACACTGACACACTACAGCACACTGAGACACACTACAGCACAATGAGACACACTACAGCACACTGAGACACAATACAGCACACTGAGACACAATACAGCACACTGAGACACTACAGCACACTGAGACACTGCATCACACTGAGACACACTACAGCAAACTGAGACACTGCAGCACACTGACACACTACAGCACACTGAGACACTGAGATACAATACAGCACACTGAGACACTATACAGCACACTGACACACTACAGTACAATGAGACACAATACAGCACACTGAGACACTGCAGCACACAGACACAATACAGCACACTGACACACTACAGTACAATGAGACACTGCAGCACACAGACACAATACAGCACACTGAGACACTGCAGCACACTGAGACTCTGCAGCACACTGAGACACAATACAGCACACTGAGACACTGCAGCACACAGACACAATACAGCACACTGACACACTACAGCAAACTGAGACACACTACAGCACACTGAGACACACTACAGCACACTGAGACACAATACAGCACACTGAGACACTACAGCACACTGAGACACTGCATCACACTGAGACACACTACAGCAAACTGAGACACTGCAGCACACTGAGACACAATACAGCACACTGAGACACTACAGCACAATGAGACACTGCAGCACACTGAGACACAATACAGCACACTGAGACACTGCATCACACAGACACAATACAGCACACTGACACACTACAGCACACTGAGACACTGCAGCACACTGAGACACTGCAGCACACTGAGACACACTACAGCACACTGAGAAACTGCAGCACACTGAGACACTGCAGCACACTGAGACACACTACAGCACACTGAGAAACTGCAGCACACTGAGACAGTACAGCACACTGAGACACCGCAGCACACTGAGACACAGTACAGCACACTGAGACACTGCTGAACACTGAGACACTACAGCACACTGAGACACTGCAGCACACTGACACACTACAGCACACTGAGACACTGAGACACAATACAGCACACTGAGACACAATACAGCACACTGAGACACTGCTGAACACTGAGACACACTACAGCACACTGAGACACACTACAGCACACTGAGACACCGCAGCACACTGAGACACAGTACAGCACACTGAGACACTGCTGCACACTGACACACTACAGCACACTGAGACACACTACAGCACACTGACACACTACAGCACACTGAGACACTGCAGCACACTGAGACACAATACAGCACACTGAGACACACTACAGCACACTGAGACACTGAGACACAATACAGCACACTGAGACACAATACAGCACACTGAGACACTGCAGCACACAGACACAATACAGCACACTGACACACTACAGCACACTGAGACACAATACAGCACACTGAGACACTACAGCACACTGAGACACTGCATCACACTGAGACACACTACAGCAAACTGAGACACTGCAGCACACTGACACACTACAGCACACTGAGACACACTACAGCACACTGAGACACAATACAGCACACTGAGACACACTACAGCACACTGAGACACACTACAGCACACTGAGACACTGCATCACACTGAGACACACTACAGCAAACTGAGACACTGCAGCACACTGACACACTACAGCACACTGAGACACACTACAGCACACTGAGACACTGAGATACAATGCAGCACACTGAGACACTATACAGCACACTGACACACTACAGTACAATGAGACACTGCAGCACACAAACACAATACAGCACACTGAGACACAATACAGCACACTGAGACACTGCAGCACACTGAGACTCTGCAGCACACTGAGATACAATACAGCACACTGAGACACTACAGTACAATGAGACACTGCAGCACACAAACACAATACAGCACACTGAGACACAATACAGCACACTGAGACAGTGCAGCACACTGACACACTACAGCACACTGAGACACACTACAGCACACTGACACACTACAGCACAATGAGACACTGCAGCACACTGAGACACAATACAGCACACTGAGACGCACTACAGCACACTGAGACACTGAGACACAATACAGCACACTGAGACACTGCTGAACACTGAGACACACTACAGCACACTGAGACACACTACAGCAAACTGAGACACTGCAGCACACTGACACACTACAGCACACTGAGACACTGCAGCACACAGACACAATACAGCACACTGACACACTACAGCACAATGAGACACTGCAGCACACTGAGACACAATACAGCACACTGAGACACTGCAGCACACAGACACAATATAGCACACTGACACACTACAGCACACTGAGACACACTACAGCACAATGAGACACACTACAGCACACTGAGACACAATACAGCACACTGAGACACAATACAGCACACTGAGACACTACAGCACACTGAGACACTGCATCACACTGAGACACACTACAGCAAACTGAGACACTGCAGCACACTGACACACTACAGCACACTGAGACACTGAGATACAATACAGCACACTGAGACACTATACAGCACACTGACACACTACAGTACAATGAGACACAATACAGCACACTGAGACACTGCAGCACACAGACACAATACAGCACACTGACACACTACAGTACAATGAGACACTGCAGCACACAGACACAATACAGCACACTGAGACACTGCAGCACACTGAGACTCTGCAGCACACTGAGATACAATACAGCACACTGAGACACTATACAGCACACTGAGACACACTACAGCACACTGAGACACAATACAGCACACTGAGACACTACAGCACACTGAGACACTGCATCACACTGAGACACACTACAGCAAACTGAGACACTGCAGCACACTGACACACTACAGCACACTGAGACACACTACAGCACACTGAGACACAATACAGCACACTGAGACACTATACAGCACACTGACACAGTACAGCACACTGAGACACTGCTGCACACTGACACACTACAGCACACTGAGACACACTACAGCACACTGACACACTGCAGCACACTGAGACTCTGCAGCACACTGAGACACAATACAGCACACTGAGACACACTACAGCACACTGAGACACTGAGACACAATACAGCACACTGAGACACTATACAGCACACTGACACACTACAGTACAATGAGACACTGCAGCACACAGACACACTGCAGCACACTGAGACTCTGCAGCACACTGAGACACAATACAGCACACTGAGACACACTACAGCACACTGAGACACTGAGACACACTACAGCAAACTGAGACACTGCAGCACACTGACACACTACAGCACACTGAGACACTGCAGCACACTGACACACTACAGTACAATGAGACACTGCAGCACACAGACACAATACAGCACACTGAGACACTGCAGCACACTGAGACTCTGCAGCACACTGAGATACAATACAGCACACTGAGACACTATACAGCACACTGACACACTACAGTACAATGAGACACTGCAGCACACAGACACAATACAGCACACTGAGACACTGCAGCACACTGAGACTCTGCAGCACACTGAGATACAATACAGCACACTGAGACACACTACAGCACACTGAGACACAATACAGCACACTGAGACACTACAGTACAATGAGACACTGCAGCACACAAACACAATACAGCACACTGAGACACAATACAGCACACTGAGACACTGCAGCACAATGAGACACTACAGCACACTGAGACACACTACAGCACACTGACACACTGCAGCACACTGAGACACAATACAGCACACTGAGACACAATACAGCACACTGAGACACACTACAGCACACTGAGACACAATACAGCACACTGAGACACTGCAGCACAATGAGACACTGCAGCACACAGAGACACAATACAGCACACTGAGACACTGAGACACAATACAGCACACTGAGACACAATACAGCACACTGAGACACAGAGACACAATACAGCACACTGAGACACAATACAGCACACTGAGACACAGTACAGCACACTGAGACAAAATACAGCACACTGACACACTACAGCACAATGAGACACTGCAGCACATAGACACAATACAGGACACTGAGACACTGCAGCACACTGAGACACAATACAGCACACTGACACACTACAGTACAATGAGACACTGCAGCACATAGACACAATACAGCACACTGAGACACTGCAGCACAATGAGACACTACAGCAGACTGAGAAACTGCAGCACACTGACACACTACAGCACACTGAGACACACTACAGCACACTGAGACACAATACAGCACACTGAGACACTGCTGAACACTGAGACACACTACAGCACACTGAGACACACTACAGCACACTGAGACACCGCAGCACACTGAGACACAGTACAGCACACTGAGACACTACAGCACAATGAGACACTGCAGCACACTGAGACACAATACAGCACACTGAGACACACTACAGCACACTGAGACACTGAGACACAATACAGCACACTGAGACACAATACAGCACACTGAGACACTGCTGAACACTGAGACACACTACAGCACACTGAGACACACTACAGCAAACTGAGACACTGCAGCACACTGACACACTACAGCACACTGAGACACACTACAGCACACTGAGACACTGCAGCACACAGACACAATACAGCACACTGACACACTACAGCACAATGAGACACTGCAGCACACTGAGACACAATACAGCACACTGAGACACTACAGCACAATGAGACACTGCAGCACACTGAGACACAATACAGCACACTGAGACACAATACAGCACACTGAGACACTACAGCACAATGAGACACTATACAGCACACTGAGACACTGAGACACAATACAGCACACTGAGACACAGAGACACAATACAGCACACTGAGACACAATACAGCACACTGAGACACAGTACAGCACACTGAGACACTGCAGCACACTGAGACAAAATACAGCACACTGACACACTACAGCACAATGAGACACTGCAGCACATAGACACAATACAGGACACTGAGACACTGCAGCACACTGAGACACAATACAGCACACTGACACACTACAGTACAATGAGACACTGCAGCACATAGACACAATACAGCACACTGAGACACAATACAGCACACTGAGACACAATACAGCACACTGAGACACTACAGCAGACTGAGAAACTGCAGCACACTGACACACTACAGCACACTGAGACACACTACAGCACACTGAGACACAATACAGCACACTGAGACACTGCTGAACACTGAGACACACTACAGCACACTGAGACACCGCAGCACACTGAGACACAGTACAGCACACTGAGACACTACAGCACAATGAGACACTGCAGCACACTGAGACACAATACAGCACACTGAGACACACTACAGCACACTGAGACACTGAGACACAATACAGCACACTGAGACACAATACAGCACACTGAGACACTGCTGAACACTGAGACACACTACAGCAAACTGAGACACTGCAGCACACTGACACACTACAGCACACTGAGACACACTACAGCACACTGAGACACTGCAGCACACAGACACAATACAGCACACTGACACACTACAGCACAATGAGACACTGCAGCACACTGAGACACTGCAGCACACAGACACAATACAGCACACTGACACACTACAGCACACTGAGACACACTACAGCACAATGAGACACACTACAGCAAACTGAGACACTGCAGCACACTGACACACTACAGCACACTGAGACACACTACAGCACACTGAGACACAATACAGCACACTGAGACACTACAGCACACTGAGACACTGCATCACACTGAGACACACTACAGCAAACTGAGACACTGCAGCACACTGACACACTACAGCACACTGAGACACACTACAGCACACTGAGACACTGAGATACAATACAGCACACTGAGACACTATACAGCACACTGACACACTACAGTACAATGAGACACTGCAGCACACAGACACAATACAGCACACTGAGACACTGCAGCACACTGAGACTCTGCAGCACACTGAGATACAATACAGCACACTGAGACACTATACAGCACACTGACACACTACAGTACAATGAGACACTGCAGCACACAAACACAATACAGCACACTGAGACACAATACAGCACACTGAGACACTGCAGCACACTGACACACTACAGCACACTGAGACACACTACAGCACACTGACACACTACAGCACACTGAGACACAATACAGCACACTGAGACACAATACAGCACACTGAGACACTTCAGCACACAGACACAATACAGCACACTGACACACTACAGCACACTGAGACACACTACAGCACAATGAGACACACTACAGCACACTGAGACACAATACAGCACACTGAGACACAATACAGCACACTGAGACACTACAGCACACTGAGACACTGCATCACACTGAGACACACTACAGCAAACTGAGACACTGCAGCACACTGACACACTACAGCACACTGAGACATACTACAGCACACTGAGACACAATACAGCACACTGAGACACAATACAGCACACTGAGACACACTACAGCACACTGAGACACAATACAGCACACTGAGACACTGCATCACACTGAGACACTACAGCAAACTGAGACACTGCAGCACACTGACACACTACAGCACACTGAGACACACTACAGCACACTGAGACACTGAGATACAATACAGCACACTGAGACACTATACAGCACACTGACACACTACAGTACAATGAGACACTGCAGCACACTGAGACACAATACAGCACACTGAGACACTGCAGCACACTGACACACTACAGCACACTGAGACACAATACAGCACACTGAGACACTGCAGCACACTGACACACTACAGCACACTGAGACACACTACAGCACACTGACACACTGCAGCACACTGAGACACAATACAGCACACTGAGACACTACAGTACAATGAGACACTGCAGCACACAAACACAATACAGCACACTGAGACACAATACAGCACACTGAGACTGCAGCACACTGACACACTACAGCACACTGAGACACACTACAGCACACTGACACACTGCAGCACACTGAGACACAATACAGCACACTGAGACACAATACAGCACACTGAGACACTGCAGCACACTGAGACACACTACAGCACACTGAGACACAATACAGCACACTGAGACACACTACAGCACAATGAGACACTGCAGCACACTGAGACACACTACAGCACACTGAGACACACTACAGCACACTGAGACACAATACAGCACACTGAGACACAGAGACACAATACAGCACACTGAGACACAATACAGCACACTGAGACACAGTAGAGCACACTGAGACACTGCAGCACACTGAGACAAAATACAGCACACTGACACACTACAGCACAATGAGACACTGCAGCACATAGACACAATACAGCACACTGAGACACAATACAGCACACTGAGACACTGCAGCACAATGAGACACTACAGCAGACTGAGAAACTGCAGCACACTGACACACTACAGCACACTGAGACACACTACAGCACACTGAGACACAATACAGCACACTGAGACACAATACAGCACACTGACACACTACAGTACAATGAGACACTGCAGCACACAGACACAATACAGCACACTGAGACACAATACAGCACACTGAGACACTACAGCACACTGAGACACTGCATCACACTGAGACACTATACAGCACACTGACACACTACAGTACAATGAGACACTGCAGCACACAGACACAATACAGCACACTGAGACACAATACAGCACACTGAGACACTGCAGCACAATGAGACACTACAGCAGACTGAGAAACTGCAGCACACTGACACACTACAGTACAATGAGACACTGCAGCACACAGACACAATACAGCACACTGAGACACACTACAGCACACTGAGACAGTACAGCACAGTAAACTTCAACCATGTGCTGTGTAGATGGCTAAATTAAATGTGGAATGTGCTAAAAAAAACACTTCTTACTCGATATTTTAAATGTATGTGAAATGAACATGGTGTACAAGAATCTGCTTCAGCAGTCTGAGATGGTGCTCACCATGAAAAGGCAGTATGTAAACATATTAATAAATTGATGAAGTGTCAACCTCTAGGCATCATTCAGATTAGACAGCTCTTTAAGACACACATCTATCATGACACAGCTGTCACAGATGGAGTGTCGAGTACGAAGTCCTCCACAGTGGCCTGGTCCATCGCAAGCCTGTGGCTAAAATACCCAGGATGGACTTGTGTGCTGGAGTCAGCTTCACCCTGCGGGCCTCCCTCTCTTCCTTATACCTGGCCTGGAAAAAACAAGCAAAAGACTTGGGCATCAGGGAACTGATAGAGACATGAGAGATTGGAAAAATGTTTTCTCCCTCTGTATATATATATATATATATATATATATACACACACACTTAAAATTTATGATGACTATTTATTTACACACATATAAATTATTATTAACATAGCTAGCCTATCTGTACAGTTTTTGCTACTTACACTTGAAAACGTCATCACGGACTGTATTTCTAGTTGACACAATCTCATATTTTGAAAACATGTCTAGCAGGAACTTCATTTGCATAAAAACAAATCCAATAGCTGGAATAACATCTATATTACAATCAATCTCCAAAACATGCACCTCATAATTGCACTTAAGTGTCAAAAATTAAAATCCACATGCAAATTAAAAATAGCTTCATGGTATTTGTGAATGCAATTTATGAAAGTACCATAGTCGGCTCTTTTAATATACTCCTAGATTAAGATTTAAGCATGTTTGAGTGTATGTGCATGTGTGCATACATGTACATTATTATTCATTTATATTCGTATATTTTAGCTGACTTACCCAGAGCATCGTATGTACGAGCATGGTCTCGTAGTTTTTACAAATGCATTTTACAGAATACATATTTTATTTTTCTAGATGATTTAAACAAGGGTAAACAAATGTGGCGCACACACTTGTGCTGTTTAAGTCACACTTGTTTAAGTTCCGTTAGTGTTACAAGCAGTTACAATTAGATAGTTAAAGATGCAAGAATACATACATACAAAAACAGCCACAATAGGGAGCAGCAAGTGAGATGACACGCTGGGTGCGCAAAGGTTTGACGTTTCTGGCGCCTGGAGGCTACCTGTGCAGTTGCAGCTCGGCCTGGCAGCCGCCTACACGGTACACCTCTCCGCCGAGTCAGGGCACATTCCTCTGCGCCTGCCCCGCGATCCCTCCCCGTCCTGGATCCGCCTGTGGGCGAATGCACCGCTCCCTGTTTGCTCTGCCTGGACTCGCCGCCCGTCGCTGTCTGTACGCCCGCTTCACTTCCCAGACCCCCGTCCCGCACAGCACCATGGCCGAGGAAGGGCTCTCCAACGACGCGGTGGCAAAATGCTGCAAGGAGGCATCCCCCATAACCAAGGTGAGACTCCCGCAGAGCGACGACTGTGCGCCGGGTCCGAGCTCGAAATCAAGCCCGGGGACTGTGTGCGAAGTTTGAAGGGAGGACAGGCCACGCTGCCGTTTTGAAAAGTACTGTTTATTTAAAATGTGTCTGCGTGGCATGAATACGTGTCTCTGTGTCTTTCGCATATATTTTACCTGACGCTTAATGTGTGGTTTGCAAAGTGTGTCAGCGTACACGTCCTTATTAAAACTAATTTTAACTGGGAATAAAACGCTCGCAAGATATCCACGTCAGTTTATTGACGGCTGAGCCGTGAGCATGAGGTTAAAAAGCCCCGGGAGGCCGGAGACTATACGGTGATCAGGAGATGATACGTTTTGCTATAATAATAATAATAATAATAATATTTCTGATATCAGAGCAATACAAAGTGCAATAATACAGTGCAATACAATAATAGAGTGCAGTTCAGGCATAATACATTTTACAAATTTAGAATTTAGAATTTAAAGTATGCAATATATAAGGTCTTACATCCTGGATTGTAAAAGCTGATAAGTGCAGACAAGATGTTAAGTCAAAGTTAAGAACTAAGGGAGAGGGAGCATAGGGGAAATATAAACAATGCAAGTGCTATAGATGCAAAGGCAAGAGTATGACAAAACATTGTATAAATGCAATCTTACAGGAGAATGAAAGACTAAATTACAAGTAGAGTCTGAAAAGATGTGTCTTGAGACTCTGCCGTTTTGACATCAGTGGGAAGGTTGTTCCACCACTATAGAGGTGAGACACCAACATACTGTCTCTTACATAACCAGACACCGTTGTGTAAAGACAGTCTACAGTGTATGCTATGGTTTAGATTGGGTGATAGCAGTAATACTTGTTGAATTTTGTAATGGACAAATCAACCCAGGCACTTAGCAGATAGTACAATATTCTTAATTTTAGAGAATCACCTCTCTAATTCAACCAGTTATAAACTATGGATCTGAAATTACTTATTACTCCGTACAACTGTTTTGAAAACTTGATGTAACTTATGTCCGCCTTTTTAAACAAGTTCCTCATGGGGTTATAAGTTAATTGTTTTTAATGTGAGTCACTTTTCAGTAAAATCATAATAACAAAAGCAAAAAGAAGAAATCGGAACAATGATCACAGTAGTATGCAATGCTGTATTGACATTATTGCATAAGAGCGGTGTGTTTGTTAGGCACCGTTGCTGTGAGGGAATGGGCGCAGTGGGAGCAGCAGCAGCGCAGTCACTGACTTTCACATGCAGTTGGCCTCTAAAACAGGAGAGCGCCCACTGCAGCCTCTATTTTGGACCCGGTCTTCTGCAGCAGCAGTCGCTCTGTCATAGCTGTGCCTTCTGTCTGTGTAGCTGAGGCTTGGCTGTGGTGTAGAAACCCTTCAATCCTTCCCCCTGACAGGCTGTCTTTGTTGCAGGACTTCATGATGCAGCAGACCATGCTCAGGGTGAAGGACCCAAAGAAATCATTGGACTTCTACACCAGCATCCTGGGCATGACGTGAGTCTTTGTCACCGTCTGTCTCTGCATGTGTCTGTCTCTCTCTCTGTCTCTCTCTCTCGATCGATCAGTATCTCACTCTGTCCATCTGTCTCTGCCTCAGCCTGCTGCAGAAGTTTGATTTCCCCTCCATGCGTTTCACTCTGTACTTCCTGGGTTACGAGGATAAGAAGGAGATTCCCGGGGATGTGAAGGAGAGAACGGCCTGGACCTTCTCCCGCCGAGCCACCATCGAGCTCACACAGTAAGTAACGGTGTCCTACCCTGTAACACACGGTCTCGACGCCTGTTGGTCTGCATGTCCTTCTGACTGTCTGCCCTCCTGTCCTGCAGCAACTGGGGCACTGAGTCTGAAGAGAACCAGTCGTATCACAATGGCAACACGGACCCGCGCGGCTTTGGTGAGTGACCCCCAGGCTGACTTTAACTGACCCCACCTCTCTGTACAGTTACATAAATTGACCCCCACCTCCCTCTCCCTTACAGGCCACATTGGGATCGCAGTGCCTGATGTGTACGCGGCCTGTAAGATGTTCGAGGAGCATGGAGTGACATTCGTCAAGAAACCAGACGATGGTACGCACCGCTGCCTCTCCCCCACCCTCCTGAACTGACAGTCCCATACACTGTTCTGCACTGTGCACTGCTGCATTGCCTTACTCCCCCTATTTTTTCCTCAGGTAAAATGAAAGGTCTGGCATTCATACAGGACCCTGATGGATACTGGATTGAGATTCTCAGCCCAAACAACATGGTCTCCATCACTGCGTAGACTGAGAGAAGAATATAGGGGGGATAATTGGGGTTAGGAAGCATGGGGGGGGGAAATGGGTGCAGGAGAACATAGGTTGTTAAAAGAGAGCACACTGGAAGAGGAGGAGGAGAAGAATTAGAAGAGGAGAAGGCAGGGAAGGGAAGGGGAAAGGAAGGATGGATGGATGGAGGGAGGGAGGGGTGGAGGGAGGGAGGGGGTGCCAGGCAGTCTGCTCCAGTTGCACTAGGGGGAGCTGGAACCAGGACAGTCTGCACACTGGGCAAGGAGGCTGTGGAGCAGTGGAGCGCTGTAGCTGGTGTTGTAGACCAGCCATGATCCAGCTGCTCAGTGTGGCTCAGCCCTGGCCTGTACCCCACCCTGTCCTGAAGCCCTGCAGCAGCACCGCTGTACAGTAAAGACTCATACCAACACCACCACCGCTGCTGTCTGGACTCTGTGCTTTATTTCTGTTATTATGTATTTCCTGTGATGCTGGAGGAGTAGAAGTACAACGTGATTTAGTAAGTGTCAGTCGGTCAACTAGGGCTGGAGTTCAGAGCTCCCTGCTTCTGGAGTCTCGTAATGTCTCTTGCCAATCCCGCAGGGGTCCACACAGGCGAGGGACACAGGAATGTGGTTGGGTTGCTTTTCCCTGGTCCCATCCTGGGAGTGTGTCTCTCAGTGGGTGGGCTGTTGAAAGAGGAGCTGGGCTGTGCTGGCTGTGAGCCCATCCAGAGGGTGTGAGGAGCAGATGACAGTGTTGTATTACTGCACCACAGAGTTCAGTACAGCACACACCACAGAGACACTGCCTGCCTGCCCCTAATCACTCCAGTGTGCTTTTTTTTTTTTTTCTTCATTCCACGCATGATCATTTACAAAAGGAAGCTTAGTTTGCACAGGCAATAAAAGAACAGTGTTACAGTTCTGTGGTGAATGTGTGAATCACCCTATCCCACCTCCACAAGCACATTAGCCCAACAAAGCAGTGGGCCCCTTTTCTCCTAATGAACAATAAAGTGGGATTGTTACATAACAGGTCTAACTGTACAGGCTGGCCAGACCCCTTTGTGTGATTGTGTGTGTGTATTCAATCAAGTTTGGGCAGTGGTAAAGGCTGCAGGGCCTTGTTCCTGCTTCAGCCCTGGTGAGGCAGTTAAGATCTGTGAGGAATGATGTTTAGGGGGAACCCGTACAGACTGCAGTACTGGAGTCTTATTTCCCAGCCCTTCCAGCCCGTAAAAGCAATTCTTTAAATCTGAGACAAATCTTCAACTTTCCTTTTTGTGTGCTTGTCAGACGCTCGTAGTTGAATTCTTTGCCCCACTCTACAAAGTCCATATTGAAGCAAACCTCTGATTTTGCAGCCCATTTTCTGTAGCTGTGGTGTCCTGACTTTCATTTCATTGGTCTGTATCTCAGTGCAGGGCTGTACAGGTGTGCTCCTAGTGTCAGTATCTTGAGGCTTTCAAATCCCTAATTCCCCTCCCAGTTGAACAACACCCCTCAATTCAGAAAGTGCTGTTAATTCAGAGAGACCTGTGAACCCTCTGGGACTGGACTGTGACCAGAACTGTGCCTTCCTTGCATTACGCTGTATGTTTATATTGCCTTTATTTAAACCTCTCTAATTGTAATTGTTGTATTTCCCCGTTGCTGAATAATGCACATGACGGTATGCTTGAGTGTGAGTTGCGATGGATAAACAGGAAAAGCACCCGCACAATAAAGGCCGCCTCTCATTGGCCGAAGCGCCGCCGCTCCTCCCCGCCGCACGGAGGCGCCTCGCTTCCGCCCCCGATCACATCTAAACAACATCCGGGTTGCGCTCCGGTGCTGCGCTCGCTCCGAGGAGGAATCGCCGAAATAATCCGGTTTCAGGACAACCGACACCTCCGGACCGGGCCGCCGACACCCAGCCCGCAGCAGAACCGCAGTGGGCCATCCCCGGAGAGAGAGGGGCCGGAGGAGAGGCGGGGAAGGACAGAGAAACAGACCGAGAACACCGGTATGTTGCAGTGACGCTACTCTAATAATAATAATAATAATAATTTGCCAAAGTGGATGTCTTAGAGACGCTAACGCTTAATACACTGAATACGCGCTCACAGGCTCTCGCTATACGGATGGAGCAGTCGGCGATGTGAATAAGGACATTATTGATTTAACGTAAGATGTGTTAAGAATATTTCGGATCATTTATTTGAAATAGGCTTTCTGCAGCTGTAAATGCACAGTGGCAACATTATCCAGACACAGCTCACCGTGCCAACAGACATGACCGTACCTAATGTACTGATCGACGGGCACAGCACTGACCCGGCCGGCATTGTTACTGGCGACTGGTGCTTAGTGTGTGTGTGTGTGTGTGTGTGTGTGTGTGTGTGTGTGTGTGTGTGTGTGTCTGTATCTCTGTGTGTGTGTGTGTGTGTGTGTGTGTGTGTGTGTGTGTGTGTGTGTGTCTGTATCTGTGTGTGTGTGTGTGTGTGTGTGTCTGTATCTGTGTGTGTGTGTGTGTCTGTATCTGTATCTGTGTGTGTGTGTGTGTGTGTGTGTGTGTGTGTGTCTGTATCTGTATCTGTATCTGTGTGTGTGTGTGTGTGTGATGGGGGGGTCAGTGACTGTCTATATACGACAGTGTGGTCTCTTTCAGAAGTTGCAGAGCTGTGTGAGGGGGTGTGTAGGGACTGTAGTGCCGCTGTGGTGTGTTGTGGGCTGGGCTGGTAGGAGAGGGAGGTCGTCCGGATTCAATCTCCCCCGTCTCTGGCTGCGGGACTCCAGCTCTCTGGGTTTTTAATACAACCAGGACATTTGAGTAGATTATGAATATAGCATAGCAATCGTGTGTGGAGGTGGTGGGAGTTATTGATCTGAATCTCTTGTCTGTCTCTCTCTCCCTCTGTGTCTGGTCTGTGCCCTGGCAGATGTGCAGTGTGCCCCCTGGCTGTGGCAATGAGTAACAGCCACCCTCTGCGGCCACTGGCCTCAGTGTCAGAGATCGACCATGTTCACCTGCTGTCGGAGCAGCTGGGTGCGCTGGTGCCAGGTGAGGACTACAGCGACGTCACCTTCATCGTGGAGGAGAAGCGGTTCCCCGCCCACAGGGTCATCCTGGCCGCGCGCTGCCACTACTTCAGGTATGGTGTGAGTGAGTGTGTTAGTTAGCTAGTTAGTTAGTTGGAGGCTGACACTAAAAGATTGAGACACTGGTGCACTGAGTGAGAGATTGAAACAGATATACAGAGAGAAAGAGAGTGAGATTTGAGCCTTAGTGAAACAATGAGATGGACACCTGAGCCTGAGAGACTAATCTGCCCTTCACTCTCCCTTCTCTCTCTTCAGAGCGCTGCTGTACGGTGGCATGAAGGAGTCCCAGCCCCAGTCGGAGGTGTGTCTGGAGGAGACGCGGGCGGAGTCCTTCTCCATGCTGCTGCAGTACCTGTACACGGGCCGGGCCAGCCTGAGCTCGGCCCGTGAGGAGGTCCTGCTGGACTTCCTGGGCCTCGCGCACCGCTACGGCCTCCAGCCACTCGAGGACTCCACCTCTGAGTTCCTGCGCACGGTGCTGCACACCCACAACGTGTGCCTGGTGTTCGACGTGGCCAGCCTGTACTGCCTGCACACGCTCGGTGCGGCCTGCTGCTCCTACATCGACCGCCACGCCCCCGAAGTGCTGGCCAGTGACGGCTTCCTGTCCCTGTCCAAGGTCAGTGGGCACCTAGGGGTCAAGGGGCGAGGGTTGGAGGGGCACAAGGGACGGGGATTACATTATGAAGCAGTGCAAGCTCAATAAAAGATTACATTACAGTGCACTTCCGTCAAATTAGGGTCTTGCATTTGCCGTGATTTATTTTTCAATTGTAATTCTGTCCTCCAGCCACAAGAACCTAATATATCTCCTCATTAAGCCACATCCTAACATTAATTTAATACTTTTGTTAATAATACTTTGTATTCAGTGTAAATCATTTATTACCAGGAATCAACAAATCAATTATAAAATCCCTTTAAGCTGTACAACAAGTGCTTAATTTAGAGAGAAAAGTGACAGCTTATGTAAGGAACACAATTTAATGGGCCACGTTAAGTTTGTAATTACATTTAAGAAAATTTAACACATTTTTCCTGCTGTTAATTTGTTTTGTGTAAACTTATATGCAAACACTTCTTCAGCATCCGTGGAATTAAAAAATGTATTTGATTGTTTTGCGGGAAAACGTGGAAGTAAGTATCTGTGTCTCTCCCCCCCCCACCCGGCTCTCTCCAGTCTGCTCTGCTGACGGTGGTGCGCCGGGACTCGTTTGCGGCACCGGAGCGCGAGATCTTCCAGGCGCTGAGCCGCTGGGTGCGTCAGAACGGTGAGGAGCCTGCCGTGGTGGCCGAGGTGATGGCGGCGGTGCGGCTGCCCCTGATGACGCTGGCCGAGCTGCTGAACGTGGTGCGGCCCTCCAGCCTCCTCTCCCCTGACGCCCTGCTGGACGCCATCAAGACCCGCTCCGAGAGCCGGGACATGGACCTCAACTACCGCGGCATGCTCAGTGAGTCCAGCCCTGGCTATGCACGCCACCCTGTGCTGTACAATGCTGCACTGTCACACCTCTTTCATATCTCGCTGCTTCTGTCTCTCTCGCCCTCAGTCCCGGAGGAGAACATCGCCACCATGAAGCACGGCGCTCAGGTGGTGAAGGGGGAGCTGAAGTCTGCGCTGCTGGACGGGGACACGCAGAACTACGACCTGGACCATGGCTTCACCCGCCACCCCATCGAGGACGACGGGCGCGCCGGCATTGAGGTCAAACTGGGCCAGCCCTCCATCATCAACCACATCCGCATCCTGCTGTGGGACAGGGACAGCCGGTCAGTGCCGGGGGCGGGGTTTGTCAGATTGTGTGTGTGTGTGTGTTTTAGGGTATCAGATTGTGTTGATGTTTTTCAGATTAGATTGTGTTGGTGTGTGTGTGTCTGGGTAAGTGTGTATTGGTTGTGTGTATGCAAACCTAACCCCTAACCACTGGAGGGAGATGTTGAAAAGCATGTACAATTCAAATTAATTTTGAAGGAAGAAAAAAAATTAAAACGAGTAAGGACTGAATTATGAAACGTTACCTGTAACGACTGGAGCAGCAGGGAGAGCTAAGTGTTTTATTATACCATCTGTGTAAGCAAGACTTATTAGAACTGTGAGGGACTGGGGCTGGCAGCCTGTGTGTGTCTGCATGTGTATATCTATGTTTGTGTGTGTGTGTTTGGGTGTATCTGTGCTGTACTGTATCTAACTCCATGTGCTGTGCTGTTCTCCCTACACTCTGCAGGTCGTACTCGTACTATATTGAGGTGTCGATGGACGAGCTGGACTGGGTGCGCGTGGTCGATCACTCCAAGTTCCTGTGCCGCTCCTGGCAGAACCTCTACTTCACGCCCAGAGTCTGCAAGTGAGTCTCCCCCTCTTTCTGTCTCTCCCATTCCCTCTCCACATCTCTCTCCCTCTCTGCAGGTATACCATCAGGCAGTGCCCCTCTCCTCCTCAAACTCTGATTTCCTCTATCGCTGTGTGCATGTGATCAATTGAGTGTGTGTGTCAGTGAGCCGGGCTAATGTGTAAGAGTTGCAGCCGGGCGTTTATTCTGCCTTTGGCTCCAGAGACCTCATTAAAGACCGCAGGCCTCTCTCTCTCTCTCTGTGTGTAGCCTATACCTGTCTCTGTGTGTGTAATGGCATTGAGTCTGCAGCAGGGTAGGACAGCACAGAGAGTCCCTGAGCGACTGTGCCTCAGTCTCTTAATGTAGGATTATAGGGTAACTGGCCAGCAGGGGTGGGGTCTCCGAGCGATAAAACCTCGACCTTACAGAAAAATAAACAGTATATGTGTACATTCTTTAATTCGATGTATATATATATCCAACATCCAACAATTTCATGTCTCATTTTGGTTTTGTACCCCCTTAATCTGAGGTAGCTGGGGTTTGAGTTGTTAAATGGCACGTGCTGATGGGCCGTATCTGACAGCAGTGCAATGTTGTTGTTGTGTATCTGCAGGTACGTCCGCATCGTGGGGACTCACAACACGGTGAACAAGGTGTTCCACCTGGTGGCATTCGAGTGCATGTTCACACAGCGCACCTTCACCCTGGAGAGGGGGCTGCTGGGTAAGACATGGCTGTCTGTAGCCAGGGCACGAGAGGGAGAGAGGAGAGATGTGTGAGGGTGGGGCAGGAGAACCAGTGAAGGAGCTGGTTAAACAGACTGTCCCAGCAGAGGTTACAAACACTATTCATCATGAAAGCGCCCTGCCTGCTCTCTCCCACAGTGCCCAGTGAGAACGTGGCGACGATCGCGGGCTGCGCCAGTGTGATCGAGGGTGTGAGCCGCAGCAGGAATGCGCTGCTGAACGGAGACACTCGCAACTACGACTGGGACTCCGGCTACACCTGCCACCAGCTGGGCTCCGGGGCCATCGTCATCCAGCTTGCTCAGCCGTACATGGTGGGCTCCATGAGGTCAGTATGTGGGAGAGAGAGCGTGAAATTGGGGGGGTGTTCTGTGTAACGCTTTGTGAGTGTATAACACTGTGTGTATGTCCAATACTGTATCTGTTTGCGTGTGTGTGTAATACTGTGTCTGAGTAATACAGTTGGTATGAAACACTGTCTCTGTGTCATGCTGAGAGTGAGGGTGTGTAATATTGTTTGTGTAACGCTGTGTGTGCGGGTGTTTGTTTCCAGGTTGCTGCTTTGGGATTGTGATGACCGCAGCTACAGCTACTACATCGAAGTGTCTACCAACCAGCAAAACTGGACCAAGGTGGTGGACCGCACCAAGATAGCCTGCCGGTCAGTGTGCCTCCAAACCTCTTTCTCTCTTGGTCTCACACCTTCCCTCACATTTGATATGCTGTCTTTGTCCTTCTCTCTCTATCTCTCTCTTGATTAGTTTATGTCCCTGTGTTTCAGTGAATCTCTCTGCCCCTTTGTCTGTTCCTCTCTCATTGTTTTGTCTGTTTGTTCTGCAGATCCTGGCAGACGCTGACGATTGAGAAGCACCCAGCCTCCTTCATCCGTATCGTAGGAACGCACAACACTGCCAACGAGGTGAGGGGGTGGGTGGGTCTCTGGGGGGAGTTATGAGAGTAGAGGGAAGTCAATTAGAGGAGGCCTCTTGTCCCATTGTGTCTGTTTGTCTTTATTTGTCTGCCTCACTTTCTCATTGTTTGCCTCTCTCTTTCATTCTCTCTGTGTGTCTCCATCTCTCTCAAATTTAAACTGATTCAAAGTGCTTTTCATTTCCTTTTTTTGTTGCCATGACCAATTACAACCCTGCCAGAGCGTGACAGCTGATAAATACACAGTAACAGCTTTCACAGGAGCTGCCAGTAATAAACACAAGATCAAGAAAAAATCAACTTAAAAAAAACTCTCTCCACCTCTGCTGTTTCCCTTCATCTATCTCTCTATCCCTCTCCCTCCTTCTATACCTCTTTTTCTCCCTCTCTCACTCTGTCCAGGTGTTCCACTGTGTCCACTTTGAGTGTCCTGCCCAGCTGGACTCAGAGGTGAAGGAGGGCAGTCCAGGGCAGAGCTCGCCTGAGTCGGGCTCCAGCTCCCAGCAGCAGCAGCAGCAGCAGCAGCAGCAGCAGCAGCCGCAGCAGCCGCAGCCTCGGCCCGCCCGGCCCTCACGCTCCCAGAGCCTGCTGCCCCCGTCCCCACCTCCCCCGCCCACCGCCGGTACTGCCGGCTCCACCTCCTCCTCCTCGGGCTCGCGGACAAACGCCCAGCTCTGAGGAGAAACATGCGGACTACAGAAAAATTGCAATAAGAATGAAGTGAAAATGAAGATAACACAAGACTTCCTGTATTGGAACGCAGTGCCCCAGACGGGCAGCGACATGGCACAGCACGCTCCGGCACAACCCCAGGATCACCTCTCACACACACACACAATCCTCAGAGGAGGGGATCACCTGCTGTCACTCTGCCTGTGTCTCCGATTCCCCCTGTGCATAATCACCCCCCCATGTAGACTGCTCTGTACCTGCCGAGCTGCACACATTGTTTCATATTTTTATTTATGTGTGGGTGTGTATATATACACACACACTTACACAGCATATATGTATGTATCTCTTCTCAGTGAAGCTTGTGCAATTTAAAAATAAATCACAAATAAAACAATGCTAGACCCCATACTACTAGGGAGGGAAGAATGGGTGCTGGTCCAGAGATTTGAGGGGGGGGGTTATTGTAGAGAGGAGCTAATTTAAAAAATATTGTTTTGGAAAATGAACTGGAATTGAGAAACAGGTGACCCCTGACCTCTGACCCCCTACACGGACACACTGCAACTGTTGCGGTTTCAACTTTTTTGTTTGTGTTTCAGTTGTTGATAAAAAGCATTTGAAAATGTGTTATGTTAAAATCATAGGAAATGATCAAAGGCCATGTCTTGCAAAGCCTCGACTGTCTCACTTTGTGTTGCTGCTTTTGCAGGTGGCCTTTATCTTTCCTCTCCCTCCTCCCCTGCTTCTTTCTCCTCCTTTATTTGCACTCATTAATAATTTAATTTAAGTTAATTTAAAAGGAAAATCATTGCAAATGGAACTGTACTGAGTGGGGGGGACAATACATGATGTAAAACTGGACTTCTGTATATTAACGTTCACTGGACTGTGCATAGGGAGTGTGGGGGATTTCCTCTCAATCAGACTGTTCTCTTCAGCTGTTCTACTGAATTTGCATTATTATGATGATGATGATGATTATGATCATGGAACCCTGCCATATTAAAATGAACAACCCTTAACCCTGCAGCGATCTGTAAAGGAAAAAATATATATCAAGCCCATAACAGAGCAGACCCAAACACAGTAGGACCTGGATACCTGGCCTTGTGGGCAGTGAGGTGCAGGGCCTGAAACCTAATATCAAATGTGAATATACTGGCTTTGAGACGGCGGTGAGGTAGAGGGGTATCGTTTGGACTGTGCATTTTACAATGGCTGGGCTCTTAAATTATTCTATAATTTTGTGTTGTTGTTGCTGTGATTCTCCTGGGCCGGGCCTGGTGGTAGGTGTGTGGGGGGGGGGGGAGATGCTGCTTCAGACCCCCCGCTCACTTGCCGCCTGACTCCCTGGCTGTCTGCTCCTGCTGTCACTGGCGCTTGTTCTCTCCTGAATTAAAACACCAGACTGAAAACTAGTGAGTGAGTGCCATAGTAAGTACTGTGTACAGTAGTGCTCTGCTGTAAGGGAAGGGAGTAAGCCAAGGAGATGGCATTTCTCACATCCAGCACAGCAATCAATAGGCAGTTAGGAATTCCACTGTAAGCCGGGGCCCCTCCCTCCCTGGAGAAAGTTGCTAAGTGAGTGCAGCGTGCCTCCCCTAATAGCTGCGCAGGGCGGGCGCATGACGAATGATTCCTGATGGCATCGTCTCTCCAGCCGAGAGGGAGGCTGCCAGCTGGCCTTGTTCCAGGAAACCCCCTACCCAGAGCCTGTCAGCCCCACACTAACGAGATCTGCTAACGAGCTCCTCCATGATCACTGACAGAGCCCTCTCTCTCACTATAGTTCCTGCACTATCCATCTCCCTCTCATTCTCTCTCCCTCCCTCACTAGCCACCTCACTCTCACTCTCAACAACTGATGAATTATGTGGAATAGGAAAAGTGCACGGGTCTAATTTGTGTGGGGTAATACAAAAAGAGATCCACAAGTCACTGTTAAACACAAAGTCCCCACGTGATGTCGCTTCCAGACCAAAATAAAATGGAAGAAAATGCAGAAGATAAAGGAAAATATCTTAAACCATATCAAGACAAACTATGGCAAAGCAGTTAAACTCATTATGTTTCCTGCAAACAAGCTGCACACAAAGAGACCTACATAGCCTGCAGGACTGGGGCCCTCAGGGACCAGGGCAGCCCAGCGCCACAGCACACAGCCTGTGATCTGAGAGTCGAAGCAAACAAGAGCTGACTGAGCAAAGATCTACTCTACTACTCCACATCCACATCTGAAGAGGGAGAATAATCATAATTATAATTAGAACAACAATAAGCCGGCACTTCAACCGGGCCCCCTGACTGCGGAGATGAGAGCCACACGGCAGAGTGAGACAATCATTACAGACGGAGCGGAGGAACAGGCTTGCGCACACACACACCATTACTGTCACTCTCACCCTGCTGTCACAGGAGGGGGAGGGAGACCGAAGGGATGAGAAGAGATGGGGTGAAGGGAGGAGGGGAAGAAGAGAGTAAATAGGAGGGGAGAGGGAAATAGGGGGCAAGGAGAAGGGAAATGGGAGATAAAGGAAGAGAAAGTGGAGAGACAGAGGGCAAGAGAGAGCTAATGGAGAGAATTTTGAGAAAAAGGTGTGGGAGGAGGGTGGAGAAAAGAAAGGAGAGATGTTATAGAGGTAGAAATACGAGCGTGAGCCCAGCCTGATGCACGCACAGCTGGAGGCACTGTATACCGTTCACTCGCTGCGATTTTGCAGCCCCCTGCTGTACTAGAGCCCGCCAGCCACCCCCCCCACCACCACCACCACAAACAAAGACAGCACGGCACTCTTCATCTAATCCGGTTTATTTATTTTTTCAGCAAAAAAAGGAAAAAAAAAAAAAAAAAAAAGGAAACAGAAAATAAGAATAGTTACAGAATTATCTTTTTTTTTTTCTTAAACAACGTTAAACTAAAAATGCAGCTCTATGCTAGTGTGTAAGTAAATCTGAAACAACAGGGTTAAATAAGTTGTTTTTTTTCCTTTTAGTTTTTTCTGTGTTTTTTTTTTTTTTTTTTAGTTTTTATTTCTTTTAAGATACAGAATGATATTGATTTATCTTCCGTTTTAAACAGAGAATAGCTCTTAAAATGAAGCACCCACAGTTCTGTCCCCCTTCCCGTGCCCGCTGCGTCCTGGTCCAGATGCCAGTGGAGTCGTTTCTGTAGCCGGTCGGCGCCAGAGAGCTGGAACGCGGCCCCGAGCTCGCGGTAGTGGGACTAGGGCGAGCTCTGACACAGACGCTGCAGCTCCCCCACACACCATGCGGGGCACTGTGAACCCCAGGAAGCACCGAGTCAGAAATACCTGAAGTACCCTCCCACCCTTTTCTCTTCCCCCTCGTCAGACAGCGATGGGCGCCGGCCTGTGAGTCAGTCTGAACCAGATTGCTTACAATACCCCACATACATCAATGGAGCAAAGGTCAGACGGTGGCTGCACTGAGATTATAGATCACAATCTCATTGCACCGCTACTTGAGGAACTCCAGACAAAGAGGACTCAGACTGACAGACTGCCAGGCCGGCCAGAGAGAGACAGACAGATGTACAGAATGAGCTGGGGACAGACAGACCGGTCTGTCTTCACAATGCCATCTTTCAGACAACTGTTGCAAACGATCAGCTTCGAAGAACTGATCCTGATAGGGCGAGAGTGAGAGGAGGAGGGAGTGGCTGCCCAGCGCCCCCCGTCAAGCAACAGTCAGCGGGATTGAATACACTACGGGGGGGAGGGGGGGGAACAGTCAAAGGTCAAGGGCAACTCTGTTCTGCCATCTTGTTGGGACAGGGGAACAGATTGGTCACTTAGTCACATGGTGTTTGCTCCCTGTGTCCCCACACTGTGAACCCATGGCGGACAGAGAGAGGAGGGAGAGGATGATGAGAGAACGAGGCTGGCCTACGGGTCCATAAGGGGCTGGCGGGCGGAGTCTGGGTCGGTGTGGCTAGTCTGGGGCGAATGAGGGTCTACGGCGGTCTGAGTGCCTGTCCTGTGGTCAATATGTAGGGATGCATCAGGGCCAGTGTGCATGTCGGTCAGAATGGGCGAGTCTGGGGGGTTTAGGGATTTGAGGTTAGAGCATCTGAACTGGGGGAGAATATGGTTACGGTGTGTGTGTGATAGTTGGGGGTGATCATGGGCACGGTGTGTGTAACTGGGGGGTGGGAGGGGGTGTGGGGGCAGGGCTCCTCTCTTGGCAGCCGGGGGGGCTCAGGAGCACTCCTCGCCAATGCGTTGGCACGAGCGCCCAACCTTGCGGTCCAGCTTCACCATCTTCAGCACGGCCTCCTCGCGGCCACGGCCCAGGTGGTCGAACAGACAGTCGTGCTGCTCGGGCAGGCGGTGCAGCATGCAGAACACATAGCCTGCAGGGAGAGAGAGCGGGGTTTAAAGTAGCGGAGAGACATGTACACACACACCTCATACAAACACACCAGAGCCTGGGCGGAGAGAAATAATACACACAGACACAGGGATAGACATACAGGGTCGGTCTGGCACAGTAAACACAGCCTGTGAGAATCAATACAGTAAACACACACAACATGGCCTGAAGTGGAAGATGTGTGAAGCAGTACAAAACAGAGAGAGGCAGAAAGTCAACAAACTTCACTTTTTCAGCACACTGCTGACACGGGACAGACAGAGCGAGAGTGAGCAACACCGGCTCCGCTGAGGGGAATCCGTAATTCCACAGTGCTCCGCTCCATTTATTCTTATACTACAGAACCTCATAAAACCTCATTATTCCTGCTAATGTATTAATTAATGTGCATCATCTCCGTGCCTGCGACGGGCGCTGATTAAAAGCTCAGCGTGCCGAGACAGGGGGCTTCAATTAAAATGATCACAATTAAGGGCTGGAGGAAAATGAAGACCTATTAAGCCTGGCTCGGCTCCCGGAGAGTTAACTGACAGCACAGCCCGTGACAGCCCTGTACACAACACACACACACACACACATCCTGCAGAGAAAGTTACTTGAGCCCAGACAGACATGGATGGACAGACAGATTGGCCAAGTCAGAGTCTAGTGGCCTGATCCAGTCTCCTTCCTGGTGGGCCAGACAGACTCACCGCAGCGGCAGGACCCCAGCTCCTGCTGCACCAGCTCCAGTTTGGTCTGGCAGCGGTGGCAGCGCCGGCGGCTTCTCTGCTTGGCCCCCCCACGGCTCTCCTCTGCTGTGACGTCATCATCCTGTCGCGCCCGCTTCCCCGGCGACGCTTCATCTTCCGACCCCAACGCTGCAACACACGGCACACACTCAGAATGAGCACAGACTGAGACACACATGGACTGAAGGACACACAGTGAGACAGGCAGGATACATTCAAATTTCAACCAGAAAGCCAGGCAGGTAAGGAGGAGCCATAGAAAACAAACAGACAAACAGCTGGGGGGGTGGGGGGCCAGTACCTGAGTCGCAGGGCCGTTTTGTGGGTGTTGATAGTGTGCCATGAGCTGTGTCTGTGCAGGAAACTGAAACGCCTGAGGAGAGAGATGGAGAGGGAAGGAGGCAGGGGTCAGGGAGAGAGAGAGAGAGAGACTGGGGTGTTATACACTTAATTCTCTAATAATAGTGAATCTGCACAAGTGTGATCTATTCTGTAGAAGTGACCAGATACTGCCCAGCTCGCACTCCCTCACGTTTAACCTCCTGCTTCATCGTTCCCCCACTCCTCCTCCTATGTGTACACTCTCAGCTTCTTATTCTCCACAACCTCCCTTTCCTTTCCTCTGCTCTCATCTCTCTCTCCCTCCCTCTTCAATTCCAGCAGCCGTCCTCCTTGCTGTCTCTCAACTCACCCTCCTGTGTTGCGGGGGAGGCGGGGCCTGTGTCGCTGGGTGACGGCTGGGCGGAGCTGACCGGTGGCGATGTGAGGGAGGGGCTACTGCTGCTGCTGGTCTCGCCGCAGAACACTGCTGATTGGCTGCCACTGGGACTCGGGGCAGGCTCTGGGGCACAGTCCTCATCTGGCTGCTTCTTCTGGATGTCTGAGGAGGGAGAGAGAAAGAGGGAGAATGATGGGGAAGAGACACACACGGCAAGCTTCTCACACACACTTGACTGTACAGCCTGCCAGCTGCACACAATCAGGCTGTTTACATTGAGCTGGGACTGAAGAGCCCTCCACTGCACTCAACACACACACACAAAATTAACAGACATCACAAGAGACATCTCTAAACAAAACTCCACACAGGGACTCACTCCACAGAGACAGCAGTTGAGACTTACCAGCAAAACACTTGGAACAAAGGTTCATGGTCTTGCTGGATCTAGAGAGACAGGGAGGGAGGGAGAGAGGCTTAGAGTCGCTTACCTGGGGCAGTTTACTACAGCCTGAAAAACACAAAAATCTTCAAATGGACAACTTAGTCAAAACACTCTGCTATACATTTCGTGAACACAAACACATATGATGAATTTAAAGACTGTTCGGTTTTTATTTCCCTGATCACAACGGTTTTCAGTTTTAATAGCACTTCCTCTCAATCTACATGTTGTCCTGTTCTCCAGATGTCACTGTGGATTGTGAAGAAGTTTAGTAAGTGGGGCTGAGCAGTGGAGTCGGGACTGCTGCTCGAACAGGTGGCGAGACAGAACACACACAATACATTTAACACCGTAATCAAACTGCTGTGATCGAGTCTCTGTATGGCAGTTTTCTGTAATATATTAGCAAAATTACTAAAAATAACATGCATACATCAAAAATATATATCACACACACACCAAATATATAATTATATATATATTATATATAGATACACACACAATGTAGAGCTGTTATATAAAATGTTATTTTTATATATTACACACAGTTCAGGGATTTGTTTAGCTTCCTCAATATTGTTCACTAAAGTATACTTACAGTATGACTAAGGGTTCCAGTGGATTTAACCAAGTTATCAGGGGGTGTGTGAACTTCAGAAAACCACTCCATAGAAATCAACATAGGACTATAAACCGTGGTTGTTCTACCATAACTGTTAAGCCACTTGACTCGAACAGTACAGATTTCAACACAAGTGAAGGCTATTTTGGAATGAAAAGACCCGGGACTGGAAGGTGGCCGAAAGACTGGAACCGAAATATTGAGAAGAACAGAGAGTGAGGTAAAGGGAGAAAAGAGGGACAACGAAAAAGGTACAGAAACCCTACAGGACAGAAAAAGAGAAAAAGTACGAGAGAGAGAGAGAGAGACTGACTGACACCGTCATCCAGTTCAATCTGGAAATAATGGGGGGGCTGACGGCTGACTGACAGGGACTTCAGGGATAGGTTATTAATGTTTAACAGCCGGTAAACAGCGACACGTCAGTAGTGTGTGTGAGAGAGAGCGCACTGTGAGGGGGGGTAGCAGTGGGGCCAGGAGCCTTAATGAGATGGCAGTGCTGATTGAAGGGCTGCTGTGATAATGACTGTGCTGATTGGAGCGGATGACAGATATCATATCATAATGACACAGAGAGAGAGAGAGCGGGAGGAGGGCAAGAGACACAAAGAATGTTGGAAAAAAAAAAAAGAAAAAGTGGGAGAGGAAGGAGAGGACAAATAAAAATGGGAACAGGAGAATGAGACAGTGCAAAAGAAGGCCAAAAAAAGGGTGGGGAGTAGGAGGGGGAGATGCAGAATGTCAAGCTGTTGGGAAGAGCAGTTGGGTTAACCTCCCTGCACCCACACTGACTGACCCGTCACACAGATGCCTGGAATAGTAATTGTGAGTGCTCTGAAAATATTTCTCCCCTGTTGTCTTGCAAGGAGAAAATGAGGCTGTTGTACAACAAAGCAATGCCTGTAGGGCATATTAACAACAGTAGCGAAAGGGTAGCAAGGCAAAGAACAAGGCAGATATGATGGGAGTACAGATTGTGTGGTTTCTACAAGTCAGGGAAACCAGGCTGTAGGGGACAGGGAGTGCGAGGGACAGCGGGGAGGGTGGTACTCTCTGATTAAGTGTTCTTATATCTTGCATATTCAATAGCAATGCAACCAAATTACCTAAAATGTACCAAGAGGCCTCGTTTGTCATCTCTCTCATGTTCTTATTAAATGTAAAGCTCACTACCTAGTCACTCCCAACTGCCTTTGGGTAAAGGCGACTGTGGAAATGGACTTCTACAAATACCAACCACAAAACTAACCACTCTGAAACTTGTTTACCCCGAAGTCTCAGTGTGTCTAGAAAAAGAACAACAGAAAGGGGGGAGGAGGATAATACAGGGATAAAAATGGGAGAGAGAGAGAGAGATGCATAACCCCTGTCATACATCACTCTAACCCAATCAAGCCCGCTGCTCTCTGGGGATAATGAAACTCAAGATTAATTTCACGTCTCCTGTTAAATGTCACCTGCAATTAGCGCTGATGAGGGCGAGAGCCGCAATCAAGATGTCAGCACTGCGGCTCACGACACCACGCAGCCCAAAGCACCTGGGGAATTAGGTGTGGTATGCCATACCTGTGCTCCCAGGTCATTACACACATTGAATATAGTGCTTTACATCACAACCAAGGAAGTTCAATAATGATCTCACATGGAACATTAGGACCAAGGCTGCGAACACTATCTTTACCCTGTCTTTGACCACAGCTATTATAATGGGGACATGAGTGAAAGGAGTGCATACATACTCCATACAGCAGGTTTCCACATTAACTAGCGTGACTACACTTTCAGGAGAAAACTGATCATTTGCACTGCAGGAAACTCATCACAGCCTAGATTCTGGACTGGAAACATCTTTTGCCTTTCATAACAGTCAGTATTCTAGCCTGGGGGTAATTTCCATAAAACCCTTCAACCTGAATATCTGAAGCATTAAATATAGGAGGTTGTAACTTAACTAGAGGATTGAGTGCATCTTCAGTTGTACCAGGACAGTTTAGTGTGACTTAAACCCCAGGAACACAAAGGAGTAAGTGCTGCTCCCCTCTATGTCCCTGGGGTTTAACTGGGAAAAGGGGAACACCAATCAGTCTGCCATTTGTGCTGGAAGCAGCCTCACGCTCCTTACAGGGCCAGGTTGAGGCTGGTCAGCAGGAGCAAGAGGAGCAGATTTGCTGCCATATAAAATCCCCAAGGGTGGGTTATAATTCTGCCATCAGGAGATGTTAATGTGCCATCAAGCCAGGGTCCTCAGTGTGTATGAGCTGCATTTTGCCGAGCTCTAATGGAGGGGAACTGCAGGTCTAATCAGAAGGAGACACACTCTGTAGTGTGAGGGACAGGTCACACCTGCTCTCCAGAAGGTGAGCAACTCAGGCTGCCTCTCCCGTTGCATTGTCTCCCTCTTTCACTGCAGTCTCCTTCTGTCTCTGTTGGAAGGAGTCAGACCCCAGCCCACGACCCTAACCCTGGCGCCAAGTGCTGGCTTTCAGAACTCCTCTTGGTTAGGCCTGTGGTTTTGGTGTCAGGAATTTAAACTAACAGCAGATCCCCTCATGTTAAACTAACCACACTGCTTCAAGGAGCATTTGACAGAAGCGCCCCCCCACCCGCCCGTTTGTGCAAATTTAGTCACTGACCTATTAAACATGACTGGCTGAGCTAATTGTATTATATTTAAAGTATTTAGTAAGTGAGTCAGTCAAATTACAAGGAAGACCCCCCACAACAAAAAGTCAGGTCTAAAAACACCAAGGTACCTTAATCCAATGCCAGCCCTGAACAGAGTCACAGTTGCCATTGCAGTGTCACAGGGCTTGAGATCCTTGGGGATGCCCAGCACATCGCAGTGGGGACCTGGCTCACTCAGTGCAGTAATGCATTGATTAATTGATGGGATTATATAATAGGAGCTATCTGAGCTGAAGAGCTCTGCTCAAATAGACTTGGGGGGAGATGGAGAGGAGAGGGTCAGGATTTATTTATATATTTAAAAAAAAAAAACGTGTCACATTTTAATATGTAAACAAATATACAATTTAAATTCCTTTGTTAAACCAGTCACAGAAGAGTTTTAATTCTTATTCAATGCAAAACAGAACCGGGGTTAACTGAAATATTAATTGCAGGCAGGATCAAAACCTGGACTGGAGCTCCTCACGCCTGGATTTAAAGCTCCTTTGTCAAACAATCCATTTCTTTTAAGCCTGGTCATTGGTATGCAGTACATTGGCTTCACTAATCCCCTGTACAGAAGTAAGAAACAGGCAGCTCTCCTGTAACAGCAGCTCTAGCAGCACAACCCAGTTCCAGTACTGCAAGGGCTTCTTGGTGTTCGAGTTGAACAAAAAATTAAAGAACTGGATCTGCTAAACTGAACCAGAAGCAGCCCTGGTCCTGGAGGCTTGCAGTCCACTCCAGCACAGTCCTCAGGCTTCAGGTTTTATTACCAGCTGTGCGTAAAGGGACCCTTAATTTGCAAAACTAAACCAGTTCAGAATGGTTTGCATTGTTGTGAGCTGGAGGGGGTTTACAAAGATCTATGAAACCTGCCAGGAATTAGTTTCTGCAGGACCAGCATGGTGTCCCGATGATATGAAATTTGAGAAAAGGTAAACCGCTTCACTGTGAGCCTCCACCCTCTCCCCTACCTCAAATCCGGTTATTGTTACATTTTCCATTTTGATTGGAATTGACCTCCCTACTCGAACAAGTCCTGCGAGAGTCAGGCTAGATCAAAATACTGACCTCCGCAGCAGAATCAGAGACCATGCTGTTTGGTAAAGAGTTTGCCCCTACAACAAACAGCACACACAACGGTGATCCCTTCCTAGCTGTAGCAGGAAGGTCAAGACAAACACTGAGAGAACCACTTTAACCCTGCACACCTGCAGCTGATGCAAATGTACTAACAGGAAGGTCAAGATCTGGACATATCCGACACCTGAACACTATATGCCCATACCCAAATGTACTATTGTACTCAGACTTTTGTTCAGAGTATTATGCATTAACAAGACCATTTGAAAATTCTGTTCTAGTTCTATAAGATTATATTGTTTTGCATTGCATGGAGACTATTGCAGGTTAATTACCAATATACACCCCTGCCCCTCCACTCACCTGTTCATGGCCTCCTCCACCACTTCACACTGTCCCCATCAGAGGTGGAGGAGACTAACAGGCGAGTTGACTGAGTGTTATTGGAGGGTCTCAACTCGATGAATACGAGGCGGCCACTCCAGGAATATCGACACAAACGATATTAAATCATAACAGCCGAGTTTCAGCCTATTTAATAGAGCGAGTCACCTGGCTCTTCACAGACTTACTCTTATATAGGGCAGGGTAGAAATACGGAACAGAGCACAATCTCGAGTATTCACAATAATATTATTATTAATAATAATAATAATAATAATAATAATAATAATAATAATCTTGCCAGCAGTATAGTACTCGTTGCTTGGCAAATGCAATATATAGACTGGGTAGTACACACACAAACTTCATAGGCCTTTAAACACGGATATTGATACCGAGTGTTGAAATACAAGCTAAAACACCCAGACAACCAGGAAGAGAGCAATACAGACAGACAGAAAGACAGAAGGAGGGCGGGGGTTAGAGAGACAGTGGGTTTTCAATTTGTTTAACCGCTTTGTATTAACAAAATAGATAAGCGGCGGTTCGGGGGGGGGCAATTCGGGAGAGGGGTCCCATTCCTCTCCTCCTCGCCCCCAGTTCCACACCGACAAGAGGGGCTCCTCACCACGGCGCTCCGGCCTGGCCTGAGGGGGAGCGCTGACCGACCCCCTCCTGCCCAAACCCCTTCCACAACAACAACAATGGTTTTCCCTGTTTCCTACACTACCACGGCCAGAGCTCTGCGGGCAGAACCCGTCTCCCGACGACACCGTTACCGGCAACAATACACACCTACAAACACTATAAACTTACCCCCAAAATCCGCAGGGGCAGCGGGGCGGGAGGCTGGGCGGTTTGCTGCGTTCGCTGCCCGTGTCCCCCATAGCTCCAGTCGGCAGGGCGGGGTGGGCGAGACCGGGGATGGGGTAGAGGCCTGGCGGTACTGGGAGGCTTCTCTGGCGGTTTGCGGGACAGGGAGGCGGCGGGGCCAGGCGGCTTACTGTCCACGGGGTCTCGGGGGATCGAGGGCGTCGCCGACACGAGCGGCCGCTTCAACCCAGCCGAGGAAAACAGTGTAAATCGACGGCGAGCTCCGCCACGGAGAGTCCGGGGATCAGCACCGGGCACCAAGGCCGATCAGCTGGAGGGAGGGCGTGACCAACCGCCGGAGAGGGGAGGCCGGCAGCTCGGTCCAACTTACAACTGCCAAAATACAGAACAACACTCACAAATAACAGTTTCTGTTTTCAATTCAGACAAAATGAAGAGAAATACAGTGTGTATCCACCGGTCAGTGCGTTACCTTTCTTTATTTAGAGTCTGCTTAAAGTGTTCCGCTTCCTTTGTGGGTGAAGTGGATTCCTCCAGCTGATTTTGCCTGTGTGGGGCCAAGGTTTACACAAGAAAGCGGGTTACGAAACTGTAAGCACACAATCTCTCATAGTGGCTCAAGATAACAACGTTTAGAAAGCACACTCGCCTCTGTATTGGAGCCAAAATGTCGTCAGATGCACAGCCAAGTCTCGTCTAGGGCCTTTGAGATCCTGCCGAAATCAGCTGGAGCGGAACTGCTTCATTCCCTCTCAAAGAGGGGTGCAATTTACAAGAAGAGAAGTTAAACGTAATTCATTGTACAAAACCATTAATTATTGGACATTTATTAACTAAAAAATATATATATTATGATTTTATACTGTACAATTATTATATTACTTCCCTTCTCCAACTATATTCTTTTAAAATAAAATACACCTCCCCCATCTACCTCTGACAGTAATCACAATCCAGCGCCTTGGTTTCTCGGGCCATACCAAAACAACACAAATATCAGCTGTGGGGGCGGGCTCATTCGAAACTATTACATTAGGGGTGTTTAGTATTTTTAGTTTTCTTAAAGTAAATATTAGAATAATCTTAACATTTTAAAATACACATGTACAAATATGACCATTTTTTAATAGTGTGTGTGTGTTATCGGAAGACGCAATATAGAAGGAGAAATGACACAATGAGATCTCGACGCGGTTGCTGTCTCCCCGGCTGTGTCGGGGTGGTTGCGCCGGAGGTCTCCCCTTCCCCCAGGCAGCGTAGGATACTGACCGCGGGCTGAGCCTTGGACAGCCGCCGCTGTGGAGGAGTGGACGAGCGGGCCGCCTGTGTGTGCGTGAGAGAGAGGGGGAAAAGTGGAGATATTGGAAAAGAGGCGTTTGTTTCCTGTGCTATATGCTTTTATTCATTTTAATCTACTTTAACATATATAATCTCAAGGGGGCTGTCCACACAGGAGTGGTTTAATACAACACAGTACGAAGCAACACGCAGTGCCCTAGTAAAATAACCTTATTTTAATAGCCAGCAGGCTCATAAAAACAAAAATGAAAAAAGGTTGCTCATAACTTAACAGAAGTTTCATAAATAGGCTTTAAAAACAACTTTCAGGTTTTTAAGCGAAGTTATGTCATCTGCTCAATTCATATTTAGTTATATATCTTGAACTCATAATTACATGCTCTGTATTTCACCTAATTAATTTGTGATGGTCGTTCAACAATTATTCAATTATATTTCACATAATCTATGGAATCTGCTGGATAGATTTCAATAGATGTATTTTTATGGTGAGCGCTTATAAACATAAATACTATAATCTTCTAAAATATTGGAAAATATATATATGCAAATGAATATGAATAATATAGTAGATAAAAGAAGATGCCTTGCAAGTCATTTTTGCTTGATATATTATTGCATATGTATTATTAGTCTATGCAGGTTCATATCAGTGATATTTTGTAATGCATAAATAGTATGATGTAGGTTTGGAGCAGTATGCATCAATAATCTGATGTCAGAGTAAGTTGGTTAGCTGTAGTGTAATATCAGGTATGCTCATATTTATGAGAGTATGTAAGTTAGTAGTATACTGTTTTTTTGTGGTCATTATTATTAATGAAAAGTCATAGAATGTGTTGTATTGGAGGAACAGTTTTTAATTGGGCCTTGCATTCATGCATTGTAGTACAAGTGCAGACATTATACAGTTACATCCCAGGTATGTGCTAAGGGGTGGGATAGGCATGGGATAAGTTAGAGTAACATGATAGAAGTGCTTTCAATACATTATTATTTATGATCCAGGGCAACTTACAGTTTACATAAGATTACATAAGTCATCAGGAGCATAGTTTAATAAGAGCAAGAGTGCTGAATCGTCCAGCAGATTAGACTGTGGTATTACAGGTACAATCTGGACAGTTGTGTCTTGAGCACACGCCAGAGGGTGGGCAGGGACTGTGCCGTCCTGCTTGGTAGGTAGGTCGTTCCACCACTTAGGGGCGAGGATAGAAAAGCAGCGTACTCTATAACTGATCTTACATGGAAATAGCCCTCAAGAGTAATTAAGCTTTTTTAATATAACTTCTTTATTATATGCAAATATGAGCCCAATAAGGAAAAGGCAGATGGATAATTGTATATAAGACCAAAACCTGTCATAGGGGAACAAGGAATGTCACAATGTTATATGGAATAGTATCAAGATCAAGAAAATGTCATAAAGGAGCATATATTACATTCCTGTATACAATTCGACCTTGTGTTCTTGTGGACCATGTTAAATCACAGACCACATTTTCTGTACCAGTCTATATTTACAAAATATATTCAATCAGGGCAACTTACTATACAACAGTTATACTTGGGATACATTTAATGAAGAAAAATAGCAATAATACAGTTATAGCAGTAATTGCCTTTGCAGTAGCATTACTGGAAGTTATAGTACCAGTATTATGTTTCATTTGCTTGATTTCTCTTATTATTGTTATTATTGTGTACAGTTTTATAACATTGTTCCATGTGTTCTATGTATTATTAATACTGTGAGGGCAAATGATGGGTAATAACAGCAGTTCAGTCAGCAGCAACAGAGGAGCAGTAATACTAATTGCAATGGTAGCAGGAGATAAGAACATAAAGTTTATATCCATTCGACCCCTCGTGCTTCATTAGGTAGCTACATTACTTCAATGATCTGAGAAGCACTACTCAGGAGTCTATTTTATTTGAACCGAAAACCACAGACACTTTTTTTACCCAGAGTGTGACGGGCGGTGTGGATCAAACTCCCCAGCGCTGTTGCTGAAGCTGCCTGTCTATTAGGGATGGTTCAGAACCTGACGGGCTCCGATTCTCAGGTCCTTAAGTTAGTGTAACTGCCAAAAAAGCACAGTGGATCGAGTGGCACTCCTCTTGTTTGTAAACTTTTTAGATTTGTGATGTTCTTTCAGAGGAGATAATTCTGTCTATGGAAAAGAAAATTAAAACATGATGAAAGTGCCAGCTTACCATTCTAAGTTGCTACAGTAAACTTTTATGCCAGGGCTGCTTCGGGGCTCGGCGTGTCTGGGGATTGTCAGGCGGAGGGTGGGGCTGCTGGAGGGGCTGTGAGGAGGGGAGGGGGAACGGCAGGGCTGGTATCCCATCAAAGAGTCATTGCAGCCCCCACTGCAGCCTTTCTCCAGCTTCAGGCCAGCGGGGGCCCACTGGGACTGCACAGCACAGCATCAAAGAAACACCCGCCCAGCCCCCCCACTCCCCACGACCATAAACAAGGGCACAAAATTTAATGAGACTCTGCAGCATAACCACACTAGCATAACCGACTAACACACACTGTCACACACCGACACACACACACACACTTCTGCAGACTGATTCAAGCATGTACACATACTGATACTCACTGACTCACAGTGATACCAACATACATGCTGACATGATCTCACAGACACAAACTGCCACACACTGATACACACGCAGACAACACGCTACTACATTGGCAAGTCCTGGAACACAGCTACTCCCGTGTCGTTTGTTATGACAGCCCTCACTGACAGACACACAAGCACTGACACACATGCACACATTCACTCACAAACTGACATACACTCACACATTAACACACACACTGACTATACATACACCTCACATTGTCACGCACACACAACACATCGACACACCTGACACAGGGTCCTATCAAAATCAGCTCCTCCAATACAACAGACTACAAAATTGTTATCCTTCTACTGCTACAGCTTCAATAGCCTCTGCTATTTGAGTTGATCATGCTATAACGGCCCTGCACTTAGGAAGGAGCCCCCTGTGACACTTAATTGGACACTTGATTGAAATTAAATTTGCTTAATTGGATGTTCATATAATTATGGGCACCTTTTAAACAGCTGGAGAAGGAGCAGTTAAAGGTTTGATTGAGTAGCTAAGAGCTCAGCTGGGACGCAGCCCAAGAGACAGAGGGAGGCTGCAGGAACGGGGCAGTAATACGGTGAACACAGACAGACAGGCAGACACACTGCCACAGACGCACAGACGTGCGACACGCTGACAGACAGAAGCAACAGCACACTACCCTGGACTGACCTGTCCTGTGCCAGAAGACTCTCTGTACCTCCTCTCCACTCCCCTTCCTCAGAGCTGCTCCTTTACCACCCTCACCCCTAAGTGTGGAACGACCTTCCCACTGAGCTCAGGACCGCACAGTCCCTGACCACCTTCTGGTGATTTCTCAAGACACATCTGTTCAAACTGTACCTGTAAAACTGTTTAGCACTCCTATTATTTTTGCACTTTATATAACAGTGCTCCTGCTTACTTATACATTGTTGACTCTGTTGTTTGACTGTGATTTGTCCTATGCCCCCTCCCTTGAGCACATTCCGAGGACTGATGTCTGCCCCTCATTGAACTCGGATATGTAAGTATTGTGACTTTGTTTTGATTGTACATCTGCACTTTTGTAATGCTTAAATTGCTTATTGTGTAACCTGTAATTCACCCTGGATAAGTATGTCTGCCAATACATTAAAAATAATAATAATAATAATAATAATAATAAAAAAGCAGTCATGCTCACGGACACATGCTGCGGTCTTGGCAACCAATTTCCCTGCTTAATGGTGCAGACAAACACATGTATTAGAGGCCTGTATATATATATATATATATATATATATATATATATATATATATATATAATATAGCAAAGAATAATATACTTACACACTGAACTGTCAGTCAGGGTGGGTCTGGAGCTCTGTGACTGGACAGTGGCCCCCTGACTAGCTCCTCTCTGACAGCTGGCACAGGCAGTACCTCAGCAGCAACACCACCAGGCGGCGCTGTTTCTCCACTGCTGGCCCTTGTCCTAGGGCCCCAGGCCATCACTGCATCAGGTCAGTCAGTGTGTGTACAGTAAGACTACCAGTGTGTCAGCCAGGCAGTGAGACTGTCAGGGGGCCACTGTGTCAGGTAGACAGTCACTGTGTCAGGGAGTAAGTGTGCCAGTCAGAGACTCAGTATGTCTGGTCAATCAGTAGGTTAGTGGCTGGTTACCGTACTATATTGTTCTGATATTGTTTTATTAAGGAAAGTGCTGGGGCCTGTGTGTGTCTCTGCCTGTGTCTCAATGTGTCTCTCTGTGCCTGCCCGAGTCTGTGTATGTCTGTATCTGTATGCTGGCAGATCCTCAGCCCTGACCCCCACAGTTACCCCACTACACACCAACCCACCCGCCCCCCACTGAAATCCCCCACGGATCAAAGTATTCCTAAAGTAGGGGAAACTACAGGAGGCCATGTGAGGACATCACAAAGTGCACAATTAGCTCCAAAATGAAGAGCAGCTGTACTTCTCTGGCACTCTGGGAGAAACGCTAATCTCTAATGAGAAATGCGGAGACTGAGGAAGGCAGATTTGACTGTAGGTGATCAGAGCCAGAGCTGGATGTTTGCAGGAACAGTGTAACAGTAACAGTATGGTGGCGGCTGTACACTGAGCAGGAGGGATCAAAGAGAATACTTAACACATGCTGCTTCTGGGCAACCGAGAGAGGGAGAGAGAGAAGGGAGAATGATGGGGATGGAGAAAAGGGAAAGTAGAGACATAAAGTAGAGTTTATTTTTTATTTTATCTCTGTTGGCCCTTTGCACTGTTTGCTTGGCACTGGACCCACTCCTGACAGTGTATTTGGCAACTGTTATGCAAAGCTGTCATGATGATGAAGCTCACTTCATCTGAATTTGATATGAAGGGGGACAGGAAAGAGGAAGAGAAATGGGAAGGGTGGTGAAGAGAAAGAGGGAGAGGGGAAGAGAGATGGAGAATGGGGAAGGGGTGAAAAGAGTGGGTGTAGGAGAGAGAGAAAGAAGAGGTAGGGAGAGGGTGATTGAGAGAAACAAAAAGAGAACGAGAGGAGTTGTTTGCGGTTTACGAGCGTGTCCAGCATACAGTCCAGTAGACACATACATGGTTATAACTGAAACATATGGGAGTTGTTTCCGATTGATTGGATTTATTTTTAAAACAAATCAATACATCAATTAATCAATATTATCAGTTTTCATTTAGTTCTGCTCTTCTTCCTGCAGAGCCTCCCAACCTCTCAATGCACAGCCCAGCTGGGTCATGTGGAATGAATGAGGGGGGGTGGAGAAGTATCTGCCGTCGAAATTGCGTAATCAATACGAACCCCAAAGTAAATTACACACAGCCAACAAGCCATAGATACAGAACTCGATACAAAACAATTTAAAGTTCAGGCATTTACAGGAAGCTTATTTACTGGAAGGGAAAACATTTCCAAACAAGGTTACACATCAGAGCGATGCTCAGAGGGGCTGTACCGAGCAGAGCGGTCAGCAGGCAGGGGGCAGGGAACTGGGAGCAGTGGTTTTGTGGGGGAGAGAGTGAGGGAGGGAGGGATTATTTTGCAACTGCAGTGCAACCATAGGTGAAAGTTTCAACTGAGAGAGGCACCAATCATCCAATTCATCCCATCATAGTTTTCTGAGTCAAAACACAATTATTATTAAAAGCCAATATCTTCAGGAAATGCGAACCCCTGGCTCAAACCCTAATTCATACAAAATCTTATTGAACTATATCACTCAACTATAATTGATATGGAATTTGTCTGATTGTGTTTAATTAAGGAGTTCCGTGGAATGTCACCAGAGTTCTGATGCCGAAGTTCTGTGGAATGCCATCAGACTTCCTTGTAATGTTTCAAAACTTTTGCAGAATGTTACCGAAGTTTGGTGTAATATCAACAGAGTTCTGTGGGGTGTCGCTAGATTTCACTGGATGGTCTGCAATGGTCCATTATAACCGTGGCTGTAACACTTTGCTGTTGTTATATGTGCTGCTCAATGGCAGTGTTCCGTTGCTCCTTGTTGCGTCATGTTAGCTTTTGATGTTCTTGTATCATCTATATATAAACAGCAGTGGGTACTGAACACCTTTCTACACCTCCACTGCTCCTGCCATGGACTGTGTAATGTTATAGCAATGCTGACCTATTACCCTGAGATAAACACACCCCTTTACACACCGACCACTGTATACCCCCCACCTAATCACTCACACACACACCTCTAACAATAGAACTGGTGCAGGGTTTAGCAATTCCACAGGTAACAGGAACATAGGGTGGTTGGATGTGTGTCTGTCTGAAAGGTGCTGGAGGTTTATCTGGATGGCAGTAACAGAAAGCTCCAATTGTCCAGGTAGCCACAAGAATTCAGAGGAGGAGCTGTTGGCCCAGACCAACCCAGATCTCCATTGCTCTCCTAATCAAGAGGACAAAAAAAAAAACTCCCACTAACATCACATGAGAAGCCCTTCAGTGAACCCCTGAGGTGCAGAGAAGGGGCAAGACCACAAACTACCTGGCACAGAAGTATAGAGCATCAAGACACAGAGGCCGACCTCACCTGGGGCCAACTAGAAAGAATAGCCAGACACAGGACACGTTGGAGCAACACAGCAAAGTACCGGTACACCAGAGGAGTCAATGTGGATTAAGAAGGCAGAGGAAGATTCTGCAGTTACATCAGCGCAGCCTCAGGGATGCTTCTCTATAATCCAATGATACAGGCGGGATGCCAAGGACTGGACCAGGGGCTCCGTTTCGTTCGGCAGTGCAATAACAGAGCGCTTTCCCAGACAGCCCTGTGTAATGCAGTCGGCTGTTAACAGGTGATTAGATTTTCGGGAGGCCTAATGATTTAAAACACAGGAGTGTAATTTCATCTGCAGTGACTCGTGTTGCGTAGCGCTCACTTAGGGGGGAAATGAAGTAATGGGGTGTGATTGATAAAGTGAGCGCATCCCAGTGAGCAAACAGGGCAGCCACACCAGAGCAGACATGCTGCTCTCACACACACACACACACACACACTAACAGTAACACTCATCCACCCTAGCTCACACACACTACACACAACCCCCAGCCTCACACTCCCCCCTGAAAGTTCATTACATTTTCTTTCCCTTTGTCCACTTTTACTTGAACTTCAACAAGAGCCTGTGAGCCCATTGCTACTGGACAGAAGTGCTTACATCAGTTGTTGCAAAGTGTTTTGGGTTTTACAAAAATATGGGTGAATGGTGTGGAGGTGTGCCACTGCTGTAACCACAGGAAAATCATCTTATAGGCCAACCAGGACTATACAGGATGTGACCTCCCTATTCACTACAAAAATCAGGCACACTTATACAGAAAAACCTGTATAATGATTAAAGATTCATACTGTATTCTAAATATATCCCAGATATGAAATCATACATACAATATACATAGTGAGCTGGAACCCAGGAGTAGTTTCATTAATTCAGTGTCTAAACTCTAAACCAATGGTATCAGACAGTGTGCTGTTTTTTGTTCCAACAGGCACTCCCAATTACTTAATCATTATTTACCCACACATGCTCACATCCACTGCCTCACAATGTGTCTGGAGAGAGCCATCTTCCACCAGTAGAGGCTCCTTAAAAAGGGTGTGCAGCTGGCCCAGGGGGATAATTGACTAATTGGCCAACCATACATGAGGCAGTGATGTGCTGCATTCTCATGCTGGCCAATCAGTCAATTAAGCTTCCCAGACCAGCTCACCTCAAGCTCAAGTTTATGTATATATATATACTGTATATGTACATATATGTATGTAAATGTATGCATTTCCCATGGGGGGCAGGCACTGTTTAATTGTACACTAAAAACTCTAGTGATAGGAAAGCCCACTGTCCATATATCCCCATTATAATACCCTCCCTGCCTGTCCCAGGCTGGATGCTGTATTGAAGGAGGATGGCTGTGTATGAAGTTCAATGCCATGTAAGCCTATACGTGCTCCCTAGGCACCACCTCTCAATATTCTCTGTGTCGCTTGGGGTCCAGGGAGGTTGGAGTCCAGGTGTGGCTCTGCGCTGGCTGATGTGGGCCTGCTGCTGACATCTGGTTGACCCAGAGATGCTATTGATTGGTGCATTTCCGCAGCGCTCTTGTTGATCCCTCGTATTGATTTCTGTTATTGAAATTGGTTGTTTCGAGCTCTGAGGACGGCCAGCGCTGCAGCCTGGCTCGTTAGTGCGCGGGAGTGATGGCCCGGGCGTGCTTTGTCACTGCACTGAGCACAGATGAATTTGCAGAAATCTAAGTCTCAGCCTTGCTTCGGCAGCTGGGCCACAGTGCCGGCGTGCTGCTGGGTGGAAGATGCAGGTGGGGCTTTCAGGGAGAAAAAAATAACTTCTGCTGACAAATCAAGTCAGGCTTTATTTGTTTTCAGCAAAGTTAGAGTCTGAATATGATGTGTATGTGTGTGTGCGTGTGTGTGTGTGTGTGTGTGTGTGGTCCCTAGGTTATAACACAATGCTACCTTGTTTCAGATGTCAAGATAGGGGAGCTTTTCAGTAACTCCTCTCTCCTTCTTTTGTCTCTCATCTCTCTCTACCCAACTATCCCTCTCTTTTCTCTGTCCCCTTTCACGCTCTCTCCTCTCTCCCCTCCCATCTCCTTCTACCACCACATCCCTTTCCTCTCTCCCTGTCTTCTCTCCTTCCTCTCTCTCCCTCTTTCATCTTCCACCTTCCAGTGCATTCCAAACAGTGCAATGTATAATTCAAATGGTGTGCGTGTCAGTGTCCATGAGGAGGATTTCTTTCTTCCCTGTCTGGTCTTCCTGTTCTCCACTCCTGTGTCTTTGTATATGGTACATTATTATTATTATTATTTTTATTTCTTGGCAGACGCCCTTATCCAGGGCGACTTACAACATAAGTGCAAAAATACAGAGAAGTACAAGGCATCAATCATTACAAAAAATGAGAGAGACTGACGCCCAAACACACAAAGACGACAGCCACATCTCTTCACAGATTCTTCACCTTTTTATTTTTCTTCCTCCTGTGCACAGAGATGCCCCCCCCTCTCCCCTACCTTGTCGGCCACGGCCCCTGATTTATTTTCTAATTTATTCGGAGGCCCGAGAGCGGTAACGATGTAATCAGGGCAGATGCAGGGGCTGCCTGTCCCCTCTCTCTCGCCTGGCAGCTGCTCCTCTCCTCCCTTATCCCTCCCCTTCTGTCCTCTCTCCGCTCTCATCCCACTCTCCAATGTCCTATCCTCTCCTCTGTCCTCACTACTCATCCCCTCACTCTCTCTGCCCTTTCTTTCCTCTCCTTTCCCCTCTCCTCTCCTCTTTTCTTTTCTTTTCTCCTATTTTTGCTCTACTCTTTCTCCAATCTCCCCTCTCCTTGCTCCTCTCCCCTCACTCCCTTCTCCCCGAGAGCAGACAGCGGATGGTGGGACGGGGGGACAGAGATGTGTGCTGGGGGTGCAGACCTCTCGGTGCGCCCGGGCTCGTCTGTCAGGAATCAGTGACAACACAATTTCTCAGGCGCGCAGGATTCCATTACCAGCCAGTGATAAAATTTCCTAATGACATCCTCCGCTATCACATCTCCGAGAGGTGACGATGGAAAGACATAAATTCCCGGTGGCCATTCCTAATTGCTAATTGCTGTAATCTCACATCACAGACACAGAATCAGGGTCTCTAAGCAATAACTGCATAGTGGGGAGGGAGGATGCAGAGAAGAGGAAGGGGAAGTAATACTGTCCTAGTAATACTACTGATAATAATCCATTCACACCTGCTGAATTATCACCTGTGTCAGACACACATGCAGCCTAGTCCTCCCTGACCTCCACTGTGCTACTGTTCCTGATTGGCTACTTCATGAATGACATCCCGCCCCCCCCACCTGCTCACACTACCTAACAGACACACACACACACACACACACAAACTACATCGACAAAGATTTACACACCCTCATAACCACACACACTCTCACGTAGAAAAAATAATTGTTCACGTCCTGCAAATACTGTTTGTAACAATTTGTAGTTTGGCTTTTTGAAAGTAGGGAACTACATTAAAAAGAATATATATTTTAAATATAAAAGTAAAACAACCCCCCCACACACATTTTCACTCTGGCCCCACACTGAGCTGGAATGCTGGGGCTCTTTGATTTGTCACATTCGGTGAAAAAAGGAAACCATTTTTTAAAAGAAGAAAACAGCTGGAACAACTCAAATCCACCTTCTTGAGCCCCTGAGAGAAACAGAACAGAGAGGATTTATACTGCTGCTGCTGTTTCCTCTGCATTACCTGAGCCTGCGGTGAGTCTGCCAGACAATAGAAAGAGAGAGGAGAGACGAGAGAAAGTGGAGAAAAGTGGGACAGAGAGGGGGAGGGAGAGGGAGAGAGGAGAGAGAGGATGCACCCCCCGCCCTCCAACAATGGCAGATACAGGTTCTGAAAGGAAAGTTACCTAAACTTTGAAAAATGCATTTCGAAAAGCAGAAAAATCTAATCAAATAAAAGTAGATTTGTGTCTTTGTCCCAGAATGCACTGTGCAGGTTCCAAAAACAACAACAACAATGACAACAAAAGCAGTCCACTCCAGTCCAATGCGAAAGTCCTGGGAAAGGATTTGGAATTAATTGGCAGTGAGTGGAGTGTGCGTGGTGGAGGGGGCTCTGCGAGAGACCCCCAAAGACAACAGCAACACCGAGACGCCACAGAGTGAAAGCCAGTATAGTTGCTGGGCAAAGTGAGACATCCTAAAAAGAAAAGAAGAACAGAACAGAAAAAAATAAAAGTAAACAAAGCAAAACTAAACTAAAACCTATGCTACCCTAACCATCTGTGAAGTAGGAGACACTGTCTGTATGACTGTCTGTCTGTTTGTCTGCTTGGTTATCATCTGTCTGTCTATTCTTTTGCTGTTTGTCTTGCTGTCTGTCTTTCAGTCCAGACATTACATTAGAGTTCCCAATGTGATTTTCTGGAGAGTAGGGGACTTAACCCTGGGGTCAGATCCAACAAGGAGGTTATAGTCTGGTCTGTATGAATCCCCAACCACCCTCTACCCCTACAGCAGCACCTCAGCATCGGTGGCAGTCCGATTCCTGGGGATGTCAACTCAGGACTCAGGAATTCTGCTCTTTTGATCTGGCCTCCCTCTCTCTCTCTCTCTCTCTCTCTGTGTGTATGTGTGATTGATTTCAGTGTGGGGATCTTTTCCTGCCTTTCGCAGTTATTTCCCTATGATTTGCTGATTATTCGGTTCATCATTTTGCCTCTCTTCGAAGTATCTAATAACAGCGCAGAGTTTCACCTGCTGCAACTCCGACATGACAGATGCTATAATTACGGCGCAACACCTCCCCCCCCCACCCCCATTGCCGCCAAAATGAGGAGTCGAGCTCTCTGAAATCTACCTGCAACATCAGACATTCTGATTGTGATTGTGTGTCCCGAGCTGAGCGATGGAGCCACAGAGAGATACGTCACCTGCCTGAGCCAAGCAGAGGAAGAACCAAAGTGGATGGGGCAGTGTCACATAGGAATCTCAGAGCACCTTTAAGAGTTGACAGTGAATGACATTTTCTTTAAAAAAATAATTTTCTATCAGAGTGAAAATGCAGCCATGTTGGTTCCCATGATGGCAGACAGGGGACTGCAGTTTCCACTATACCCAACTCTGTGGTGGCGCCCAACTGTCTCTGACTTTTCCTGAGGCAGACAAACTTTTAAGTGCATGACTTGTTCAGACACCTCCAGCAGGACAGAATTGAGAATATATTTATATTGTCACGGTCTGTTAAATTAGATGGCTAAGTATATCCTGATATAGGATAATAGAATGATATGCATTAGTAGGTGAGAGGAAGAGAAAGGGAGTGAGAGAGGAAGAGAAAGAGAGAAAGAGAGTGAAGATTTGCAGATATAGGCACTGATTTGTTGCTTAGAAACCTCGCTACATAAATAAAAATGCATTAAAAAAGAATCATGCAACACGGACACTCTCCCCTCCAAAGTCATTAACTAGCCTGCTCCTGCTCTCAGTCTCGGAACAATACAGAACTTCGCACACAAAGAGCGGCAGCCGGCACTCCACGTCTCTCAGTCCCTGGCGAAGAGAGCACTTTGTTAATGGCGGGCAGAACAGTACGCATGGGGACACTGTGCAGAAATGGGTAGGGACACATGCTCCCAGCTGGGGGACAGAACTGGGGTTTACCCTGCTGCTGTGGGTTTATTCGTCTCCCACACCCTGGCTTCCTTCTGCTTTCCAAAATGAAGATGTTGCGCTTCTCAGCCACTGGATGTTCAGTTGGGTCCAGTTGTGAAGTTCTGGGGAGCAATGCATAGATATTTGAGTCCAGTACCTGACTCTGGGCTGTGCCAGAGATCAAATCAATAGGTGTGCGACTTTATTGCTGGTGACTTGTTGGTAGAAGCACTGTGCAGCACCAAGTGTCCACAGATCTGTTCACTCAAATACCTGATTAGATTTACTGTAAGTTAAACAAGTGAAATGACAGCCTTTCATTTGCTCATAAAGCAAAGAAAAGGAGTTCCATCTTATCTCCATTATTAAAAGCAAACAGCTTAATCCGTGTCTCAGCCTCTAGCCAGCATGAGTCAAACTCCAGCCACGAGCAGCAGAGAAATTAACACGGAGAGTTCGGCTCCTCAGACTGTCAGGAGGGACTCTAACTGTACTTGATCAATGCTTGAATTTGAACCACCGTCTCAGACAGAGCAACAAACCCACTCTGCCAACAGACTGGTCTGCTGACCCGGGGGGTTTGAACACTCCACCAGGCTCAGAGAGGGATGATGTCACTATAATGAGCTCATACACTCTGAGCCCAGTTACATCTCAGCAGCCTGTAATAGTCTAACTAAGAGTTCTTCAGTCTGCACAACCATGTTACAATGTGCCGGAATAGAAAATGACCTTGATCAAAAATTGACTACTACAATTTGGCATACTGGCATAAAATCCTATAATATTACAACTTATTTCAACTCACTGGACCGATACAGCTTTACAATGATCTCAGAAAACAAATAAGAGAGGTTACAAAAAAAGCAGAGTTCTTGCTGATTTTGTTGCTGCAGGGAGGATGTGTGGAGGACACAGAGACAGCAGGAAGAGGAGAGAGAGAGAGAGAGAGAGATAATGAAGAGGCAGCTGTTTGAAATTCCCTTTGAACACAGACAAAGAGGGGCAGGAGTGAGTTAGTGAGTGTAGGGCAGCATTTTCTCATGCAGTGGAGAAGCAGCCGGACGACTTTAACAAATCATGTCCATAAACAACACACAGCCTGCGACCAACCACAGTCAAGACGACTGTGCAACAGCAGAGTGGAAAATGGCTTTGTGGTTTATTAAACGTTGAGGAGTTTTTCCCTGCCAGTCTGGGGAGTGTTACGGAAGCTGCTGGTTGGTGTCAGAGTGGGATTCCAACAATGGTCAGCCGGAGATCAAGGCACCTGCTCTTCCACTGTGCTAAAAGAGCTGGATAAGATGTATTTTATAGGGCTTCACCCGTGGAGGGCATCTCGCTAAACTACACTTGCTCCATAGTTCCCTGTTAGCTATAATGGACCAGCGCCCATATCAAAAAAATACTTTCACATGCTTTGCTTCACAGTCAGGGACTGTATTGTGTAGTTATGTCACACACACACATGCAGACATGTGTAACTGCACAGTTGCTTATGTTCATGAACAACTATTGATTGGAAGAAGTTAGGTAGTGAACTGGAGTCACAGCATTTTTCATCTCTCCGTCTCCCTGACCATGTTGCGAGTTTTAGATTTTTTGCTGCCTGTGAAAAGAGCCGTGCCATCTCCCACAGAAACAGGCACGCCAGCAGGCTTGGACCATCGCTGGGCTTGAACTCTGCACTCACCACCAGAGACATGCACAGGAAATTGACCCGCTGTGTGCTGGTTGGAGTTATGTGGGGGAATGAAGATGCAGATGGCTAGATTTCAAAAAGTATGCAGGCGCAAAAACCCCATTGACTTCCTATTGATTTACTCCTATTGATTTACTCCAGCATTTTCAACCAAGCCATGGGTGTGGGGAAGGTCTTCTCCCTGTCTTATCTGCTGGAGGAAGGCTCTGCTGGAATCTCAAGTGATATTATGGAATGGAAACAAAAGAAAGGAAAATTCCCCTTATGTATTATATAGATATACATTGTCTGTTTATTGTTAAGTTTATATTTCTAGTGTATCTTTTTGTAGACTTGCAATTACTCTCTTTGTGAAAGAAACACACACACACACACACACACATATATAATATACTGCAATATACAGAGAACAAACCCAGGTGTCCTTGTGCTGTACAAGCCAATATGTTTGCCATATATGTTCAGCATATAGGTGATATTGCTATTTAATATTGTGGACAAACATTAGAGAATGTTCGATTCTGTGGTTTTCTCAGTTTACTGTGATCCCAAATCCTGCTGTTGAAAAAATATAGCACAAGAGGGACAGTTCTGTGTCAGCGAGAGGGAAAGAGGGAAGAGAGAAGGGTGAGACAGAGAGAGAGGGACTGGCAGCGCAAGGGGAAGGAGAGGAAGACAGAGATTACACGTCCTTAAAATGAATAAAGACACAGTGCGATTTTGTGAGAAGGGCTAGAGAGTGATAAGGGAGGGGTGGTGAAAGAGGGAAATGGAGAGAGAGACAGACAGAGATTACACAGCTTACCAGAGTAATGACGCACTGTGGGATTGGTCTGGCAGTACTTCTAATTTTAGTCCTGTCAATAAAGCACCTTTGAATTGAATTAAAATCACAGAGAAAGAGATAGACAGTGTGAGAGAGGGAGAGAGAGAGGATGAGTGTGCGTGCGTGTGTGTGTGTGTGTCACATATGTGAGGGGGAGAGAGAGAGAGAGAGAGAGAGAGAGAGAGAGAGAGAGAGAGAGAGAGAGAGAGAGACAGAGAGAGAGAGAGAAAGAAAACAGCCTCACATGTAACATCAATATAAACTTTACAGCTTCAATATACCTCTATATATATCACAGCATAATCGCCGCACAAATAAAACTGCAGCATGCATGGTCTTGGTAGCCCACCTAAGGGGTACACGCCCATTGAATTCAACTCTGCCAGTCTGGATCAGTTGCTGAGGAGGCAATGTGCTGGGCTGAGGTGGAGCAGATTATGGTTTGACTCCTTGTGTGGAGTTAAAAAATATATATTTGAAATATATCCCATGCATTTTAAATAGACAGAGGGGGGGTGGGGGGTATTTATATATGCAAGATATAAGGATCATACATCATCTACCAATTATTAACAATATACATTTGTTTCATATAGGGATCCTGTACCCTTGAGCAAGACTCTTCAGACAGATTGGTCCAGTGAAAGCCCAGTTGTACCCATGCAAGTCACCACAGATTAAAGGGATGAATAAGTTAATAATTCCCTGTGCCTGTCTGATCAGGTGTGGGTTTTCCTCAGACCACCAATGGAGCACTTTTGAGCTCTGTTCTGTGGTTCTGTGTCCAGTTGCATAAAGACAAAGTTTCCACTTAGTTTTCTTGTTAATTTTCAGCACAGTGAAGTCAGTTTGTTAATTAGGGAAAAGTCACTGCATTTAAGTGCTTCAGTTTGATCCATGTGCTGATGCCACCTGACACTAATCTTGTCCTGTTCTTAAACGTGTGTGAATCAGTAAAATACAGACCCGCTGTCAGCACTTTAGAAGAGAGAAGACCACTCCCCTACAGCCTGATGTTATAGGTTAGCCTGTTGTTGTTAGCAACAGGTTGTGAGATAGAGAGAGAGAAGGGAAAAAGTGAAGGAGAGGGCGTTCAGTCACCAACATTCAGAAACGCTCTCTCTCAAGGCACAGACACAAAGCTGTAAGTGCTGCATCCAGCAGTTTCTCCCTCCACTTGCCTTTCAGCGCTTTTGTGTGGCTGTACTCAGAAACAGATGATCCAGCAGCGTGTTAAGAGCGTGCCTCAACACTCTGCCTCCTCTCATTGTCTGGAGGTGTTCCCTGTAGGAGCTGTGTCTGGATCCCAGAGAGCTGAGTCGCCGAGCCTGTAATTAGCAGGGCCCAGTTGGTACATGAACCCGTAGCATTGACGTCAATTTACTAGACTTGAGACTTAGTGCTCAAAAGCCACGCTTTTTGAGAGCAGTCATTTACTGTAGTATTGTAGTGCAGTGTGATGTTGTGTGGTGAGTTTGTCACTAATTTGGGACTGTGTGCCTCTGACTGCGTGCATAGAGAGACTCACCTCCAAGTTGGGTTAAATTAACTTATAAATCGCCCCAACCCAAACTCTCCTCCATCTGTCTCCACTCCTCCTGCTGCCCTCTCTCTCTATCTCCCACCTCCCTCTGTCTCCAGCTTTGCTTTTGTAAAGCGTGCGGTTTTCCTGCAGCACTTAATTCAATCAACCACCAACCAGACACTAAAACAGCCAATCAATCTATCAGAGTTTATTTCAGAGACAAAGAGAGAAGGCGAGAGAGATGCATTTCCCTGGCGATCCCCCTCTCTGTGCAAGGTCACAGGTGTCGGCCAGGTTCTCTGTTCGTGCCAGACGTTAACGACGATGATTTACCAAGGTAAAGGGAGCTTAACAAGGGCAGCCTTGCACAGCTGCTGTACGCCTTCAGGGCAGTAAATCACAGTATCACCCTTCACTTGGGTGGTACAGAGGTATAAAACTGGAGGGAACCACAGCAAAAGTAAAGCAAATCAGTTTAAGTGCAATATAACTGGGCTAGTTTATCACGGCGGACAGTCTTGAGAGGGGCCTCAGGGGAGGGTCTGAGTTCAGTTCTAGCACAACCCTCCCAGAAAGTGAGTTTAAAGGCATTGGGAACGGAACACGGGAGACACTTGTTCACACAGACAGTGGTGGAGGTCTGGAACAGACTCCTCTGCTTGTTGTAGAGGCCATGGTCTTATTTATGGACCCTTGAGCCCTTGCTTCCCCTTCTCACTGGAACCTGTTGAAAAGCTCACTGCCTCAACGTCACAGGGCTGAATTAGAAACATAACTGCCCAACCCACACACTTGCTCCAATGAGACACAATTAATGAAAGAAAACAAACTCAATACGTTGCACTTAACCACCAGTTTCCAGTTGCGGACAATGCTCCTTCTGCCCAGCTATTTTCACTGACACTAATCGATAATTCAACCAGTTCAATATATAATCTTTAATAAGGAATGAAAAGAATTTTGAATCTGCCTTCTATTGACAGCTGAATGCATTACATTCCTGTGACCATTACTCTTGCTGTTATTACCACAAATACTATTATTATTATTTGTAAAAACTTTATAGATCTTCCCCATTCATCTATATGAATTGATTTTAGTCGATTTAGCTTTTCTTACGTGGAAGCCAAAGTCATTTTTTAAGGCTTGTATCGCAATGTCTATATGATTGTAATGATCATTTGCTACAGTCTTATTATTACTTGTGTGACTGATGCCTCTGTCCAGGGCTACAACATGGCATACACAGACAGGGCCTATACTGAGTTACACAGTGCAGAAAAGCACAATACACTTTACAATGCGAGGAAAAGATGTAATCAGAGCTACATGATGTTAATGTATTTATAGAGACCCCATTCTATGTTGTGTGTTTGCCTTAACAGGTTTGCCTGTATTTTATTAATAAAGAATCCTTGAGGGGCTTTGCTGAGACAAGGCAGTGTACACACGAAAGACACTATTGTTATTTGTGTGTCTGTCGTTGCTGTTGCTGATGCCATAGGAACTCCATAGAAGAGGAGAGAGTGACAGTGGGAAATGAGGAGAGCCGGCGTGCCGAGCCTGTTATTCCACACTGCACTACTGTAGAAGATGGGCTGAGCTGAGGGACAGACAGAGAGAGAGAGAGAGAGAGAGAGAGAGAGAGAGAGAGAGAGAGGGAGCAGAGATGGACAAGGAGAAAAGAGTGAAGGATAGAGTGTGGACAAGCAAGAGAGGTGAAGGGAGGAGGAGAGGCTGAGAAGGGGGGAGATGGCTTAATAGGGGAAAGAGGGAGAGAGGCAGATGGAGAGGACCAGAGGTAGAGAAGGACAGAAAGAATGCTTTATGGTGTGACAACGGTAGAGGCAGAGGCAGAGAAGATGGGAGAGAGAGAAAGAGAAATAAAGACATGGAGAGCAAAGCAAAAAGGAGATAGAAAACTGAAATTCTGTTCTTACCCCACCTCCTGCTCGCTCTCCTCCTCCACTCCCCAGCAGGAGTCTGATCCCTCTCAGCTCCCATCTCTAAATGGTTTCATTAAGACTAAACTCCTTAATTTAGCTCTGTCCCTGTGGTGTGTGTGAGGCCCTCACCCCCCACCCCCCCAACTCCATTCCCCCCTCTCTCTCTCTCTCTCTCTCTCTCTCTCTCTCTCTGCTCAGCTTTAATGAGGATCAGTGTTGTTTTAAATAGGAAATTGGCAGTCCCTGGTTGGGGGGGGGACAGGCTGCAGTGATCAATACAGCCCATTACCTCCCGCTCCTAACGACGCTCCGCCAGTGTAGATTCCTGGCTCGGGCCTTTGTGCAGCCTCTGATATGCGGCCCTGTGCAGGTTATGAAATATCGAATGCTGGGACATTATGCTGGGCACCAATTACTGGATGAAAAATTGCCTCCGTTCACAACATCTCTCTGCAATTATTATTATCGCAGGAGACAACGCGGCTGTCCTTTGCCAGTAACCCCCCTCCATGTGTGTGTGTGCGTGAGTGTGTGTGTGGGTGGGGTACAGATTATTGGCTGTAGAACGGTGCTGTGTCTGTGTGTCTGTCTGTGCCTCAGCCCCCTGCTTTGTGTCTTAGTGTAGGTACTGTACCTCTGAGTTTGAGTCAATTTGCACAATAATTGAGTCGTTTTCCTCGGGTGTATCCCATAGTTGTACCACACATGTACTTAGGTGTCCTACCAGGACAGAACAGTACACACACACACACACACACACACACACACACACACACACTGCACCACACCACCCCTCTGTCTCAGATGGCAGATGGTTCACCTTTGAACCGACCACAACCTCAAACCTCAAACCGGCCTGTGTCCATCTCCCAAGGCCACGCCATGAACATCTTCCCAGTTCCTTCTCTGGCCTGAATCTGTGTCCCGCAAACTCCAAAGATCTCATCATGGATGGATAAGTGTTCAGGGATTTTTAATGAACAGCATTTAGTAATGTCAATGCATCACCGGATACCATTCCAATTACAACTGCGTATCAGTATAGGTCGCCGGCCCCCACAGCCAGGCAGTCAGGACAGCACTCAATAAATCAGCGCTGTGCCAGACTGACACCGATGCACTGCTGCTTGAAACATGACTTCTTAAAAGCCTTAAAAGCTTGGTAAATGATCCCCCCCTCAAATTACACTCGTTATGACTGCGGAGGTAAAGGAGACAGACTTTCATCCACGCTGATAGGAGCTGGACGGGTTAAGCAGGGGGCTCTCCATTTCCCATCAGTAGCCGGTCTGAAGAAGTGGACACGTGCCACCTGTCCCAGCCATTATCACTACAGTGGCTCCTGAGTGATGTGTGGGAAGCAGCCATTGCCATTGTTGGGGGAGTCTGTGATCCTGATTGTAATTAACCTGCTATACAGATTAAAACTGGAAATCCCATTCCTGTAGTTGTTGCCTGTTCTTGCCTGACTCTACATGTTATAAAGTCTCAGGTCAAAAACTTCTCCATTGGAGCTGGCATTTGGATTCTGATACACTGTGTGGAGTTCAGTCCCGGACTATAAGATCTATATAAATGTATATTGTATTGGTAATGTAAATGTTATTAGCTACATCCACACGAGAATCTGAATAAGCCACAGTCCGATTTGCAAAGCCATTAATCAGCATGCTCCACTGAAACTGATCAAAAGAATAATGCAGTAATCAACACATCAATTACTGGCTTATTATAAAACATCCCTTTCCAATGAGGGACAATTACAGCCATTCTCTCGCTGATGCCTCTTGAGGTAGTGCTTAACAACCGCAGATTGACATTGAATAATAATAGATTTCTTTTCAAAATCACCCCCCAAAACAATAAAACAAACCTCAATTAAAAACGAAACAGAAACAGTGCGTTGCCTGGCACAGAGCTGTTCGCCTGAGCTCATACCCACAGTAGATCGAGGATGTCAATAGCCTGGCAGTACCTGACTTCTGCTGATGATTAATTACTTGTTATTAAATGCGAGGTCCATTATTCTCTTTAATAAAGGCTTCGTATACAAGTGACTCTGAGTTTCAGTGTTAATTACTGTTTCCGTACCAAGCAGTACAGGTCTTGTCCACAGTGCCATTCTCTAACCAGCCGTACTGAGCTGGAGGAGGGCGGGAGGCTCTGCTGTTACAGGAGATACTTAAGACCTGTTTGTCTTCAGTTTTTTCAGTCTGTGTGTGTGTGTGTGTGTGTGTGTGTGTGTGTGTGTGTGTGCGTGTGCGTGTATGGGTGTGTGTTTATCTACCTGCCTTGAGCTGATGCAGCCTCTTAATTAAAACGTCGGAGAAAGCTATTAATTGTAATCAAGATCAATTGCTTTCGCTGTTGAGCAGGAGCGGGAGGGTCTGGTGATAATGATGCGCCAGGAAAAACAGTCGTCCGCTGCAGGAGCTGTCGAGATAACGGGGCCCTGCTTTAACCAGAGCCAGACGTGCGCTCCTGGAGACTCCAGCTTCACCTCTTGCTTGGGCTCTCAGGCCGACCCAGAGATGCTGTGCCTGGCTGCTGGATTCTATGAGACAGGGGCAGTAGATTCATCTCAGGCAGGGTCACAGACCTGGTTTCTACAGTGTGTCGCAGCATACTCACTTAGATTACATCTCTCTGAACACTGACACCGACTGGGACACTGAACACGGACACTAGCCATGACACTGGCCATACATTTCTCATGCTGAACACTGACACTGTCATTGAACACACTCACATAGTTTAATCTTTAATTCTGAACATTAATATTGAACCCTCCCACCTGCGACCTATCCCTGACACTCAGCACTGGACACTGACACTAATCTAGATCTCTCACACTGAGCACGTTCAAACCCTGCCCCCCCCCCCACCACACACACTGTCTCCACACACTTCCATATGCATCAGCCGTTTCCACCATTCTTCTACCTAATAAGGCAAGATTGAAGGTTCAGGATGTCACTTAAATCCTTAAAAGTCCTTGCAGGCAATTTTTTAAAAGGCCTCCTTCTGATTCTGCATCATTAAGAACTGTGTGCGCGTCTGCGTGTGTTTTTCTTTTGAATTTTTAGACAGTCCAGTGAATATACAACCGCAGGGCAGCGGTGCTTTATGATTCTGGCCCAGAGAGAGGATTCTAGCTCCACTTCAGCAAGGACACACTGATTCAAGGCTCCACAAAATACTGCTCTGTTCTGTAGGAGGCAGGAGCATCAGAGACACAACAGGGCCAGGCACTGGCCTTGGTCTGTCTGGCACAGAACAGCACAGCACTGTACAGAGCTCTCTGCCACGGCCCAGCAGAGCTCTGTAACACAGCACTCAATAGCACAGCTTGACCTCGAACCCTGCCCGCCTTTCAGACTCATCCCAGGCTATGAGTGTGTCTGAATCCCTGAGTCATGGGCTAGGATCACAGCTGATTCAATTGTAGGGCTTCATTAGTTAACACCACTCATGACTTTTTGGGGTTGTGTTACAGGAGGCTGTAAAGGTGAGTTACAAACCAGCACACTCACATAGTGTACATCTCTCCCTCTCTCTCACTGTCAGACCAAACACTGGCACCGACTGTGACACTGAACACTGACTAATGACACGGACCGTGACACTCAACACTGAACACTGAATGCTGAACACATGCACCTGGAGCCCACCTCTTACACTGATCACTGGCGCTGGCTCTGAGCCGACTCACCTAGAGTAATCTCTAATGTTGAACTTGCTCCGTGTTCGCTAATGAAAATTACTCTCGGATTTCGAGGTGCTGAGTGACTGATGATTCACAGAGATATAAACCCTGCTGGACTGGCCCCGCAGCCGTGCTGTGAACAGATGCTTAGACATGCTGACTGGAGGTGAGCTCCCTCAATGATGCTAGTGCGGCGCTGTCCAGGGTGCTGGAGTCCAGCCCAGCCCCAGTCCAGCATGGTGTATAGCACTGATCCTCATCTGTACTCCTCCCAAAGCAGTTACGTGTAGTTTACTGTACCATGGTAAAAACACAGTTAAGTGTAGTTTACTGTACCATGGTAAAAACACAGTTAAGTGTAGTTTACTGTACCATGGTAAAAACACAGTTAAGTGTAGTTTACTGTACCATGGTAAAAACACAGTTAAGTGTAGTTTACTGTACCATGGTAAAAACACAGTTAAGTGTAGTGTGGCGTATCATGACAGGCCCCTATGACACACTGTTGTCCTCTATTACTCTTGTGATTGTCAGAGTGACTAATACACTGACTTGCGCAGAAAAGAATCTTCAGATACTCTGAATTCCAACTATTCTTGTTCTTTTTCTTTTTCTTCTTGTCTGAAAATAACTTAGGCTACTCCTCTCACAGCTTTTGAGCTAGACATAAAAAACGTTGGAAAGTGAAGCTGTCTCATACAACAAAGTTTGCTTGATTTTGTGCACACACTAGATGTCACCCCAAATTATTGTATTTGTAAACTATTTAAAATTAATTCGGTATACTCGTAAAGCAGAAGCTAGCACACACAGAGACTGACCAACACATAGACATTGACAAACACATACACGGAGACCAGTGGTGTAGTGGTAAAATGATTGTATATGGGCCAGATACACATTACCGTTGTCCCGTTCCACACATTGGTAAGCAGGTGTTGTATTCGTATTAGAATTAAATATTCATATTTTCAGCGTAGCTAATGAAATTCTGTCTACCTAGATTGATAAACAGACGGACCTGACTGAGACAGACAGACAGATATAAATATAGATAGATAGATAAACAGACAGACAGATAGACAGACAGACAGACAGATAGATAGATACTGCAGATTTTAAAGTGGCTAAAACATGCCGCCTTGTGGTGAAAATCAGTAGTTAAAAAGAAAAAAAGATTCCTGGAGCCGGAGCTTAGGGGATAGAAAGAGTGTGTGTATGAGAGAGGCAGGGAGGCAGTGTGTGTGTCTGTGAGATTGTGATTTTTCTTTGCTATCCCGGCCTCTTTCTTGTTTAATTGGTCCTCGGGGAGACGGGGCGAGCGCTCTGTAGGCTGGCCCGCGTACAGCTGCACTCGTTTAATTGGCTGTCTCAACCGGAGGAGTCGCAGCAGAACACACCGACCAGAGAAAACAATTAAAAAAAACCTAAAGCGTTCTCTCTCTCCCTCAACCCCCTCTCCCCCTCTCCCTCCCTCTCTCCCTCTCTCTCTCTCTCTCACACACACACACACCGCTCGCAACAGTAGGGACCAGCTAAGTTGAGTTGAGCCAGCGAGTCGGACGCGCAGTTGCTCAGTGGAGGCAGAGGGGACCGACAGCGCCTCTGGAAACCTGTTTCTGAAGAGCACCAGAGCGCACCAAGCGGCCCCCAAAACACCCTCTGCACCCGGGGACAGGGGGCGACGGGACCGCACGGCGCAGGAGACCGCTCTGTTCCGCAGGGAGAGAAAGACACCCGGCTGGAGTTGCGTGGCGCTGGTGGATGTTGTTTCGCATCACTGAGAGCAGGAGCGCGACTGGAAGTGGCACCAGAAGTATCAGAAATATCAGTGGACAGACAGAGACAGAGCCGGAGAGGGAGAGGGGACAGTGGAGGAAGTTGTCCGTCGCTGGCGGCGAGAGTGCCAGTCACTCAGGCTGCCAGTCAAAGGTGGGCACCCGGCGGCTCCGACTTGGTGCATGGTTCGGCGAGCTGGATTATTCACAGCCAAAACTGATCCCTACACGTCTATATAAACGGGCGCAGAGAAGTCTTTCCTGGGAAAGGGAGCGGAGACGGTGGTCGCTCAGTGGGAACTGAATGGGATTAATTCTCCGGGAGCGATAAGGAGATTTGAAGAGAAGGATACCTGATTTGCCATGTTTTTTGGACTGCTTCTGCGGAGTTTTTCTCTGAAGTGAGGGGAGTGAGAAAACAGCGGCAGGGTCGCCCAGTCTGGGCAGCACTGGGATACTTCAGTTGAGGTGTCCCGCCGACTACCTCTGGACAAGGTAACTTTTTACTACAAACTACCTTTCGCCACATTCCCCCCCCCACCCCCCCAACACAGACATGTATAACTCTGTCCAGATTGGGAGTTATGTATGTATCTGTCTGTCTATTTATCTATCTGTTTATCTGTCGATTTGTCTATCTGTCTTTCTCTCTATTTATTGTACTGTAACGAATAATTAAATATTAAATTAGAATCAACATGAAAACAAAGTTAACTAAACAGTACGAAACTAAAACTGAGACGGGATGCTGTATGCTTATACACACACATATACACATATACACACTATATATATGTGTGTGTGTGTGTGTGTGTGTGTGTGTGTGTGTGTGTGTGTGTGCCCGCACACTAGATGTCACCCTGGCTATTTTAATAAAGGAGGACAGTCAGTGAAAGTTTCAGCAGACCCGTGGAGACGAGCTTCCCTGTAGCTGCCGGCCCAAAAGTGGCACTCAGCCGCTTAGCCCGACACCCTGGCCGGCCGGAAACTGTGCCCTGTTTCCGAAATGTGCGCTGGCGGAGAGAGGGCGCAGAGGGGCAGCGCGGCGGCTCTGTGCCGTCATCCCTGGCATTGTACACGTCCTTCGCTTTCTCCCTGTGAGTGGGTTAGTGCCGCGCAGTCACAGGCTCTGTCTATCTTTAGATACGCATCTGTCTATGTATAGTTCGCCAGTAGTATCTCCGTATCGCTACCCCCCGGGCTCGTCTATATCTATATATCAGTTCACCTTAAAATAAAATGCTATCTTAGTTTTACATTTGTTACTGACATACTATCTATACAGCATTTCGATCCAATTGTATTGACATTTTATTGAAATGTGATCTATCTTCCTGATCTATCTGTAGATCTAAACTGTTACTTTACATTAGCCTAAATACAATTGATGTAGAGCTGTGGTTAATATATAGCCTATATATATGTGTATAAAGCTCTGTAAAAAAAAAAAAAAAGACCACTGCAAAATTATCAGTTTCTCTGGTTTTACTATTTATAGGTATGTGTTGGGTGAAATGAACATTTTTGTTTTATTCTATAAACTACTGACAACATTTCTCCCAACATCCTAATAAAAATATGAATGGAATGGAATGACTGCCATACATGTAGAGATGCTGATTTAAGACAAATGTGCAGTTATTTTTTCCAGATCTGTGTGTGTGTATATATATATATATATACACACACACAGATCTGGAAAAAATAAGACAGCTGTGTGTGGAGGACAGCTGTGCCCAGGAAATACCTGAGGTGCCCGGGCAACATCGTGCACGACTCAGTCTCCCTCCCAGAGCGGCGCTTTGCACAACAATGCACGGCGAGGGATTAAAACAATACTACTCCAACTATATATATATATATATACAAAGTGCAAAGCGCTGCTCTGGGAGGGAGACTGAGTCGTGCACGATGTTGCCCGGGCACCTCAGGTATTTCCTGGGCACAGCTGTCCTCCACAAACCCTACACCTGGGACCGGCGATATTACACAGAGATGAATGGCCACCTGTCAGTCTCTGTCCCTCGGGCAAACCGGCCCAAAGCACTGCTTCAGATCTGGGCAGCACTGTATGCCGTGCGGCGGGCACACCGGCGTAATCGGCCGCTAATCCAGCGTCTCCAAGTGAATTGTTGTGTGTCGCCCCAGATTAACAATTTGCGAATAGAAACAAATGAGTGTGAATTACAATTCACGGTTTAATCATCTGCAACGAAAATAAAGGACCATTCTCCAGATCGGCATTAGCAAGCATCTCCCTGTTAAAGCACACATCGCACAGCCCACGTTGCCCAGTTCACTTCACAGTGCACTCCAGCGGAACGCCTTCACGTTGCTTGCCGAGTTAGAGCTCCCACACCCCGGCCGCTTCTGCCAGAATCGTTCCCTTCTTGGAACTACCCTGAGACTGCCTTTCTTCTTCCCCCAGGTTATGAGGCATCAGAGCTGAAGATGGAGCTTTTCTGGATTTTATTGTTTTCTGTCATCCACCCGTATGCGAGAGGACAAGGGGTTTACGGTAAGGAAGCCCTGAACTTCAATGGTCTGCTGGGCGGCGTGGGTCGGTGTGGGGGCGAGTGTGTGTTTGAGGGGGAAGCCTGGGGAAGATGCAGGGGTGGGCTTCCCCTATTTCCCCTCCGTCACTCTCCTTGAAGTCAACCAGTCAACAAAGCAAATACTTGATTATTTTGCTTATTATTGTACTTTCTGCATTCAGTAAATCGGTCCTCGCGTTGGTATTTCTAACACATTCTCCCAGTTAGTCAGAAAACTATGTTATGTCCTTATGCTTGCTTTTCTGGTGTCTGCCGGAGTGTGCCCATGCTCTCCTGTGTGTATATTGGCAGCCGACTGAATTCATGCAGTTTCATAGCAGTAGCATACCGGGTTTATGTATTTGTTGGGTTTATTTTAAACACGCACTACAGCGCTCGCCCCGCAGAGGCGCAGATGGAGACGGTGCTGTTTGAAACGCCAGTGCCGGGACGGGGCTGCTCCACTGCTGATATCCACGCGTGTCCGGGGGAGGACAGCCACCAAGTCTATCATTCCCTTTATACCCGGGTTGTAGCTTTATCTTATACTGTGCCACAATAATAGACTGCCCCCTCTGCCACCTGGAGGCGTTCATATCTTAGATCAATCACGTCGGTTATTGGAAAACTCCCGTGGTCCCACGCTGTCTGTATCTTGATCCGAAATGTGCGAAGCCTCTCTCGGTGTCTTTGATATGACCTAAAGACAGGTGGAAGATAGCCCCCCAAAAACAACAACAACAACAACAACAACAACACAAAACAGCACAGCCGAGCCCTCTGATAACTCCACTGACCTCTTATCATTATTATTATTAATGCATACCCGTTACGCTTTGTATACATAGAAACGCACTTCTGTAATTCAGTGTTATGTTGCAAATATAATATTGTATATTGATCGTATTGTACTCCTGTAAACCCTGTAAATCGCCTTTCATGATGATGATTATTATTGCGTAACGACATCTATATAGTCTTAAAAGATCATAGCATTCTCTCTCCCCCTTCGCCCCCTTCTCTCTCTTACACCATATATCTATCCATAGGCTATACGTGTGTGTGTGTGTTTTCTCTATTTTAATTGTATTTATTCATTTGTCTGGGCGATTTTATCAAGAGGTGACTTACTTTCTCGACAATTATCCAAATATCGTTAATAATAGTACCTTAACAACAAGAATACTAATAATAGGCGGCTACTACTACTACTACTACTACTACTACTACTACTAATCCAGCAGGCTGATTTGATTTTCCTTGTGAGAGTGTGAGCGATGGACAGTCGAGGCTGTGATGAAAGACTTCGTGTTTAATAATAATTTTATGTGAATGCATTTATCGATTCAGTGATTCTCGGCCCGCGTTATTACGCGCGGCTCTTGTGATCTTGGGCACATCTGTAAGGCCCAGCGACTTTAAACACTCACTCCCCGTTAGTCGGACAGGGTTGCAACGGGACTATCGCCACACGGCACATGTTTCATATACTACTACGAATTAGTGACAAAAAAATGTTAAAGTGTCGTACATTTGAATTTGATATCCACGCTGGCGCAGAACCCAGGGGTGACGAGCAGAGCAGCCTATCCGCAGACGCACAGCTCCTCTGGCCGGCCCTGCTGGTGCCCAGGGGATGTGGGTTGAAAGTGAAGTGTGCATGAACGCTGCCCACTGCGCCCCGGAGTGGCACTCAGAGAGGCCTTGGCCACGGAGAGGGCTGCGAGGGATAGGGTACAAGCTGTGCTAAAACGAGCAACAAACGTGGGAAGCGTAAATCCCATTTGCATTGCACAGCATAAGAAATTAAACCCCATTTTGTTGCAGAAGCACTCAATTAAGAGCCAGCGGCAGCCGTGATTAAGTGAAAAGTGGCAATGAAATACGCACAGAGGCAACACTGTAGAGACGGCCGCTAAATCACAGCCGCTGCAGCGCCTTTTCAACTGCTGCGTCTTTCCCAGCGCATGTCAGTTTGATTCACTGGCGGCCCGGCGCAGTGCATTAGTGTGCAGGCACACACGACAGCCCTTGTCACTAACACGAGTGGGGATTGTCTGACCCCTGACCTCAGCCAGTCAATTCTGTCAGGTGTTCACTATGGGGTTAAATAGGACTTGTCTCGCCAGAATGTGCATTTCACTCCAATGCCAAACATGTTCATTGCTATTGTTTTAGTGTCACTCCAATTAAAATCCAGCTGCTATGTGTTATACCGCAAAACAAGCCAAACAATGTCAGGAAACAACAACAAAGACAATCAGAGAAAGAACAAAGACGACACAACACGCGATATTGGTGTTTTTCTGTTCTGTTTGTGTCCTCTTAGTTGTCTTGCTGGTTTTTCTGTCTCTAATCTTCACAGTGAAGTTCAAGAGCATTTTGAGCAAAATGTTTTCTGGACTGAAAGCTTTCTACACCTCTTCCTTGATTTGAGCAGGCAGTAGTGAGTATTGCCAATGCCAGTGTGAGGCAGGGGGTTGTCTGTGGGCTGGGGTGGGAAGTGTGGGTGGAAGGGGATGTGAGGGTTAAGTTTCCGATCAAAACTTGGTCTTTATCTCATAACTCTCTGTGGGAGAGTGTCTGTCACTGTAGAAGGTGAGCTAATGGAATTAAGGTTCTCCCCTAACTACCGAGCTCTCCACAGAGGTGTGATATTGCATATCAACCCGTCTTTTCCCTCTTCTTCATTTCCCCCTCTTCCTCCTTCATATCCACTATTTCATCTTCTACTTGTCAATCTTCTGTCTCCATGTGTCTGAAGCTTTTATCTAGGGCGTTTCCACGATGCAAATGACTTGCTGTCAGTCAGCAGTGTAATAAAGACAGGAGACCAGTCTGTACTGCAGTTCACACAGCCCAGGGTGTAAAGAAATGCAGCGAGAGAAGTGTTAAACAACACAACGAGACCAGGCCGCAGCCGTCACCAGGAGCGAAACAGCGGGTTAAATCCAGACGCACAACCAGACTGTGTAGCAGTCAGCTTCCTGGAGGAGTGAGAGTGAAAGACTGTGTATATGTGAGAGTAAGAGAGTGTGTGAGAGAATGAGAGTGAGTGAGTGTGAAAGAGGGAGTGAGGCTGTTAGTGAGAAGATGAGTGTGCATGTAAGGAAGAGGAGAGAGTGACAGTCAGTGAGCAAGGGTCAGAGTGAGTAAAGCTGAGTAAAATTGAGAGGTGTCATGCAGGGACAGATTGGGTTTAGGTCTCCCCGCATCACCCTGCTGGACCCGTATGATCATTGACCATAAACGCACCATACACGTGTGATGTGTACTGGACTTGTAACCTCAGAGCATCACAGACATCACAGGGCAGTTTTCTTTTTTTTGTTCTGATATGCTGAAAGAGGACACAACTTGGTTAAATGAAACGTGTGCCTCCTGTTGCTGCCTTTCTTTCAATTTTAAATCATTGTATTTAATCCTTCCTCCCTCTGAATTTTAAAAGAATGAACGAGAGTGCGTTGTCTATCTGTTTATCTATCTGTATATTTATATACGAATCAGTGCTGGTTTATCGTGCGTCCAGTAGAGAGACAGGGGATTTAGAAATAGAGAGATGCGTGCTAAATGTATTTCCAAAGTTTCCGGCAGATAAGAGTCCGTATGCGATCCGGTATTTGCGCACAGGGATGTCCCGCGTCTGCGCAGGCCGTGGCGGCGGGGCTGTGGGCGCTGACTGGGGGCTGTGCAGGGCGCCGGGACCCGCCAGCTAATGCGCCTCAGCTGCACTACTCAATAAACTGGGAAAACGCTGCCGATGAAAGGTTATATTCCCTCCCTGCGCTGCACAAGTAAATATTATTTCACAAGCTATATCTTTTTAGTGCCGCTCTGTAGTTGTAGGAATTGAATAGCAGTGTCGGCTCTCTCTCTCTCTCTCTCTCTCTCTCTCTCTCTCTCCCTCTCCGCCCGCGCTCTGCCGCTTCCCTCTCTTCTCTCTGTTTCTCTCTATCTCCTCCCAGGCTGAGGGCTCTCACTCCCACTCCTGGTCTCCCGGCACCTGAGGTGGAGGGTGTAAGGCTGTGTAAAAGTATACACAATCCTATTAACCTCTAGGTCACTTAAAAAACCAAACCAAACAACATACCCCCCCACTCCATTATAGTTGTATTTTTATTTTTTGAAAGGAATACATCAGGCAGGACTACAAGGGCGAGAGGACACCAGCAGAGTGGGTTAACCCACTATTTATGTATGTATTTATTTATTTAACCATTGTTCTTTGCACAGCCATATAAACCAAACCACAAACAGCGGGCAGTGTGAATTAGACCCCTATGTTAATGTGTATCACAGTTTATTGACGTGGCAATTCTTTTTTCTATCAGATGCCCTTACCCAGCACAACTTACAGTTGTTAGAAGAATGAATAATGAAATTCAGGTCGCCTGGCTCAGCGAGTTACACAGCAGATCCCCTGTAATACTTTCTCTTGAACTCATTGAACTGGCCTGTCTGGGTGGGGACAGTAGTGTGTTTGTTCGGTCATGGTCTCAGAAGAGCAGGTGGAACAACTAATCACACATTGTGATTGTTTTCTTTTATGTGATGGCAGGCAGTGCATTTAGAAAAAGCTGCCTCTTATTAAATGCTGAGTCTGATTTACAGTATGAAGGTTGACGTTGACGTAATAGAAATGTTGATGTTTTCTATGTTTGCCAGAGGCTCTGTACATGCAAAGCAGATTCCCTGTGAAGGGTGATAAAGTATTGTATTGTATTGCACAGTATTGAGTTGTATTGGTGATTATTGCGACCGGGAAGCCCATGTGTAGCCTATGTGTCTAACAGAGTGCTTCTCAATTCTCTGTGCCAAGGGATCAGTCTGGATGCAGTCTGTGGGTCTGTCTCGGTGTAGTCAGAGGAAATGCAGCTTCACAGTACCTGTACAGCGTGTATCTGACTTTCTCTGCACCGTGTGGGTATGATGAAGGCAATAGTGGAGAGCGTAACATCACATTGTCCCTGAGACTCATACAGTGAGCTGGACTGATAGCATAGCGCTGCAGGAGCCCGGCTGAATAACAGTGGGCGATCTCAAACGTAAAACCCAAATTGAAAGGCAATCATGACTGACCACCTGTGTCTGTGCTGCAGTTCAGCGTTTGTGCTCGAATCATTCTGGTGAAGTTTGAACAGCAGACAGGGTCGCAGCAGAGCAGACTCCCCAGGGAGAGAACCCCCCTGAGCCTTGTCCAATAAGACTTCACTTTTGTTTAACCAGCCGCAGTGATACAGAAACCCCCTTTCGCACTCAGACAGGCAGTGAGACCCTGCTGAGCATGACTGCCACTCGATAATACACAAACACACCTGTGCAACGGATAGCAGGGTAGGATATGTGTGGAGAAGAGTGCAGAATGCACACCCCTCTCACTCCACCTGACTGCAACCAGGCATCTGCTTCCCCCGTCCCAGGGCAGAGAGCAGCCGTCCTGTGGCCTGTACCATTAAACAAGTTAAGTTAGGTGCCTGAGTTTACTTCCAGACTGTTGCACAAAGTACCTTAACGCAGTGAAGTGAATACAATATGCTAGTTGAAGGCTGCTGTGTTCAATTCCTAGGTGATTGAATACTTATAGGGTATTATGCAAGTGGCCCCTGGGTCCCAGTCACAGCCCTTTACAGGAGAACAGTGTTGTCAGATTCCTTTTCAATGCGCTCCACTGAGACTGGTGAGTGTGTGTGTGTGTGTGCGTGTGTGTGTGTGTGTGTGTGTGTGTGTGTGTGTGTGTGTGTGTGTGTGCGTGTGTGTGTGTGTGTGAGAGAGAGAGAGAGAGAGAGAGAGAGAGAGAGAGAGAGAGAGAGAGAGAGAACATTCCAGGACCGGGGGTGCAGAGTCTGTGAGAGATCTGTGCCCGGCCTCGGCATGAGATGTGGAACAGTTGGTGTGCTACATACGCGAGGGGGAGCCCAGGCTTTGGCCTGCGTGTCAGCAGGGGGGTACCCTGAGTACTGAGGATAGGGGAGCCCCGCAGGCAGCAGCAGTGCAGGGATCAGACGTGTGTTTTATTTCTCTTGACTCTCTCCACGTTTCTGTGTATCCTTGTTTCTGTATCTCCACCTCTCTCTGTGCCTGTGTCTATCCTGTCTCTGTGTCCCTGTTTTCCTGTGTCCCTTTGTTCCAGTGTCTCTGTGTCTGGTTGTGTGCTCTGTTGGTTGACAGCCTGTCAGGCTCTGAGCAGATGCTGGTCACTCCTTTCCTATCTTCCTTCACCATCTCTGCATTTGTTTCTGACTTTATTTCTTTCATCTGTCTTTTGTTGGGCGCTCTTATCTCTCTGTGTCTCTGTCCCTTTCAGTCATTATTTGATTGATTGATTTATGTTTCCCTCTATCCCTCTCTCTGACTATTCTTCTCTCTCTATCACTGTCACCCCTCTCAGTTATATGCCTCCATGTCTCTCTTTACACTGTTTTTCTGTCTCTCTCTTTCTCTCTTCCTCCACCTCTTCCTCCTCCTCCTCTGTCCCCATTTCCACTGCATCTCTCTGTCACCTTGCTCTCTTCCTCTCCTTCGGGATGTCTGTCTCTTTCTCTCTCTTCCTCTTTACTTTCTCTGTCTCTTTCCTTTCCCTCCTCTGTCTCTCCCTTCCTCCCCTCATATCTCAGAACCTTGTGTTGCTGTAAACACAACCTGTTCTGAAGGAGTGTGAATTATTAATATCTCCCCATCAATCTGCAGCAAAACTGGGGCGCGGGCGGGGGCTGGGGGGTGCTGAGATGAGTGGGAGGTGGGTGGGGAGTGTGTTGGGTGTGTGTGTGTGTTTGTGTGTATGTGTGGGGGTGATAGTCTCTGTCATATGGATGAGAAACCAATCAATCAATTCACAGATGACTCAATCAATCCATCAGTCTTTGCCTGTTGAGTGCTTTGCAAAGTGAGGTTAACATAGGGGGCAGGATACTGGAATCAAATAAAGCTTTGCCTTTATTTGATTTCACTTTGTTACAGTGGTTCAAGCACCCCGCCGAGATTATGTTGCACATAGAAAATGTTTTGTTTGTGTTTTGTTGGGTTGTTTAATAAACATTGCCCTTCTGCTTCACCAAGTAAACACAGCAGAGAGCGGGACAGATGGTCCCACCAGGAAACGGGTTCACACCCCACCCCCTTCCCAAAAAACACAAGGAACAAAAAACTAAACAAATTAACCAGCAGAAAACACATTGTAAAAGCCTTCCTTGCCTAAAGTACATAGATGGAATTTGTAGTGTTTAAATGTAAATATAATATATATATATATATATATATATATATATATTTAAAAAAAATTGTAGTGTAGCAGTTTATTGCTTTGGATCAGGTGCTGGAAGGTGTGCCGGAGATGGTGCTTTTGGCAGGTCTGACCACACCTGTACTACTGAGGATGTGCCTGCCTACAAGCTCATTGTGTTATCTGCTTAGCATTTTATGTGTTTCTTTTTTACCTTGCCTGTCTTTTCTTTACCTGCTCCAGTCCTATTCCTGGAGCTAATGCACAAATTAATTCACCAACATTGTTTCAAAGGAGCAATTCTGGATGAAACGCTACAAATTCCATCTATGTACTTTAGCACATGTTATTCAAAGGGACTTAGATAATATTCAGTTGTGGGCCGACACCTGGCAGATGAAATTCAATGTGGACAAGTGCAAGGTATTACATGCAGGTAACAAAAATGTCCACTATAATTACACAATGGGAGGAATAGATCTAGATGAAGTAACGCATGAGAAAGACCTAGGAGTCTATGTGGACTCCTCACTTTCTCCATGCAAACAATGTGGAAAAGCAATAAAAAAGGCAAACAGGATGTTAGGGTATATTGTCAAAAGTGTAGAATTTAAAACAAGGGCAGTGATGTTCAGACTGTACAATGCACTAGTTAGAGCTCATCTGGATACTGTGTACAGTTCTGGGCTCCACACTTCATGAAAGATATCGCTGCTCTAGAGGCAGTTCAGAGGAGAGCAACCAGACTTATTCCAGGTCTGAAGGGAATGTCCTACTGAGAGACTGAGGAACTGAACCTTTTCACCCTGGAACAGAGGAGACTACGTGGGGACTTGATCCAAGTCTTCAAAATCATGAAAGGCATCGACCAAATCAAACCAGAGGAGCTTTTCCAGATCAGCAGGGACACACGCACCCGGGGACACAAATGGAAATTGGGCTTCAAGGCATTCAAAACGGAAAACAGGAGACACTTCTTCACACAGAGAGTCGTCACAATCTGGAACAAACTCACCAACGATATGGTAGAAGAGACAATTTGGGAACATTTAAAAATAGACTGGATAGGATCCTTGGATCACTTAGTTATTAATGGACACCAAACGAGCACGATGGGTCGAATGGCCTCCTCTCGTTTGTAAACTTTCTTATGTTCTTAAATGTTCAAGCCGCCTACAGGAACATTCAGGAATTTACTTTTCTGAGAGATTTAAAATGCCACTTTCCCACTTTGTGATGTTTGTTTTCCCTTTTGAAAACAGACAATGCAAAAAAAAATACAAGCCATGGTTATAGGAGCTACTGAGAGGTACTGAGAAGAGCTGTGGAGGAGGCGTGGTGGGGGTGTAAATGAGTGTTGCGCAGGTCTGCACTGAAGCCTGCACAGCATGGAATTGTGTCCCTGCCTGACATCCTGGCAAAGGGGTTTGGGGAGAGCACGTGTGACTCTCTGTGGTACCAGCTGACAGAGCAAAGAAGTAACTATGGAAAAGAAACTGGATTCCTTTTGCTCACCTTATATCGAACAGTATAGGAAATGGACAAGCTTTGAGACAGATTGCCTGGAGTGCTTGTGTGCATGTGCGTGTGCGTACGTGCGTGCGTGTGCGTGTGTTGGGGCGGTGGTAAATGGCTGGAGTTGCCCCACTAGTGGAGAGCCAACACCTCTGCAGGGGGGATTGACCTAATTTACACCACCCCCTTCCCCCCCAGCACGCTCTCCCCAACCCGCACCCCCCGCCTTCTCTCTCTGTGAGTGTGAGCGATCACACCTGCCCGGCTGTTATTTACTGCCAGCCTGTTCCTCTCTCTGTGTCTCACCCATGTTTCCTAATGAATATTAATTGAGTCACAGAGTCTCCGCCATGCCCGCACATCAATTTCCATTAGTCACAGGCGAGCCCGGGCTCTTTTGAAATTGTTTTTATTTCATTTGATATATTTTTGTATCTAGTTAATCTCTTTCATTAATATTATTGTCATGTGTGTATCACGGGACGATTGCGCGGATTAACTACCGTGGGTATGGAAATTAAGATATCCCCTGTTCTCTCACTCACTGTCCATGGAATGCTGTAGTCCCTGTGAGGAGCGGATCAGGTCACACAGACATCGGTACCTGTGTGGAAGCTGCAGTACAGTCAGTGCTCCTCTGCACTCTGGTGCTGAGCGTAAAGACCGCGTTTCTAGAGATCCTTACTATAACTCCTGCTTAACTGGAGAGTGTAGACTGGCATGTGTAGCGGTGTATCAGTGTGTATGAGCATGTGAGTCAGTGTGCCTTTGATCGAGAATGTGTGCAAGTGATTGAGAGAGTATATGTGTGTTTGTGTGTGCATGTGAGTGTATAAAGTGTGTGTGTGTCACAATGTGCTCACACGCTTACAGAGAACCTCCCCAGACATTATTTATACAACCCAAAACGGAGCCATTTTTTAACAATTCTTCCTGCACAGAAGTTTAATCAAAACAGCAGAAGTAGCATGTGCTATCTTCCTGGGAAAAAAGCTCTCTTATTGAGTGACTCTGTGTGTGGGGGGGGGGGTCTGAGCTGGGGCCGGTCCCTGTGTGTGTGCGTGGAGTTGTGGCAGTAACCGTGGAGATAGCGAGGGCTGGCTTGGCACACGTCCTGCCCATGCTTCCGTCTCCTCACAGCGCGATCGCCTTGCTCCCCCGCGATCCAGATAACCACGGCAGCCTCTCTCTGCAGGGGCCAAACTCATTTAAAATGACTTTCATTTTTAATAGGGCACTTTGCATCTGATAAAGAACTACTTCATTTTATAATTAGCTTCAGCAGCGATCTCTCTCTCTCTTCTTTCCTTCTTTCTTTCTTTTTTTTCTTTTGTCGGAAGCTAAAAAAAAACGGTTTCACTTCAGCTGTATCCGGCTGTGGTTCTGCACCCCCCCCGAATCCATTTCCCCTTCTGTCCTCGGGAGTGAGGATGCAGGCTGCTCTGGTCTCTGTCGGCAGACCTCTCTCCCAGACCCAGCAGGTATCGTCCGCTCTCACATTACAAACCCAAATGTATCCTCTAGGTTTCTCTTTGTCTCCTTTATACACACATCAATCACTGAACAGGTAAGCAGGGTAGTGGGGTCCCTAGGCTGTAATAACTAGCTTTGACCAAATTCAGAGGCTTGCTTCTGGCTCTGGAGGACATGGGGGTTGAAAAGCCCAGCCTGTTCACCAGTTTTCTGAAAGTCATTTAAAAAATGTTCAGAAAAAAAAAAAAAACTAAAACCCCTACAAATCTTGGCAACAGACAACAGAAGGCATAGAAGAGAGAAGTCAAATAAAATCAATGCATGTGTCACATCGGTTTGGAATTGTCGCTGGAGTTTCTTTAGGCGTAGGAAAAAAAAATGAAAAGAAGTGGAGCGTTTTGCAGTGGAGGACAAAAATACACCTGGTGGATCTGCTTTATCAGCACGCCTCTGGGTAGTCGCACAATAGAAGAGTAGGACACTGGGTTACACTGACCCTCAGCATGCCTAGCAGAAGTGTGCCAGTGTCTGTAATGAGGAGTTGCCCGGTGGGCGTCGTGGGCAGTGCCGCTTGTCCAGAGCTGCTTTGACTGCTCTGATGAGATCCAGAGGAAATGTACACTGTAGCCTGTCAGTTTGCCCCTTCTTTTTCCCGCAAGAATTTACTTTACTTTTGTGTCAGGCTTGACTATAACACACCTCTCGGTGCTTTACCATGATTTCACTTTGGTTTCCCACAATTTACTATGCTTTTTAAATTACAATCAGCTTCTATAAGGGTGGGATTTACCCCCAGCGGACCCCACCTGTACTGAGGAGTGTTTTCATTAAAATCTGCGTGTTTGGGTTCATTTTTATGGGAGGGGGAGGGTCATTTCCTTCAGCTTGTGAAGCCTCGGATAGTTTCCATTTGCAATTACAGGTATTATAAGATGGTAGGTGGCGTTTTCCTTGTGTGCGAAGGGGCTTTAATTGTTGCACTGCGTTTGAATCGAATGTGTGTCTCTGCCGTCACGGTGCTGCGTGCTTTGTATTCTCATCTCTAACACTTCACAGGAGCGTCTTTGAGTCTCAGTGTTTAGAAAAACACAATGGCGTTCTTTGTGCTCTAATCCTCTCATGTGTCTGAGTGTTAGACAGAGTATTTAAATGTAATCTTTTTCTCCAGTTCTGCAAATCTGTGGTGTTACTGTAAAGCTCTCCCTGGAGGAAAACTTCAAACTAGCAGCGTGCTTTTGTGTGTGTGTATGTGTATTTTGGGATCGTATTTGACGGGTGTGTGTTTGTGTGTGCGCAGGTTTGTCACATCTCTGTGTCTCTGTGTGTATATGTGTGTTGTTTATCATTGGGTTTGCCTGTGTGTGTATTTAGATATTTTGTGAGTATCAAAATGCACATCACCAGTGTGTTCCAGTGTGTGTGACTATCTCTTTGTATGTGTGTGTGAGTGTGTGAACCAGTGTGTGTCTGCAGATTGTGTTTGCATCTCTCTGTGTCACCTGCCCTGAGTACTGAGACCTTTGAGGCTGCAGAGTCTTTTACAAATTATGTTAATGATGCTTAAAAGCAAACTTTGTTATAAATGTATAAACAAAGTTTAATAAGCTTTTAACTCCACATCTATCTGTAATGATGTAGTCAGAGGCATCAAGCTTGATGTAACCAGCTTCATCAGGCTTTTACAAGAGCCTCCTGTTAACCCAGTGGACTGAAGCGCTGTGCAGCAGGAGTGTGGTTTGGTGCGCTGTGGTCTGCTTGGCTCTGGATGCGTTCAAACCTGCAGACAGCTGCCAGGACCCTGGAGAGCGCCACTGAGATCAGGACAGTCCTCGCTCAGAGCTTTTTCTCTGGCTTCTCGTTCTCCTTCTCCTCCTTCTTCTCCTCTTCCATCTTCTTCACAGTTCCTGTATGCAACTCAAAGTCCAGCTGTAACAATACACAGTGGTGTACATATATATTCGATCATAGTCAGGACAAGCCACCTCTTCAGCTTTGAACACCAAACCAATACTCCTCTACGACCTGTTATATTAAACTGAAATTACTGTTCTGCCGTTTCTGTGTCTGGTTGCTGTTATAGTAGAATTAATCCTAGAGCAGACAGAGTGAAGAGGGGGCATGAGGCAAGACTGGACCGGACACACAGCGAGCCGGACACATCGATGGACTCATGCATAGAGAGAGATCTTGATTTAGTCTCCACTTACGAACGCTTGCATTTCTGTGCGTGTTCAGTAGCTTAGTGTCAGTGTGTTGGGCTGAGGAATGATCAGTAGCTCGTTTGATGCTCACTCTGTCTGTCACTATCTTGCTCTCCCCCATCTGTGTGCCCCCGTCTCCGATTCCCCCATTCTGTCACAGTAATATTCACTAGATGAACTCCCTCTGCCTGAACATTATTGCTCTACCAGTTATACATATTTATTACCTCCCTTCTGCCTTCCAAAATGCTCAGCAGACATAAATCTTGTTTTGCTCAAACGAATGCCTTTGCCCCTGCCACAGCCACAGACACAGTTATTTATTATTTTATTTATTTATGAATAAACTCTTTTAACTTTCTTTACATCAGTGGCTCAGAGAAAAGGAAGGAGAGATGAATTCCTCTGTGTGTGAGAGAGTCAGGCTCCCTGTCTCCTCTCTCCGTTGCGCTGTCTCTGTATATCACAGCCCCCGCCCCTTCTCTCTGAGCTGGTGAGCGGGCACACTGTGGCATGGGGGCTCCTGCATCTCAGGGGGGCGGTAAGTCACACATCTGCCACATGGTTTACAGTCAAGCTGGCACTCCATCTATATTATGATTCATAGGGAGCTGTCCCTGACCACCATGCAGATGCCAGAGTACAGTGGAACAGCGCGAGGGGAACGTTTGTCCTTGAGTGTCTTTCGAGGGGATCTGGTCTCGATGCAGGGTTCACTGTCCAGCCCGCCTTGTAGTTTTGCTTTGCAGATCATGTGTTTTCATGGTGAATGGTGTTATCGTGGTGTTATTATGGTGGAGGGTGGTAAGGAATAGTATTAGCATGCAGAGGCTCGTGCGATTGTTGTAAATGAACAAACTGACAAACAAAACATAACTGTGAAAGAAAGGTCAATGTGTGGTACAACATGCTGGAAGTGTGTGCGTGAGTGAGTGAATGTGTGAATGTGTGTGTTCAGTACCCTGTCAGGTAGACCCAGCGGTGTGTTATCACTACAGGTTAAGCCACAATTAACCACACTCCCCTCCAGTCTCCTTTCCACTGTTTCTCTCCCTGTGCTGCGCAGTCCCTCTCAGCAGCTCCCTGACTAAAACACCTGCGATGCATTAACTAGTAGTGCCCAACTCCCTCCCTCTCCCTCACACATACCAATTGAGGATCTCTTTATATTTTCATTAGCTAAACTCTGTACTTATTGATCCTATTATGTACACAAGCACACAGTCCTGCTGAATAATTAAAGCTAGTTAAAGGGTACTGTTTAATTATTCAGGGTCTGTTCTTGTGTAATTAATATTGTAGAAATATGTGACAGACCTGTGTAACTGGAGCCTGCGACACTGCAGCTCTCTCTCTCTCTCTCTCTCTCTCTCTCTCTCTCTATGTGTGTGACAGTGATGGATAAGTGTGCTGGAGATATCAGGTAGTGTAGAATCGCAGCTCTGGCCCGCAGCGGAGCCGTGCCAGTCTGGGTTGAGGGAGGTGCACAGAGAGAGTAGGTTCGGGCTGTGCTGTCTGCACTTTGCAAACATAGGCAGGCGCAGGTGCCGTCCGTGGCCTGGTCACGGTCAAGGCTGTAATCTCGTCTTGTCTCGTTTGTAAACACACAACACTCACTCATGCCGTCTCTCTGGGAAAGGGAGCAAAACAAGTGGGTGATGAATGTCTTCTGTTGTCATGCGGAGCGACCTGTCTGCAGGGGATCTGGCACAGTTATATAAGCGTCCATGATTCCAGTGCCATTATACACAGAGTAGCACCTGATTTTCGACTGAGTTCTTGCAAAGGGCACCAATCTACACTATCAATCTACATCGAGCTTAAAAATAAAATGAAAAAATCCATCAATCCATCTAACAATGCCTGTCTGAGTTATTCGTCATGTTGATGGACATCACACCAGACAAGATGGTAGTGCTTCAATAGGTGTCAGCCCAATACCAACAATATTAGGATATGTTTTAAAAAAAAAAGATTATAGCAAGAATAAGGAAATTGACACATAGCTGGTCCCTGCAAGTTGGCTTGTGTGCATTCACCAAAACATGTTTATAGTAGGATTTGCCTTATTCAGCCTGAGATCATTGTGAATAGACCTGTTTTATAAAGGTAAACAGCTAATCCTCTTTGGGGGAGAGCGGCTAATAAGGGCTGCTGTTTATTCCCAGTCTCCACAGCACAAGCATAGGAATTGACATTCGCCCTGCATACATTGCAGATACATATATATTGCTGGTTAGGCCTCCAACTACAAAAGCTAGGTTCTCATTCAAAGCAGAGTGGACGAGGGTAATGGGGACTGAAAGAGTTACCCATCTGCCTGCCAATAACCAGCATTAGACTACTGTGTCCCTACTTCCAGTAGCAGCACCTTGATTTCCCCATCTATGTGTAACTGCAAGGCCCAGTTCTGCTTAGTTTGTGAGGTCTGACACCTTCAGGTTTCAAGGTGGAAGGTCATGCTTTAAATACCGGGCTGTGCTGTCAGCATGTACATAATCTGGACTTTCTACTGTGTTACTGATAATAACCTGGAATCAGATTTAATATCAACCTTTTTTTCTAACCTCCTTGTTGCTTCTCCCAGCTTCCCTGACTTCCCCTCCTGTACACTTCCCCACACAGTGCAGTCTATTCACAAGCTGTGAGTAATGGTCAGAGGAATTGTGTTAACATACTGGGAACTAAATGAAAGGGGAGCAGCATTAGAGGACAGCATAGAGACAGTGAGAGAGGTAAAACCCATTCAAGTGTAGGAGAGCAAAGCAAAATCATGGTAAAGACTGTCCAGATAGTATATCATTCTCTTGCATTCTCTATCATGCAATAATCACTCACTCCTCCACTCCTCTGACAGTTCTTGTGCTACACATACCAAACTCTGGACAATGGTTCATTGTGATACCAATTACGTGATACATAATTACATTGTGATACGTAATTATTAATTTATAATCAATTGACCACAGAAACACCACAGAACCCAGTGACAACAATAGTGAAACACCCAGAATGCCATTCATTCTATTTCATTGACTTTGATAGGCAATCAGCAGTCAGGATTTATAGGCATACATATTTTCATTTCTCACCCTCTATTTGTCTTTCTCTCTGTCTCTGTATCTCTCACTCCTTGTCTCTGTCTCTCTCCACACTTGGCCGTGTGTTATGTGTTCAGTAGCTCAGTGTCAGTGTCTACTTGGGCTGCAGTGTGTTCAGTAGCTCATTGTTACACAGCTGGGCTGCAGTGGGCTTGAAAAGACACTGTCTAAATAGGAAGGAAGGAGCAGGAGTTGAGTTTATTTTCCTTTCTTTTGGCTGATTTCCCTGAGACTTTCCCACTCTGTGTTTGAACATCCCTCTCTCTCTCCCGCTCCCTCTCTCCTTTATCTCTGCCTGCTGGCGGGACAAACTCTGTGTTTATGCTCGCTTGCTCCGAGTTCTTTGTGTCTGCAATAAAACGCACCTTCAATAATTGATGCAGTTGAGTGCCCGGGAGTCCTGCTGCAGCGCTGGTGTGCTGGTGGTGCCCCTGCTGGGTTTCTGTGGTTCAGTGTGTGTGTGGAAGCTGTGAAAAGAGGGAGCAGTCTTGTTGTGCTTTTTGAACTTTGATGTAGGTCCAGAGCCTAACTCTGGGGAGCCGTGCTGCTCATTCTCCTGTTCGGCACGCTCTCCCTTACATTCTCACTGTACATCAGAAGACATTTTTCAAAACTTTTCAAGCCCACTGCAGCCCAGCTGTGTAACAATGAGCTACTGAACACACTGCAGCCCAAGTAGACACTGACACTGAGCTACTGAACACATTGCCACCCAATGTTTTGCCCCTTTGATGATGCTAGGTAAACACACACACACACACACACACACACACACACACACGCACACACACACACTGAACATGCTCCCCTCCCTGACTGCCTCTTATCTTTTTTTTGCCTCCTTCTGCTGAGAACACAAAAGGCAACTGAAAGCACAGAAGATGCCGTCATTCTGTTTGTCCCCTGTGCTATGCCGTATCTGAGTTCTCTTTTTATTTATTTGTTTTGCAAAGCTCTTTCAGAATTCTTTGGGGTGCTTGTGACAACCAGGGCCATTTTGCAAAGGGAAAGAAAAGAGAAAGTAGGGCAACACAAACACAACCTCTGAACCCCGACCTCTGAACCCTGCACAATACACCTGCACCCACACATCACATGCCCGCTGTGCCTGTCTCACTGCCACCCTGTGTGTATGACTGCCTGTGACTGTTACTCTGTGCTGCTGCCTGTCGGATGGCCTGACTGTCAATCACTGTGTCTATCTGTCTGTCCCGGTCTGAGTGTCTCTCAGGGCAGGGCTGTGCTGTTAGAGTGTCTGGCAGTGACAGAAGCAGCAGTGGCTCTGATTTCTATAGTGACTTATCGGGCCAAGATATCTCTCAGTACAGGAGAGAGAGAGAGAGAGAGAGAGAGAGAGAGAGATAGTAGGAAGCAGAGAGCAGCACTGTCACCAGGGCTCTGTCTGTCTGTCTGTCTCTCAGAGGGTGCAGTGTGCAGTCACCTTGCCCCACACATCGTCGGGGAACAGAGCAGACAAAGATATAGAGAGAGAATAAGAAAGAGAGAGGGGGGGGGCTGTCAGCATTTCTCTGTCTCCTCCTTATCACCCTCTCTATAGTTCACTGCCTTTCTGAAGCGAGTTCAAGGACTTTTACACAGCCGTTCAGTTTCCCCTCTGAGTGACAAAATAACCCTTTTATTTTATTGTATTTATTTATCTATCTTTATTCCTTAGAAATGTGCAGATGTTCACCTGCCTGGATGAGTACAGTACAGCCATGAGCAGGGCGCTGTGATTGGACTCACAATACTGCACTTTCTACCTCTACATTGTAGAGCTCATTTCACCGTTAAGAAACCAGTTGGCCCCACTGAGGTTAAAAATCTTTCACAAGGGAGACGTGGGGGTGGGGGGTGTAAGAGGAGAAACAGGTAAAGGGCTGTGCTATGTCAGTAAACCCTCAGAGACTTTAATAAACAGTATCTTCTTGTTCTTCTTTTAATTGTACTCACTCTGACTCACTCGGCAGTCAGTTCGGTAGCTGGGCTTTTTCCCAGCGGTAATACGGCAGCTAAAGAAAACAATCAGGTAACAGAAATGTTAGAGGCCATGGAAAAGTTTAAAAATAAATAAGTAGTATTTGTTCATAGTTATTAAAGGTGTTGGGTTTTAGTGGGGTTGTGAATGTGATGATGCGGGTATTGCGCTCCTCACAAATGCGGCTTTAATGATCTGCATTTGAATAATAATAATTCGAGGAAGATCTACAGCGGCATAGCGAGGGGGAAAAGGGAAAAGGTTGATTTAGCTGTACATCTGTAACAGTTTTCTATACATATACACATCCAGTTCATATCTGTTGTCATTGCTCCGTGGAGGTGCTCTGCTCGTTCTTGAAGTTGAATGCAGAGGGAGAGTGGGGATTGCAGTTCGAGGGGGAGTGTGAACGTATGGTGAAATGTTATTTAAGGTTCAGTGATTCCTTGGTTTGAATACAATGTTAATATTGCTGTGTATTTTTCCAGTGCTAACTGGTGTAAAGTAATTACATGCATTTGTTTGTGTATTGAAGTAAACGTTATGCAGTGTGTGTGTGTGTGTCAGTGCTTGTCATGGCAGCTGTGTGACGTCACCCTGTAGGACAGGCAGGCGGCGCACTAGACACACTTAAGAAGGTATAGGAAGGAACCATCACCTACATAACCAGACTAAGGTTTTATTTTCTGTGTTTAAAGTATTAATAGAGATGTGGTGATTTAGGATAAATATGTATTTGTTGAAAATTCATTGTGAGAACTTTATTTAAAGTGTTTGATTGTATGTTTATTTTGAATCCCCTCTGTTTTTGGGATGAGTGATGGTGAACCCAAAGTGGGAGGACCTGCTCGCACCAAGTTTATAAAGCTGGGTCTGTACTAAATGGGGGTAGTCTAGTTGGATGTCAGAGCTTGACATGGTGGCTGCTTTGAGCCCTGAAGTATTCTATTTCTGCCCAAATCTCGTTAAAAAGGTTTTAACCTGGGGAGTAGAACATATGCACTATGTCACTTTATATAAATGCGGATATCGATCTTTTTAAATATCTCTAATTCAGAGGAACTGCATTTTTTATGACTAGACTATTTATTATTTAGTTGTGGTTTTCTACTGCGTTCATCTTCTTGTGTGGAGTGCTGCACTGTTTGTAATAAGAAGACATTAATGAAGGATTTATTGGACTGCTTTTATTCCATCCACCTTGCTTTCAGATCTCTCTACCCTTTTTCTCACATCTGGTGGCAGCGGTGGGAACCAGTGGCTGCAGTGTGAAGTAGTTTATAGAAGTATGCCTCCTAAACATCAACGTGGAGAGAAAGCGGATGAAGACAGTGAAAATCTGACCGAGCAGGAAGATGAAGGACTTTGGGGGGGCGACAGCACAGCAGAGCTGAGAGACGTGTTACACAGCATTATGCGGCTTCAGCATGTGAGGGAAGACCAGATGGATACTGAGGTGCAACGGCAGGAGCAACGCTGGAAGATGCTTCATCACCAGTTCAGCCTGTTCCAGGAGGAAGTGAAGAGGAGCAAGGAGGACCAGCAGGACCTAGCGAGCACTAACTTATCAGCTCCTAGTCCTACCTCAGTGTCCCAGGAAAGCGTTATCCAGACAAGTTGGAAGGACACAAAAATGTTGCCTTTCAATGACGATGAGGACATTGAACATTATTTGACAACTTGGGCCTTACATTTAGTTCCTCTTTTGATGGGCAGGACACGAGCTGCCTATGTTGCCATGGACCTGAATGACACTTTGAATTATGAGTGTGTGAAAGCAGCCGTTTTAAGAAAGTATGAAATACGAGCAGAATCATACCTAGAGGTTTTGTGCAACACGAGTGCTCGAAGGAGAGACTCCTCAGGAGCTGCAGGCCTGCCTGAATGAACTTTTTGAGAAATGGATGAAGCAGCAGGAGCGGACTAAAGAGGAGATGGGGGACATCATATTTCTTGAACAGTTTCTTTGAATTCTAAGCCCAGAGATGAAGGTCTGGGTTAAAAAACGCAGTCTGAAAACATCCCAAGAAGCAGCAGAGTTTGTGGAGGCGTACATGGCAGCCTGGAAGAGCTATCGGGGATATCCTGTAGAGAAGGAACAGCTACATACTAAGCCCAATGTGCGTAAGTCAGAGATTGATTATGGGCGTGGTTTTAGTTCTGGGGGTAAAAACTTATAGTTTAAGAAACATGAACAGGTTAGTAAAAGAGAGGTGGTAGTTATGGGTGTGGTCACTATGTCACTTTACAGATGCGGACATTGATATTGATTTAAATATCTCTAATTCAGAGGAAGTGCATTTTTTATGACTAGACTATTTATTATTTAGTTCTTTTGTGGAGTGCTCCACTGTCTGTAATAAAAAAGACTCTCTTCGCACATTAATGAAGGATTTATTGGACTGCTTTCATTCCATCTACCTTGCCTTCAGATCTCTCTACCCTTTTCTCACAGTGAGGTCATGTGATGTCAGCACAGTCTTGGTCTTGTTGTCGTGTATCTCTCACACAGACAGAGAGACAAACATACTATTAGATGGGCTGTCAGTCAGAGAGACATAGAGACTGTCACACAGGTCCTTTCACATGCCCTGGGCCGCACAGGGTCCTGTCCTCATTATGCAGCCGGACTGTGATTGCCAATTTGGTTTCTCATTGCGGAACTGAGCGTCTGCCGAGTCCCGTGCGGGGGGCCAGCCCCAGTCCCCTGCTATTACTGCCAGAGCTGAAATTGCTCCCCTAATGGCACCGCGTGTGCAGCTCATATAAATCCTCGCTCCGCCGGGCGGCCCCGCAGCCAGATGCAATTTATTGCAGTAATGTATTCCGACTCCCAGCCTTATTTTCCTGGCGGTAATTGCTCGGAATTGGGCTTTGACCCGTGTATTTTATTGCTTGTTAATATGCACTACTTACAAACACACTCCAGTGTCTATTACACGGGGAGCGGCCGTGCGGACTGGAGGAGCTGGCTGACAGGAGCTCTTGTCGGAATCCATCAGGGAGTGTCTGTGTGAAGTGAAGTGGGGGGGGGGTTGTCTGTCTCGCGATCACTATCTCAGATCGCCGTCCTGCTTCCCAGTTTATTATCAGCCTAAAACACGCTAACTATATCAGTCCTGTCCTTCTTCACATCTTGCAGCCGGAGGTGTTGATTTCAGAGTGACCCAGAGTGCATATCTGGGGCCCCACGGAGGCTTTGGTGTTGGAGACCCAGCAGCCATGTCTGTGTCTGTCCTCGAGAGGGATCCCACTATGCCCTCTACATCTAATTATGGTCATGGAAAAGGAGCGGAGCAGGTTCATTTGTGTGTGGCCGGGTTGGGGTCATGGGTGGTGGGGGTGGCAGGGTTTGTGTGGGGGCTTGCAGGTCTTATACCTTTGCGGTGCTGTAACTCATTTCAGTTTGATTTGTTTCAGTTCAGACATGTCCCACCATGCCCTCTAAAAGAGTGCTAGACTTTTCAGAAGACACCCAGAATGTGAACAGTTACCATGTTTCCTTAACTCGTCCCTTAGGAAAGATTCCCACAGTATATTTTCACAGTAATTCGGCAGTTTTTCCCCATGTTTATATCAAAGCATGCTGTTTATCATGGTTGACTATATATACCACACCTCTCTGTGCTATACCATTATCTGGGTGATGGCAGTCTTGTAGGTTAACTGGTTCACTGAAATTTGCCCTTTGATAAACTTTCTTAACATATGAAAGAAGGCTCTGGTGTAATCACAAAACACACACACATTTGGATTCTTAAAACAGTCTCTTAGATTTCAAACACTCAGGTAAGATTGTCACACAATTAGCAGACCTCAGCTACCTGTCTCTAAGGTGACGAAGAAAAGTGTAAATGTTTCCGCTGCACTGCAAAACATTGAATGTGAAATAGTGCGTTCCTACAGAATGACGTAAGTCTCTCCCTGCTTGAACCTGATCTCACTGTGCTAAACCGCACTGCCCTGTGCTTTTACCATGGTACACTGCAGTTATCAGGGAGGAGTGCAGTGTTAGTGCTGCACCTCATTCTTAGTGTAAAATGCCTCAATGTAATATTGATGGAGAGTGAGCTGGGCTGGGCTGCCATGGCTCAAAGAGCGTGGCAGAGCAGTCAGTGGGTGTGAATGGGGGTCAGTTCTGCTGGCATCAGTGTGACTTGAACCCCCTGTCTCAGCACCTCAAAGAGGGCCAATCCACACAGGAGACACTAGAGTACCCCAAAAAACTAAACCCAGTACCAAAACATGAGGTTTGAACCCTGCATTTGATACAGACATTTGCTAAACAAATGAACATAACAATAATAGCAATATTATTAATAATAATAATATTAAATAACATGTGCCAGTCCCTCTGTGCTGTGTGGCTCCAGGCAGGAGATCAGAGGAACGCCTGGCTGCGCTGTGTTCAGCGTTCAGACGAGAGGCTCGGCTCCTGCTGCAGTCGCTCTCACTGTAAACACTCACACAGGGGGAGACTCCAGCGCTGCCAGAGATATTGTTTTCCTTGACCTTGTTGCAGGCAGATCCTGTTTTAATGTAATCAGTGTGGGCAGCACGGAGCAGCCCTGCTGTTTATATCAATTTAATAACTCCCGCTGAGGCGGAGTGACAGGCAGGCGAGAGGAGCACAGAGAGAGGGGGGGACCTGGAGAAAACACTGCCCCCCCCAACCCTTTCCTCTCTGTCTCTGTCACCTGAAGAGCTGCTGCTTAACTCCTGGTGTGATATAGAGCACGCTTAGAGAGGGACTAGTTTGAGGAAGAGAGAGAGGGAGGGAGAGGTAAACGTGTTGGTGCTCATAAAGTGAGCACAAGAAGAAAGGAACTTAAGAAACAACAAAAGAGTGCAGGGCTCTTAGCCCATCTAGTTCACTTTGTTGGACTGATTATAACTAACTGGTTTAATCTGGATTTCACCCAGTCGATGCTTACTATTCTGATTCAATGACATGGCTTGATACCTTGCTCCAGACACCCACCACCCTCTGTGTACAGAAGTTCCTCCTTTTATAAACTTTTATGGTCACATTTGGTCCTGGGGACCTTTCAAACTCTGCGCTGGCTGTGCTTCTCTGATCATTAAGTTGCTGTATCTAGTAATAGAGAATGAGGAGGAATATGGCCTCTTACTATGGTCTGATTATCTAACTATTCTCAGTTTGCTTGCTGGGCTGCAGCTGTGTGCGGCGTACAGCAGGATCTCTGGAGTGAGGTGCCAAGAGCTGCAATTAGCAGAACCCTCTGTTAATTAGCATGTGTGGGCTGCATAGCGCCATGGAGGAGTGGGACACTGAAGAGGAGAGAGAGAGATGGAGAGGAAGAGAAATTGAGGGAGATGAAGAGATATAGAGAGATGGGATGGAGAAAGTGAGGAAGACAGGTACAGGGACAGAGACAAAGAGAGAGAGAGAGAGACACACAAAGAAAGAGAGAGATATAGAAAGAGAGCCCTCCCTCTGTGCTCTGTGTGAGCAGCTCCAGCCCCCTGTCAAGAATGTGTCTTTCTCATCATCCCTTTCTCTCAGTGTCTCAGAGTCTAATGTCTCAGCATCCCAGTGTCCCAGAGTCCCAATATCCCACTGTGTCAGTGTCTCAGGGTCGTAGTGTCCCACTGTGTTAGTTGTGACCTGACAAGCTCTGCCAAAGCATCAACAGAAAACTCTGGCACAGAAACAGTAGAGCCTTGCACTGGGCTGTAGTAACAGAAATGGTCACAGTTAGGGACATTTTTACACATCAGAACATCAGAAAGGTCACAAACAAGAGGAGGCCACAAACCCAGATGCTCATGTTACACAATTAGAAAATGTATGGAGCAATTCCACATGAATGAATTGCAGGTATTTAGCACAGTCTGTCCGTGACCTCCATTGCCAGGCCTTTCCATCTCTCTGTCAGTGTATTCCTCACGGAGGGAGACTGTGTTGCTGTTTCTGCTTGGGTATTTGGCAGATGAACATTTTTCAAAGCATGTCTGAGAGAGAGAGAGAGAGGGAAAGAGAAAAACAGAGCAAGAAAAAAAAGTTTTTGAAGAGATTTGCCAAACTGTACGAGAGAAGTACCCTGGGATCCTTCAGAGCCAATTAGATGTTGAATTAGGTTGACTGTGAATTAGGGGACTTTTATTAGACTAGACTAAAGAACAAATCAGGATGTTTATACGCAAAAGAAAGTTGCTGTTAAAGTCAAAATGAGATGAAATGGGCTACAGGCGCTGAGCAATGCTGGAGGAGAGGGAGAGAGGGAGAGAGGGGGAGAGGGTTTCTAGTGGGAGTTGTTTTTTGTTTGTTTGTGAAGTGCTGATGTGTCTACAGTGTTATTTATGGTGGTATAGCACTGCTGTGCAAACAATCGCATGCACACACACACACACTCATGCCTGCACACACACACGCATGCATGCACACACACACGCATGTTCCCAGAGCTGGTGCAGGGCCAGCTGGTAGACTGACTCCTCCCCGCACAGCCCCATTCCAGACACTTCTCACCTTATCTCACACTTTCCTGATCCCCTGACTCTTCAGTTCTTGGTACAGTGTTTTGCCAAGGACAACAAGAAGGATTCCCAATTCGGCGGTTAGAAACTAAAAATCTGTTGTCACGCCACTTTTGAATTCTGTCACATACAAGCTGCATATATTGCAGTTAGCAGTTGTTTTTTTCCGTATGAGTGTGTCGCCGGTGATGTTTCTCACACCGACACTCCTGCTCAGAAAACAAAACCAAACTAGTGAGAGTCTCCACCTACACTGCAGGGCTGTGTCATGGATGCTCATTTTAAAATGGCAGTGCTCCGTGATGCTGCGAGCCTGAGAGTAACCCAGTGACTCTCCTCTGGGTTCAGTGCACTGTATCAATACCCGCAGGGATGCTGCTTCATTGTATTGTTTTGTTGTGACATTTCCATTCAAATTTCACATGCCTGAATCGTATTAATTATACTAAACTAATGGAGCTTAAACCACACAGAATGCAGCAACACCGCGGTGCCGACAGCGCCAAGAAAATACATTCATTTTGATAAAACACATAGGAGCGCATAGCAGAGTTACAGATGCGGTGAGCTGATATTCCACTTCATTAGGTGTACTTTGTGTATCAATTCCCCGGCACCAATTGGGAATCGTCATTTGAATGCAAATTAATTAGTAGTGCTTTACTGAGTAGTAAAAAAATAAGAAGATGGGAAAAAAAGCACCCATAGTGTCGCCTGTTCTCTTAACAGAAATGTAATCAAAAAAGCAGAGAGAGAGAGAGAGAGAGAGAGAGAGTGTCTGGTGGCAGTCAGTCCAACACTATAATTTTCTTAGACGAACGAGTCAAACCGAGCACACACAATACTTTGATTGATAAGATAATATTACTGATTCCGGTTAGCAGTGCAGCATTGCGCAGTAGTGGTCAGAGCTGCACCCAGAGCATTGTGGGATCAAAGTGGGGGTGACTTAATGCTGTGGTACCCTTGGGTGAAATCAAAACCCAACTGCATATGCCGATTGTTATGCAATTTGCTTTGTGTTGAAAGCGTTTGCCATATAAATTAATAACAGTAACTAAGAGCAGCTGTTTGTGTTCCTTCCTTCATTGTGTTTTCTACAATGCTCAGCTACCCATGGAGTAAATTGCTGAGTCTTGTGGCTATGGATTAATAATTGATACGTGATGCTTTGCTAATGTATTTGATAGACGTTTGTTAAGCTGCGTCTGTTGAAAGTTGTGTGCAGCTTTAGTAAAATGCAAGGTGATATATAGCGGAGTTACCGGCAGGCTATCAGAGCTTAAAACATATGGGTTGTGCAGCAGAATTAGAGTAAGCCTTGTGGTTAGAGTTAGGGTGCGGTGAGACTCTGGGTGAAGACTCAGGGCTAGATTTCAGATTCAACAGACGAGTAAGAACATAAGAACATAAGAAAGTTTACAAACGAGAGGAGGCCATTCAACCCATCGTGCTCGTTTGGTGTCCGTTAATTACTAAGTGATCCAAGGATCCTATCCAGTCTATTTCTGAATGTTCCCAACTTTCAGCTTCTACCACATCGCTGGAGAGTTTGTTCCAGATTGTGACGCCTCTCTGTGTGAAGAAGTGTCTCCTGTTTTCTGTCTTGAATGCCTTGAAGCCCAATTTCCATTTGTGCGTGTGTCCCTGCTGATCTGGAAAAGCTCCTCTGGTTTGATGTGGTCGATGCCTTTCATGATTTTGAAGACTTGGATCAAGTCCCCACGTAGTCTCCTCTGTTCCAGGGTGAAAAGGTTCAGTTCCTCAGTCTCTCAGTAGGACATTCCCTTCAGACCTGGAATAAGTCTGGTTGCTCTCCTCTGAACTGCCTCTAGAGCAGCGATATCTTTCTTGAAGTGTGGAGCCCAGAACTGTCCACAGTATCCAGATGAGCTCTAACTAGTGCATTGCACAGTCTGAACATCACTGCCCTTGTTTTAAATTCTACACTTTTGACAATATACCCTAACATCCTGTTTGCCTTTTTGTCTTAAAATGCAAAGCAGAGGGGACATGTCTCCCTCCCCCCCCCGTAAACTCATGACTTCTCCCCAAGTTGCAAATTATGTCGTGGGGCAGCACACCTTGATTTGAAACAACATTTTAATCTATCAGCTGTGAAAGACTTCAGTAAAGTTTTGGATTTGTCTGAGTGAGAAATAACTGTGTTAACAAAATAACTGAGAGGTCTCTCACTGGAATGGAGAGCCAGTGCAGCCCCTGCAGGAGCTGATTTGAGAGTGTTACCAATTTGAAAAAAAACAATACAAAAATAATCTGAAATATGGCACAGGGCTGACTGGCACTAAATTCCAGAGACTGGTGCACATCTGCCACGGAGTGGAGCAGGAATTGTGGGTCGCTGTGCGGCTTCTGTGTGGACCGGTTTCCACCCCAGTTCACACTCGCTTCAGATTAACAACATGTGAGACTCGTTTATGCAACACAGCGGCTGCTCTTTGAAGGAAATTCCTCCTGCCAGTGAATGTTGATGCCCAGACCATCTGTTCCCCAGGTTCACACAGGGAAATTCTCCTTCAGTTTGTGTGTCTTTTTTGTTTTTGGTATATTTTGTGTGTGGATGTATGGGTTTGTGTTATTTTATTCATTTGTTCCTCTGTGACCTGCATTTTATATACAGAAGAATATAAGATCCCAAAGGCTTGTCTATGAAGTCAGTCTGTATTCACACTCTATTATGTCTATATGTTTTAGTTTTTTTACACATTAGGTTGGATTCACATCGGATTTGATCTGGGTCAGTCTCGCCTCAATCTGGATTCTATCTGCATTTGTGTGAATTAGTTGTTGTTGACTCTAAGAGCAGTGGTCTCCTGTCACACAGCAGTCACACACACACACGCACACACGCACACACACACACGCACACACACACACACACACACGCACACACACACACACACACACACACACACACACACACACACACACACACACACACACACACACACACACACACTCACCTGTTGCCAGTGCTATTGAAGTGGCCAGGCCTCATGCATGTCATTTTATAGCGCAGTGACTGATGCGAAAGCCTTTTTCTCTTCAATGCATTTTGAAACAGGACTCAATTATTTAGAATCTTCCATTTATTCATACGGTTTGGATTAGTTAATTCCTGCCCTGCTGGAAATTAATGTTCGGTGCTGTAGCCTCTCGCCCATACATACACAGAGCAAGCTGTTTGGGTGCAGGGGTGGCAGGGGAGGGTACAGAGCAGGCAAGGCACGAGATCTTGAAACCTTCTTAAATGACTTATTTCACACTGTGATCGAAAGCAGCTTCCACAAGTCGCCCTTTATACAGCTGGGTTTTTACTGGAGTCACCTGGGTACGGAACATACAGCAGCAACATCTTAACTGGGTTGCAAACCCCCAGTGACACATCCAAACGGGAGAAAAAGTGCAAGAAAACCACTAAACAAGAACACAACTAACACCTTCCCACTACACCGCAATATTAATTCAACAATTGTCATCACTACTTGTTGGTTGAATTTGTAGACTTTCCCTGTAAATGTGTAGAACCCCCAAGAGCATATGAATAGCTTAACTAGCAAACACATCTGTCAGACCTTTTGCGCGTTTTCTGCTTGCATTGCCACGCTGGATTCACCTCCATGTAAGTGTCTGCGTACTGTGAGTTAGTGTATTATGCGTCTTGGCAATGTGCGAGTTCGAATTGTAATTGTAGCTGTACTTGGCTGCTCGTGCTGTATTCTGTCACACACTGTTAGTGTCTCGTAAACTGGGGGGCATCCCAGCACAATGGTTGTGTACAGGAGATAGAAAACCAGGAGAGAGACTTCAATTCACAGGAGGAATGTGGTTCTAACTCAACAGCAGAGATAAACACTGCTACCTGACCCATACTCTGTGGATATACTTTATACTGGACGTCCACTATACTAACTATGTTATTGCTTCTGCCAGTAATGGATTGTACCTGAGGTTGAGTGCTTTGTAGAAGGTTGTATTTTTTCATTTCAATGAACACTGCTCCCCCCCAGCCGCCTTCAACAGCACCCCTTCAACCCTCTCTCTCCCGGTGGAGATGCAGGGGACAGCAACCCTGTCTGGTTTCAAACTCTGTGTTCAGATTAATCTTGTTTTACTTTTTAATGACCGTGACTGCCGTGGTGAGGACTGGATGAGTGCGTGTGCTGTGTACGTCAGCGTGTGTGAGAGTGCATGCGTATGTGTGTGTGTGTGTGTGCACTGTGTGATCAGTGTGTGTGCGTGTGTGTGTGTATGTGTGTGTGTGCACTGTGTGATCAGTGTGTGTGCGTGTGTGTGTGTGTGTGTGTATGTGTGTGTGTGTATGTGTGTGTGTGTGCACTGTGTGATCAGTGTGTGTGTGCTCTGTGGAGGCTGTGCATCTCACGGTGCGCGACTGAAAGTTAATAGCGTGCGGTGAATAAATAAATATTCAGAGGCGGCATGCAATCGCAGGTGATCTGTTTGCATTAGCACAACTGTGAGTAACTTCTTTTCAGATTTAATATGCAGTATAAATCAAAAGAAATACCAACACAGAGCACTGTGACCTTCTGGAGCTGAGCACAGTGTTTAATACAGGAAGCTGTAGCGGGACTCTCTCTATCGATTCCTCCTCCTCCTCCTCTTCCTTTTACTTCAGCTTGTGGTTGATTGAAGGTTCAAGCATTTTTTTTAGTGCTGCTCTATAAATAGAAGGTAGGCCCCAGCGCTGGCTCACTATGGGAAACCTACTTTTGTTCCAATCTGGGCTGCGTCGAGCCCCAGATACAGAGGGCTGTCGCTGAGTGATTTATTCCCGCAGAGCAGAGGTGCGGAGAGACACACCGCCCCTGCCTCTGCTCTGTCCTCTCTCCTCCCTCTGTTCTCCCCTCTCTCCTCTCTGTGTTCCCCCGTCTCCCGCTCTCCCTCCCTCAGCCCGGCCCGCAACCTTTCCTTTCGCCGCTGTAGAAGAAGAGAGAAAAACTAAACAAAACGAGAACAGAAATGCCACAAAACAAACAATGTGTCTATAATATAGATGTCTGCACCAGCCTGCCTGCCTGGCTGCAGATCCACTGGGAAATACTGTTGCTAAATAATGCCGAGAGCTCCACAGGCTGATTCACAGGTGTGCAAGGAGACATGGAAAAAGAGAGAGAGAGGGAGATTTAAAACAATACTCGCCGGGTATCAGGTAAAATCACATCCCAAAATCTGTCTGTACATGTGTAACTGGACATAATTATGTATACCATGGTAAACTATAGTATATTATAATGCTTACCATAGTAATCTATGATAGTACCATAATATATAATAAATTCCAAAATATTTACTACAATACTAGGATGTTTTATCACAGTATGTACCACAGTAATTTTTCACCTGGGTGGTTACTGGCTCCCGACACTGTTTCCCTGGCTTGAATGACTGTGTGTAGGAGAGTTTATACTGTATCTAAGCAGTTGTGCTCCTAACACAGTGTGCAGTGCAGTGTAGCGCCGTGGCGTTGAGTCTGAGAGGTAGTCTGACTGTCACGCTGCGTGACCGTGCCGCCCCTGTCACAGAACTGCTCCCTTTTATTTATTTAGTGAGGCTATTAGTTGTTAGTGTTTTTTTTTTACGTTTGCTCGCTGAAGTGCTGTTCCAGTCCATTAGCCATGTTTCTGCGTGCCGGCGCGGCAAAAGGAAGATGGTTTAATTCATCAGAAAACAAACTTCTCCGCTTTCATTCATCTGTGCTGCGTCACTGCAGCTGCCTCGCCCCGCTCAGCACGGAGACACCACAATCCATCTCCTTCTCTGTCTGTCTCTCTTCCTCTCTTCTTATCTCCTAACGGCCTGTGTCCCTGTCTGCATCTCTCTCCTTCCCTGCTCCCTCTCTCAGTCTGTTCTCTTTTTTCTATCTCTTGTCTCATATCACTCCTCCTGTCTTTGGACTCTTTCTTCCTCTTCTGTCTCTTCTTCCATCTGTCCCCTTCCTCTCCTCTATATTTGCCTCACTCTTCTCTTCTCTTATTTCAGGTGCATATAGTTTTCCACTTAATTTTAGGATCTGATACAACACTTTTTCAACACAACGAAATAATAATAATAATAATAATAATAATAATAATAATAATAATAATGATACAAATATCACTTTTTATTATTCTTTAACAAATTATGCTGTTTATCAGTAGCAGATGTCAGTTATTATGTTAGTAAAATATTCCAAGTTATAAAACATTTATACATGGTATTTGCACCCTTAATCTTAAGTGTTAATAACCAAACACATGTTTTCAAAATGCTTTTTACATATTAAAGATTATTAAGTATAATTATTTATTTTTCAATTAATTAATTACATAATTACACAGCCAGCATACCAGTCTGCTGCTAATATTCTCCTAATTAACAGCACACTAGAACATCAAATATATAGTGCTTAGCATTCTTGAACTATGACCTCCGTGACCCTGAACCCCTGAGGTCGGTAGCCATCTTGCCTTGCTGATGTGGCATCACAGCCATCTTTATATCCTGCTGTGTCGCTGGTGGCCATCTTTAAACACCCGCACCAAGAACACAGGACTTTACTAAAGCGACAGAACTGCATTTCCAAGAGTTTGGAGTTCTGCAATGAGTGAGTCATGCTTCTGATATGACTTTTGCACTCAGGCTGACATACTGGTTAAAAGTTTAATAGTATCCCAAATTCGTGGGCAATGAAGGGTGAAAGAAAGGACACAAAGTAGGGCCTATATGGAATTCCAAAGTTGGTCACTGAGGTCACTCTTTGTGCTAAAGTCACACGGTTCTTATGGGCAGACTGTGTATTGGCTGATGTGTCTTAAATAGCCTTTCATGCCACATGGGGATCGTACAGAGAGTAATGAACCTGAAATGGTGCAATACATCGGGCTAAACTGCAGTTCTAGCGAAGTTTAGTATTACGAGAGTTGATTGTGTGAGCTGGGTGTTAACACAGAGCTGGACCTTCAGTCAGACTGCCAGTTCCTCATGAAGGGTCCTGGCATTTGTGATAAACTCACTGGAAATAAAAGGAGTTGGTGTTTCTGATTTGAATTTTTAGTTTTTCAAAGTTGCCTGTATTGCTTGATAACAGTTTGGATGTGCGTTCTATAGAGGTACCCCCCCCCCCCATGCGAGTGGATCAGAGGCTGCTGGCAGAGACGGGGCTGGGAAGCATCTGTCACAGTCTTACTGGCACTGTGTGTCCACGGGGAGGCCTGGGGACACGCTGTAATGTGCCAATAAACTCTCTAACGACGGCCTGATTTATACAGTGTGTAGAACTCCATTTATGCAGCCATTCCCTAGTTAACATCTGGTGTAATTTCTCTGCGACGTTAACTTGCCGGCTGTGGACTGCTCCCCGCGATCGAAAGTAATCACATCACGGACACGCACACGCACACGCACACGCACACGCACACACACTTTGTGATTGATGTGATTGTGTGTGTGATGTATGAGTCTGTGTTAACCTGTCTATGTGCTGCAGCTCCAGCAAATGTTCAGGTCTGGCAGTGTGTATGGCAGGCTTTTTAGCAATGCGCTCTCTGTAGCTCAGTCCTGGAACTCAATCTTGCAGTCATAGTTCTGCAACTGTCCGTCTGTCTGTCTGTCCGTCTGTCAATTTCTCATCTGCTCTATCTGTCTCAGTCTTTAAGGCAGTGTTCTCTCTCTGTCCCTCTCTGCAGCCCCAGCGAATGCTCAGATCGTTCACTCTGGGCAGGCGTGTGTGGTGAAGGACGACAACATCAGCGAGAGGATCTACACCATCCGTGAGGGAGACACCTTGGTGCTGCAGTGCCTGGTGAAGGGCCATCCCCGGCCACAGGTACACACCCCACCCGCCCACTCACCCGCACACTGACAGCCCCAACCACGGGCACACACTGAGTGGTGGGGCAGTGGGCACAGAAAGACGCAGGGAGGCACTGGTTAAAGTTAAGCGAACACTGCCACCCTAACAGGTTGTGTTGCAGAGCAGCTGTCTGCCCAATGTGTCTCTCATTAATAATTGAGATTTCCCTTCGTTAGGCTCCTGCTAATTGGAGAGGGTGTTTTGAAGCGATTGGCAAGAGAGGAAAAGACAGAGCGAGATAGAGATTTTATTTGATACAATTTTTGACTTTTGAATCCCTTTTATTCCTCAGTAAAACAATTTGGTCCTTAATGACTGGATGAGTGACTTTTATCAAACGCAACCTGAAACAACATTCACCAAACCATTCACTGAATCAAAACCCATTTATTCCCTCTTCAAATCTGGTTCTCACCAATATATTTAAACCCTGTGAAATTCATATTAAAATGTGTATAGAGAGAGAGGGAGGGAGAACTGTGTGGCTCAGGGTGAGGGGAAAGAGAGGGAGAGGTGGTGACTGGTGGGGAGAGAGAGAGAAAAGGGATAGGGAGAGAAAGAGGAGAAAGGAGAGGGGGGGAGGGAACTGAGCCAGCAAGTAAAAGTCACCCTGGAAAATAGATAAGGCCAGAAACCCAACACTCTAACTGTCTGTATTACTGTTTTACACTGAGACACTGCTGTCATGGTGCGGCCCGGTGGTGTTACTGTGTCCTCGCTCTGCCTGAGCTTTGTGTGCTCTGTTATTGAATGAGTGTTTGTGCTTCTACAAGAGCACATCCTCCCACAGTAAATGGTCACAGGGTTAAAGGCACACAGCCCCTGTGAACATTTGCTGAACATTTACTGTGCTCAGTGCAGGGTAGAGCAGAGGACAATAAGTGTGGACGGGAGATAAACTAGTGTTGTGATTTGGAGGCAGACCGGGGACAGAGGTGGGCAACATCCTTATGAGATAATGGCGTTGCGGACCTGAGTGAAAGGGAGGAGCATCATGGGAGAGGAGAGGAGAGGGGACAGTGGCGTAACAATTCACACTCTCCTTTGACTCCGGAGCATGTTGAGCAGGGGGGGGGGGGGGTGTCAGGGGTGTATTAAACCCTGCTGTAAAAACTCCACTCCTCCATCTGCCGGGGAGCTCACACGCACGCAGACGCCCCACTGGAGCACAGCTGTGCCTTGCCAGCCAACATCTGGAATCCTGGACTGAGCCCCTGAGAGTACTGGGGGAGAGATGGGAGGAGAGTGGGGGGTGGTGCATAGGGGGATCCCAGGGGATGCTGAAGCAAGTCAGAGGAAGCCCTAAATAAAATGTATAAAAAGCCAGGCAGTATCAAACTAATCCAAGAACACATAGTATCCACACTGTGGTAAAAGTTTTTATTATATTTAAAAAATCAGGTTCTTGTGTAGTTTTGTGTGCAATGTAACACAATACAGTGCAATACAATGCTGTGCAGTGCATTACAGTACAGTACAATGCTCACCCACATCCTCCTTAAAGGAGACAGTATTTACACAATATAACAAACATATTATAATAACACGGTTACAAGGATATTTCATTCTAGCTGTAATTGAACTACAGTGTGCAGAATAGTGGTTTATAACTACATTAATAATGTCTTTGTAGTCCTCTATTCATTTGACATACATAATCTGGTAGCTTTTGTTCATGTAACCTTATTATAAAATGTTACCCATTTCCTTAATTTTCCTCTTTAGTGCTCCTTGTACGAAGAGCCGCAGCACACTGAAGTCAATACAATGCAATACAATATGCCAGTTCACGGAAAAGCTGCTGCATTTATAAATTGAATTATTCAGTACTTATAAGCCATTTTATGCCACTCGCTTGTGTAGTTTGTTTACACTCCTGGGTGCTCAGCAGGTTGCACTGTTTGTTTAGATGGTGCAGTTTGCATAGTTTTAGGTTAAGCAGCGTTCACTCGTGTATTTAGGTTTGGCAGTGTTCATTGTTCTATTGTTTATTGGGTTCCACAGTGTCTATATGAAGTGGGACCGCTTCCCGGCTTTACAGGCTGTTAACTGCTGCTGACTGGGAGGGCATAACACAGTAGGGCCACAATAGTACCGGCAATAACACAGCAAGAACACAACAACCGATATTGCAAAGATGTGGTTGTGTGTGTTTCCTCAGTCTTCAGTGTGTGTGCATGAGCCTGTGTGTATTGGTGTGTGTGTGCTTTCAATTAGATTTTCTTCCCTCTCTCTCTCTCTCTCTCTCCCTCTCTCTGCTGTCCTGTGCTGTATGGTGCATTTAGTCATTCTCTCAACTCCTCAGCTCCTACTGGATCGTCCACTACACACAGCTGCTGTATGCATGTTTTGGATATTTTGTAAGTCGACCTGGATAAGGGCGTCTGCTAATAAATAAATAAATAATAATAGTGTTATCAATCTTTGAATATATGAGTGTGTGTATGTGTGTCATGCTGTGTGTTAGAGTACAGGTATGTGTATCGATGAGTGTGTATGTGTGTCATGGTGTGTGTTAGGGTATATGTATGCATGAAAGAGTGTGTGTTGTCAGAGTGTGAGCTTTTGCTCAGAAGCACATTTGCCCAGTGCTCATTTTGCTGGAGGGAAATGTATGTCTTTTAAGACTGCTAGCCGAGCTGCTGGAGCTACCTTCACTACAGGGCTGATTGATCAGCCAACAGCTACCAGACAGGGGAGAGGGGGTGCTCAGTGCCCCAGTAATGTGTAACTATGCCTGCGCTCTTGAGCCAGGCTGCAGGTCTGTCGCGCTGTTGTAGCACTCTGTTGTGGATGACTCTGGGACCGTGGCTCCCTACAATAATCCCTTCTCCCGATGTGTAGCTTTAAATCTCTTATACCTACTTAAACCTCTTTCAGTGCATGTCTCTTTCTCTGTGTTGTATCCTCTCTCTCGCTTTCATATTGTGTGCATGTGTTTGTGTGTATTGGTGTACTGTATATGCACATTAAATGAGGTTTATCTCTCTCTCTCTCTACTGTGCCAGTCTCAGAGTGCTGTCTCCCTTCATTCTTGTTCTCTCTCTCTCTGTAGTGTGCCAGTCTCAGAGTGCTGTCTTCCCTCTCCCTCCCCTTAACTGTGCCCGCTCTGTGTACGGGGCATTGTGCTCCTTGACAGGCCGCCATGGCGACCGTGTGGACCCATTCAGCTCCCTCGCAGAGGCTTGGGGGGCGGGAGGGGGTTCGGTGGGGGCAGGCAGTGTTGCCATGGAGCCCTGGCATGGCGGCTGCTCTAGTCTCGCAGGCGGTGCCCTCAGACTGGCAATCTTGCTCTCACGGACCCCCCTCCTCTGCCCAGTGCTTCACTCCCTCGTGCTGTCCTAGCATTGACCTTCCCGGGGGGGTGGGAGAGGACAAGGGAGGGTGATGGGGGATGGGGATGGGGATGGGGATGGGGATGGAGATGGAGATGGGGGTGGGGGGGAGTTTTGGCCGGCGAGGTGATCAGTCATTGTGAGTCTCCAGTCCCCTGCAGCCCCACACACGGCTGCTTGGGCACCCAAACTGCAGACAGTGCCCTCCAGAGGAATTCCAGCTGACTGCGCTATTCGTGGGGCGTGGTTGACCCCCGCTGCCAGTTGTCTGAGTGAGTTTCAGAGATGTGTGTGTGTGTGTGTGTGTGTGTGTGTGTGTGTGTCTCTGCAGGGTGGTGGGGTTTAAAGAGTCCTTGCTGCAGCAGAACCAGCCCAGCTTTTGAAATTGTCCATCTATGTAAGTGTCTGCGCCCTGCACAGAAAGATGCATAGCTGACCCCAACTTGTGTTTTTATATTATTATTATTTATTTTAATAAGACGACACTAACTGTTTTCAGCAGAGTCTGTTTTGACCCTGTGGACGGATGGATGTATGGACAGACAGTGATGGAGGGATGGGGTGGGGCGGGCAGCGGGTCCCCAGGGACACTGCATCTCTTCTCTTCCTGCACTGCTCTCTGAGCGGGAAGGCAACCTGATCCCTGACCCCCCCACCTCCCTGCATCTCCCTTCTTCCCCTCCCACTCGCTGAGTGTGCATTTCACAGCTTCTCCCCTCCTCTCCACTCCTTTCTTATTCTTGTCATCTCTCTTCTGCCTCTGCATGAGAGACAGACACGGACAAACTAAAATACAGAAGGCCAAAATGCCCTACATGGGTGCAGATGAGGAAACCAATAAATAGGGTTCTAGAGAGAGAGAGAAAGAGAAGAACAGACAGATGGGTTGATTGGGAGAGATAGACTGACAGGGGTTAACAGAGAGAAATGGATAGACAGAAAAGGGGTAAGAGAGAGAAAGACAGACGGACAGCCATCTCTACAGGTGTGTGGGTGTTGCCCCAGCCAGGTGGCGTGCTGCAGTGCGGGGGCACAACACTGTGGTTATAACAGGTGCTTCACAGGGAATGAGCTTGATTGAGGATTTATCCAATCCTTTATCAGGGCTGATTGTTTACCTTAGCCGGCAAAGATTGGATTGAAAAAGGGAGTTGGGCTGTAATCCGCACAGAGTGAAATCTAATCATTTTCTTTTTTTCTTTAGAGACGAAGTGCAAAACTCATATATCAAGCCTGAATCGGTGTAATTCAGGCGGCTGGGGCGTGAGGAGCAGGCGGGGCTGTGGGGAGGCAGGGCGACACCAGGGGGAACACACACACACAGACACACACACAGGCAGAGGCACACACACACACTCACTCATAGACACACACATACACACATACACACACACACTCACTCATAGACACACACATACACACACACACTGTACCACACACATACTGTCACACTTAGACAGGCAGATATACACACACACACACACACACACACACACACACACCTACACACACACATTCAACAGAACGATAGACTGACATACTCAGAGAAAGACAGACTGACACACACAAACGCACAAAGAGACAGAAAGACACACGCACATATATACATACAACAGACTGGTAAGCAGACTGTCACTACACAGAGACAGACAAGAAGACATCCACTCACACTAACACACACGCAAACACAGGAGCACGCACACAAACTCACTGTGATGAGCAGAATAGTCTGCACACAGTGGGGAGGGCTGTGCTGCATACACAACAGGCCCCGCTGACACGGACAGAAAGAGAGGGAGAGAGAGACATGGACAGACAGACTCTCTTCCTCTCTCTCTGTGGCAGTGTGGGGTATCCAGAACGCCCTGGCAGCATATTTGTCCATTGAATGCGAGGAATGAGAATCGCACTGGGAAAGCAGGTGCTCTGCCCACTCTGCCTGTGCCCTCCTGTCTAAACCACTGCAGCCACACAACCGCTTCTCCCAGAGCGCTCTTACAGGAAATGGCACAACTCTGCTTTATTGCAAATGTCAGTAAAAACTAAAGCAGAGGCGGGGAGGGGAGCAGGGCACGGGGGGCGGGAGGGAACAGAAAGGGAAATTAAACAGGGCTGAGAGAGACAGACTGCAGGCAGAGAGGGGAACAAGCATGAGAGTCAGAGTCTGTGTCTCACATGTCAGCGGGGGCCTCGATGCAGTTCCACAGTATTGAAGACTCGTCTCCTTGCTCTGTTATCTCTTCATTGATTGATTGATTGAGTTTTTTATTGAAGCTAATAAGAAACAAGAAGTAGACGATACAATATTGCTCTTATGATTTTCTTCTTTTTTTTTGGTTAGCGGTTGCTCTGAGTTGTTTGTTTTGATGCATTCTCTCATATGGAGGAAATGAGAAAGGCTGAAGGAAAGGAACAACAGAATATTACTTTAGTTTGCCTCTCGGGGTGTTCAGTAGCTCAGTGCCACAGTGCTGGGCTGCAGTGTGTTCAGTAGCTCAGTGTCACAGAGCTGCAAGGTCACAGCTGAGCCTCGGTTCAGCAAGAGCTGGCTGAGGAGTAAACCCTCACTCTGTCCGGGTTACTACGAGAATTGTCCAATTGTCCAATAGTGTTGGTCACCTTGTCCATTTAAGATAAGATAAACAAAACAAACAAAAAATGAATTTATCTCAAGTGCTTCAGTGGAAGTGTGCTAATTAGCAGTCTGGGCGTAGGAGGCGGTGAAATAACTCAATTTAATCAGAGAGCGCCTCTCCGCACTCACGCCTTCCATCCCGCTCGGCATCACCGGGAGCGGACTCGTCAATAGCACTCCACCTCGTGGCCTTCAGCAGATTGTCACAAAACATTATTGGCTGCAGGTTATATCTCGTTCGTGTCCTCACGTCTTTTTTCTCCCCGGCGAGGAGCCGTGCTGGCTGCCTGACCTCCACAGACACTCACCAGGCAGCAGAGTAGTGGCCACAGCTGTTTGCTCTGGGTCACAAGTAGATCCTTCTTCCTGTCTCTGTTTAAAGCCCAGCCAAGCTATGACTCAGCAGTCAAGTTTAAGGAAAGGCGTTACAAATGACAAAAGATGTTAGACAATGTAATCAAGATGAAAAAACAGAGCAGCTCCCTTGTCTGTTTGCTTTCCAGGATCTGACCAAACCCAGAATCTCATTGAGACGTTTCTTGAAGGAACCCAGAGGCTCAGTAGCTTTCTCCAGACCCCCACAACTATGTGTAAACAACGCCTCTGATTTTCGCTCCTAAACTCACCTTCTCTGCTCTTAGTTTCTAACTGTGACTGGCAGTGAGATGGGATGGAGCTCCTCCCAGCTGTGAGACAATGGAAACCATGGAGTAACTCCTGTCACTGTGAACCCTCTCAGGCCTCAGGCAGCCATTTCTGTCCTTATTCTTGCTTACTGTAGTGGACCAGGGTTACAAACACAGCAAAGCACAGGAGAGCTCAGTGAAACCATAGTCAAGCATGGAGAGGTGTAGTATAGTAAACCATGCTACAAAGCAGGGAAACACAGGGCAAAGCAAAGTAAAAGCATGGTATAGCTGAGAGGAGACTAACACTGTTGCCAGCTTCCATAAGGGGATCGCCAAGATGACTGTCAGTCTGCATTGATTCCAGCTTTTCATCTCCGCTCTGCGCTCAGCGGGGCCCGCCTGTGGGCCGGCAGCACTCCTGGCTCCCGGCACAGTTCCCTCCGCTCACGGCTGCTCTCCAGCTGCAGACCTGCGGGAGCTTCTGGAAAGTCAATAGTACAGTAGTCCAGCGAGAAGTACTCCAGGTGTGAGGAGAAGGGAAACTCTTTGCTCTTATTTGTTTTTTAGAGTTAATTATTTTAACTCATGCTGAGTTTCCCCCTGTAAAGGAAAAATGAAAGTCACATTCTAAATGAAACTGAATTGATAGAGAGGCGCTTTTGGAATGATGCTCAGAGGCAAAACAATGAGAGTTCATTTCCAGCAGCAGCTTCCACACTTCAATAGTAACACTTTACAAATGAGTGACTGCGGGTCTCGCATGACTTCTGAGTCCCATGAAACCTTTTCATCTGTTTTCAAAATGCCTTCAAAGTGTCTAGTGAATGGCAATTATAGCCAAATCATTATCCTGAACTAGAAGCAGTTTAACTCCTTGTAAGCTCCTTTTATCTGTAAGCCTTCAACATGTTTTGGAAAACATCGTTTTTGGAAAATACATTGGAACATTCTGAAAATCAGTCTTCAGAAAAACAAACAAACAAAAATCTAATTAAAAAAAAGAATGTAATGTAAACAGACTTTAAATAAAATGTATTCTGATAGTATACTGCCTATGTGCAGAGTCTGACCTTCATTCCAGCATGAGACCTCAAACCTCGCAGAGCAGCCGTGGTGGAGGTGGGGAGGGGACCTACTCTGATCTGTTCCTGTGCTCCCCCTTCTGTGCATGAGCAAATACCCTGTGCTTTCCCACCAGTAAAATCAGTGTAAACACTTGTGTTTCTCAGAACTCAAACTGGATTGTGTTTTACCATCACATGAATGTGGAAAAGTGGCCAATTTTCTGCATCAGTTCTCTGAATGTCTTGTTTTTTTTTCTCTAAACCTTTGCATGTAAACATAGTGACTGAGAGATTTACAAAAGTGTTTTATCTTTTCTTTCGGCGCTGACTCTGCAGATCGCAGTGGCACTCATCTGTGTCTTTCTTTTCCTCTCTCTGTATTGTCTCACATTCTCAGTTATTTATTACCCACTCTGTGGGGACGTCCTTATTGTACTAATACTACAGTATTGTAACAACACCCCCGATCCTCAGCGATCGCACGGGAGGCTGTTCTGTATGAGGAGTGCTCTGGTGTGCTTGTCCTCATAGGAGTCATTCTCAGACTGACAGGTAAAGAAAACAGCTGAGTCTGATCTTAAGCTACATCAGGTAACATCAGTGGCGGTGAGAGTGGCTTCGGCAGTGGCAACTCTTTGTATTCACTGTTTAATAGAGAGAGAGAGAGAGAGAGAGAGAGTGAAAGAGAGAGACCTCACACCAGAGAATGAGACTTAATGCACAGCTGTGTAGAAGCATTCAAAGGGAAAGTGTAGCGTAGCTTTAAATAAGAGAAAATAACAGCATCTACTCTATAAGGTCACTTTGAAGGATTTTGCCGTCTAGTGCAGAATATCTTTTAGGACGCTTGCTTGCTCCTTTTAGGTAACACCGGCAAAATGAGCTTATTTACCTGATTTATCCTATAGCCCTGCTGTCAGATCTCTCCAGCCTTGTCCTGACTTTCCATGTAACACAATAGGGCGGCCAATGGCTGTGGTGTAAGGGATCTCTGTGCTGGGTATTATTAATTCATGGCTCTGCGGTGCTGGAGCACGCTGACCTTGTGGAGTTGGGGAGGGTGGGCTGCCAGTTGGGGGGGCAGATGCAGGACCAGGTCGAGGTGTTGGGGGCTGGGGGGTTGTCTAGGGGGGGGCTGGAAGGGCTCGGGTGTCTGTCCTTGAGGGGTGAGTGGTATATGGGATCGATAGTGGGCTGACTAAGTGCAGGATCGGATGGCACTGAGAGTCTGAGAGACACCGACTGCACTGCGGAGAGACACAGCCAAGGGCATGCACTGACACCCCCCCTGCCACGGGCACACAGGGAGGGAGGGAGAGGGAGAGAGGGAAAGAGAGGGTCAGTTACAGTGAAGACAGAGAGAGGGACAGATACAGCGAGGACAGAGAGAAAGAGTCAACCGGAGACAGTGAGAACACAGGGAGGGCTGGAGGAAGGATGAATTGGAGAACGAATTGGAGGTGAAGAGAGAATGAGAGGCAGGACCAGTGGTGGGCTGCAGTCTGTTCAGTGACTCAGGGGTGTGAGAGGGGCAGTGCCAGGCTGTGTTAACATCAGTCAGTGTTGGGGGTGGGGGGGCGGCAGTGTGATGTTGGCAGAGCTAGAGTGCGGCCCGTGAAGAAAGGGTTGTCGGGCACAGTGGGAGATGTGCCCTTGGTTGACCTGTGTGTAACTACTTGCCATCAGCAGCCAGTCGTTGTGGCGGCCATTGCGCAGGCATTTGGGACTCACAGTGAGGTGCAGGGGTGGCAGACTCTAACCACCTTATTGGCAGAGGGGAGGTGGCGGACTTTAACCCAGTTAAAATAGAATATTAGAATATAAAAACCTACTTTTACATGTGATGATGTATCCAGGTGTTAATGGCTTACGAACCCCTTCAAGGATCTATAACATTGTCTCTCAGGCACAGGGTTTAATCCAGCCAGCACCTCATCACTCTTTTTCAGTGCTGTCTTAACTGACTGAGGGAATAACTCGCCGTGGACCACTGATGCATACATAACGGTTCCTATATATTATGAATTAAAAAACTTTCACATTTTTGACAGCGTGAAAGATTCAACAACCTGGGCAGTTAGTGCTCTCCCAAGACTGGACTAGATTGCTACCAGGGTAGATAGGGTAGATTGCTGTGAATCAGGGAAGTGCTCTCAGGAGTGACCAGAGGTGCCGTGACCTCTGCCCTCTGCGCCTCTCCAGGGCACATGACTGCTGTCCACCCTGTGCTGAAAAACACATGGTCCATAGAGGCAGAATGAACCCCAGCAGAACCTCTTAACTGTACTTATCACTGTTCACACAGACCAAGGGAAGGTTAATACTGATTTTACTCTTTTAAATATTTCAAATAATTTCTTTATAATGTGTCTGACTGATGAAAAATGTAAGAATCACTCCGCTACCAGAGATAATGGGACAAGCCTTCCTGGCGCAGTAATGGATTGTGCTAGCAGTGGCCCTGTGCTGTGTGGAGGCAGGTACACAAGCCAGCACCGCCGCGTTATAATCTGGATAATAGTTTTTTTATAAATCCAGTTGATCTACATTTTTAAAGCCAGCATTGATAGGCTTTAGCAGTGAAGGACCCGTAGATCTATCAATACGATCGCTCACCAGGTCACAGAACAGACAGTGCAGCACATTACGGTCAAGCTGAAGAGTGACAACACTGAAAACGTTTCATAGTCAATATCACAGATCCTGTGCTGTAGGGGCACTGCAGTACAATACTATACAACTCTAGACTACACTCGGCTACCCATGACTACAATAAACTACCCTAGACTACCCTCAACTAGACTACGCTCGACCACCCCCAGGGGTCCGCGAGGGGATGCTAGGGGGTCCATGGCAAAATCCCCCCCCCCCCCCCCCAAAAGACTACCCTTGACTATACTCGACTACACTCGACTAGACTAGACTGAATCCTGTTAAATACTCTCTCTTTTTTAATTGTGTCTGTAGTCCCTGTACTTTTTGGAAATGCAGCTTAGGCTTGAATTAAATAGTGTATTACTATAAATATTCATACGTTTAGATTTCTGATTAAGTAAATATTTTAGAAACATTTCATATAAATCATTTGGAATATTTAAGTACGGTGCAGTGCATAGTTTTCCCTTAGTGCTGTGAGCTCTTTGCAGCACTGGGTCGTCTGGGGAGTGTGTGTGTTTGTGTGTGTGTGTGTACTGAGCCCTGTCACACTCTGGGCACAGCACACAGAGCCACAGGGCACCTCAGCCATTTTTTTTCTTCCATTCTTCAGTGGGAAGCAGAGTCACTGGCATCTCTCTCTGCACCAGTGCTTTATTGAGCAACGGTTCACACTCCACTGTGGTGTATCAAACTTTTCAAAACAGTGGCCTGTACAGTCTGACCCTGGTTTCAGACCATTGTTCCCTGCCCACCTTGGATGGCCCAAGATGCGCTGACTCGAACGAGGGACAATCTGTTGCAGTATACGGCAGTGCAGTGCAGTTTGTTGGTGCTGCTGAATGCACTCCTCCTCGGAAGCAGGAGGCCCTCTGTATATCCAGGTGTAAATGGGAAAATGAACAGGGAGTCCAACTGTTCTTATCAATTAGCAGATACCGTAAACATGCTGTGCGGCGGCTCAGTGGGTTTGCAGCTGGTTGCTCACAGGAGCACAGCTGTGTGAGTGAGTGGGGACGGGGAGACGCAGTGCAGTGCAGTGACCACCTCAGACTAGACACCGGATCTGTGCGCAGGGCTCTTGTGTCGGTCACGTGCTGTTGTGTTCCCAGGGATCGGATTGCGAGGCGTCAGCGTTCTGCCTGCGCTCCCATCACCAGCGCGGTGACATCACCCCCCCGCCTCTCAGCGGTTTCTTCCGAGAGTTTGGTGATTCACTGATTCAGCCCCACAGAGAGAACCTGTACGGCTTCCAGTTGGCTGAACTGAGTTAAGACAGAGGGTTGTGTGATTGCGTGACTACCACTCTGTGTTCGACACGCTCGCTAAAGGAATCACTGGAAGCACAAACACACCACATCTTCACAGTGTATTGAACTCGGGTAATGACCATGTAACGTGGTTTCAAATTATGGGGTTGAAGTGATACTTTCAAGTACAACTGTACAGCAGGGGCACTGGCACTCCCAGTGTGAGCCATCCTGTGCACAGAGACTCGGAGACTGTCGCATGTGTAAAGAGCCCCAGCGCTCCCAGGTGCTCTGAGGAAGAGATGGGTCCATTAAGAATTAGATGGTTATGACAGTTACTTAAATATAAAAAGTGTAAAGGCTTCCAATTAGTAATGAATGGCACAAGCCATCACTGACAGGGCATACAGAGAGAGAGAGAGGGAGAGAGAGGAAGAGAGAGAGGATCTGTCCCATGGAGTGGAGCAGTGTGCGTTGCTGTCAGGTGGAGCTGGGCTGTGTGTCTGTGCAGGCCTCTTTCCGTTTCAGTCGGCTGAGTAATTAATGTACAGTTAGTCATCGGGCTTCCCATACATTTCCTCTTTTATTGCTCTTTACCTTCGTTCGAACAAATTATTTTCAAGTTGAGAATTTCACGGTGCGGATGTGTGCTCTGGCCTTCCCCTTCCGTGTAATTGCCATTATAAATTACTTTATGCTAAACGATGGCAGTTCAAGTCAGGCTCCATAAGGAGTCGTTTATTGCTTAATGTCTGTCTCTCTTTTTTCCCCCTTTTTTTAAGCCTCTGAGTGATGTTTTTTCAAGAGACAGATACTGGGCTGGTTATTGCCACAGTAAGTTTATATTGGCTTAGCTGAGGGGTTTTATGACTGACTGGATTTTTTTATTTATCTGTTATTTTACTAGCCAGTTGCACTGAGATTAAAACCTCTCTTTGTAAGTGAGTCGTAGCCAGCTGATGAATGATGGTAGGACAGAGCTGATGGGGGTCTCCCTGCCCACAGTCCTCTCACCCTCTCAGATGATGAATAAATCAGCAAGGATTCATAGATAAGTATAGTAAATACATATTTCAGTAAATTAATTAAAGCATCACATTGCGGCAAATGAAAGGTGCCTATAGCTACACTACATGGCCAAAAGTACCCCTGCTCGTCGAACATCTCATTTCAAAATCATAGGCATTAATATGGAGTTGGTCCAGCCTTTGCTGCTATAACATCCTCCCCTATTCTGGGAAGACTTTCCTCTAGATGTTGGAACATTGCTCTCTATCTCTCTATATTTCTATATGTCTATATTTCTCTCTCTATATATATATATCTGTATCTCTCTATCTATAGGTAAAAATACGTGTATAATAATAAAAGAGAGCCAACCCCAGGTCAGTGGGGTGTAGAGCAGTGACACAGTCCTCAGTGAGTGTGGCGGCCCTGCTGCGGCGCGCTGCGGTGCTGGCGGTGGGCGAGACGTGGCTGTGGTAAGCTGTTGAGTTCTGAGCTGCTGCTGTTCGCAGTGGATTAAGCAGAGAGGCGTCATTACAGAGGCTCGGTCATGGCCGCTGCTCTGGGGTCGGCTCTGTCCCCTTCATTGACCTTAACATTAAACACAGCTTCTGCTGTCATTACTTTTCATGCCTCTTCTGGGGTGATCGCACCATGCTGTTCCCAGATTTCTCCCCACCCTAATGTGATTCTCTTGATGAAGCAGATGCGACAAGACACACAATACCTGACTTCAGACACTTTTTAGGAATCGGAGCACCTCACTGTATGGTGAGTCAGTTCACTGGTATCAGCCGGGGTTAGAAGCACTTGCTTCCCTTCACAGCACACTGTCCCGCACTGTGGCTCCTGACCAGCACCGCGGAGAGCCAGGACAGGACTGCACTCAGTCATAGGGTGTGTGTGATACGCTTACAGTGTAATCCAGATGCACACATAACCTCTCCTCTTAAGGGGATTGCTGGAGTACATTATGATATTGTGAGGCCTCACTTCCACCTGGCTTACGACATACTCGCAGGGATACTACTAATGTTCTAATCCAGCATTTCTCCTTGTATCCATACTAATGCACTGGTGTAATGTAAGGAATACTGTATTATACTCTCCTATTGTATACCTTGTATGTCGAAGAAACAAATACATAAATAAATGATTGAATACATACTATTACTGCTGCTAATATGAAAATGAGAGAGGCATATTGGGTGAACCACCTCAGCAGAGCCAGACTGCCCCCTAGCAACTGGAATAGTAAACCCTGTACACCTGCCAATAGTTTATCTGACCTATACACACAGAAACACAATTCAGACACTCACACAATCTACTGCTTTATACTATATAGAATACATATTTTAAATATATGGGATGAACATATTTGAGTCTGTCATCTATATATTTATTTAATATGGTCAAAATATAAGGTGGAAATAAAGCTATCCATTTATATTGAACATATTGCAGACTAAGATACGTTTTCAATATATATATTTTAAATGTGCAAGAAAGAGTCTGATTTTTCTATATAGGAATGATGTATTTCTACAATATACTCCAAATGTATTGCTTTTCATTGTTGTTCATGAGTACACACAAAAGTACCCAGAATTCCAGCCTCCACCTCCCTATCTCTGAGAAAGCTTGAGGGCTGTGGGCTCAAGTCTGAATATGATCAGGTGTCATTTGTATTCAGGTGGTTGAAGTGAAATTTCCCCTGGTAATCTCTGGATGTAGTTCATACAAATTTACAGGCAGCACTTAATTCTATCCTACATAATCTGATCAGTCTGAGGCTTTTATTAAATTCTGTAAGCAAAAAAAACCCCTAAATAACAAAAAAGAAAAATCAATGGTATTTAGGCGGTCTGTGGATAGTAATCTAAAACATACACCCTTTTCTCCCCAGGAAAGTTTAAATGAACACTATTATACTGATTAAACTGCACCCTGGAGCACAGATGTATAGATTGATATGAAATTGTAATAATAGTAGCAAAACTCACTCCCCCCCCGATATTGTCCTTTTGTGCCTCACTTAATCTCTAATGCACAGCCCCTCAATTTCCTTTCCAGTGTCCCAATCACTGCCCACTGGCCCATCTGTCGCTATCAGATGAACCCACTCTCTCCCACTCCCTATGCCTGCTGTCCACCGGGCTGTTGTTGCATTTCTCCTGTTCCTGTGCGTGCAACTGACCCTCTGTTTCTTTCTCTTTGTGTCTCTCTGTGTTCCTCTATCTGTCCCTGTGCCGTTCTGTGTTTCTCCTTGTCTCTGTGTCTCTTTGTGTCTCCATGTCTCTGCACCTCTCTGTGTACGTCTCTCTGCGTCCATGTCTCTGTATGTCCACGTGTCCCTCTAGGTGCGGTGGACGAAGACGGCGGGAAGCGCCTCAGACAAGTTTCAGGAGACGTCGATCTTCAACGAGACGCTGCGGATCGAGCGCATCCAGCGTGTGCAGGGCGGCCGCTACTACTGCAAGGCGGAGAATGGGGTGGGGGTGCCTGCCATCAAGTCCATCCGTGTAGATGTGCAGTGTAAGTCTTCACGGGCGGTGCTGTGTGGTGCCGGACACACGCAGTGCGAGCCACACGCTGTTCTACTGGGTCATGGTGCGGGTCATTTTTAGGGATACCCCTCAGCCCAGCAATAGTTTAGCTGTGGCCTTTCAGAGTTTCAAGATGGAAACCCCTTCCTCCTTTCACCTCCCATGCCCCCAACTTAGTGTGAGTTCTGCAAGTCTGGTCCTAGTCCATGTGTACTGAATCTATTTTTATCAGTCCCATTTGTAGAAAAACCTGGTCCAGTTGTTTAGCTGTGCTCTGTAGCTCAGTGTCACAGCACCACAGGTTAGTTATTGATCAAGTAAGCAAGTACCACACACTGGTTCAGTGATGGGAATGCTGGCTTCTAATGAGGGCTGAAGGGAAGTCAGGTGTTTGTGATCTCTGAATCACTGACTACCAGAAGACTCCCCAGCCTAACAGATCAGAATTCAATGTTTCTGAGTCTTTATAAACTGATTATTTTAATCGGTTACCTATAAAACCTGCTGTACTGCAGCTCTCCAGGACCAGGGCTGGACCCCAGTTGACTAGGACTGTAGGACAGAGGACAGATGCAGCCTCTGCAGCGATATCCTACCTGGGCCCTGCAGCTGGTCTGTCTGTGTCACGCAACAAAGATGCCCTGCTAACTCTGGGAGACGTAGCTGCTCTACATCCACGCACTTCCTTCCGAGCACTTTTCAGAAAAATCGGTGTCTTCCTGCAGGACAAGGATGGCCAGTGTGCAGGTGAACTGGAAATGCCCTGCAGAGAGAGCTTCAGATCAGTGCTGTTTGGTCAGGGTCTGTCCCCAGGGAAGACTTTTGTAATTGAGCTCTATTGCTTTATTGCTTTGCCGCGGTCCCCGGGGGAGCAGTAATTGCATCCTAGATAAACAGGCCGGGCTGTCAGCGGCTGACTATAACCACAAGTGACGCTGAACGCTTGTTCAATTTTCTCTCCAGCTCTGTGCTTGCTCCGTGGGTGACTTTGGCGCTCGCAGTGCAATAATTAGTCTCTGCGTGTAGCATGCCAGACTGAGGCCCTGTGCTCCCTGCCCCCCCTGAACCCAATCTCCTGGGAGAAAGACCAAGGAGACACAAGGGGCAAAGGGGGTAGATGGGGGGGGTTGGAGACAGTTCAAGTGCCTCTGCGCAGAGCTGCAAATTCTCTCTGTATAAGTGAGAGAGAATAACAGGCCTGACTTAATGTCTGGAACAAACGCTTCCTGATTCCAGTGTGGTTTTGCTGTGATCGCTATAGTACACTGTCAAAAGCACAGATTTCTGCACAGTTTGCCCTGGCGCCACACTTTATTGTCGACTGTTTGCTTTAAAAATCTTGCATGTGTTTAACCTCATTCTGATCAAAACACTGGGCTGAGATCAAAGCAGAGGGAGAGAGAGGGAGACAGGGAGAAGGGAAAAGAGGAAGAGGAGAGTAAAAGAGAGCAGAGTGGAAGGGAGAAAGAGAAATGGGAATGAGACTGAACAGCCATTGCAGTCATCAACCCAAGACCTCTGCAGAAGGCAGTGAAGGGTGATACCTATCATGACCCCTAACCCCATGACCCTTGACCCTGACCAGTAGAACGGCGTGGTATGACTGGGAGTTTTGATACAACGAAGCATCTATAGTCGAGATGGACTTGGTTCAGAGACCTGGAGAGCCCTCACGTCTGCTCCTACCTGCTCTCACTCTTTCACTGCCTGGCTGTATGCTCACTCATACAAGCTGGCCAATGTGCTTGATGGCAGTACAGGAGTGCACAGTGAAAGCAGGCTGGGGCTGAGGCAACACACAACAATGCCGCCAGCTCATGAAGCACGGCGTGGAAGGTAGGTGAGAAGGCAGAAATATGGTGAAGTAGAGAACTCAGTTTGCTGTGGTAAGCTTATTGCCACAACATATACACACTTTCCCCGAAATGGACAGTAAGAGAATCACTAACCTGTCAGAAATAAAAGACACTTATTTAATAACATAGGTAACATGGGGATATGAAAAAGAAATAATTTCCGATATACTAAAAGGAAAATCTTCTTTAGTACATTACATGCATGGATGAAAGCCCCAGTCAGAACTGAGATCAGAACCGATGAGTGATTTAAACAGACATGGAGAGGCTGTCTGAATACCTGAAGACCGGGAGCTCCATAGTCCTGATATTTGATCTCTGTTTGGTGATCTTTACATACAATGCGATCTTGCTGAGTTGCTAGTCTCCAACATAGCTATAACCCATTGTCCTGCAATCGTACTGCAGAATATTGGCACACGGTGATTTCTTCCCATACATTGACACCTGGCCCATGAATACCTTTCACTTCTGAACTTTGCAGCTGTTTCCTGGCCCTACAGACCCCCAGAAACTGATGAGGCACAATTAACCGTTAACAGAGCTCTTCCTACCAGCTACAATACTTCACCCACATTGTCCTGATGTGCCTGAAACACTATTAATCTCCCCACACTAGCAGGTCAGAGTACTGCAGTCCTCTTGTTACAGTTCCCTCCTTACTAGCTTGTTTGGAGCCGGGTGTCTCTGCCACATTGGTAGTAGAGAGAGCGTTCTGCATAGAGGGACATTTCGATGGCGAGTTTATAATTAGGGCCGGATTGTGTTTGCTCTACCTCGCTATAATGATCTGAGCCTGTTGGAAATGTCAGCATAATTAAGGGACTGGAAAGTCTGCGGTGCAAGGCAGGGGGAGGGCAGTGGGGGTGGGGGAGAGGAGAGAGCTCTGGCTGACGGGACGGGGGGGTTGAGGGTGGCGTTCAGGCCCTCCCCTACTCCCCACCCTATCCCCAGAGCTCTGCTGCTGTACAACATCCACCCCACACCGCCAGGAGCCCAGTTGAGGGGCTGTGGGGAGAGGACAGCTCCGGGTTCTGGTGCTGCGGTTAGAGACCAGGTAGGATCTTCTTTGTGTCTCCCTCTGTCACCGTGCTGCTGGTTACCAAGACAGAGCATCACTCTCACCTGTCTGAAATAGAGGTGCAGCGTATCTTGCATATTCGAGACTGGCGAACCCTTCTTTAATGATATATAGGTGCCCGTGTGTGTGTATGTTTGTGTGTGTATGCATGTGTGCGTGGGTTTTGGAAAGGTGTATTGACATGCTCCCCTGGGGAACGATAAGTGTGTGTGTGTGTGTTTCACTTCACTCCAGCTAGGGAGTCTACAGAGATTCACTATAGACTCAGTGGATATACGTATGCTGTATATATACACCTTGTGGATATATGGACTGTGTGAATTTATAGACTGTGGATATTGACTGCATGGATTTACCGTGTGGACTAGGTGAAGATATAGACACTGTGGTTGTAATGACTGTGTTGGAGTATACAGACTGTGTATAATGACCGTGTGGTGATATTGACTATGGCGAGATATTCAGACTGTGGATAATGACGGTGTGGAATTGCGCATGCTGTGGCCGTGCATTTCCACACTGTATGGGTATATTCTCTCTGTGGAAATTATAGTCTGTGTGAAGTGGAGGGTTAGCTCAGGGGAGTATTGAGACAGAACTGACAAGGCTCGATGATAGAGCTGGCACACCTGGAGTCAGGAGTCTCGGGCACAGGAGACCTTTATTATTTCCCTATACTTACCGTTGCATTGTTTAATAATTCATCTGTTTTGAATTACAATGCTTGTTCTTCTTGTTCTTATTCTGAAGTGCTGTTCCACCTTACCAGGGTGGCCAGGTGGCCTGCATATCGCAGTCCTGTACACAGCTCTGCAGTCAGTGCAGGGAGACCAACCTGCCCAGCCTGAGAGAGACAGATGTGCTTCCATCACAACCGGGAACTGGGCGTCTGCGTTATAGCAGCCACTGCACAGTCCTCTGCAGGTACCAGGTGAATGGGGGCAGCTGGGTGACGGCCAGAGGGGCTGTAGGACGTGTGAGTACAGTTCAGCAGCTCACTGAAGTGTGTCCAGGGCAGCCATCAGCTCTCCCTCCTGCCAATCTCCTCCGCTGTGCTGCTCTGTGCAGCCAGCAAAAGCAGCCACCTTTAGAAGCAGCTCCCGACTTTGGCACTTGATAAAATCCCTCAGTTTAGTGTAAATTAATTTGCTTTGAAAGTAATAGTCAGCAAGGAAGCTGTAGGTGTGTGGCGGCACGTAGCTGCTCCCTCTCCCCCTCTCTTGTTGGATCCCTGCTGACCTGCTGGCTTGCTTGAAGGGGGAGTCCTCCTGTTCAGATATCATTAGGCAAGGGCTTACATTTCCTCATGCTAATTGGCTCCCGAGGAGTGCTGTTGATTCGCTTACTGTATTAGTTAGTGCTTAACCTTACATAAAGAGCTCAGCAGCACCTCCTCAACACAGACAAACAACTGGAGCGTCCTGAACCCATGGCTCAAGAGTCAGTGTGCCTCAGTGCAGCCGCTACGGAGGCATTTGTCCTATCACTGAGATAAAAATCTCCCAAAACTGAATAAGTCCCTCATGAGCCCACACCACCTGGCCGTGCTTTGGTGGGATAATACATGCTTTATCAATCTCTCCCTCTATGTATATAATAAATTATAACAGAACCTATAATAGCAGTGGAGTGGGTGAGGTGTATCTGTCCGAGGTTGACGCAGTGGCTCTACAGTGTGCGCTCTGCCTCGACTGCCTGGAAGTAATACATTCAGAGCTGTCCTATGTCCAGTGACACAGAGCACCGCACACGTGCATTAACACAATGAGGAATTGCACTGGCAGTGAGGAGCCGTGGGCCTCAGGCTTTTGCAGTTTGTCTCCAGGTGGTTCTTGATGTCAAACCTCTCTCAGCCCTGTCATTCACCCTGCTATGCATTGCAATCATGTATGGCAACAGATAAAAACAAACCAAATTACCCAGTTGTGCACAGGCTGCCTGTGTTTAATGATGTCTTCATGCAGAGAGTACAGTGTGTAGGAGGAACATACTTATTCTGAAATTAAACATTTCTTGTGCTTTAGCTTAGAAATAAATGTTACTGAAATGGTGTTTCAGTGACATTTATTTTAGCATTATAACCTAATAAGATTATAAAATATTTCCCCAAATATAGGTGATATTATAACATATTATTAAACATGATGTGTGTTCTTCCAGCTGTTTTGCTCCGACATGAAAAGGTTAAAGATCCCGGGGTCTGAACATTTACAGCGTAACTTGGCAATCTGTGCCGTACGCCCACCTCTCTCTGTGAAGAAGTGCCTCCTGTGCTCAGCCCTGAATCGATTTGAATATACTTTAACTTAATTTCCACTGCATGCCCTCTGGTCCTGCTCTGTGCTGACAATCAGAGCTTGGCCATGATTAACTTTGTCAATCCCTTTCAGGAATCCAAAAAAAAAAAAACGACATGTAATCTTCTCAAAGTATTCGGAGTTCCTGGCTAAAGGGATGAACATGGGTTTGGACCTGTCCACTGGTGACAAGACTCTGAGTCCTGACGTGTCTCTGCCTGCTGCTCCTCCCCGGGCCCATTCAGCTGTGGAAATGCTAGACTGGGGAGGACAGAGCGTTCTGAATATGCCGACACTGGGTCTAGTAGATCTTGGGCTCTGACCAGTGAAGGCCTCAGACAAGGGGAGCAGTTTAGTGCAATCCAACCAGGCTGTGTCATTGCCGACTGTTACTGGGATTCCCTGTGGCACAGTGCCTAATGACGCTTAGCTGCCAGGGGGTGGGTGGATTCCACATCTACTAGACTACAGCAGCTACTCTTGGGGCAGTGTTATCAGAAGGAGCTATTGCTATCCATGCAATGTGAGATGAAGTGGTCAGCCTGAGAGTGCACGATTCCCAAGGTGTCGGTCTTCATTCCTCCTGTATTAGTATAGGAGCCACTGCACTGAGACAAGCTGATTACCAATCGGCCACTCCGAATTGGGAGGGTAGAAAGAGCGAAAATAATTGGTCATTTTGAAGTAAAGAAGAAAATAAAAAAAGTTATTTCCCTATGTCTGAGTTAAGCAATTTGACAGGCAGAGCCGTTTCAGTGCCCTGTAGTATAACAGCAGTGCCAAAGCGGAGCAGTCAGGTGCGGCAAGTCTCGGTGTAAGAGGATCGAATGCAGTCTATTAGAATTGCATGTTCAACCCTACACTCTCCAAAAGTAGAATAAACAACACATCTGGAAGACAACCAAGGGGAGATGCAGCTTAATTACATTTGTATTCGCTGAGTTTGGAGTGAAACCCCCACATGAAAGATTGCTTTCTTGTGTTGCCAATTCTCAGAAAGGTAATGTTTTATTAATCATCTTCGATAACAACCTAACACCTAACCTCCCCACTAGTTGTATTAGGAATCTGAATAGCAGGCAGGTAATAATGCCTGTGACATTACAGCAAGAAACAAATGGTTTGCATCTGATGAGGTGAATGAAACCGGATAACACCTCAGCAGTAGGGAGAAGAGAATATGTTTAGTGAGAGATGGTGATACTACCAGCAACACACTTAACAGACAGGACTGTGTAATCTGCAATCAGAGAAGTGGATGCTGACAAGATGCAAAAAAGAAAACAGTTCCCTGAGAAATTAAGAATAAGAATACAGACCCTGAAGCTCTTAACTACATCTACTGAATAAGGTAAGGTATACAGATCTTTGTCTTTAAAGAGCTATGCTGTCACTTTATTCAGTTCATTAATGGTGATGTACTGTACTTTATTGTGGTTCTAATTCAGCTGTGATATTTTGACTATAATTCACTTTGCTTTAATTGTATATGGAGAATAACTAAATGTTTTAATATAAAAAGCACTATATCCTGTTTAATGGTTTTCATGTCTTACTGGCTACAGTTAAACACAGCCTATTTGCAATGCAGCAGCATTTGCCCCATGATTATGGTAAGTGGGAGAAGATGAGATAAGTGTGGTGGCAGTTTTAGGGTTATATGCAATGGTGGGATATTAAATGTTTTTAATTACAGTAATATGAACACTTTTGTATTACTAGTATTTAGCGATAAACAAATGCTTTTGGTGACCACGGCAGGGGAGGCTGGGTGAAATGTTTGCTGAGTGGTCTGTGGGCAAAAAATGTTAGAGAAACAATGTTGTAGAGGAATCCTTTTCACCTCACCTCCCCCAGCAGTTCCTGGACTGTAGCAAATCCTGGTTCCTCTTGGTTATAAAACATCCCAGACCAGTGCTGTCTGTACTAAACAGCCCAGCCTACACTAAGAAGCTCAGTCTAATGTGTTATTATATACGATGTGAACACACACCTGTTGCTGAAGAGGAGAGAGAAGTGAGTCTCTGTGTGCTCTTGATAAGGTGCTGCCAGTTCCTCAGGTGGCAGGACGCCTGGTGCAGAGGCTGTGGTGACTAACAGCAACTGATGCCTCTGGCCATCATCAACACCCAGTGCCTATCATAGTGTTGCCCCTGCTGCTGGCTCACGGGCTGGGCTTAATGAAGAGCCACCACTGGGGCATGTAGTTAAGTTTGCCACTGTGGTTAATAATAGCTCTGAGACAAAAGATTAGAGTTAGTTTAGCAGCTGGCTCTGAGAGGAGGACTGGTTACACTCACTTGTTCACTTGTTCTAACAAGCAGTTCCCTGCCTGTGAAAGTTGAAGTTATGGATAAGCCTCTGTCATTACCAATATGAGGTCAATTTGTTGTTATAGAGAGTTGGAAACCAATAAAAATGTGAGGGAGGGTGAATTGAATTCCATTTTCAAATGACATTGGGAATTCATCTGGAGCAGGTTCGGAGCTGACTGAAGTAATGGCAGTTATGCAGGGGAGTTGAGCTCTGTAGGCTGCCCTGTGAGTGTCACGCTGCCTATGCTTAAGGACCGAAGGAGGCTGTGTTCACTGGGGATAAAATGCCACATTATATTCCTGCGGCAGTGTTAATTCATCCTAGATTTTCAATTTCATGGAAAAAAAAAAGTTTCTTAGAAATTACGGTGTTTCCAGATGTAGGACTGAGTGCTCAACGTTTTGTGAGTCATGCTCCTGATGCAACTTACTTTTGAAAGAAAGCAGCTGGGACAGCGAAACCCAGTACTTCCAGACTCACATGTGTTCGCCAGCCAAACCCTGTTATTCTCCAGTGACAGTCGGCGGCACGAAGGTCAGGCTTCCTCAGGATCCTTTCATGTTCCAACTGAGTTTTCTATTTTCTCCCTTCACTGAAGGCACCCGGCACGGAAACCACACACCCCACTCACTGCACTCTCATGACCGGCTTGGGCAATTTCAGTACACTCCATAAAAAAGACTTGGACAAGAATTGTTTTATTGTTTTCGATGGATGTTCAATATATGATGTGGAAACGCCAACCCTTGTGTGTCTGTAAAAGCAGTGAATAGGACCTGACGCAGGAAGCTGTCGGTTTCTGGATTCAGATAAGTCAGTAAGGTGGGGGTGACTCATGGACTGAAGGCAGATTCACAGAGGAAGAGCCCAGTAACACTTAGGGATTCATTGAATAGAGCAGCACCTCTATTGACTGGCTTCACCGATGCATGTTTTCTGCCCTTTGCTTTCAGTAGTGCAGTAAACTCTGTTTTTCTGTGTACCAGCCATCTCTTTTATGTAGCCAAGTTCTTTTTCTTGCAGTGTGTGTTTGTGTGTGGTGATGTTCTGATTATGTATTTCTACTGGAGTGTGTGGTGCACTGTTTCTCTGGGGTATACACTATGTGTTAAGGTGTGTCAAGTGATGCACCACCCTGTATGCGTGTGTGTTGCACTGGCGGTGTTAGTGTGAGTGGATTTGGGGGCATTGCGACTATCAACAGCTCAGAACTGCAGCTGAAACTACTGCATACTTCTAGCACTTTTTTTAGCCCAGCTCCAGACAAAGCCGGGGGAGCCAAATGGGGTTTATTGCATGTATCGAGTTGCTAGCTTCCTTAATTTCTGAAGTAAATTGCATTTGTATTCAATTGTTCTTCTGTACGGGAGAAAGCAGTCTGGCTAAGTGTTTGTTTTTCCTTCTGGAATGTAAAAAGTGAGGCCAGCCCTGTTCATGGAAACTCATCTCCCCTTCTCTTAAATTCAATAAAAAAGAGACGTGTGGTGCCCAGTGGATTTGTCAGGATACTGAGCTGCTGGTCTCGGTTCATTATTTTTGTTTATATACATATATATATATATATATATATATATATATATATATATATATATATAGTGAGAGAGAGAGAGAGAGAGAGAGAGAGAGAATAGTGAGAGAGAGAGAGAGAGAGAGAGAGAGAGAGAGAGAGAGAGAGAGAGAGAGAGAGAGAGAGAGAGAGAGAGAGAGAGAGAGAGAGAGAGAGAGAGAGAGAGAGAGGTGTTTTTCTTTCTAGTTTTTAGATGTGTTTCTCCTTCTGGCTATTTAGAAACCAGACTGAGAAGTTTGTACTCAGCGTGGTATGCATGTCTCTCCTGCTGCAGTACAATTAGTTGCCTTTCAGGGCCTCTGGACCCCATTCTCCACTTGCACAATCTCCTAAAACAACTGTGATTAGGCCAGGTAGATTTCCACATGTCTGCAAGGCAGAGAGAGATCTGTTGTCTGTGAAACAGTAAGGGGCAGCCAGGATTTGTGTGTGTTTGGTCATGCGAGGGTCTGGCAGAGCTGGAGTGGTGGGGAGTGTTCAGCCTCAGAGTGTAACTGCAGGTTTTTGGGGTGGTTCAGGATGCTTATTGGAGAGACGTTATCGAGGGCTCACTCAGTTCCTGTGTGGGTTGCATTGTAGTGTGGCAATGTAAGTTGCCCTCCCCTGCAGCGTGATGGCGGTGTCATGTCTACTCAGCTGATCTCTGCTGCTGATTGAGTTTCATTAAGGCCCAGTGCTGCTTCTCCCAGTCCTCCCCTCTCCCACTCTTGTCAGGACTGATTAGGTCTGAGCCTTGTTCCGCTTGTACCTTGTTGTGTAAACATGCAGTGTGCCGCCTGGGTTTGATCGGTTGGTGGGGGGGGATCCACTCATTCGGGACACTGGTCAATGAGGAGCTCTGTATGTCAGATTTTCCAGCTGAAACAAATTGAAATCAGTCAGGGTTGAGGGGCGGTGGGAGGCAGGTTGGAGGAGGAGGGCGGCAGTGGGAGAGTTCTCGGGGTCCCTGGGGACCCACAGACAGCTTGCATATCCAGCCATCTGTGCATCTGACTATTCACAGCTGCTCCAGTCTGTGTACACATGTTCTGTGTCAGGGTCAGGGTTAGGGGTGCTAATAGGTGCAGATTTGGGTTTAAAAAGTTCCATTCAATCTGCACCGCCAATTTCCAGTTCAATTCATCCCTCACTCATGAAGCACTTTCCTTCCATTTCAATATAGTAATATCTACGTGGGTGTGTGCATCTGTGTCTCAGTTCCCCCTTGTTACACCAGTCTTGCTCTCCCAAGCCTCCTCTGCACTCTTACAATATTTATTTATAGACCTCCACAGGGTGCTGCCACTCAGGAACAATTACACTGGCTGGGCCACTACAGTAGTTCCCCATGTTGCTACAGAGACGGGATCCCGATGGGGTGGGATCCCCCTCCACTCCCCGCCCCCGTCCTGAATGTATTGACGGCATATCGATCCATAAATGACAGCAATTGGCCAAGCTGTGAAAAACCGTCCCTGACGAGCAGATCGGTCATGTAGGCTGGCCGTAATTAGGCCTCCCACTGCTGACTGTGCGTTTCCCCATCCTCTACTTAATTTGGTTTAATTGGTGCATCTGTCTATAAGTGTTGCCACCGACATCTATTTTTTATGGGTATTGTCAGGGTGTAGTCGATTATTATGAGATTGGCGCAGAGGTTTATGGGGCAGCAGCTGATGCGGTGCAATATGTGAGTCTGCCTTGCTGGTCCTCTGCTGCTCCCCCGCCTCCCCCCAGAGCTCAGTGCTGACCCCTGTACTGGAGCCCGGCCACTTAACTGCCCGTAAGCTGGGAGGCTTGTAAACAGGTTGCAAAGGAGCAATTAATTGACAGAATGCTAGGCATACCTTAAATACACAGTTCTGTGTCCAATTTCTGTGGAAAAGGAAGAGAAGAACCATTGTTGGCCATTTACTTATTTTATTATAACGCATTTATCCCCTATGAGTATCCCCTATATATATATATATATTTACATTAAGATATAGAAAAGTTACATTTTGGGACTGAACTAAGATTATCCTGACTGGGTAACTCCTGTTAATTTCAGATCAGGATTTTAACTGTTATGGTTATTATATATATGTGAGATTCAATCATATATATATATATATGTGTGTGTGTATTCTCTCTGTGATTAAATTGAATCTCACAGTGAAAGAGAGGATATTAAAAATTGATAAAATAATTTTGAAAAAAGATATAGAAAACAAATCATGATTAACAAAACAGGATTGCACCATGTGTATCAGTGTTTTCAATCTTATTTTATAAGTATTATTTCCCCTCTTACACTCCAGTCCTTTTGATAGTAATGTGTTCTGTCCGGCTGTCTCTCGCTGCTCCGCGCTCTGACCACGGCGCTGAAGATACCCCGATATCGGCAGGGATGCTTGCGCTCACTCATTATTTGTGTCCTCTCTACCAGAGCTGCTGAACCACAGGCCCGTCTTAATTAAATCTGTGTTTTCTGGGGATGAAACGAGCAGAGATATTTTGTCGCTGTGCTCATTTATTGTCCATTAAGCTATGGAGGAAACAGCAGAAATAAATACATAAACAGAAATCTGGTTCTGTATTAACCCCATTATCTCTCGGAGTTGTATGATCTATTTACTGGTATTCTTAGCCACTGTCATGGGACTACTTTCTGTTCAGAGGTTTCGACCTTGAGAGTTCAGTGGTGATGCGCTGTCATGAGTCACTGGACTGAAGCGATGTTCAGTGTCTTTCACCTGAACAACACACCTCCCTCCCAGTAATTCAGCTGAGGGATCCCCTATACCTGAGGGCGATCAGTCTCCTTTGTCTAACAGCACAGCCAATACACTCTGTTCCCCCAGCAATGGTGGCCCTGCACAGCAGTCCTCTCCACAACATCCAATAGAAAGATTGCAAAGGAGAGGAGGCCATTCAGCCCGTTTTGCACATTTAGTTGCTCAGAAGCTTAATGAGACTTTTCTGATTATGGTCAGCTGTTAAACAGTTCAAACAGTTTAGTTTACAATGTTTGATTTAAGCAGCTGAGACACCAGGAGACATGAAGGGATTTCAGGTAGTCTGTGTCATGAAAGGATCTATTAAAAGGTGTTTTAATATCACAACTGCTGCTGTTATTCAAACACAGTGTTTAAATAGCAAAGGAAAAGTGGAAGAAGAAATCCTGTCTTTGCATTCTGAAGGACAGCATTAACTCATGCTGTTCTGTTATTTATGGATCAAGAGCACTATATAGGAAAGGCATTTATTTTTCTCATTTGTGTTTTTTTGTGTGCTGTCTGTTGCAACAGAGAAAAACAAACCATTTCTTACAGTGCGGTTTTGTGTATCCGTTGGGAAAGGCAGCCGTGTGTTGTTTGTGCTGCACAGCCGAGTTTTGACTCTTAGACGAGCTGTAGGGCACTCAGGTGTTGCTTCCAAATGACCTCTGAATGTACCTTCTTAACTGATCACAATGCAATGCTTAAATTGATCCATTTAAGGTGACCTAGTTTCTGTCTGGTATTTTGCTTGCTGCTTTGGCTGAGAGCTGGATGGTTCTCCATGTCCACATCCTTCCAAGCAAGTGTTCTTAGGTTTTTACAGATTTACAGTGGCTTCGCAGATAGTGCAAAGATCTGTAGTATTCAATACTAACAACCACCTCAAACTTATTAAGAATACAAGAAGAACATAAGAAAGTTTACAAACGAGAGGAGGCCATTCGACCCATCGTGCTCGTTTGGTCTCCATTAATAAGTGATCCAAGTATCATGCCCAGTCTATTTTTAAATGTTCCCAAATTGTCGCTTCAACCACATCCCTGGGGAATTTGTTCAGATTGTGACGCCTCTCTGTGTGAAGAAGTGTCTCCTGTTTTCTGTCTTGAATGTCTTGAAGCCCAATTTCCATTTGTGTCCCCGGGTGCGTGTGTCCCTGCTGATCTGGAAAAGCTCCTCTGGTTTGATGTGGTCGATGCCTTTCATGATTTTGAAGACTTGTATCAAGTCCCCACGAAAATCAATTCCTCATTAAGTATGTTCATAATATTAATAAAAATGCACACACACACATGCACACACACCACAATGAAAGCAAATAGAGATTCTTTAGGAACATATTTTTTGCATTTACACATTTTTTCAATGAGTTTGAAATGGATTTTATTACTTTTCGTTTTTTATTTCCAGAGGCCCTGACTCTGCTACTTAGTAACTAGGCTGTGCAATTTCATTGTGTTGTCTGAGTGATTTTTTGGGGGAAGGAAAAGCATTGAACAAATGCAGTTGGTCAGCCGTGGTGCACAGTCGCACCTGTGTGTGTACGCTAACCTTGCATCCACACCACCAAGAAGGATTACGATTACTATTCTGAAGTTTTCACCCTGAAGGAGAGTTAAGAGGATGTTTTAATGTGCTGCGTCTGAGGCTCCACATCCTGTAAATCATCGGCTGTGGAGACCGAAGCAAAGGAAAATCCACAGCTTGAATTTCTATTTCTTTTCAGTTTCACTGTCACATCCCGGCTAAAAAATGGCATTTGCCCGTTCAGGAATTTAGCTCGGAGGTTCAGCTTTGCTTTTAAAATGCCGCCCCATTGTTTTTAATGTCATCCAGAGGTGCTCTTGGGGTGGAAGAGGCTTTATGACCAAATCATTTATTTCATCTGCCAGCAGACATTCTCCCCTTTCCATTTCTGAACCGGCTGATGGAAAAACAAAGAAAAGCAGAAAACAATACAGACAGTGACAACACCGAGGATGGACGTTATTTGATTTATTTTTTCTTTTGTCATCAGGATCCCTTATGGTCTCACCACAGAAGACAGAGCCAATTTAGGGAACAATGCAGTCTGGGATTTTGTGACTTTGGATGTATAGGCTCTACAGTGGTCTAGGCAGCAGTCACCTCCAGCCCTGGTCTTAGCATTCCAGTAAGTTTTATAGTTCACCCCTAAATCACCCATTTCACAAGAAAAATATGTTAGTTATGGATCAGTGCAGCAATTTTAGTTATGGACACTGGCCCTTCAGGGGCAGGAGGCTATTCAGGTGTTGGTTCCAGATCTCTAAATGGATTTTGGAAGGAAGAAGTTTTCTAACCACAGAGAAAAAGTAACCACTTCTAAGAAATGGTTTTGTGTCCTTTACAAATAACTGATCAGATGGCAGTGGTGTGTGATTTGTGCTGCACACATGAGTTTAGACTGAGACTTTGAGTTGAAGGGCACGTGGGTATCGCTTCCCAGTGACTTCCAAATGGATGTACCTGCTCGGCTGATCAGAATGCAATGTTTACTGGTCTTTCTGAATGGATGATTTTAAGGTGACCTAGTGCTCTCTGTGCGTTTGCGTGCTGCGTGGGTCGTGAGCTGTCCTGGTGCTGCAGGGACTGTGTGAATCAGGTTGCCTGGTGTTGAGAGGCTGCAGTGGCTCTGTGGGCAACTCGCAAACCCCTTTTCTCCTACGCCAAATTCACTCAATTTTTCTTTTTTTTTTCATTTGATGTGTACTTTTGATGTTCTTGGAAAAAATAAAAACAAAAACAAGAAAAGAGCATAGGAAAGCAAGGTGAAATAATGCCAGAACATGGAGAGGTATAGAATAGGTATAGAAGTCCACAACAAACAATACGAATAAATAAATAGGTAAATAAATACCATGAGACACACAATTGGAATAAGTAAGTAAGAGAGAAAGAAAATAAGTAAATAAAATAAATTTGGGTTATGTTTTGCCACACTTTTTTGATGATGAATTGCAGGAAACTGGGCCAGTAGATTCCCACACCCTCCTCCACCAGGCATCTTTGATCACTCTGGGAGGGAAGGGGCTGCCTGGCACAGCTGGCATTCTTAGCATTTGAGCTGTCCCTGAACCACTGTCCTCCGCAGGGGCAGTGCGTGACACTCGCTACTTCCACTGACACCCCAGTGGGACGGACCGAGCAATCAATGGCTGCCACTGTAAACGCACTGTGTCAACAGGGTGGCATGGTATTGATCCCTCACTGCAGGGCCCGCATTTGACCACTTGCTGTCCTGCCAAGCCCCTTCTCTTGCCATAGCCTAAATAAACCTGCACTAGTGCTGTGGTGGGGGAGTTCATGCCTTGCTGTTCTGGGTTGCCTGCCACCCCTATACCAATCTACTGCAGTACAATCACGATCAACCACTGTGTAGTGTAGGAGAGCACAGTGAGATAATGGAAAAGCATAGAGAGGAACAGTATAGTAATCACTGATATACAGCATGGAAAACCATGTCTAACTGAAGTTATAGCCGTGAGGCAAACCTGGGAAAAGTGCCACGTTTGTGCAGACATACAGAGAACACACTCCTTAACTGCTGTATAAACAGAGCTGTTAGCACTGAAATATCTATTGGTGCAGTAAGGAGCAAACACTAGTACTGTACTGAACTGTTGCTCTGGCAAATATACCAGCAATAAACCTGTTAGACCCCTGTGAATCGTGATCAGAGTTTGGGCTGACTTCCTTCTCAGCAGTTTCCTGGTCCCCAAATCTTCGAGCTGCTGATTCTTCCAACACGTCTGTCCTGCTTTGATCTCTGGATTGAAAACCCTGTAGGCGTTTTCATGGTCGCGCTGGCATGTTTTTAAACAAGGACTCTCTTTTTGTTGCATCAGTTATTTTGTATTTATTTATGTACAGCTCTGGAAAAAATAAGAGACCACTCCAAGTTCAGAAATCAATGTTAAGTGGTCTCTTAATTTTTTCCATAGCTGTATATTAATACATTCATATATATTTAAATAAATAAATAAATTCTTTGGTCAGGGATGCCTTGAACTCTCTTACACTCATCAGCTCTATTAGCTCTAAAAGGACTCTAAAAGACAAGGTATTATATGATGGTGTGGGTCTCCCTCCCTTCAGGCAGACTGGCTTAAGGACTGTGCTTTACAGTGTGACCCAGTGAGTGGATGTGTGGGCTGAAATGAGCTACAGCAGACTGGAACTTCTTATACAGTTGAATATAAATAAATGTCCCCTTTTTAAGCATCTTTACAATACAATGCCCAAGTTCCCACGGTGCTGTGCAGATTGAAAGAGAAAGCCTCAGCTGAAGTCCACTTTAGTTACATTCACAAAATGCTTCACTTTCAATGTCTTCACTCTAAACTGAATGCGTTTGAGGCTGCTGAGGTTTCCACATTCTGACTGCTGGCTGAAAGGTTTCTCATGCATGGTCTGTATTTTATTTTAATACAGACAACGCAATTTGGGGAGTGTAGTTTTTCTAAAGGTACTGTGTATATATATATACATATATACAGCTCTGGAAAAAATTAAGAGACCACTTAACATTTCTGAACTTGGAGTGGTCTCTTAATTTTTTCCAGAGCTGTATATATATGCACACACGGTCTCTGAGCACTTCCCTGTGTTGAAATCAGGACACTTCTTGGGATCACAAGAACTGCAACACAGCATTCATTCGATGTGAATTAAAAAAAATAAAATAGAATAAAATCAGGGCTAATTAAAATGCAGCTAAATAATTCAGGAGGTACATGATCGTGAGGGTTATAAATAAGCTGATTAGGCTTTCATAAAATAAGTTCTTAGATTATTTACTTGCAAAATAGGCACGCTTAAAAGGTTTGATAGTTTAGCAGTAGAAAGTGTGTTAGTAATAGATGGTGTCGTCAAATCAAGGGTTACTAATGCATACTTTCTGGCTACTGTCAAGTTTAACAATGACTCTGAAACGGGGCGGTTTCTCACAGTCACTGCTAGCTCCACACAGCCCTGCGATGCACAACCAAGTGCCACTTACAATCAATTCTGTGTCACAATCAACTGCCGGTTGTTCCCATACAGACACATAGGCAGGCAAGTAGTGGACAGAAACAGAAAATCCAACTGAGATACAGATAGATGGACAGAGAGATGGGACAACTTGAAAGACGTGTAGACAGAGGGGATTGAGAGTGGTCCGCTTTACAGTTCTGTACTAATTGCACACTGACACTGACCTTTCCCTCCCACTCTCTCTGTAGACAGGGTTCTCCTAAACTGAGGGCTGTAGATTGTTCCCCCAGGTCTTGGTCAGAGATCCGTCCAATGGTCTCTGTCTCTATCTCTGACCAAGACCCAGATTACTCCAGTGAAAACCCTGCTGTCTAAATATGTTACCCATGTAAGTTGCTTTGGATACTTATGCAATAAAACCTCCATCACAGTGTGAGGACGGAGAAGCAGTGCCCAGCCCGAGCCCAGTCTCTGGGTCTGATTTGGCCCTGCTCTCCCTGGCCCAGCTCTGCCCTGCACCCTGCAGATAACAAAACACATCTGCTTAGCACATTTAAAAATAAAGTAGAACCACAGTCTAGACAAGATAAGGATCTTATCACGTTTCCACATCATTCTGCCTGATTTATCCCAAATGCCTTTCTTTTTTCCAGCACACTGGCTCCGATATATAGTACAGTACAGGGCAGAACCCAGAGGCACAGCTTCCTTGCTTTTGTTTCTTACTGTTCTTTTTCTTGGTGAAAAAAAATTGTCTGAATGAAAGCAATGAATTTGATGTTGACAGGATGATGGGCACGGTTGGGGCATCGTGTTATTATTGTTATTATTATTATTATTACGCGCTGGGATCTGCACAATTCAGCTTGACACTTTGAGAGAATCACTTACTGAACGATTTTCAAAGCTTTGTGCTCTACTGCTACACATTCTTTTCACTTTAGTGGGAAAATGGTAAAACTTTTAAGGTGAAAACCTAGTGACAACAAAGGCTTTGAATACAAAAATAAGACTGGGATCTATATATATATATATATACTGTATAAAGATGTATGACTATTAATAATGTATGCATCAATAACATGTCTGTCAGAAAAATGTACGACTATAAATACATGATGTTCAGTTTTATTCTGGCATCAACAATGAGAATTTTGTGAAACCACTTTGACTTTGGTGTCATGGGGAGGTGTTTCCTTTGGCCTTTTAACAGATTCATCAACGTCTCAGGAGGGATATTCAACCAATTCCAAATTTGGATCATTAATCTCCTTGGAAATTCAACCTTGAGCTTCTTGACTCAAGGTCCAAGTTTACTGACTTAAATATCCTGGTACATTCTGCCCATCAAGTCTAACCAGGGCACCAGGAACGGAGGATGCAAATGAGGTCTGCCACCATAGGGGACGGTGGGGTGATATTCTTCTCCTTGACACAAGCCTCACATTTTCTGTAAATATACTGCGGGGTCTGTGTGCATGGAAGGAGTTTCAATTCATTTTTTGCTCTCCAGTCAATTTGGATGGTCAGATGAAAACATACATTGATCATTTTGGACACATGAACAATGGCGTGTCAAGTGATGGTCATTTTCATCACTACTGCAAGGGAGGGTCTTCCCAGTCTCAGACTTCACTTCACACCAACTGTGACTGATCACCTTTTGGCAGAACAAGCGGACTTCTTTCCCCCACTGATTGTGCGAACTGAAATCATGTGAAGACCAGAGCAGTTCATTAATTAATTAATTAATTTGTTTTATTTTTGGAACAGCTTTGACATTTTCAGCTTTTTCTTTCTGTCGTGGTTCTGTTCATTTCAGCTGATTATGGAATATCCGCTTCACTCTCTCACAAACCTTTTATGAAAGATATTCAAACCACTGCTCTGTCCCCCCCCCTTCTCTGTCTCAGCTCTCAGGTTTAATTTACAGCCTGTGGAGCTCACGGGAGACAGGCCAGGTAATGAAAACAACAACATGAGAAACCAGGAAACGGCTGCAGCGTGTCCCTGAGGCTCAGAGGTAGTGAAGTGCTGAGAGAGGGCTGCGGTTTATAACCCCTCCCCCCCCACCCCGTCCCTTTCTCTCTCTGTGGGGTGATTACGCGGTGCTCGTTAAAAAAAACACAACTCAAACTAAATAAATAAAAGAAAGAAAAGATACGTTGTGTGGTCTTAATTTACTGTTATATTTACTTGCGTGTTCAGCATTTTTGTCCGGAAAACGCAACTTTGTGCGAATCAATAGGGAAAAAGAAGCAATAACCGTCAGACACTCTGACCTCCAGCATCCCGCAGGACAGAGGGATCGCATTCATACAGCAGGCCTATCCCAGAGGGTGGTCTTCAGAGGGAGCACAGTAGGGGTCCCCAGCTCTGGTCCTGGGGGGCACCACTGTAGCTTGTGTGGTCAGAACCCAGCTCAGATGCGAACCTCTGTCTCAGGCAGCCCTCCAAGTGGCTGATCCACACTGCCCTCCAAATGAGTGGTCCGCTGATGAAAAGGCATTTCTACATGTCCATGTCTACTGAACCCACTTATACCAATACACTCCACTCTAAATTACCTCTTTTGAAACACCTTGTTAGTTATTGACCAATTACGCAAGTTGATTGTTCAAACAAGGCCACTGTAAACTCTAGTAACGTTGAGTTTTAAAGGGTATTCTAGTGTTTGTATCTGAACAGTCTTCAGATTTCCTCAGTTACCTTGATGCTAATGGATCCCAGTTGCTTTCACAGCAGGTGCACCCATGTTTAATTAAAGAGGGTATGAAGACTCCACACTGGTCAATACAACCCCTGGTGTTACAAATGGTGTGACTTCTCAAGTCTCCATACAAACTTAAAGCTGTTAACTGCAGCGATTTCTCACTGCACCTGTTCAACTGGAGTAGCTCCTAATTGCCTCAAAGCCAGGAAAATCAGTCTGCAGAAGGGTGTAGGAAGACCAGGGTCCCCAGTTATTTTATCTCTGGAACCTCGGTTCAATCACTGAGACTCACAGCTGTCCATTGCCCCACATGGCAACAGATATATAAACACAGTGCCAAATGATTAACATTGAACCTCAACCCCCCTTTTGCTCCACCAATATATCTCTTTCTTTTTAAAGCGAGTGGTGACATTGTCGAGACATGCGCACCCTGTGTTTCCTGCACATAAAAATGCCTGTCTACTTACATATTGCACTCATCTAGCCCTGCTTGATCAGCTGGCAGTAAAGATGAGTCTGCTCAGCCTGATTACATTTAAATTAAATTCAGCATTGTGGTAACACAAGCTCTCTGTCGCAGGGCCGCTGGTGTGGACTGAGTATCTCATTAGAGAGCAGGGACTCACAGTTTTAGTGTAATTAGAACAAAGGTGGAATGATAGTCTCCCACACAGGGGTGAACTTCCTGTGTCAGGCCTCTGCAGGGCTGTTGCTCAGAGGTTTTATTCTTCTCATGCCCAAAGCTTAGAGCTCAGAACCACCATCTCACCCTGTGCCAAGCTGTGCCCCTGTCTCCCCCCCGAGCCGGTCTGAGAAGGGCTGCTTAAGAGATGTACACATAGTGGTGTAGATCATGTAGCCAGAATTCTTTGTTTGTAATCGAGCACCTTGGCACTTCTTCTGCTTTTGCTTTGCACAAATTAAATTGCTAATGTTTAATAGAAGGCAGCTTGCTTTTCCACACCATATTTAATATGCACTATGATTCTCTGTCTGTGTTACCAATAAAACTAGAGGACAGAGACAATAGAGCGATTGGAAATTACTTGAGCAAGAAAGAGTCTGCTGTGGTGCCGAGTCCTGTGTTTTGAATGACGTCACGACTGCAGCACAATGGGGCTGTTCGCCTAATGGGGTTTAGTGTACAATAATGCTCTCCTGTTCACTGTGACCACATCCAAATCTGCATTCAACCGAGCTTTGCCTCTTCCTCTCCCTCCTTCCCCAGCCCAGGATTCTCTCAATTTGTTCTGCTCTGTGAACACCTGTGTGCTTGCATGTGTGTGTTTGTCTGCCTATCTGTCTTATCTGTCTATTAGTCTGTGTGTTTGTGTGTGTACTGTGCCGGTCTGTCTGTCTATCTGATGTGTGTATGTTGGTGCGTATGCATGTGTGTAAGTGTGCATATGTTATCGTAACTTTAGTTTTGGCCTTTGATGTTCAGAGTGCTGGAAGGTTGGGCTGTGTAGACCAGGGGAGCCAGGAAAGGGGAACAACAGATGTCCTGGGAACAGCTGTCTGTGATGTACCCTGGTAAAAGTGTGCGAGTGTGTGTGTATTTACAGTTAGGTCCATAAATATTTACCACTAAATACTAGTCATACCAATATAAAATGGGTTTAATTCCTACACCTATCACCCAATTTGGAAGTAACTACACAAGTCTATACTTAAAGCACATCTTGATTGTTTCCTTTCAAATCCATTGTGGTGGTGTACAGAGCCAAAATGATGACAATTGTGTCACTGTCCAAATATTTATGGACCTAACTGTGTGTGCATCTGTATGTCTATGTGCCTATCTTTCTGTGTGTGTGTGTGTGTATTTGAGTTTCTTTATGTATCTGTGTGCGTGTGTGTGCATGTGCGTCGCCTGTCTCTCATGAGGTATGCAGTGAATTCTGTTCAGCCACGGCTCCTGTGTGTTCAGTCAGAAACAAAGGCCTTGGGGTTATAATTGCAAAGTGCTTGACACAGATTTGTGCTTTAAGATGTTATTTGTTGTCATCTTGTGCTTCTTCTTTTATTTTAGCGCAGACATTGTTTTTGTTCTCTTTGATTGTTTTGGTTTTGATGTTTTCTAAATCCTCCTGGAGATGTGTTGATTGCCAAAGACAGAATTCTTGGGGCAGTCCTTTTAAAGAAGAGGAGTGGGAGTGATTAGTTTCAGCGAGTCTGAATGAGACAGAACAGCCCCACAGTAATGAAAGTCAACGTAGCCACCTCAAAGCAAGTGTGCAAAACATGTGGTGGCAGCGTAGAGCTATGATTAGGGAACTGGACTCTGGGTCTGAGGGTTAGGGGTTCAGCAAACAGCTGGGCACATAGCTTCGTGAGTTTATTTACCAACTGCATCAAAGGGTACTGGTTTATATGTAGAAATGGCTATTTGTAGCATTTGTTATGTATGAGTCATGTGTGCGTGAGACTCCAGAGCTGCTCAGTTTCCTCAGTGGGGTTTTAGAGAAAGCTGGACTGCACTCACTCACTCTCCCCATGCCCAGCAGAGGCCTCCAGAGCCTCCTCTGTCATAATCTGCACTTGCTTCCCCAGGCTGTGTGCGATCGTGGGCGGGGCATCTGTCTGCCCTGCTTGATCAGGCCTGGCTGTGATGCGCTGCTTTACAGCTATTAGAAAAGCAGGGTTGTTTATTGGAAATCAAAGAGGATTTGAAAATCAAGCTTTCTCTTGCAGGGATTAGGGAGAGCAAAGGTCAGGGTGTTATAAAAGCCGATAGATTTTCTTAAGACCTCCTCTTCTCATTGCCTACAGAAGCCTGCACTAGTGCTGTGAGCGGGGGGAGTTTGTGCTGCTGCAGCCCCGCTGTGTCCCTGCAGTTCCGGGCAGCCTGTCTCCCCGGTCTGGTTCAGTGAGCGCAGAACCCCTATTCTAGTCTACTGCAGTACAACTGTGATACAACCACTGTGAAGTGTAGAAGAGCACAGTGATATCAAGGAAAAGCATAGAGAGGAACAGTATAGTAATCTATGATACACACCATGGAAAAAGCAATAGCAAAACTCAGTACATGGTCTAATCCTGTGAAAACCAGGAGAAACTACCACAACGGCTCATATATACAGAGAAACACTCTTTACGCCAGCTGGTAGCATTGAAATATGCATGAATGATGATGATAATAAGACTACTACGAATTATTCTTATTAACTTTAGCCTTCCATACAATGAGGTTTAGGGCACCTCACACAGAAGTACATTAAAGAAACAAATTCTAACAAAAGAATAATTAAATCAAAGGATCTACTAATGAACACTAATGGCTGCCTTAACTAAGTTAATACAAGGACAGTCTGCAACTCTGTCTCTCAGGGCTAGTTTCACAAATCAAGATTAGCAGTAGACTAGCTGATGATATTTTAGATTGCAGTGTGCTAGGTCTGTAGAAGCAGCCGTCTGTGCCTGGGATGTGCGGAGCCCTGTGTTCAGCACCATGGAGAGCACCCTGTGCCAGAGCCCAGACACGGACAACATACCTGTCTACTGTGCAATACCTGACTGTCTCACCTGTCTACTGTGCAATAGCTGACTGTCTCACCTGTCTACTGTGCAATACCTGACTGTCTCACCTGTCTACTGTGCAATAGCTGACTGTCTCACCTGTCTACTGTGCAATACCTGACTGTCTCACCTGTCTACTGTGCAATAGCTGACTGTCTCACCTGTCTACTGTGCAATACTGTGTCAGATGGTATATTTCCAACAGTACTTAAAGAAATTAGGGAAATTATTTATAATATCTCAAATATTCCAAATGACACTTAGAACAGGGGATGTGCCAACTGACTGGAAGACAGCAAATGTCAAACCAATCCACAAGAAAGGGGACAAAACTGAGCCAGGAAATTACAGACCAATCAGTCTCACCTGCATCACCTGTAAAATGTTGGAAAAATATTAAACAGAAAATAGAGGAGCATCTTAATGAAAACCATATTCTTGGGGATAGTCAACATGGGTTTAGACGAGGCAGATCATGTCTTACTAATTTATTGGAATTTTTCAAACACGCAACTGCAGCTGTAGATCATGTGAAAGCATATGATATGATATACTTAGATTTTCAAAAAGCCTTTGATAAGGTTCCACACCAAAGACTGATCCTCAAATGTAAGTAGATGGATTATGAACTGGTTGATGTAAGGAAACAGAGGGTGTTGATTAGAGGAGTTGCTTCTAACTGGAGTGAGGTTGTTAGTGGAGTTCCACAGGGATCAGTATTAGGGCTTTTGCTTTTCCTAATCTATATTTATGATCTGGACTCTGGGATAGTTAGCAAACTTGTCAAATTTGCAGATGATACTAATAGGTGGCTCAGCAGATACAATCTCGGCAGCACAGGTTATTCAAAGGGACTTAGATAATATTCAGTTGTGGGCCAACACCTGGCAAATGAAATTCAATGTGGACAAGTGCAAGGTATTACATGCAGGTAACAAGAATGTCCACTATAATTACACTATGGGAGGAACAGATCTAGATGAAGTAACGCATGAGAAAGACCTAGGAGTCTACGTGGACTCCTCAGTTTCTCCATCCAAACAATGTGGGGAAGCAATAAAAAACAGGATGTTAGGGTATATTGTCAAAAGTGTAGAATTGAGAACAAGGGCAGTAATGTTCAGACTGTACAATGCACTAGTTAGAGCTCATCTGGATACTGTGTACAGTTCTGGGCTCCACACTTCAAGAAAGACATCGCTGCTCTAGAGGCAGTTCAGAGGAGAGCAACCAGACTTATTCCAGGTCTGAAGGGAATGTCCTACTGAGAGACTGAGGAACTGAACCTTTTCACCCTGGAACAGAGGAGACTACATGGGGACTTGATTCAAGTCTTCAAAATCATGAAGGGCATCGACCACATCAAACCTGAGGAGCTTTTCCAGATCAGCAGGGACACACGCACCCAGGGACACAAATGCAAATTGGGCTTCAAGGCATTCAAAACAGATTGGCTGAAGCTGAAAATTTGGGAAAATTTAAAGTCAGACTGGATAGGATCCTTGGATCTCTCAGTTATTAATGGACACCAAACGAGCATGATGGGTCGAATGGCCTCCTCTCGTTTGTAAACTTTCTAATGTTCTTATGTTCTTATGTTCTAATACCTGCCTGTCTCACCTGTGTACTGTGCGGTACCTGACTGTCTCACCCGTCTGTGTGGGCCCTGTTGGTATCACCTCTGTCTGTGTAGCGCTTTTCTGTGTCCGACTGTGCTGCCGTGACTCACAGCATGACCTGGACTACAGAGAGGCTCTGTGTGAATCAGCTGGTCTCATTAAGACTCTCGGCCCCAGGGTTTGCTACTGGAAGTCCGTAACCATCACATCTAATTAGCTGCATTTGTCCTCATTATCTCAGTGCTCTGGGTCAGTGTGAGGGGAGGTGTCTTCTGTAAGAGGAAGGGCCTAGGGGGTGGGGGGCTATAGGGTCTTCACGTTGTCCGCCACCTGAGCTCTTCACTGTCCCTTTTTGCTGCTTCCCCCAAGTCTTTAGCTGTGGTGGCTTTAAAAGGACCTGTGGACTCAGCTGCTGTCAGTCTCACAGTCTGTCAGTGTTGGTTAGTGAGGCTGTGGTCGGTGCAGACGGAGGTGCTCTGTATTGTGTCCTGCAGCCTTGGTCTCGTTCACACTTTTTCCACATGGCAGGGGCATCTAAATAACAAGGCTGTGCCATCAGGAGCAATAGTATTCCACAGTCACTAAGGCATCGCTCTGGCAATGTTTCTTCATACCTCTCTAATCAGGTTTAAGATTTCTGCAGTGCTAATTAGCTATATATCTGAAATATGAAAAGTAAAATCCCAATGGCTTTGACTTTGACAAGCACAATGACCAGCTGGTGAACCCATCCAGGAGAATCCGAAACAGTGCTTTCAGTCAAGCAAGAGCTGTGAAAGCAATAAGTCTGACCTAGGTGTGTAACCCAGGTTTGTCCCAGGTGGAACTCAGATATATAACCCAGTTGTGTAACAAAGGTGTATCACCCAGGTGTGAATGTGTGACCCCAGATTCTGCCCTGGTGTGACTTGAGTGCTTTTCAGGTGTGTCTCCAGGTGTTTCCAGGTCCTGCCCAGGTGTGACCCGGCTGTGTGTCCTGCCATTTCAGACCTGGACCAGCCAGTGCTCACCGTGCACCAGACCATCAGTGATGTGCGTGGGAGCTACTACCAGGAGAAGACGGTGTTCTTGCGCTGCACTGTCAACTCCAACCCCCCCGCACGCTTCATCTGGAAACGCGGCAACAGCCCCATCGAGCAGAGCAAGGACAACGGCGTGGACATCTATGAGCCGCTTTACACACAGGTACCGGACACTCACACTGACCAGGCACTAAGGTGCTCAGGTACTGCAGCACAGCGGGACTGGCTGATTGACTGATACACACACTAACGACCTGAGGAGCTGACTGAGGCTGACATGTTTGACATGCTAACTGACATACTGACTGACACACTAATGGGCAAATGGCCTGTTTGTGCAGAGTGAGTCCTGCAGGGAGGCGCTGACAGCAGGCAATCCACTGGGAGGCTCAGCTCCCTATCCACAGCCCTGTCTGCTTCGTTGTGTTTGACAGGGTCCTGTGTAACACAGGACTGTGTGTGCATGTGCATATGTGTACTTGCAGGACTGTGTGTGTGTGTTTATGTGTGTGTGCCAGTGTGAAATTGTGTGTTTCTGTGTCATGATGGCATATCTGTAGAGGACTTTGTGTGTGTGTGTGTGTGTGTGTGTGTGCAGGGCGCTGTGTGTGTTTCAAGGACTGTGTTTTTGTTTTGTTTTATGTGTGTTTAAGACTGGGGGCCATTATCGCAAAGGCTCCCACAATCTCACTTAGTTCACATCTGTTTTTTTTTTTGGCCTAATAAGAAAATGGCTCAATGACTTGTCACGCAAGTGTCACATAAATCTTACAGTTGGCTGATTTAAGAATCCCTGCAGGCACTTTAAACCTTCCTTGTGGATTCTGTAGCATTAGCAGTTTGGGCTTATATATATATATATATATATATATATATATATATATATATATATATATATATATATATATATATATATTAAAGAACTGCAGTAAGCTTGGTTTGCAGACTGGGCTGTGTTTCTGGGCAGAGGTGGACACTGTGGACTGTACATAAACTGGGGACCCACCCTCACATCCTTTCTATATCAAAGGACATACGATGAGGGGGAGGGAATAGACATTACTGTTTCTGTCTGCTCTGATTAGAAACATCAGGAAATTTACAAACAAGAGGATGCCATCATGCCCAGTTAGTAAGGACCTGTCCCTGTCTGATCACTGTGACTAACTGCCAGGTAGACCACTCCGTCTATCTGTCTCTCTCCTTGCCAGCCAGCAAGAAAACTGTGTCTGTCTGTCCTGATTGCTGTGTCTTTCTGTCTGTATGTCCTGATTGCTGTGTGTATCTGCAGGGCGAGACAAAAGTGTTGAAACTGAAGAACTTGCGGCCACAGGACTTTGCCAACTACACGTGTCAGGTGTCTGTGCGCAACGTGTGTGACATCCCCGACAGCGGCGTCACCTTCCAGCTCACCAACGCCACTTGTAAGCCTTGCCTGCACAGCACTGAGCCCTGTCTGTCTCTGTATCTCTCTCCCCACGCTGTACTCCTCTGTCTCCACATATCTGGGGCTCTCTGTCACTTCCTCTCACCCTCTCTCTCTCTCACTGTTCTCTGTATCTTTCTGGTGCTGTACCTCTCTGTCTCTATATCTGTGTCTCATTGTCACTGTGCTTCTCTTCCTCTCTCTGTCTTTATATCTCTCTCCCCCTCACTCCATCTCTCACCGTCACTCTATCTCTGTTTTTATATATCTTTGTCTCTCTGTCACTCTACCTCTTTGAATCTCTTTCTGTCTGTGTATCTCTCTCCCCTTCTCCCTGTCACTCTCCCCCTCTCTCAACTCAAATTCAATTCAATTCAATTCAAAAAAGCTTTATTGGCATGATTAATTGACAGTGTTGCCACAGCATTGACAGACTTCCCCAGTGCTCAGGAACAAGGCAATGGGAGCAATAAATACAGAAATGATGCGTTTAACATGACCATCTCTCCCCATCTCTCTCTCTCTCATTGTGCATCTCTCACGCATCTCTCATTTGAGCAGATCACTGTAAATGTTTCTGAGCTGGACTTTAGTAATGGCTCTGGCTCAGTGTAGCTTTCCAGGGAGCTTGTGATGCCAGGAAACTTGTTCATCTGTCTGTCTGACTGTCTTCCTTTCTGTCCATCAGTGCCTTGTCTCTCTCTGTGTGTCTCTGTCCGTCTCTCTCTGCTTCTCTCTGCGTTGCGTCATTCTCACAGCTAGACATGTTCACAACCTGCTCCTGGCTCCCGTGTTATTTCAGGGAATGACGTTCTTATCTGCCCTTTAATGTGTTTTTTAAGTGCTTCGGCAAAACAACTCATTTGGTCCTGCCATTTAAGCACATTTCGAAGCGCATTTGTATATGAACGACAGGAAAAGAAAGAGACAGGGAGGCAGAGAAGGTGAGAGGCAGGGGGAGAGTGGCATTGTGAAGGAGCTTTAGCTCAGATTGAAACTCAGTTATGGACATTACAGATGTTACCCGTGGCTGCTGAGGTTCTCAAGGATCAAATGGGGGTTTGTGCCACACATTGGTTAGTGAAGTAAAGGGACTCCACAGCTCCTTCCTCACTCAGCACCTTCCTCAGCATGGAGGTTGATAGATGGACGAACAGCCTGTCAGACACACAGACAGATTAACAGATAGACAGTCAGACATGGCAGGCTGAGTCAGGGAAGCAATCTGTCAGACAGTCATTCAATCAGCTAGCGAATCAGGCATCAGTCAGTCAGTGTCTCAGTCAATCAGACAGTGTCTCGGTCAGTCAGTCGGTCCGTCCGTCAGGCAGTCAAGGCAGTTGCTGTGTGTTGGGTGCAGGCCAGCCTCCAAAATCCCATCAACAGGCAGATCCTCTCACACCAGGATTACTCGGCAGGTACAGCCATTTATTACGGCGCTGTAAACCCCTTTAGGAAACATCAATCCCATTATGCCAGCTTTAGGACACCAGCATCCTGCCCCCCCACCTCCCTGGCCCGCTGCACCGAAGGAAATTGAAGCAATAATTCTTCCTGTGTTATTTTCTCTTTCTTCTTTGCTCTCTATTCTTGAAAATTGCTTTTATTCTGCGTCGCAATGCTGCTGTGAGATCAGGGCACCGTGGCCAACCCCCCCCAACCCAACCCCCATACTGCATAACCTCTGACCCTATCTGAGGGGGGCAGATAAGAGCACTATTCAGACACTATTGTCATATTCCACATTATGATTATGATTTATGATTTTTTCTTAGCAGACACCCTTACCCAAGGTGACCTACAGTTGTCACAAGAAACATTACAGTAGATACAATAAGTGCAAAAACAATAAGATAAGCATTAGTCTTAGTATGTATGGGCTTAAACAAGTACAAAATACAGTAGCGTTCCATCTGTGGTGTGTGCAGAGGGCAGATTGACACCTCCAGCATAGGTATGAATATTACAGAAGCAGTGACAGTAAGATTATTAAAAATTATAGACACACACACAATAATGGAGCAGTATAGACAGGCTGTCACATAGATTATACATACACATACACACAGAGCACTATATAACTTGAACACGTGTCATTTCCTGGCTGCTGGAAGCCAGGGCAGCTCTTGCAGGATACGTGGGCAGGGGCAGGCATGGGGACAGTGTGCGTGGTGCATCAGGGAGATTGAGACATAATGAATTGGGGATTAGGAGAGCTTGGTCCCACGGCTGCTCTCATGAGTCGCCTCCTGTCTGTAGGTCCAGACGCAGGATTACCTTGATCTGGGCTGTGAACATTGGATGGAGGCGTCAGTCATATCAGTGAATCAGCCAGACGGTGCATCCAAAAATAAGTCAGTGGATCAGTGTATCAATCAGTCAGTTAGTGTAGCTGTAGTCACTACTACTGCTTCTCCCCCCCAATATACCTGTCCACATTTCTATCATTCTTCCTGGTATATACTGTGGACATTGTTAGTACAGGAGCCAGCAGATGCCTTGAGGCGAGTCTCGTGATACAATTCATTTCATTTTCAAATCTCTCTCCTCCTCTCTCTCTCTCTCTCTCTCTCTCTCTCTCTCACTCTCTCTCTCTCTCTCTCTCTCTCTCTCTCTTTGTACTGGAGCCATTGAGTGGAAGACCTGGATAGAGAAAGTAATGTCCAATTCACAGATTGTCTCTTTGTTCTCTCCCCTCTCCTCTCCTCTCCCTCCCCTCCTCTCCTCTGATCTCCTTCCCCTACTCCCTCCATCTTAATTCATCCCTCAGCCCCCCCAGCTCTGCGCCTCTCAGTGAATGAGACTCTGGTGGTCAACCCTGGTGATGACGTGACTCTCTCTTGTGAAGTGACGGGTGGGGAGCCCCCTCCCGTGGTGTCCTGGTCCCGGTACCCCAACCCCCTGCCCCCCAATGCCCAGGTACGGGGGGGTAGCCTCACAATGCGCAGTGTCACCCCCCGAGACTCTGGCTTCTACAACTGCACCGCGGTCAACAATGTGGGCAACCCGGCCAAGAGGAACGTCAACCTTATTGTCAGAGGTGAGGGAGAGAGGAGAGGAGGGGGAGACAGGGGAGGAATGGAGGAGAGAGGAGGGAGAGAGGGAGAATAAAATAGGAAGGGAGGGAGGCAAGGGGGAGTAGGGAGGAGAAGGATGGAGGGCTGGGAGAATGGTGGATAGGCAGATAGGGAGAGAGGGGGAAGGGAGATGGGACATGGATGGAAAAGAGGGAGCAAGTTAGGAAGGGTGGGGGGTAGAGGCAAGAGGAAGGAGAGGCGAGAGGGAGGGAGGTAGTGTAGGATTGAGGAGGGAGTGAGAGGAGGTGGCATTTGCTTTGTTTTCAACAACATGGACAACCTCTGATTTTGTGGTGTCTAATCCATCCCTTACCCCTCCTCTTCTTCTCTCTCCCACTCGCTTCCCTCCCCTGCCCACTCTTCCTCCCTAATCCCCTCTCCATCTCTCCCTCTGCCTGTTCCCTCCCCATCTCTCTCCCTTTCCATCCACTTCCCGCTCTCCCTGGACCCCTCCTCTCTCCAGTCATGAGGAACATAACCTTCCAGATCACGCCAGACTCCAACAAGGACAGCGAGACCATCCAGATGGGCCGCGACCTCAAGCTGTCCTGCCATGTAGACGCCTTGCCCCAGGACAAGGTCAACTATACCTGGTACAAGAACGGGGTGTCCGTGCAGCCCTCTGACAGCCTGGTGCTCCTGCGCAGTGACCCAGACATGGCGCCTGGGACCAGCAGCCTGGAGATCATCGACATGAAGTTCAGGGACCAGGCCACATACAGTTGTGTGGCTGGCTTCCTCGGCAGCGCTGTGCAAGAGCTGAGGGTGGATGTCAATATCACTCAGAGCAGTGGTAAGGGACTTAGGCTCAACTCTACACTCCTGTCTGCTCTCCTCTTATCCCCTCCTTCTCTCTCCTGCCTCATCCTCTCTTCTCCATTCTCTCCTCCACTCTTCCTTTTTGTGTTAGTCCTCTCTCTTCTTCTCCTTCTGTCCTCTCTGTCTGCTCAAGCAGTGTGTCTGGGCTGACAGTTGATGCCCTACCCAACACACACACACACACACACAAACACATGGGTCCCCAGGTCTCAGTGACTGGTGGTTGTATAATTATCTCCTTCTCCCTGTGCCTCTACCCTCAGTGACTCCTCCTGTGCTCTCGGTGCCCCCCGGTGGCAGCTTGGTGACAGTGCCAGAGGGCTCGGTGGCAGAGCTGGTGTGCCTTGTGGAGGGCAAGCCCCGCCCACCTGTGCTGTGGTCCCGGGCGGACAAGGACCTGCCCATGCCCTCGGGGGATTGGCTGGTGGAGACGCGGGACGGCCGGCTGCGCTTGACCAATGTGACGCGGGATCTGAGTGGCTCGTACCGCTGCCAGACAGCACCTTACAATGGGCTGAACATCAAGAAGAGGGAGGCTCAGGTGCAGCTCAATGTGCAGTGTGAGTCCATCTCTCTTTCTTCTTCCTTGTCTCTTATATTTCTCAATTTTTCTACCTCTGTCTCCCAGCCTCTCCCTCTCTCCCCTCATCTCCCTCCCTTGGATAGAGAGACAGGTAGTAGCCTGGGTGACCTCTAGACTGTGTTACCAGTGTGACAGGCCCCCCGGGAGGAAGCACAGACAGGAGGCCTGTATTTAGGGGAAGGGGGCGGGGGTGGGGCTCCGACTGGGATATGGAAAGAGCGTACACTGTCTGGGACCAGTGCCAAGACAGCAGGAGAACGATTGCTTTCCTGAAACTGAGCCTGCCTGGGCATTTCTTTCTTTCTTTAATTCATTTCTTTATTGTTAATATCTTTTTTACTCATTTGTTTGTTTGTTTGCTCTGCCTGTTGTACGTTTTATTGACCGATATGGGAAAAGACACTGTCATTTTTTACAGCAGGGCTCTAATTAAGTGCTACACCCCTCCTTCCCTTCTCTCCCTGCACCGCTGCTCTCTCTCCCAAACTCCCCTCTCAACATCATCCATCAGCTGGGCCTCCTCTCTCTTCCGCACTGCCTCCGAGCAGTGGCCCGGGCCCAGGCATGGAGAACGAGGGAGAGAGAGAACGAGACAGAGATGGAAAGAGTCTCTTTCAGGGAAAAGAGTCTTGGAAAGGCAGGGGGAGGGAGAGGGAAATGAAGGGAGAGGAAGAAGAGAAAGAGAAGAATGGAGAAAGATACACAACCGGAGAGGGAGATAAAGATAGATACAGAGAGACAGAGGGAGAGATAATCCACCTGTTCCTTAAATCCAGGCTGACTCCACCATGCTCAATATCTTAATCCTATAAACCACTACACCCTATACCCCAATCCTGAAGTCCCATGCATGTCACATATGAATGCCACAGTACCCCAAACCAAGTATCTCGCCCCCCATGCCCCCTACAGCTTGTAACCTAACCCTATAGTTCCCAGCAGCCTCCAGCTCAGTACTCCAGTCTATGTCCCATCCTCCCTCTGGGTCTGGTACTGCTCGAGTCTCCGTCACACTTCATGACATGAGCGCAGTCAGACCTTTGCTCCATTTCCAATTGCTGTCTCAGTCACACCTCCGAGCGCCTGATTCACACAGTGCCCAAAAGCGTGACAGGCCTACTACACCAGAATACAGATGCCATGGTTATGAATGCTCTTCCGAGGCTGACATCACTACAACAGGCTCACGTGCAGAACAAGTCCTAATATACTTCTCACACTCCGCCCTACCCCTCCTCTGTTCGCTCTCTCTTTCTCCTTCTCATCTTCTCTCCCTGTCTCTCTCCTCCTCTCATCTCATCCCCACCCCTTATCCCTCTCTCTTTCTCGTGTTCCCTCTCCCTCCGTCTGTCCTCTGCTGGCTCGTTATGTCAGTGGTATTTAATCATAATGAATACGGCTGCTGTGAACCCAGAGCAGCTCCCGTGTGATAATCAGGGCTGTGTATGGATCTGCTCTCCCTGCTGTCATTACTTTCAGCCTGTTGGCAGACCTGCAGGCAGACAGGGAGGGTAGACGGCCTTCACAGGCAACAGCCCGATGCACTCTGATAATTGATACGGCACACTCAGTGCAACCCAGGCAGTCCTGTGCCATGTCTTCACAACACCATGGTATAATTCAAAGACCCTGTGACCCACACACCTGATTCATCGCTGGCTGGCAGGCAGGAGTGCAGTGTGAAAACCACACCGCTGTGGTGGCACAGATGCCCCCCGTTATAGAGATGTCTCAGCACTTTTGCTCAATTGTCAGACTGACCAATTGACCAACATACTGACTGACTGAAAGACTAACTAACTAACTGTCTGCCTGCCATACTGAATTAATTAATTAATTAGTATTCAACCATCTGACTGACTCATTACGTGACTGATTGACTTACTTCCTAACTCACTGCATGACTCACTGACAGACTAATTGACTGACAGATTAACTGTCTGAGTGACTGACTGACTGATGAACTGACCTATACACTGGCTGACCACCTGTGTGAATGAATGAATGAACGCATGAATGAGTGACCGACCAACAGACTGAGTGAGTGAGTGATCCACAGAGTCACAGACTGTCCGACTGTCTGACTGCCTAGCCGGTATTGCATATTGTTGAAGATGTGTTGTATGTGTGTGCAGTCGCCCCACTGGTGGATCCTGTGTTCCAGGACGTGCGCTCCCCGTCCTATCGGCCAGTGGTGCTGCGCTGCGCAGTGCTGAAGACCAATCCCACGCGGCTGGCTGGGGCCACCTGGATGCTGAATGGCGCCTTACTGCGCAGCCAGGGCGTGGAGCTGCAGGACGCTGCAGAGCTGCAGGTGGATAAACTGGGCCCTGGCAACAATGGCACCTACGAGTGCCGGGTCAGCAACGGCGTGGGCAGCTCTTCCTGTGTCTTCAACGTGTCGGGTCAGTCTGTCTGTCTGTCCATCTCTGAGCATGTGTACCTGTCTGCCCCTCTCTCTGTTTGTCTGTTGGTCTGTCTGTCTATCTGTTTGTGTGTTTATGTGTGTGTCTGTTTGTCTGCCTGTGTCCATGTGTGTGTGTGTGTCTGTCTTGTGTGTTTCTTCTGTTTATGTGGCTCTGTCTGAGTGTGTCTGTCTGTGTCTGTGTGCAAATGTGTGTCTGTCTGTCTGTGTATCTGTGAGAGAGGAGATGTGCATGTCTGTGAGTGTGTGTTGTTTTTCGCAGCTTGTAGGTGTGTGTACGTGTTTGTGTGCATGGATGTGGGTGTGGCTTTCATTGCTTGTCAGTCTGTCACTCTGGAAATGTCTTTCCATCTGTTTGGGTCTTTGTGTGGTCGTCTGTCCGTCCTCCAGTGTGCGTGTGTGTCCATCTGTCTGTCCCTCTCTGTGTGTGTGTGTGTCTTTGTAGTCTTTACTCCTGTGCACTGGCTGTGTTCTCTGATACAGCTGCAGAACAGACTCTGACTCAGACTCCTGTCAGCAGCCTGAGCACCCCTGTTCATGTTCAATGCTCTCAGCAAACCTCTGCAAATCTCTGCTGTGCTTTTGATGTAATATTTAGTTTTCTGCTTTCGCACAGCAAACAGAGCACTTCCAGTCACACACAGAGCACGCAGCACAGCTTGGCTCTGTTCAAAGACGCTGAAATACAGTCACACATGCCGAACTGTCACAGACACTGACACTCGATGACACTGACAGAGAGTGGAGCTGTCCCCTTAAAAAACCCAGCAGCAGTGTCTGGTTAGGCCTAGATTTAGAATAAAGTTTAAATTTAGGGATGTTTTGTTTCAGTTTTGGAGATTAATGTTGAGGCTGGGGTTAGGTTTAGGCTTAGTCTGTTCCAGTTTGTGTTTTAATATCCTCTCTCTCTCCCCAGCCAGGGCCTACAACCCTGAGTTCTACTACGACACACCCAACCCCATCCGCATCCAGAAAGAGAACCGCAACTACACCTACAACCTGCAGTGGACACAGAAAGAGCCTGGCGCTGTGGACAGGGTCATCGGCTACTGGATCACAGTCAGACAGGTGAGTGAGGGTGAGAAAGAAAGAGAGGGAGGGGGAGGAAGAGAGAGAAAAAGGTCAGACAAACAGGTGAGAGGGAGTGGGAGTAAAAGAGAGCGAGAGAGGAAGAGAGAGAGAGTGGACAGGGTCAACATCACACAGGAGAGAGAGAGACAGAGAAGGACTTAATCTTAACTTAACCCTGTAGGACCTAGTCTTGGTGTTACTGTGTTACTGTTCCTATACAGTGTATAGAGAAATCTTCTTAAAAAAAACAAGTGGGCCAATATATTCTGTGTGAATGTGACAGAATACTCTACAAGATCTATATTCTCCTTTAAAGCATCCCCCAGAGGGTTTCCAGAATATCATTATTCGTGTTATCCGAAAAAATGCCAAAAGAAGCCTACAAGCAATCATTTTTTCTTTTCCCTTTTCTTTCTCTCTCTCTCTCTCTCTCTGTCCCTCTCTCTCCCCCTCTTTTTCACAATTACTGTACAACAGGCTAAGAATAGGCGAGCTGCCAATGTCTTAATCCTTTGGTCTGCCTGTACTGCCAGGGTTGGATGGACAGGGTTTCACCATAATCTGTCTTAAAACCAAATGGTGCTGTTCTGGTTGTTAGTTGGTGGAGCTGTGCAGACAGGGTTAGGGACCGTTTTAGGAAAGAAAGGTCATTCGAGGCTGCTGTCTGAGTATAGTCTCTCTCTCTCCATCAATTATTGTTTTATCATTATTATTTATTAATTTACTTGACACCTTTATTCAAGGTGACTTGCAAGGCCCTTCCTGCCTCTCTTTCTCTCTCTCCATCTCCCCTCCCCTTCTCTTTCCTTTTGGGTCTCCATTTATGAATTATTGAAGTACTAATCCTTTAATTATAAGCTGACTGTGACCCACCTTCTCCAGGTTGGCTCAGGAATGAAATGCATGCAGAGATTGAGTGTGGCGCCAGCTATTACAGAGGGCTGCAGTAAATGCCCCATAATCGCAGGCAAATAATGTGAAGGATCCATCCAGCTTCCCAGGCCTGGCCATGCAGGACCCCTGGGTCTGCAGGTTTTCATTCCTGCCCCCATGTCAGCTGCTCACCTGAAAAATCTCCACCTGTGTAAGAGCTGGAAAACTGTCAAGGTTGAAGTAAGACAGACATTAGTTTAATTAGGGGTTCAATTAAGAGCTCAGTTGGAATGAAAACCACCTGACAAAGGGGCCCTGCAGCAGATGCAGGGGTCTTCCTTTTGTTCTTCAGGTAGAGGTTACATCAAGGAGGCTGAGTGAACTGAGTGCTATACACAGAGAACTTTTGTCTTACACCCAGAATGCCTTTCCCTCAGGCTAGCCATTTTATGTGATACAACATAATGGCCACCACTGGTCATACACAACCAATGCTATCTGTGACCGCTCTGGGTCGACCAATCACATCGCTACACCTGCACTGGTCTAGATATATCACAGCTTCTGGGTCAGAGACAATGCTCATAGTTTGAGAAGGAAGATAAGGGGGTGGTCTGGCAATTATTCTGGTATCACAAATCTCCTGGAATCTACAGTTAGGTCCATAAGAGATCAACTTGTACCAGAATGATGGGAAGAGAAAAGTATGGAGAAGTGAAGGAACGAAGCATACCACCTCATCTGTGAAGCATGTTATGGCATGGGCATGTATGGCTGACAAGGGAACTGATGATGTGACTGCTGACAAAAGCAGCAGGATGAATTCTGAAGTGTTTAGGGCTTTATTATCTGTTCAGATTCAGCCAAATGCTTTGAAACTCATTGGACGGCGCTTCACAGTGCAGATGAACAATGACCCAAAGCACACTGTGAAAGCAACCCAAGACTTTTTTAAGGCGAAGAAGTGGAATGTTCTGCAATGGACAAGTCAATCACCTGACCTGAATCCAACTGAGCATGCATTTCACTTGCTGAAGGCAAGTCATTGACTGCAAAGGATTTGCAACCAAGTATTGAAACTCACAATTTAATGTTAGTTTGTCCAAATACTTTTGAGTCCCTAAAATTGTGGGGACCACATATACAAATGGGTGTAATTCCTACACCGTTCACCCAATTTGGATGTAACTACCTTCAAATTAAAGATGAAAGTCTATACTTAAAGTACATCTTGATTCAAATCCAGTGGCCTACAAATCCAAAATGATGACAATTGTGTCATTGTCCAAATATTTATGGACGTAACTGTATAACAGATGAGATGTGATTCTCAGATCATTAAGTTACTGTAGCTGCCAATCGAGCACAATAGGTTAAATGGCCTCCTCTCTTTGGTAAACGGTATTATGTTCTGATATCCTTATCTAGATGCAGGATATCAGCCTTCTAAGGTGAGACGTGGTGGAATATTGCTGCTGTGTGCAACAATATCAGTGTTTTGGTGAAAGAGGTTATTCAATGGACAAATACCAGTCATTTGTTTCATCCCCTGTTACTCTGTCTTTCTCAGTCTCAGTTTCCATCTCCTCTCTTCTCTCTTTTATCTCTCTCTTGCTTTCCATCTCTCCTTCCTTCTCTCTCTCTCACTGTATTACTTTCATAGTCCTTCAATCTCTCTCTCTTCTTCCTCTCCTCTCCTCTCTGTATCTCTCTCTTGCTCTCTGTCTCTCTTGAGTGTTTAGTGTTTAGTGGATCTGGAAAAGCAGTGGCACCAGGAGAGAAATAAATAGATGAGCATGTTCATAATTTGAGCCTGTGGGAATAGCAAGACTGAGAGATGCTGTCGTGGGGGGGGGGATATACTATATATGTGGCGAGAGCACAGTCTTTAACAGTTACACAAAAATTCTTAAGTTCCGTTTCCCCTTAATTTTGTCCTTAAGTGTTAACATCAAAATTCTAGTTAAGGGGGAAAGGAATTTGTAGAATACTTAAGTTATTCAGTACTTTTAGTTTTATGCAGTCCAGTGGGGTTTATACATCTTAAAAAACTCTGAAAATGAACTACATTTGTCTAGTTAATTCACCAATGATCTGATTTAGGCAGTTAAGAGCTCAAAGGGGACTGAGAATCTGGATACAATGTACTGAAGCCATCTAGGTACACAATTTATGTGTGTGGTGGAGTTTGTGGATGCGGGAGAGAGGGAAGGAAAGGGAGAAATATGGACAGTGGAAGAGGGGAGTATCTGAAAGACAGAGAGGGAAAGAGAGAGATGGAGAGTGAGACGGAAAGAAGAAGAGTACAATCAGTGGAAAAGACAGAACATGACGGGCAGAAGGAGAGAGAGATGGGAGTGGGAGAACGAGTGAGAGAGAAGTGGAGAGGGAGAGGCGTGTTGGGAGTGTGTTATATAAGGGGCTGAGTATTCAGGCGTGCTCGGGCTCTGATTGTTTTAATTATGCAGCTGCAGTAACGACAGAGTGAGCGCAGGGTCAATACACTTCTCTTTCGGTACTTTGGGCTGCTTAGATGATCGCTGTGGACATGATTTTTATTCAGTCACTGCATTTGTGCCTGTGCTGGTGCTGTATAATATAGCCTCCTCTGTCACTCCAGTCCACCCAGCACTGTGCTTCTGTTGCCCATTGCTGCAGTGCCATGCATGGAAGAGCAACATTGGCTGTAACGGAAATATTAAATCCTGATTTTGTGTTTGAATGTTTCCTACACCTACATACATATATGGAAACATGAGCCAGTTTTCAGAAAGTATTCTGTGAAGCGTCCCATGAGGTCCATCATCTTTTATGTTTTATGTTTTTATAGATATTCTCTGAAGTGTCCTATAAAAATCTGGCAAATCTGTCGACTACCAGAGTAGATTCCTAGTAGGTCGAGGTATAGAGAAAGTGTGGCTTCGTGCTGTGGCTGTGGAGCAGCAGTAGACACTGAGGTTATTTTAGAGTGAACCAGGTTGTACTGATTGGTGCATGCTAACCTGCCCTATGAATGGGAGCTCCTAAATGAAACATTACATTAAAAATCAAAATCTCTAAATTGTCAGTGTCCTTTGTAAAAGATCAGAAGGAAGTTTTAAATATTACATTGCAACTAAATTCTTGTTTTACTCCTTTTGGGAGTCTTTCACAATTGCAAGCATCACTGGGTTTAAAGAGGAGGAGGAGCAGGGATGCAGTGACCGCGAGCTGGGCTGTGTGGCTCGTTTCCTCTTTGACTGTGTCCAGTGTGCAGTTGTGCTCCCTGAGTTGACGCTGCACTGCAGGGATGGAGTGCTGGTTTGCAGCTTGAACTCAGCAGAGCGCACACAGTGCAACAGCAGCAGAGTGATGGGTCAATCAGTGTTTTTGTGTCACCGTCCCGCTCACGATCCCCTCGTAGCAGCTTCAGCCACCCTATTGCTCTCTCCCACACAGGAATCTCTTCTCCCACCTTCTCCCCACGAATGAGGCCGAAATACCTCTCCCAGCGATCTAATTCTCTGCCGATGTCTCTTTACCTCAAAGCACCACAGGCACACAGGGGAACTGAGCTGCCTCTGGCTGTGCTTTCCAGATAATGAGCCCGTCTTTGTGCAGGATGGAGCCGGCCCTCCTCTCTTCCTGCATTGGGCCAGGGTAATTTTAGTTTAGCACCAAATGTGTGAAGTACAGATTTGCACATTGCTCTGAAGCTGAGAGCCCCAGGGTTTGCTGGGTACAAATACGCTCTCACGCTTGTCACATGCATGGAGCACTGCCTGATGGGAGATCGGCAACACCACTGGTCTGCACATGTCGCTGCACATGCGTGGCATTTCAACTCGTGGACACAGTGCCGTTTGCACACATTATAGGGCCTACTGTGAGTTTCAGCCTGACACTGTGCTTGGAGGGCGAACAATTGTATTGTAGTGCAGTGCATTGCAGTGAAGTTTGTTGAAATGTAGTATAGTATAGTGCAGTGCATCGTTGTGCAAGGTTTTGCAGTGTGTTGTCTTGCATTGTAGGACAGTCCCTGCTTCTCCCCACTGTTACAGATGTTGTCTCTAATGAAACACATAGAGACAGGCAGAGAGCGAGAGAGAGGTGGTAGCTATAAATACAGCGGGCAGGACTCTGTCCCTCGCTGGCACAGGCCACTTTCACTCAGACAGCTTCTTTCCCTCACCTGCTCTGTGAGACCAAAGAGATAGATAGAGAGACTTCTTTAAGTAGAGCAGGGAGACTGTCAATAAGGGAGAAGGGGAAAGCGATGAAGGCGGATGGAGATAAAGCGAGAGAGGGAGGAAGAAAACAGTGGAAGTGCAGGATAATCGCACACAGTCAGTACAGGGAGATACAGAGAGTTGTTATTAGTCCCCTGTCCTGTCCGGCCTTGTTCTGTACAGTGCCGTATGCACTCCCTGTGCCAGTCTCTGTGTTACAGTACAGACAACACTATTGTATATGTCTGTGTCCTACTGCCAAAACAGTTGCAGCCATAATCCGTTGCCCGTGCACATCTTTCGCTGTACTTATCTAAGAGAGCCTGCAGATAGTCTATTTCAACATTTATTTATGACAAAATGGATGGTATTGAAATAGCCTGGTGAATACGACCCCACAGCAGTGAGTCCATGCACAGTACTGTAAGGAGCAGAAGGTGCAGGAGAGGATGAAATAAGAAACCTGGTTGCAGCCGCGCATCTCTAGTCTCTAATGGGCTTTTATAAATGTTTTTCTTTTTCCTTGATCCATTTCGATCTCTGAAAGCAGGGTTCTTCAATTAGCACTCACATTCTGAGTGTGTGTCAACGAGTGTGTGTGTGTGCACGTCCATGTGGACACTTCAGACAGAGTGAGTGAGAAATCGGCAGCAGTGGCACAAGGTGTGGAGGGGAGGGGGTTATTGGCGGGTGTCAGCATGTATCAGTGTGTCGGTGTGTGTCCGGGCTGAGTGGCTACATTTGTGACAGAGTGCTTTTGAAAGCTGTAAATAAAGAAATAAAGGAAAATGAGAATTGCCTTTCCTGCAGCTCTCCTGCCTCTCCGCTGTTCCAATCTCCGGCATGGCGGGCGGCCCGGTGCTTTGTGTTGGCGATTCCCCACAGGCCCCCAGGGTCTGTCAGTCAGCGGAATGGGTTTTACCGCTGTGTTTTCCGGAGGTCCGTGCTCACGCTTCCAGTCCTGGGGGGGGCTGGGGGAGGGCGGCTGTGGTTTGACAGCTAATTTCGACATTGTTTTCCGGAGAGGAGGGAGGTTATGTTTCTGTGGGAGAAGCCGGCTCCCCCTGTAGCGTGGCCCTGTATTACCCACTCTGCTGATTGATTAAGTGGATATGGGAAAACAGGGACACACACAAACTCGACCACACACTGACACACAGTACTAACACACAGTTCCACAAATTAACGCATGCAAACACTGATATGCACAACTAACCACATGCACTTCATATGCATACACTAATATGCACACGCACCACTACACACACTGAAATGCACGCAACCATGCACCGCTACACACACACACACACACACACACACACACACAAACACACACCCGCACGCACTGCCACTTGTTCACACAAAAGCTGGAAACCTCTTAAAAAGGATGTGGAACCATGCATACCACTGCACTCTAGCAAACTCTCACACTGAAACAGATTGCGCTGTTCCGTACCCGAGCGGGAACATGACAGCTAACAAGCTGTACATGAAGCTCGTTTATGGCAGTGGTAATATGAAGTTATCACCAGTTAAATTTATCTTTACAAGCAAGAAGTGTTGCAGGGGGGTCAGGGAAGCGAGGAGAGGGACGGGGACGGCAGGAGAAATAATTGTTTTTACATCAGGTAGTGTAGACCCAGATGGCAGTCCACAGGATACACTGCTGTTCATAGAAAATTCCAAGGCGGCTGAGATGGAAAGTGTGGAAAACAGCTAAGAGAGAAGAGAGAGACCAAGGCTCATTTGTTCCCCGTTAACTCTCAATCTGCTACTTGTTTCCCCAAAACAAAGCAAACTGTTAAACAGGAACCTGAGTGTGCTGTAGGATGTTGCCCACAAACAAAAGTGCAATTTGGATGGTTCTTCTATGAACAGGACTGCCAGTGCGTATTCAGAAAGAAGTGCCCTTGAGCTAACTGATGCCCTGTAGCAGGCAAATAAATCTGGACTTATATAATTACATTGTTGTTCGCAGCACTGTTTTTCCAGGTCAAGTGTGTCTGTTAAAGCCATTTAATGCGCTTTGCGGCTTGTAATGAACTGTAGTCGTTGCTTCTCAGATATGTAAATCTTCGTAATGGAGAAATGACTCACCTGTTATTTTGGTGTTTGTGTGTGTGCGGTATTACTGTCTAAGTCTGAGTGTGTGTGTGATGTATTTACTGAGTTGGTCTCTAGCTGTAGATGGTGGTAGAAGAGTGGAAAGCGTTAACTAACCATGCTGTTACAACAGTCTCCCTCATCAGAGATCCCAATCTTTGTACAGTTTCTTATTATGCATTTTTTTTTATATTTCTTTGTAAAGTGATCCTATTAGTAACTGAGTTAGGAGGTCTTGGCATAATTAAGCCGTTATGAGTCTGACCCCTATATATTTTGAAACATGCTAATCTTCATGTTAAAATTCCAATGATACTTGATACTGAATATACCCACTTATAATGTCTTCTCAGCCCAGTCACAGCCACTTCACTACCATCAATGTTACACACCTGTGCAGCAGTCTCCAGTTGTCTCCAGTGCTTTCTAATGCTTCTGGAAAGGAAGGTTAAGCATTCTGTAGTGTGTATGTCAGGAATGTCTGTGCATGTGTAGCCGATGCAGGTTGGAGCTCCCTGCCCGGGATTTGAACCGCACACCACCAGTGCTCCTCCAAGCGCTCTGCACCGCAGCAGCTCCATCGCAGTACAGTGTTAAGCCCTCTACTCTAAAAGACCAGGCCTCCTACCATGAGAGGCTCAACACTGTACTACTTTTACTGAGGGGTTACGTCACTTTTGTAACGGGCTCATTATGACATGAATAATCCCCGTTACACATGTATTTTTCATTGCTTTGTGTTTTACCGCTTTACGTTTGTGTGTGTGTCTGAGTGCATGCAGGTGTGTCACTTCGCACGTGTACCGTGTTTCCCTGTGTCCTGTGTTCAGTGTGCATGTGTGTGAATGTGTGTCATTGCCTGACTCAGCAGTGGTGCTTGATAATGAGCTTTTCTCCAGACCTAATTAGACACAAAACCAATGTATTTGACCCCCCTGAGGGTTAACAGGGTAGCTGTGGGCTGTGGTGTGCGGTGAGGGCTCTTATTAATGCCCCCATAATCCCCAGCACAGATAGCTGGAGAGCGGCCGTGGGAGGAAGGGCTCCTCAGCCCGGTGCGCTGGAATTCATCACAGTGACAGGATTTATCTCCATATTGATGCCTCTCGGACACCATGCTAGAGGCAGGATTACACTGACAGAGCCGTCGCCATCCCCACAGCCCACCAGATCTGCTCTGACAGACACACATGCACTCGCACACACTTAAACATACACACACAAACACACATTTGCACTTGTGCACACAAGTACAGACACACACACACTCAAACACACATCTGGCTTGCTGATTTATGGGGACTTTCCAGACTCTCACTCTTTGCGAGTACATTTGCTCAAATTATGGCTCCACATTGGTAGGAATACAAAACCATGTTCACAGTGAGACACACACACACACTCACAGTGCTCTCTGTTTTTTACAGCACTATACTATGGTAACTGTTTAGTAAACTGTGGCACACCTGATAAGAGCTACTTTGTCTAACTGAGGTTTACTACAGTTAATGGAACTACTCTCACATGAAGAGGGAATATAATGTTAAAAATCTCAGTCTTTCATAAGCATTATTCATTAAACTATTTATCTATCTTTTAAATTCACTTTTCCTGTGTACTTTTGTAAAAGGTGCAGTAAAAGTAGTTACTTGTAATGTATAATAAGGTGTCTTTTGTTAATAATGTGCAATTAATCATTAGCAGAGGTCAGCTACTAGCAGGCTAATGACTCCATTAATACTCAGGTGATGTATTCCAGTGTCTGAGAATGCACTGGACTGTTGATTCTGTAACAGTTAGAGAATGTGTGTGTGGGTGTGTGTGTGTGTGTGTGTGTGACAAAGAGATAGTGAAGAAGAAAGTGGAAGTTAAAGAGAGAGAGAGTAAAGATATAGCTGTTGCTATGTGCTGTTGAACCCTGATGTGTTTTGCAGTTTCTTCAATGACCTCTGGCCAATGAACCCTGACTGAGGTCATCCCAGAACCCCCCACCACCAACAACACCACCAACAGCACCAACACCACCCCAGTCCTTTCTGTCTTTCCTCTCAGCTGGTCCTCTGCTCTGTCCCTGTCACCTTCCCCCACTCCTTGCCTTCCTGCCATCGTCCCTATGTCCCAGCTTCCCTGATAGTGATCTTTTACCACTTGCTCAATTACACACAGCCGCTAACGATAACGAGAGTGAGCTCTCGTTAATCATTCTTCACCAGGGGAGGAAGGAGGGAGGAGCAGTTTGTGTGTGTGTGGGGGGGCATTGGTGCTTGGCTTTATTGGTGTGTTGTGGGGGGGGTCTCAGGGCTGAGCTCAGAGGCAGCAGTGTGGAGCAGCTCAGTTGTGCGTGTGCCAGGGCTCATGGGCACAGGAGCTTGGCACAATGATTTTCATCCACTAGACTGAAGTGTTCACACCCTAAGCATACAAAGACCAGCTTTTTTGTGGAGTGCAGTGCAGTGTAGTCTAGTGTATTGCAATGCAATATTGTGTTATTGTCATTCACCTGTGAGTTGTATTTGGACACTTTCAGCAGGGTGGGGTTCTAGAAGCTAAAAGAGTCAAGTGTAAAACCCGTGCCAAACCGATATTTAAAATTGAATTACTGCTGGGAACAATGGCAAAACAGTGTGTGGAATTCAACAGGTGTGAAGTATTTTCCATGTTGACCTTAGTATTACTATTTACCCATATAATGAAGGTGCAACCCCTCTTGTGGGACTTCATCAGTTAACAGGATGACTTCCTAATTACTTTTGGAAGAATGAATACGCAATGTTATTCTGTATTTTCCTGTGGGAGGCTCCCTCTCTCCAGAGTCAGGCTGGGCTCCCCGTCTCTGGGGTCAGGCTGGGCTCCCCGCTTCCCCTCGCAGCTCACAGCCTGGCACAGATTTATTGTTCTGAAAGTGAAGCCTTCAGGACCACAACTAGAGGACGAACTTGGATGAATAAGACTGCCGTCACATGTGACTGAGAGAGAGGGAGGAGAGGAGGAGAATGGACAGAAAGGGAGAGCAGAAGAGGAGAGGGTAGAAGGGGTATAAATGTTTGTCATAGTTTATAATAAAGATAGAAAAAGGGATTAGCATGTGTGTCTCATTGTAATGTTTATTACCCTCACTCCTAAATGTTATAATTGTTCTTATTAATGTTAATGCTAATCCTCTTGGGTTGGTCTGAGCTCTGTTCAGCCCGTGTGTCCTCTGGTTGATGTTTCAAAACTGTCAGTAACTGATATGCATTATGATTCTTTGTTTTCTTCTTCTTCTTCTTGCTCTTTCTCTTCCTCCTCCTCTTCTTCCTCCATTTATGACGGATTTTGCCAACCCTCCAAAGACAGTGTGCGTACACACACAGGCCGCACTCTCTGTGGGTCTGAGCTGTGGCACAGCTGTCCCCCTGGGCAGTGCTGTGGTGGCCCAGGCTGCCTGCAATCGGCACAGTTGAGTGTCGTTGCCATGCATATATTGATCCCTTTATTGGCCAGTTTGCATTCTGTGTTGTTGTGAGGCCAGCCCCTCACCTCCAAAGGCCAGGTTTCTAGTTCACTTTGAATTGAAACGCTGTATATAAATGGACTGTTCTTTGTGGGCTGGTCTGATCCCTCTGGTGTCGCTGTGCCACCCCCCTGCTCCACCCTGTCACTCCGTGCCTCGCTCCCCTGCCTGTGTGTAATGCAGTCTGACCCAGGGGTTCCTCCAAACATGGCATTTACACAGAGCTGCTCATCTCTTTTATAAGAAGCTGCCCCCCCCCCCACCCCGGTATAATTAAAGCAGAGCCTTGCGCTACTGTCTAGGCGCGTCTCTCTGTCCTTCACCTGTCGTCCACCTGAACAGATCCCATTACCCCCCGAAGCAGCTGGCTCCGTGTCCTGCATATTAACTCTTATTAAAATTGAATTTTAATTAAAGGAGGTTTATGCCTGCAACAAAGCTGTGCGACCTGCTAAAGAGCTGGAATCACTGCGTCTCTGTCCAGGCCGGCAGCCAGTGGACGATGGCTCTGTCAACACAGCGCAGTATGGAATTGCCCATAATGTACCATAATATAGTACAGTACGGCACAGAATAGCACAATACTGTATGGGACAGTGCAGAAGAGCAGAGCACAGCATGGCATAGTACACTATAGCACAGTTTTAAAATGTAGTAACCCTGTGTAAGGATTTCTGCTAAGACATACATAATAATAGTGCCAGCACAAAACAAAACAGTATAGCACAGCACAATGTGGCATATACACAGTACAATAGAGTACACAGGACACACAAGTGCACTACCCTGTTGTACACTACAGTACAGCTCAGCTCAGCACTGACCTTTCCCCTGACGTCTGTTCTTTCATTTGCTTTGTGTGCGCAGAAGAAACAGACAATGCTGTCGAAGCAGGTGGATGTGAAGGAGCCACAGAAGGGGGTGTTGCTGTCCTACACCATCCAGGACTTACGCATCCCTCTGTCCTATGAGGTGCGGCTCATCCCCATCACCATGTTTGGCCAGGGTGATGCCGCCACACGCATCATACAATACTCTGAGCGTGAGTACCGCCTCGCCCTGTCCCGCCCTGCCCTGCCCTGTGAACACACACCTGTGCGCTGTCTTTGCAGCAACCTGAATACCAGTCTCTCTGTTCCTGGATGCGGCCCACTCCTGAATAACACAGTAACCTGAACACCCCTGTCACAGCACACTGCTCACACCTGGACACATCTGTTATTGTCACTTTGGGAACCTGCACACTACTGGGGATCACCACTGTCACTACCAACATAACTGCACTCTGCCACTGTTATAACCTGAACACAGCTGTCACTGTCACAGACCACTGCCACCCCCAACCCCCTCCCCTTATTCCTGGAAACTGTCACTGTGGGAAGGTGAACACTACTGTAGCTCTTACAGACACTCTGAACGCCAAGGTCTCTGTCAGCATTAATTGCTGCACACTGCTGACCCCTGGACTCGGTCACTGTAGGGACTGTATTAGTCTTTGTAATGCTGCAGTAGCCTGAACACCACTATCCCTGTCAAGACATACACTGCTGACACTTGGACATTGTCACCACAGTAACTTGTCAAAATCACTGTAACGCAGAGGTAACCTGAACACCCATGTCACAACCATGTTTGACACCTGAACACCACCATGATTACCGTACTGAGTAGGTGTGATCAATAAAACGCACTGGCACATCCTGATAGACCGGCGAAATAGGCCTGATGCCATGGCTAAACTCCAGCTCTCCTTCCAGTTTTCCTGATCTAGCCTATCTGAACTGCCCTTTGTAGCTGTGTGGCTCTTTAATACCTTGCCAAAAGATCAGCCCTGGTGTTGTCATCACTGCCTCAAGCCTTTCCAGAGTGTGCAGCCAGTGTGTAGATACTGTCCAGCACAGTGGCCTAGTCAGGGACGCTGTGACTCGGCCAGGACAGTGAGATGTGGACGCAGAGCAGTACAGGCTAGACATGTCAGAGCTCTCTCAGCTCCAGAGGAGGTTTCCATGCAGCGCCAGAATGGGAGAGTTAACAGTCGGCAGGAGGAGCACAGTTCGGCCGAGCCTGCTGGCTTGGTTAGTGATCCAAGAGTCCAGCTGAGCTTCTTCCACAGCCTCTCTCTCTTTATGTATGTGTGTGTCCTGCTTAGGGCTGGGCTGCAGTTCTCATCCCAGTCTGACCTGATTATTGTTGTTTTGTTTACAGCCTACAATTACCCCCGGCCCTCTGGTGAGTCCAAAACACACATTTCTCTCAGGCAGCATCCTCCATTGCCATTTTCATTGTCACCACCATCTTTCATCTTCATCATTATCATCATCATCATCATCATCCAGTGAAGCTCCCCCTGTTCTCAGCAGTTTGATCCATGCCAGCTGTCATCATTGGCAGCAGACTCTGCTACACACTGCTTTGAAATATTATAAATAATATAGGAACACAAGGAATTATGAAAAGATAGAAATGAGAGGAGGACATGGGGCCTCTATATCTCTTTGTTGTAAATTGCTAATTACTAATGTACATTTTTGGACTTTTCCACCTGTTATACCTATCACCTTTTTCACATTTGGTGTCCTAAACTCCATTATTTCATATGATTATATATCACACAAATAAAACCTTTTGATGATTAATGGAACACGAGTGTAAAATGTAAAAATAAACAATGTGTCAAAAAGACTTAAAATATACATATATGGCTCTTCTGAAAGATTAACACAATTTATAACTGATTACCCAGCTGACTAAATAACGTTGTGGTAACATTGCAATAAAGTAAACACGGAACAGTATGATGTGGCAACAGTAATTCGTAGACTCCTGGGGATGTTGTCAAAACATTGTAGAATAATGTCATAAAATTACATCTATGTAGCTACATTCCAGAGAAAATACGAACAGACAACAATATGAAGAACAGAATGAAAAGTTTAATGAACCTTTAAATGAAAAAATCAACACATCTAATGCAATATAGTATATATATGCAAGCCAAGTAATAGAATTACACTTGATATATATGGAAATTCCAGATATGGACCTTGTGAAATGTGTAGACACTGCGCAACAATCAGAGAAGACTAAGCACTCTGAGTGGTCAGAGCAATGTTTGTGCAACATTTTTCTCGCCTCGTATTTGTCATAATCAAAATACAACCACGCTACAACCTCACACCATGCTGTCTGGGTGGATGTTCTCCAATATGTTTAATGCGGCTTTAGCTTCACGCACATTGCTATACATTCACGTTCAAAATGACAGGCTAGAAAGCATCCTAGTATTGAATAATAAAGTCCTTGCAGCTCATAAGGCACGAGATGGATCTGACTGCTACAGAACAGGAGTCTTGTCTAATTCCAGGGTTTTCTTCAGGGAATTAGACCAAGAGTGATTCAATCCCCAGTGTGTGGCTATTATTTGACATATTAGCCTCCCTCTTTTTCTCTTTCTAACTTGCTCTGTCTTTCTCTTTGCCTCTGTCTATCCCTCCCTGGTGACAGACCGCGTGTGTGGTTTCGAGGATGAGAAGCTGTGTGGGTTCAGTCAGGACCGAGGGGATGTGTTTGACTGGACCCGGCAGAACGCCCTGACCCAGAACCACAAGCGCTCTCCCAACACCGGGCCGTCCACTGACCCCAGTGGCACCAATGAAGGTAGGACACCTCTGTACCCATCACTCTCTCAGTCTTTTTTCCTGTATCACTCTCTCTCTCTTTCTGTCTATTTGTTTGTGTCTCTTTCTCACTCACTCTCTTTCTCTCTCTCACTGATCAGGGTACTACAGCCTCTCTCTCTCTCTCTCTATCGCTCTTTCTGTTCAGGATACTACATGTACATTGAGGCGTCAAGGCCGCGGGAGCTGGGTGACAAGGCACGACTGCTCTCTCCACTCTACAATGTCACAGGAGTCAAGGGCAAGGGCTCCACCCGCACCGCTTACTGTGTCTCTTTTTACTACCACATGTACGGCAAGCACATCGGTGAGTGACAGCCACCCCCCTGGCTCCACAGGTTCTGCACTGTTGGAGCCTGGAGTGTTGCATCCTACTCTGTTGCTTGCTTGGGCGTTTAATTGCTGTGTTGTGCCATTCATCTCCATGTCCTTGGAAGTGTGCATGCTCCCTGGGTGAGCTGTGGTACAGTGTAGTGTAGTGCAGTGTGTGTGCTTAGAAGTGTGCCTGTGATGGGGGTTCAAATTTGAGGCCTGATTGACTTCTAACAAACCTAAGCTGGGAGGTAAATGGTCAGGTTAAGGCTGAATGTCAAGAGGAGAGGAGAGTGTGGGAGGTTGGGGTGCTAAGGAGCTGCAAGCAGAGAGGGGACACACACAGGCCTGAACATGAAGCCTAGCTCACTGGCTTCCCTGTTATACCTAGGATTGGAAAATGAAATGCAATAGTGTCACATTCATCCTTCTGAGATCCCCTCTGGGCAATACTGATGTCTCTGTCTGATTTGTAACATCATGTGTTTGTGTCTTTGCGGTCGTTTTTTGATATATTATAAGATTCCAATTGTGTGGTATGAATCAAACCCACAGGATGGAGAGAGGCTTGGAGGTGGGAGAGGCAGGCACAGACGTAGGGGGAAGGAGGTAGAGTGGGAGAGAGAAGAAGAGGGAAGAGAAGGAGGCAGAGCAGCTCAGAAAGGTAGAAGACAGGTTCCTTAACTAGGTAGTTTGTAGGATAAAGGGAAGAGGGGCTATGGAGGAAGTGGGGGTGGTCAGCCAGGGAGTGATAGTGGATTGTTGGTGGTGGGAGGGTTAGGGGAGGTTGAACAGATGTGTGAATAACTGCATCTGGAATGGAGTGCCGATGGAGTATTTTATGTGCGGATATCATCAGGGGTTAGATAACGCTGACGTCTTGTAAAAATACCACTGGCAGATGCCTTTTAAAGTGTCACAGTTTTAGCCAGGCGTGATTTCCTGTGCCGGTCCCCTGTGAGTTGTTGCTTGAGGGGCACTCACACGGTCCAGTTATAGTGCCCGGTGCCCCACACAGAAGCTGGTCAATTTAAGCATGACGTCAGCACTCCCGCAGAGATGATATTAATGTCTTTAAAAATAGCTGTGGCACTGGGGCTCTAATGAAGTCTGTCAATGACTCCAGCCGACACTGATCCCACCACCCTCTGGAGAGGTAGCCCCGTCTACAGAAGATGACCGGCAAGTGCAGGCAGTTTAAGTTGGGTCACTACTCTGCCCCGGCAGAACGGGCTCTATTTGCTCATATGACCTAATCCCGCCAGTTTCAGCTAATGCGATAAGTGTTTTGGCAGTGGCTGGTGGGTTCTGTACAGATGCCACTTTGAATGAATCCACAGCTGCTCTTTTCTAATTATACCAGGTCCTGCTGGGAGACGCTCAGCCCATTAGAAATGTACCAGAGACTCTCTTCACTTCAGTAGAAGCATTAAACAACATTTAATGAGCTTCAGTTCTATTAAAAAATATTTTGACAGGCACTGCTTGCTGGCAGTGCAGAGCTGGCATTGAGCTCGCGTTTGAATCATCGCTGCTATCTGTTTATCCCAGATAGTGATCACTCTCTGGCACACTGGCTTTAATTGCACAGTGCTGCTCCCAGCATCTCCCAAACGCAGCGGAAAGAGCATCTTCAGATTTTACCCAATAATTGTTAACACGTTAATTATCAGGCTCGCATAATGCACTTATTGATAGCATTTTAATGTGTCTTCCGTGCTTTTTAACGATGAAAGACCACCTGCCGTTTTGTATTCATAAAAAGCAAAACAAAAACTGGCAAAAAAAACTCTACAGATCCATATCACAGGCCTTTAAAATATAATCATTGTTATACGCTCAGGAGAGCTTTAAATCCCAGCAGAGCAGCAGCACAGACACGGAGAGGGACAGTTTACAGGCCGGAGTTGGGATGCTTGCTTGTTAAAGAAATACAGAGCACCCCCCTGCTGTAGCCAGGCAGCACCCAGCCAGCACGCTGAACCAGCCAGCAAGCTTTTGTCATCAGGAGTGGGCTTTGTGAAAGCAGCCTGCTGTTCCTGTTATTGTGAGATCAATGGGCTGCCGGCGGTTACAGGAGAGGTTTGGTCTGAATGGCCTCCTCTCTCTGGTTTGTTTTCTGTTCTACACTCGCGTTGGTGCGGTGCCAGTGTGTAGAGCACTCACCGTCTGCCTGTCAGCCTGTCAGTGGGTCTTCTGCTTTTCAGGTACTTTTAAGTGTTCACCTCCTATTTATTCAGAAGGTGAGGCCTTCTAATCACACTACCAGGCATAATCCGCACCTGTGAGTATAATCCATACAACCACTTTCAAACTTTCTGATTTACATCAATCGAACTGTATTTGTAGAGATTGTGAAGGGAGACGCTCTCCTCTTGGCTAACAGAGATGAATACAATCCCCAAACAATATACAGGGGACACCTCAATGCTGTGGAGTCATACCATCAATGCTGCCTGCTGAAGACCGTACATATTAAGTGGGAGGACAGACACGGCAACATCAGCACCTTCACACAAGCCGGCACCACAAACACAGAGGCTCTGATCATTCACCGTGCACTTAATCTGCATGTCAGACCTCAGGCTCCCAAAGCAGGTTCATTTCTCCAGTTACACATCAAATGAGAGCAGAAGAAGCACTTTAAGGATGTGCTGAAAGCCAACATCAAGAAAGGCAGCATTGACATCAACTCCTGGGATACCATTACCCTGGATCCGACCTGATGGAGGCCCAGTGTGTGGGAAGGATGTCAGCCTTTTGAGTCCCAGAGAACACGACATGAAGACGGAAAGCGAGGGCCCAGAGCGAGAAAGTACTAGCTGTGATCCAAAATACGACCAGACAGCTGATATGACCTTACCATTAGAGTGTTTTGTACAGGAGCCTTCACTGAGAGTGTGTGAAAGAGAGAGAGTGAGTGAGTTAGTGAATGCCAAAGAGATGAGAGAGGAAGAGAGGAAGAATGAGTGAGAGGTGGTTAACTAATCTGGGGATCAACAGGACCAGGGCTGGTCAGCACTGATTTAGTCGGGCTAACTGTTAGCTGAATTAGGTCTCTTTAGCTGTATTCACATTGGGCATAAACTGCTGTTTTACAGGCCCACGTTACACTATATGTCACTATTTTTTCTCTTATTCCTTCTTCCAAAAAACCTAAACATCGTTAGTTCCTTCTTTGTCGCAAAGCTGCGCTAAGTATAAAAAGCACAGGGGAGCAAGCGTTGTTATTTTATCAAATTAGAAAAGGAATGGCTGAAAAATGGGAATCAAGGGGATAAGAGAGAGGGAGAAAAAGAGAGAGACTTTTCAAAGCGCGGTCGGCTCTGTCCCGGTTCAAGGTGAAACCTTTGTTAAGCTCACCAAATGTGCCTGACCACACAGACACACACACACCCACACACACACACACAACGCTGAATGCCCCAAACCCTTAGCTTAACAGGAATAATGCATGCCCATGATATTCAATAAGATTTATTTATTGGGTTTTAATAAGCAATGGCTGTGTAGTCAGACTCTCGCAGCTGCACTGTGTTCAACTCAAAAGGAGAGGAGATGGGAATAGAGCAGAGGAGAGGAGATAAGAGTAGCGGAGAGCGCAGGAGAGCAAAAGAGTGTTCCCGTCTCTAATTATAAGTTAATTGGAGTGAATCCATGATGAAACGGGGATCTTGCTATCTCCCTGTGGTTTCCATTCTTTCTTGCACACCCTCTCTTGGCTTGTCTTCCTACAGTAATGTCAGGAGCAGGGAAGGTCTATCCAGTCTGAGTCCATGGAAGACACCTGCTCTACTGCAGCCCTTGCCCTCAAAATTAGTTCATGGCAAATGCCTGTGTGTCTGGGATGCATGCAACAGCAGGTAAAACCACGCTTACTGGTTTATATGGAAATTGCACACAGATGCGCATTTTGCAACTTCACTGTGAGGGGTTTTGGACGCAAAGCCTCAGCTCAGCTCAGCTCTGCCGCTGACAGAGTTATTCATCTCTATGACCCAGTTCTGCGTCGCCACCGACAGGGTCTCGGTTACCGGTGCCCTCATTACTGTCGTCTCTCACAGCCAGGCAGGTCCTGAAAAATTCTCCTCAACTCTGAGGCCACCTCCCACCCATGGTCTATCTGTCAGTCAGTCAGCATATCAGTATCAGTCAGTCAGTGTCTTAGTCAGTCACCATTTCGGTCAGTCAGTCAGTCAGTCATCTCTTCCCAGCAGCACCAGTGTCCCAGGAACCCTCCCTTATCTACTGTCTGCTTCTAAGAGATGCATGTTGTGGCTGGGTGCTCCACTGCTTGGCAGCCTTCAATGGAAATAAGTTGATGGACAAACCAATACATAAATGCACATTCGTTTTATGATATTTGGTTGTATCATCTGAGCAGGAATGCAGCAGAAGACCCATGTTCTGACACAGAAAGCTGTGCGTGTAAAGAGTGTTCCCTCTGGTATTCTTGCACTTTCAAGGTGTGGGACCCCACAGCTCCAGTAAGACACCGTGATTCACTCTAACTCACTCACTCTAAAGGCGGCATGGTTCTCCCACTGATGACCTCCTCCCACATGTCTCAGAGCCTTGCATCGTGTCTGTGTGTAGTATCCATGTTTTTTTAGGGTGTCTGAGGCGTTGTTCCAGATTGCAGTGTGATGTGCTTATTCAGTGCGGAGCCCTAGGCTGCGATTATCCACTGTGTCTGTCTGTTTGGGTGGATTGTGTGGCATACAATGCCACACAATTCTGAACACCTGCACAGGACCTCTCTATTCACAGTATCATTGGGCTGCTGCACCTCAACAAAGCTGGAACACTCAAAGCGTGTGTCTAAATTAAGAATTTGTTCATTCCGCTGATGTTATGGTCATTACTATTCATTAACTATTTTTTGTGATTTGCCCGCCAAGAGGGGACTGCATTTGTGTTCCTGTTTCTCTTCTGTTCAGTGCATCCATTTATTCTGTTCAGCCACAAGATTCAAAGTACACTGGGATCTGTACAATGCCACTGGATCCAGACTGGAGCCTAGATTCACAAGTTCAGAGCTCAGATTCAGATGTTTTTACTTGTTGACTCTCTGGAAAGTTATATATTTAAAATGATATGTTCATAATTCTTACAAGGTTTTTAGATCAGCCCTATAATTCAAGTTTGAATGTGCATGTTATTAAATTGTTACTACAAACCGCCCACTCTAATTAAAAAAAAACCGACAACAACAGCAACGGCAGCAAAATAAACACTTGCCATCTTCTCAGTAGATCTGATCTTGTTTTTAGTGCTGCAGGTAAATTAAACTGTCAGTATGAGTATGAATATACACACACTGGTTTCAAGCTTTCAGTGCGTTGTAAATCAAGAGCAATTCAAGTCAGTTAACATTAGCTTGACTGATGAGAGTATCCCCCACCCCTTCATGTCAGGATAACCAATCAGAGGGTGTGAGAGACAGCAGTCACTGACTCACACTGACAGGCTGACTGGCTTGGTGTTAATTGGGGGGGGGTTTGAGCAGGTAGACCAGATCTCACATTAGATCCCCCACCCTTTTTTCTAAATATTACCTATGTCTTCCTACTGCCTGCTTTCTGTCTCCCAGCTCTCACCACTAGCTCACCTTTATGTATGTATGTATGAGTGAATGTATGTATGTAATTATTTATGATTTTTCTAGAAATGCCATTCACCTGCTTGCTTCAGAGCAATGTTTTTACAATTAGGCAGGGTCAGGTTTTTTAACACTTCAAATAATGAGGAAATTACTCATCCTTAATATTGATGGAGGAGCAATCTGCTTGTAACTAATAATAGCCAAGAACAAATCTTTTGCTTATTAAGTTATTAATGTGTGCATTATCTTCTTGCAGGGTGGAGTGGATTCACCCACACTCCCAATATCAATTTGTGGAAATGGCTTCTGGGGTTCACGAGTGAAATTAACCAGCACTAATTACATTGTGTTTCTTTATTTGTTTTTGCATGTGCTTATTTATTCACCACTGACGAGCTGATGCTTATGAAGATGGTGGTTTGGAAGTCCTGCAAATGATTATTGCAATTTCAAACTACAGTACAGTGTAGGAAATAGTGCTCAATCATAGAGAGAAATATAGTGTAGTAAACTGTGATACACACCATGGGAAACCAGGGCAGTACATGCATGAGAAAATCAAGGGGAGACCAGGGGAAAATGGGTAAACCAGGCGCTGGGTGGCACAATTTGGAGGAGTAGGTGAGTAGGGCACAGGAAAGTTACACAGCAGGCGACCCGGGAGTTACTGTGCAACTACCACAGCTCAGAGAAAGGAAAACATTTTTATTCTATTGATTTTATTTATTTTTTCACTTAGTAAATGCAGTAAATGCCATAGCAATTTGCCAGGCCTGATAGAAGCAGTGCAGCAGGCGCAGGGCTGGGCCTCGCTGAGTCACAGCCCCGCAGTGGGAGACAGGCAGGCAGGCAGGGGTCAGGAGCCACTTGGTACTGAGCTGCGGCGTTTCATTACTGCTGCAGATTGGAAGAGAGATTCGGAGCTGAAGCCATTCCACTCCACATTCATACATTTTTTAATTAAAGCAATAAAAATGATTAAATAATGTATACATCTACATATGTATAGATATATATCTGTGTGTGTGTGTTCGGCCTCCTGGGGAGAGGAGCTCGAATTCCTTTTGAATATGAGTTTTCTTATATTTATTGTTTCTTTTTTTTAGAGAGAAAGTGGGAGGGAGAGGGGAGAGAAGGATGGAGGGAGGGAGGGAGTGCAGGAGAGGAGGCGAGGAAGTGGGAGTGGGGGAGAGAAGGATGGAGGGAGGAGGTGAGTGGGAGTGGGGAAAGTGAAGACAGGCTGGGCCGGGGAGGAGGTCAGGAGTCAGGAGGTGAGGAGGAGGAGGAGGTGTGCATGTCCCAGTCTGAATTGCAGCCTGCTGGAACTGGGGACACTGGGCTGGAGCATGACATTGTAGAGGAACTAGAGTTTGGCTGTGGCGGGTCGGGGGGTTGTGGTCTTTTTCTCCTTCTCTGGGACGCACTATTGTTTTATATATGTGTGAAGCTCCCTGTTTCACTGTTTCATTGTGAAATACTTTCTTTAAATCACAAATGTAAAAAACAAAATGTTATCATTGCTGTGTGGCACAGAAGTGGGGTTGCGAGGTTGATGTATCTCTCCCTCCAGGGCCCAGGTTTACATGCTGCAGTGTGTCAACGCCCCAGGGCTGTCCCAGGCTCACAAGTCACTCTGGCAATGATCTGCACTGACTGGTGTCACGTTCACATCACCGATCACTCAGTTTCTTGCAGGGGGTGTATATCTGTCACTACTTGATGTCTCCGCCTTTTCCCCTAGCCCCTCCTCTCCAACTGGGATACTTTCATTTCTTGCCCACTCTGTTTTTTCGCTCTCTCTGCCTGGTGTGTAGATGCTATCTCTATCTCTCAATCAGTGTTCAGTACCATGGCAGGGCTGTAGCCGTGTACGTGTCTCTGTTAATCTCTGTGTTTATTGTCAATCTCTTTCTCTGCAGGGAGGGCGCAGTGACGGTGTATATATTTCTCTCCATGTGTGCACAGTGACAGTGTCTCGGTGTGGGTCTGTCTATGGTAGCGGTGTATCTCTCTGTCAGTATAGCTCACTGCGTGTGTATGCAAGCTCTGTGTAGCGACAGTGTACGTCTTTGTGCCTTTGCAGCCACTGTGTGCTTGTAGTGACAGTGTACTTTTGTGTACTTCTCTCTGTGTTGTAATGGCAGTGTCTTCTTATGTCTCTCTCTCTCTCTCTCTCTCTCTCTCTCTCTCTGTTGCAGGCTCTCTGAATGTGCTGTTCCGGGTGAAGAGTATTGCCACAGTGGACACACTGGCCTGGACTCGGACTGGAAACCAGGGCCCCTCCTGGAAGCAGGCAAACATCACCATCAACCCCAGCGGCCCTTTCCAGGTACAGAGAGAGGGGGGAGAGGGAGGGAGGAAAGGTGAGAGGTAGAAGCAGATGGGGGTTAGATGGGGAGGGAAGGACAGGGAAGAAGAGAGAGAGATTGAGAGAGAGGGATACGGGATGAGGTAGGAGATGTGGGGAAGGGATGGAGAGAGGTCTGGGAGAGGAAGGGGGTGGAGAGAGACGGAGAGGGAGAGCAGGGAAAGGGAGAGAGAGGGGGAGGGAAATTGGGGATGTCGAGTTGGGGAAATGGAGAAGGAGAGACAGAGGGAGACTTTCAGTGAAGTAGAAGAAGAGAGCTGAGAGAAAGGGAGGGAGAGAGAGAGTCTAAGTGAGAGAAATCATCTTTAAATGAGCGAGTAGAAGGCAAAAGTAATAATAGACGTGGGTGACTGATCTCGTCTGCTGAACGGCCGCAGTTTAGAGAGCCAGTAGGGTTCTGACAAATATACAGAGAGTCTATATGTCGCACAGTATTGACTGCCTACGACAAGGGCATTTCTCTTACAGATTCGTTATTGCTCCCCGGTGTAATTAAACAGTGCCCCTATGATGCAAACACGTAATTCATCCTCTCAGTCGCTTCTTTTGCTAATTTGCCTGCACTCCGAATATGAATGGAGAACAATTTTTTTTTTTTTGGTCCATTAACGTTTGGTCCTTTTCTCTGAGGTGGTTTTTGTTCATTAGAGAGATATCTTAAGCTGTGGCGATTAGCCAGTTGAACAGCTCAGGCAGTGCTTACTGTTGTCATTGACATGCTCCCCATCAGTGTGTGTGTTGTGTGTGTGTGTATTGTGTATCAGTGCAGTGTTGTTTTCTATTATGGACTGCCTTGATGTGTCCTGGCGAGTCTCCCTGGAATAACCTTGAGAATGGAGACTCTGCAGAGACAGGGCTAGGGGAGGGTCTGCAGTGACTCAGAGCTCTAGGTTTTAAAGAGGTGCGACGAGACTCTGCGTTATCACACAATTAAACACTAATTACCTGGACTAAAGGTCACTCGGCTCCTCATAATAATGTAACGGGATGCAGCGGTAGTTTTACCTCACTCCTGACACCCATTAAATATGTATGTCGGAGCGGGAGGTAGTGGGGGGGGCAGTTAAACTCTTCAGCAATAAATCAAAAAGGAGTTTTTGCCTAAGGTGTTGCGGGTGCATGTCCGGAGTGTGGATGCTGCGCCTGTGATAGAGGTGGGGATAGCGTGGGCATCCCCAACAATACACTTATCTGACTAGCTCCAGTGGCACTCATCCTGCTGCTCCACTATATGTGTTCCGCTCTCCTCGCTGCTTGTTTCTGTTCTGCATTGCTTTCTTTTCTCTCCGCGGTGGCTCCCCAGTCGGTGGAGTCGCGCACCTGGTTTCCGATTCTCTGTGATACTGGCAGCCGGAAAACTGCACTGCGCTGAGCTGGCAGCCTGCAGGGTCAGGACAGACACTTTCTGGGAGTTGGCTGGAAGTTTCTTGCAGGCAATGCGGTCGTGGTCAGAGTTCAGTCGGTGTTCAGGTTCTGGTTTGCGTGTGCAGTAAGTGTTTTGACTGTGGGGTCAGTGATCCACAGTACAGAGGTAATCTGTAGGAGCTGTCAGTGTAAAATCCACTGGATTGGACTTTTTAGGCTCACATTTGAGTTTTAATTTAATATTTTTAATATCAGGAGATGTCAGAGCACTCCCAAGCACTACATCACAACTTGGCCATACTACTACTACTACTACTACTAATATTATTATTTTTATAAATAACAGTATGATGAAATCCTTGCATCATTTAGTTACTGACAACCAAACCAAATGAGTCACACTGGCCAAGATGTTTCCTATCATTTGCAATCTTTCTGCAAATACGAATAGTTCAGTTATGGTTCATACCGCTGAATTCAGAGCAGACCTGAGTAGAACAGAGCAGAGCTGGGCTGAATTCTAGCAGTGAGAGGTTAATAACCAGAAAGTCGTTCATCCAGCCTGACACTGCCTCCTTAATGAATAGAAATAATAAAATTAAAAAGTCAGCTGGAGACTCTTTCACAATCTGAAGTGCTCATTAATAAACAACGTTTCCTTTCAGCGCTGATTAAATATTTATCCCCACAGTTGTTTTCATGTTGGAGAAGAGTGGAGGGGGGATAGGCAAGGGAGAAAGTCTTAGCCTTGCCTTGCCAGGCCTGGCTTCTGTACACACACAGCACAGCAGTGCACACTCACACACAGCACAGCAGTGCACACTCACACACACAGCACAGCAGTGCACACTCACACACAGGACGGCAGTGCACACTCACACACACAGCACAGCAGTGCACACTCACACACAGGACAGCAGTGCACACCCACACACACAGCACAGCAGTGCACACCCACACACACAGCACAGCAGTGCACACTCACACACAGCACAGCAGTGCACACCCACACACACAGCACAGCAGTGCACACTCACACACAGCACAGCAGTGCACACTCACACACACAGCACAGCAGTGCACACTCACACACAGGACGGCAGTGCACACTCACACACACAGCACAGCAGTGCACACTCACACACAGGACAGCAGTGCACACCCACACACACAGCACAGCAGTGCACACTCACACACAGGACAGCAGTGCACACTCACACACAGGACGGCAGTGCACACTCACTCACACAGCACAGCAGTGCACACTCACACACAGGACGGCAGTGCACACTCACACACACAGCACAGCAGTGCACACTCACACACAGCACAGCAGTGCACACCCACACACACAGCACAGCAGTGCACACTCACACAGCACAGCAGTGCACACCCACACACACAGCACAGCAGTGCACACTCACACACAGCACAGCAGTGCACACTCACACACAGGACGGCAGTGCACACACACACAGGATGGCAGTGCACACTCACACACAGGACGGCAGTGCACACTCACACACAGCACAGCAGTGCACACTCACACACAGGACGGCAGTGCACACACACACAGGATGGCAGTGCACACTCACACACAGGACGGCAGTGCACACTCACACACAGCACAGCAGTGCACACTCACACACAGCACAGCAGTGCACACTCACACACAGGGTGGCACTGGCTGCCTGGCTGGCCCTGATTGTGCATCCCAACTCACAGCACTACCGTTGGAACAATGTGATAGTTTGCAATGTTGTTTAAAACAGCTTACAGTTTGGAGAAATAGGGCACTTCCATGGAAATCAATTACACTAAAATGCCTATTTCTTTCTTTATTTATTCATTTGCCGACCATCTGCTTCTCCCTAATAATGTTTATGAGGCTCAATTCAGACAAGTGGCCAATTAAACGCTGTTCCAGTTTTTAACGAGCTCTAGTGCCAGTGTTGCTGGCTGGGCAGTAGTGCCTCTCACAGTGTTCTGGCCTCGCCTCACAGTGGGCTCTCTATTTCGGGGTAGCTCTACAATGCAGTCGTCTAATTGTATTTAACAATAATAATAATTATGATAATAATCCTATTTAACATGTATTTAGCTAACTGAAAGTAAAGAAACGTACCTGTTCAAAATGTGTTAAGCGCAAGCAGGGAATTTGTTTAATTTGTTTTCAAAGTAAATCACACTGGAGCTTCTTCACTCTGTCCTTTTTGAGATGGTTACCCCTCCCATCTCTTCACCCTCTCTGATCAGCCTACCTGACCCTGCACCCCACCACCCCTGTCCCCACCGGTCCCTCAGACAGCACCTGAGAGCGCCCAGCCCCGGCACTGTCTGATTTACTGCACTGGCCGCGCTGCCCACACACTCTATCGATCCCCCTCCTGTGGGGGCCTAAGCTGCTGCCGGGGCCTTAATAGGAGACACGAAGAGCTGAGCACAGGCAGAAACAGCACGTCTGAGGGGGCCAGACTGTAAGGGCTCAGGGGCCGCTTGTGTAGAAGTGACGAATGGCTGTAGGGATTAAATTTATAAATTTTCCCTTAACTAGCATATTGTATTGAAATGTATTATGACTACAGTGTGCTGATGTGCTTTGTGCAACATCCTAAAACTTATCAGAGGCTTAATGGGAAAACTGAGGGTAAATTTAACTTAAGCTGCTTCTGTGCTACTGGCCTCAGCTAATTAAACACGGTCCTCTGCGCTACCTTTACACCTGCCACTCTGCAAATGCAAAAACAGGCAGTGCAATTGAAAGTGGCAAGCAAATCTTAGAAGGTCGCTGGTTCAAGATGCTCTGAAGGGAAGTGTGCACGGGTTTGGTCTTCTAGCATTCTGAATTTGCAGGAAAAGTACTGGAAGGATAACAGAATAAGAGGAATCTGGGAAAAGCTTCTAACATCTAATTAAAGATGCGTTAATTAATTACTCTTTTCTTGTCAGGCCGCCCTCTGAACAGTTCTCAGAGTCTGGCTGTTGGAGAGCAGCAGCAGTGACTTTAATAAGCCGAAGAGCAGTAGGCCAGAGATCTATGCTAGGGAGAGGTTAATGAGTCAGAAGCATTGTGTTTAACATCATTGCAACATAGAGGACAAAGACTTGGGAATAATTAACACACTCGTGCACAACAGTGAGTAAGAATCAAATAAAACTAGTAATAAAATAATAATGATCATAAAATAAAATGAAATAAAGTTGCAGATAAGGAACTGCTCCCCATGTGACAGTTACAGGGGCAATTAAATCATCAGGACGCCCCGGTGCTGGTGTCAGTGGCAGTGGCAGCAGTGCTTTGTAATTCATTTATCAAAAGCAAATTGTACCACCGTGCTTCCACACAAAGCACATGTCTATTAATGGCAAAGGGAAAAGAAAAAGAAAATACATAATGTTAATTGGTCTCTCTGGCCAGTGGGAGTCACGGGCCACAGAGGCCAATTAATTTAATTGTATTTGTTTTTCTATTTCTCTGGCCAGTGACTCCCGCTCTCTCTCTATCTATCCCTCTCCCTCTCTATCTTGCTTTCTTTCTCTCCCTCTGTCCATTTCCCCTCTCTCGCTCTGTCCTTTCCCTCTCTATGCCTTGTCTTTCTCTCTCTCTCTATCTTTATGTCTATCTAAGGATCTCTCTCCTCTCCCTACCTTCTTCTTTATATTTCTTCCATTCTCCCTTGCTTTCTATCTATCCGTCATTCTCTTCCTCACCTCTCCTTCTTTCCCTCTCCTCCTCTCCCTCTCCCTCTCCCTTTTTCGATCTCCTTCCCTTCTCTGTCGTTCCGCTCACTGGGCTGTGGTGCCCTGAGCGCAGCATCCGAGAGCTCGGCAGAGCGGCGCACGGAGCTGCTAATGAACGACCGCTTCTGCTTTACTGCTGTCTCCAATTAGCACGGAGCACAGAGTGCGGCCGGCTGGGCTTGACGGGGGGAAACGCGGTGGCAGGAGGCAAATTGAATTAGCCAATTCGCGAATTAATGAGAGGCCGCACATTTGTGAAGGAAAAGGAAAAGAAAAAAGAAAAAAATGAGCTTTTTAGAAACCCGCCCACTCCTCTCGTCAGGAGAAGAATGCACTTGTTACATCTCCCCTGTGGTTTCCTTTTCCTGCACTTAAAAAAACACACAAAATTTTAATTAACGAGAAGACAGACAGATAAATGAGAGAAAGAAAACAAATATGCAGAGATGTTTTTCTGCCCTTTTTCTTGTTTTCTTTTGCATAATTGCTTGGCTTTCCTTTCAAAGTGGATGGCTAGAGTCTCACTGTTAATCTCTAGGCGAGGGATATACAGCTGGGTGCCTGTCAGCACTGCACCCCCCGCAAGGCCTTAACATGGGCAGCATGTGTCACTGCTGCCCAGGAAAAACAGGGTGTCTGCTGGGAGATGGGACATGAAAATCCTGAGTGCTCTGCAGGGTTCATTCACACTGCACTGACAGAGAAATGGGCACACACACACACACACACACACACACACACACACTGACTTACAGCTTTGTCTTTATTATTATTATTATTATTATTATTATTATTATTATTATTATTATTATTATTATTATTATTATTATTATTATTATTTATTGTTGCTATTTTGTTTTGAAGTTCCAGATGTAATCAACATTGTCATAATGGCTCAGGCTGATTTGAAACAAAGGGGATTGTGCTTCTCTATTGTTACTAGGAATAGACCAGGCACCCGAGTTTTGAATGTATTAACTGAGTTGCGTAGCTGTGTTGTGTTTCTGTAATTGCGAACACTTCTGGCTTGATTGCTTTTGTGGGATGGGGCCTGGCACCCTGCATGGCTGCTGTAATTAATCTGCCATTCAGAGGAACCACAGCAAGTGTGAACTGACCAAAACAAACAGCAGCCCACAGAACCAGCCCTGCAGCTGGTTGACCTGTCTGTCCAATTGTCTGCAAATCATGCAATAGTGTAGTTCAAAACATACAAAAGAAGATGTGATGGTGTGTTTATCTGTCTATGTGATTGTCTTTGTGTGTGTTTGTCTCTGTGACTGTCTTGTCTGTGTTTCTGTTGTCCTAAGTTTGAGGTCGGTGACTGTGTTGTGCTCTAACTGCCTGCCTGTCTGTGTTTCTGAAGGTGGTGTTCGAGGGTGTGAGGGGTAATGGCTATGAAGGGGACATCGCCATTGATGAAATCTCTGTGACCAAAGGTGGCTGTAAACTGGACAACTCCATCTCTAACACAGGTACCCTCTGCTCCCTGACTCCCCATATACCTCCACAGCATCACTGAATTATCTTTATACCAGCACTTATATGTTTCACTGATTAGCTCAACATTTCTGGTCTATATAAAAAGTAGAGAAAATGAATGACATGTTGCTAAGGTTATATATTGTATAACAAATAGTCACACTAGGACCCAGGACAACCAACACCCTTATGTAATTTACCACAGTAAATCTACACTGTAAGTTAGACGTTCTCCCCTGGTTTTCTGCATGGTTATACCACACGTGTACTTGGCTTTGCCGCGGATTTCTGTGCTGAGCATCATGGCTTCTTGACATTTACTGATATTATCCATTGTTTATCAGGATTTCACCTTGGTTTCCTGCACTTTACTGTGCTGCTACCATGGTGCACTACAACCAACTGTTAAAATAACGGTGAACGGGGGGCAGTACAGCAGATGGCAGAATTTATAGATTCTGAAGTTGGGGGCTGAGTTGTGAGGTCTACAGGAATTAGCAGAAATGAGAGATACATTCCTGGTGTTCTTGGTTAACTCTTATTGCTTGTTTATTGTGCTATCCACTCTGAATTAGATTAACAGATATAGCTGTTTATTGCATGATTATTACCAAGATTTACTTAGTAAATTAGTATTAACTCCAACTCTGCAAAATACAACTGGAACCAAATCATAAATAACTCACTAACTAACAATGACAATATAAACACCTACATTAATATGTGTATTTATAAATTATATAATAAATTATAAGTTCTGTTTGTGTTCCCCAGTCTGAAGTGATGTTCTTTATTGTAACAGAGCTCCAGCTGGAGTTTTCTCCCTAGATAAGGTAGCTAGCTGGTGGTCACACTTTAAAGTTTAAAGGGTCAAATATTTCCATATACTAACATGTAATAACAATGGTTATAAACACATTATTATTATTATTATTATTATTATTATTATTATTATTATTATTATTATTATTATTATTATTTCAGTTAACATTAAATTCATTAATTATTGCTTGCCATTTTAAGTAAAGTGTAATCCGATTGTATAATTTCCACCTGACTTCAGCCCACTGAGCTGTGGTGTTGTGCTCAGGGGACTGGACACACTGCCAGCATACAGACAGACTCTCCCAGACAGGCACAGAGGTCAATAGAGATTTCAGTTGCAGTTTGGTTAAGCTGTTGGTATCCGCAGAAGACAGAGCAAGACAGAGACAATGAGGGAGAGAGAGAGAGAGAGACACAGACTCTCAATTAGATAACCAAGTAAGAAGCTTGTTGATTTACTCTTTCCTCATTAAAAAATGGGCACCATCTGAAAGGCCTTGAGCTTTCAGAGGGAGTTAGTGTCCATGACAACGCTTTACGGCACCACAAAAGGAAGGAATAGTAAAATATTAACAATAAAACCTTACCTTGCACCTCTTCTAAAAAGCCGTGAGTAAGCCAGTGGGAGTTATTGAGAGGCTTCTAAAGTATACAGTGAATTATTTATTAATGTATAAACAGGAAGCCATGCGCTGCCTGCAGGAGAGAGAAGACAGCCGGGTAATTAAGGCTTAGATATCTAGATAGTTAGGCACACCAACACTGACACACACACACACACTGTCGCTGATATACTGACTCACAAGCCTGTACTTGGGCACTGACACACACATGCTGGCACTGACGCACACATACACAGCAGTGAGACACACACAACATGAGACCCACACACTGGCATTGACATTGACGCAGACACGCACATACTGAGACACGCATCTCAGAGATACTGACAGACACAACAGGCAGGGCAGACAGACACACACCTCTGCCCAGCTCAACGAGGAACAGTTTTCAACCAGAAGACACTCAGCTTTAGAGAAACGTACCCCTTATTAACGCATAATAACTACCTTAATATACATATTTCATCTGCTTTTAACTGTTAGTTAATATAAAGATTAATTATTAGCTGATATTGTCAATTGTATAATCATGCAATCAACCTTTTCTTTAGGAATTACCACAGACCACTGTGAAGAGTCACATCTATACATGTGGTCCAATAGAGATATAAACCATTCGACATAGAGCAGACAAACACTCACAAAAACTCCCAGAGGAGATATGCAGCACTTTCGGTTAGGTGTAACACATTAGACATATTATAAAATATTGAATAGCTGTTATAAATTAAGAGAGTAGTGAATTCCACATATTGGAAGTAGAGATTGTAGGGAGCGGAGGAGAGGACAGACTCAGAAATCATGACTGGACTGGAATCATGACTGGCGCTACACTAGGGTTAGGGAATGTGTGGCAGCCATTGTAACCTTCCTTCCTCCTACTTTGTGCTTCCTTCCTTCCTTCTCATGTGTGGGGCTGGACCTCTGTGGGTGGTGATGGGAGGGTGGGCTACAGGCACCAGGGACAGCCTTGCATTTGTAGGAAACTTGGCAGCTCTGTCAGCACACCATGTCTGAAAACCCATAGTCATTTAGAGACAGTAATTGCTCAGTCACACACAAATAGCACCAAAAACACAATGCTTGTTTCACAGTAAAATGCCCTTATTAGTGGTAAACCGTCATCCATAGGAAAGCATTACAGAACTATACAAACAAGGTGTCAGAAACCAAGATGAACATTGATCAAGGTATTTGATAAATAGTATAAGAACCAGCAGCTGCTATTACACTATATTACATCTTGGTTCATGTTAGTCAGTAAGGAACTTCTTTTATTTCAATATTTGTTTTCACCTCCATATCCATATGATGGGAACAAAGTCTTAACATTGTGGGGGGGGACAGATTATCCCCGCCTCTCCACCAACATCCTTCCTCCACCCTTCAGAGGCCCTTGAAACAGACATCAGAAGTGGAGCAGTGGACGCTTAACATGTTTTTTATTGAAATGGAAGAAGAAGACGATGAAAAAAAAGAGCTTTATTATGAATACATTGATTTTCTGCCAGCAGGAAAAAAAACCTTGATATAAATTTGTATTGATCTTTTAAATACAATATCTGTGCTTTATTTATTAAACTCATTTGCAGGCAGCTTGCATGGCTAATGTGGAGTGGAGAGTGTGTGTGTTTGTGTAGCTGAGGGGTGGGGTGTCAAGGGGAGACGGGGGTTGGAAATTGGAGATTGTTCTAGAACTGTAGTGTGAAATTCTATAGTTCTTACCTCCTTGTGGCTCAGTAACCATGACTTGGCTTGCAGAAGACCCTTTTCTCCCCTCTTCAGCTCTGAAAAAGGCTTATTGTGTGTGTGTGTGTGTGTGTGTATGCGTGCACGTGCAGATCCATAGTTATCTGGCCTCTTTTGGGTTCTGATTCCTCTTCTCTTTCATTTTCTCCCTCTCCTGGGAGTGCTCTTAGCACACAGTGCCATCACATGCCATCCAGTAAAAGCAGACTTCTCTGTTTCCGGTTTCCTTTCTAGTTCGCTGTTCCGAGTTTACGGGGGGGTCGGGTAGTGCAGGGAATGTTGAGTAGGACTGATTGGCATTGCCTCAGTATCCATGACGACACCTGGGCCTTCTGGGAGATGGTGGCTTTTGTGTTTTATCAGACTTTCAGACATTCTTCAACCTTAGTAGTGAGACAGTATGCTGCCTGACTGGGTGACGAGGTGTCTGGTATCAGTATGCGTAACTGTAGTGACCCCTCTGTGTGTGAGTGTAATTAGAGTGACCTCGCTCACTTCAGCACGTAGTCGGATAAGGGTGGATTTTTGTTATTGGAAAATGGTAGCCTGGAGGTGTGTGGGAGACGTGCCTGTATGAAACGTGTGCAGAGGGACATCTTTACCATCGCATCACCTTCCACCTCCGTTATCTGTGTTTAAAGATTATAATTTTCCACATCTCACTGCATTAGTTATAAATGTATATTATTTAATTGGGTTGTATTGTATTGCTGGTTTTAGGTGGTTCTTTTAAGTGGTTGTGTTGTTGTTGTTTTAAGATTTTGTTTCCATCATTGCTTGAATTTGAATGATGTTTTGGCCTTAAATGTTCAATAAAGGACCTTAAAAGACTCTTTCTCTCACCCTCCCTGCGTGTCGTTCCAGCAGTCCTGATCGGGGGAGCCTCAGTTCCACTGCCTCTACCGCTGTGCCCTCTGCTGGTGGTCTTGCTGTCCTGTGCCCTCCTACTCTCTAGATGATGAGACCTTACAGCACCCCCTGTCTGTCAGACAGGCTCTACCCTGCCATGCACTCTCTCTCTCTTTCTTTCGTCTCTCCATGCTATTCTTCCACCTGTCTCTCCCTTCAGCTACTCTCTCCATTGCTGTCTTTCTCCATATCTCTGAACCCCCCCAGTCTGTCCACCTCGTTATGGACCCTCTTCTTCGACTGCCCACCCCCTCTCTCTCTCTCATCCTCCTCTGCTCTCATTGCTTCATGCTGCTCTCCCTTTCTTCGCCTTGTTTCTGTTGATCTTCCTTCTGTTTTTTTAATTTCTCTAAACACATCCCTATTTTTTTAGCCCTCCCTTTATCCTACACTGTCTTTGTCCTTTTCCTTCTTCTCCATCAGTTCCTGTTTTAGTTCAGTTCTTGCTTCTCCTCCTTTACCCTCCTCCCTCAACATCCCATTCTCTCCCTTTTACACCCTTCCTTCACCCATACCTCCCTTCTTTTCCCTGGACACCAAAGTGTCAAACACTCTACCAAAGATGCTGAAGGACCCGAGGAGGAGTTGGTGGTGGGGGGCCAGCTACATGGACTACCCCACCCCAGGAGTGACACACTGGGGCCACCTCAGCAGTCTGGGCCAGAACGGCAGACTGAACGCAGCAAAGGAAAAAATGAAGCAAATATAAAAGAGACAAGAAAAGAATTGGACACTTCAAAGCCTGGCAATGCTGGACAGGATTGTTTCCCCACACAGGACTTTCTGCTGTGCAATGACGGGGAACAGAGAAGGATTATATATATATAAATATATATATGAATAAATATATATATATATGAAAAGTTGAAGGACACAAACAAAATCAACTTTGCATTGAAAAAAACTATACAAAAAAGCACAAATTTATACAGATTTTTTTTTCCTCTGTTTCTTCTGCGTGTGTTTTGTCTTCTGATGAAATGTTCTTCCTCTGCAGACATGGGCTCCTTTGTTGAGAGTGGCTTGATGGAATATGAAGCAGCAGTGTGGAGGGAAGATGGGGTCTTGGTATGTGAGCCTATGGGACTCTAGTGTCCCAGCCGGCCCCTGTCAACCCCCGCCTGACCAAACGCACTCCCACCCTCTCGCTTCTTGCTTCATTCCACGTACAGTAGAGACAGCGCCTTGCTTTTCCTCTCATTTACTCCATATACTCCAAGATTCTGCATGTGCTGCAGTGTACTCACCTGGCTGTATTCTGTGCTGCAGAGCCAGTCCCCCTGCCCCACTCTCACTCTCACACTCACACCCACACCAACAAAACTACTCCCACCCCACTGTATCCCACTGGCTGCTGGAAAACACACTTGTGCTTCTTCAGAGAGCTACTGGATCACCCACATATACATACCCAAGCACAAACACACAGGGACCCGAAGACATTCTGCTTCCACTGAAACACTGAATGCTACTACTGCATCCCTCTCTCACACACCTTGGATTCGTGGGAGGACCACTTCGCCTTTAACACATGAGGCTGAGGCAGGAAACAACAGGGCCAGGAGATTACAAATGGGAAAAAACCTACAGGGGAAATTCCAGGGGCTTTCTCTCAACTGCCCGAAGTTGTTTTTTTCCATGACACTGATTGGGACAGAAGGGTGATATTTTTAGAGACACAGGCTGGAATGAAAACACAGGAACACTCTATCTGTTACCTTCCTTCAACTATGTACTCAATGTAAGAGCCTCACTTTATTAGGAGTTTATTTCATTTTTCTTTTCTTTTCTTATATTAGGGGATCCACATAAAAGCTATGCCTAGACTTACTGGTAATATTTTACAGGCTTGCAATATACACTTCATAACATGTAATTACCATGCTATAACAGTCAATAATACATTTACAAAGTGTTTCTAAAGAAGAACAACTTACCATTAATTACAGAAAAGAAAATTAAAAAAAAACATTAATTAGTAGAGGTTAGTTACTACCAGGTCAGTAACAATCCATTAGAAATATCTTAATATTTGCATTATGAAGTACTTATAAATGTAGAATTAGTAACACCTTAGATTAGATAACATAAATTGCATTTATAAATTCTTTATAATCTGTAATATATTAATAGAGTACTTACAAAGTCTGCATAACCTGATAGTAACTGGCTTCTACTACTGAAACGTGTTATTGACACAGGATCAGTTGTTCTCATTCATAAACTATTTGTAAGTTACCTCCTCACCAGTCACCCACAGCAGATCAGAGAGAGAGTCAGATACTATAGCTCTAAGCCTACAAAACAACCTTGGTGAACTGGCAGTTTGAGCTAATATAAGGGACAAAAATCAAGATCCATACTGCCTACTGCAAATGTGTATAATGTTTATTTTGTGATGGTTTTCTCTGAACATATCAATAGAGGGTGAACAGCCGTGCAGAACGTGAGAGAAATCAATTTGAGTGTGTTTCAGATATTAATATGACTTTAAGTGAAGCACAGACGCCAGGGACAGCTGACCCAGGGAGTTTTAGGAAACTGAGGAAACATGCCGACAAATAACAAATCTGGAATGATCCTAGCTCTGTAATGTACATGCTTCCTTGCAAAAAAACTTGGACCTGGGAATAGGCTTCACCGAGCAGAGCATTGACCCACTAGACTGACACTCAGCTAAGCCCCTCTAGCCACCCACACTAGGGACTGGTCCACTAACAGGGAGGGAGGTGACAGGACCCTGGACAAAAATGATGGGTGGGAGGTCAGGGGTCAGGAATCAAGGGGGTGTGCTCGGTATAATACAATAGGCAAGCAATCTTAAATGTAGAGAAGGAAACAGACTCTTCAATCTCTTGCACTGTGTTTCCGTTCCCTCTGTCCAGTCTGAATTGTCACTGAGCTGTACCTGTCTCCTGGCTACCATAAACGTTTACTGTAGTACAACCCTGGTGAAACCGCACTACAGTGTAGGCAGGCAAATTGAAATGCTGGTAGAGCATGGAGAGGTATAGTAAACCATGGAAAAACACTACAAAGTGATATACATGCTTTGGTATGACCATGGAGAAAACTGCCAAATTACCTTGCAAATGTACTGTTCTGAACCTAACAGTGTTTACAGTGGCAGGTTCTTTTCCAACTGTGGGATCAGTGTAGCAACCAGAGCTGATCAGCCAGACAGCAAGCATTTCCTCTCCAGAGCACTTCTGCACATTCCCAATATTTCCAAATGTTTCTAATTCTCCACACTTCTGGGTGAAGTCTGTAGTTGATGTGGGACACAGCTCGACTTCCTCTATCTGTGGTGTGGAGGTTCCCTCACAGAGGAACCTACTTTGTTTATAAAATAGCCCTTGTCAAGCACTCAAGTTTCAAGTACAATTGTGTTCGCATGTACTCACCAGATTAGCTTTTTGAATACATTAACACAGTACTCGTATTTGATTGAATGTCACTTAATCAATTTTGAATTCATTTGAGAAATGCATCTGGACAATCCATCAAAAGCAATCAGTACGTTTTACTGTTTAACCAACTTTGAGTCAAATAAATGAGGCCACTTTTCCTGATAAACTGTTAAAGTAAATGTGGGGTTAATTAAGAACATACAAGTGTTTGAAGTAATTTCTGAACACAACTGATTACAAGAGAAACATAATTAAAGCAGGTTCTTAAAACAGAAAGTGCTTTGAACTGATAAAGCAGAAGCTTCTGTTTTAATTAAGTGCTCATTTTGCTATTAAAGTTTTAGTACATACTTTTTACACATGTACAGTATTTTAATAATATATAATTTGCATTTTTATTTATATGCAGCTGATGTAGGCACATGTGTATTTCAATTTGCATTTTTTTACAGTCAAATTTAGCATTTGCATTTCAATACACTTTACAATAGGATCTTACCAGAAAGAAGACCAGGATGTGAATTCTTTTTAATCTACACTTATTTTCAATCCATCCCAGCTACACAACATAGAAATTACTTTTTTCTAACAAGATATATTTTTTGAATTAAGTTGGTAAATATGTTTAGGAACATTCAGGATAGGACAGGGTTTGGGACAAAACTCCCAACCACATAACTGAAGCCAACCCATTCTGGTTCATTAGGAAGCCCCTAAATTCTTTGAACATTAAGTCCAAGTACTACAGTATGGAAGTTTCAGAAGTTCTTATGTTCATTGCCTTTATATATAAAATAATACTCATACAGTTTCCCTGAGCAGCGGTGTTTTCCCTGTTCCTGCCCCCTGTGGCTAAACCTTGGAATGGATGCCATCGCAGGGGAGCATATATATATATATATATATATACACACACACACACACACACACACCTGTTAGACAGGTCAAGTAAAGGTCCCTTTTGGTGAATGTAGGTCTTACTCACCCACTTCAGAAGGGGAGATCTCGCTCGGTAAATGAAACATACTCTATAGTGTTCCCTGGATTTACAACTGGTATCAATTTCATGCTCCATTTTCATCTCCTTATTTCCCTGAATCCTGAGACCACTGCCTGGTTGATCTTTAAATGTGCCAGAGTGCTCTCTCTTGCCCCCTCCCTCTCGGTGTCCCCAGGTGATCTCTCTGTCTCTCTTCTCTGTATTCCTACTGCACAGTGACTTCAGCCCAGCAGGGTTCCCAGATTTGATTTGACACTAAATTGCAGCCATTCCATAAAGGTGCTCTTCCTGCCTTTGTCTGCCTATTTTCTGTATTTTTATTGTTGTTTCATAATGGTGGTTCTGCAGAGGCCTCTTGCTTCTGACTGACTGTGACAAACTGTTTGCATTAATGCGCTGCAGGGTGAGAGTGTGGATGGGATCGTCAGCAGGGGCCCTAACTGTCACCACTCGATCAGATTTGTTTTTTATCTCACCGGACACCTCTTCCCCCTACCTGCCCTGATCAATGCATAATGTCAATCAAGGCATTCAGGATACAAACTGAACAAGCACACACCAGGAGGGCCTCTAGCGTGATCCCCATCTTCCAAGTTCTCCAACTCCAATTCAACAGACACTGCGCAAGTCTCTGCCAATTGGGTACAGCGTGGCGGGACAGTGACCCACATTGCCAGAGTCACAGCGGGACTGTGCCCGGATCGCAACTGCTCTATCCAAGTGTCCAATACACTGTCGATGTATATCCGAACTCACCGCCCCTAGACCAGTGTGATTGTATGCAGAGCCTGTCCCCTGTGTTGGTGCGGCGTCCCCCTGGCCCCTCTCTGTTGGTGCAGGGCAGGGGCGCTCTCTGTTCTAGCGCAGGTGCACTCCCAGAAGAGAGTGACCCGACAACAGCATAGCAGCGCTGGGTATTGTATATGCTACATCATGTATCAAAATATTTTAGAGGAAAAAATATATTTGAAGAAAAATAAAATAAAGGAATACTCATTTAAAAAAAACTAATCCCAGTCTGGTCCATCACTGATTCTCTTCCAGGAAGTCTTTGTCCCTTCAGAGCAGAGAGCTCCAGTCTGCTCCTGCACAGCCCCACTGAAGTTCGTTTTAGGGACAAGGTTCATGGAGTCTACAGGCTAGACATCAATCACAGGTGTTCATCTATTAGTCTGGTCCTTGAGAGGCTGCAGGCTATTCAAATGGCATGGGGGCACATCAGATGTATGTCCTGGGGCCATGAAAGGGGGGCAATATATCATGAATGGCTTTGGAAGAGAGTCTAGACCTCTTGGCGATTTGGTGGTGTGCATATATTTTAATATTTGTTCATAGATGTACATAAAATAATACAGTAGTTTACATTATGCGTGTCTTTAATAGAATATGTGAAGGTAGGTCTGTGAACATTTTCATTAATTGCAACACACATATTCTGAAATGCAGGTAAATATTTTCAAGCTAACTTCTTTTTCAAAATAGACGCCATTTTCATTATGGAAACCAAACAAGAACCATGAAGAAATAAAAATCAAAATCAAAAGGATGAATACAAATACTTTTAACACTACATCAGGCCCAGGATAGCAAAATTCACTCTCGTTGCCCTTGTATTTTTATTACACTGTATATGTTTTAAATACAACCATGACTGTCAACTGGCGAATGTAAAACACTGGTCTGTGTGGTGTCGTTTTAAGGCTGAGACTGTATGGAGCTACCACTGAGCCCCTGCCAGCCAGCATGGAGCAGACCAAAGATCAGTGAAAGGAAATAATAATAATAATAATAATAATAATAATAATAATAATAATAATAATAATAATAATAATAATAATCAGGTCTATTATTATTAGCCCATATATTCACACACACTGTCTCTCTCTCTCTCTCACACAGACCAACCTTCCCTAATGTGATTTCTGCACACAGGTGGTTCTGAGATCAGCGGAATAAGGAGAGGAATTGTTCTATTGAATTATTCTATTTATTTATTAATTTAATTTATTTCACATCTTGTCCGAATCCTGCCGAGCTGTGTAGACCTGCGCGGGTCAATAATGGCTCAATGAGGCTGAGGTGAGCGGGTCCTAATCCCACAATGTGATGTGCACACAGAGAGCGCTATTGATTACATTTGGTGCCTGGCCTATTCTTTTCTCATCAAAAATAATCACAAAATGCCATGGAAAAGAAAAAACAAGAATAAGAAAAAACTAAAACAAAAAAAACGAACTCACGCAGAAACGCAATTCCTGCCAGTGAGAGGAGTGATGGACAGCTGCAACCCCTCTACTCTCTCACAAGATCTGGGATACCTGAGTGTGAACAATTTCGTCTTCCTTCACATGCATTATGTTGTTTTTTTTAAGGCTGTCAGCGTTAACACGTTAATGTACACGATTCATTTAAAACAAATATGTTTTAACCCAATTAAAAGCATTTCTCTATTTTGAGCATTCTGTGCACCCGTAGTTGATCCACAGATGTGATCGTGATGGAGAAGAAAGCTGGATTAATGAATGTCTATTTCCATTTTAAAAACACATTTGGATGGTTCAACGGACAAAAACAAAGTGCTATGTAATCTCTGGGAAGGTGAAGTTCAATATCTTAGAAGCACAATCAGTTTGAGCGATCACCTAAAAGCCAAACATGCGAATGTTCAAAGAGCTAGTCAGGGTGGTGGATAGCATCAGACTACAATCCAAGAATGCGCAAAGAGGCTGTTCTCACTCTCAGGTATTGTCGTATAGAAGAAGAGAGCAGCATTTCCTTCTGAAAATGTTAGCATACTACTTTATCTGAGCTACTAGATCAGTGAGAAGAAATAGGTGACCTGCAATACTATGGTTTTGGTTCCTATATTGAGACTATCAGCTGGATTTTAAATATTTTACTTTCATTCAAATTTCACTTTTAGTCTGCAATTTTAAAAGGTTGCAGGCCTCTACGCCTGGCAATGAACCAGAGCGCAGCTGTAACTTGCACCAGGTGGAACCAAATGTACGCCTCATTAATTCAGCTAATTTGCAATGATCTGCCCTATTTAAATGAAGAGTGAACTCAGGATTGCACTTGTGAAGGTGTAAGTGAATCAGAACACCACCCGACAAATTGTTATGTGTATGTTTTGTTTTATGGGCGATATTGGGTATTAACTGGGTGAGAGTAATATGTGAACGAATAGGGGTTTCTGTTCATTTTTCTTTCAAGACTGATGCAACTAACATACAGGTGAACTTCTTTCAGCTATCGTTTGCAAGCCCTAAATGCACACATTAATGTAAATACAGTTCATGTACATTAATGCACACTATCAAGGGTTTACACTTTATTTAGGAATCAACTGGATATGAGAATGTTTTGAGTTAAGAATGTGAATAATACTGCTGGTAACGTATATGTTCTGATATGCAAGTGTAGAGTAAAATGAGAATGTGTGACATAATCCAGGGTAGTTTGCGAGAATACTTGTGGTATGATTTGCGATTTCTGAATGCAGCTTCATTAATGTTTGGTTGTGTAATTGTAGTCCAGTCTATACCATCCCATGACCTCTGGGAGTCCAGACGTGTTGTAAAACTCACGATGGGTACACCATTCTACTTTGGGTCTTTACACGATCTCTGTCTGAAATCAGAAAGCAAATGTATTGTGTCATGTTGAACCAAATTACACATACATCAAGTTCATCAAAGCATCCGTGACTTCCGCGATACATTTTGATATTGAGGACTGTGAATGATCTTGTTTTCACATATTCTGTAAATTCTGTTTTCAGGGTGTAGTCTACATCACCTTCACCACCAAAGCACCTGGAAAGCCATTTTGCAGGAACAAAGTAGAAATCAAGAATCGCAGCTTGGACTTGCGCCACCTATTACCTTGACCTTGTGGTTACGCCCATGCAACAAGACATCTTTAAAGTCCATCTGTATGCCTTTTAAAGTCTGTAAGATGCAGTGCAGATTTTCTTTTAACTGTATGCACTTTTTCAGTTTAGTTAAATTAATCTAATGATCGAACTGCAATTACAGGGGACCTTTTCCAGCACATTTATAATGAAGAAATGGAAAACTCTTGAGACTATGGAAACCTCTTATGATTTGTTTTTCCTTAAGGTGTGACTGTATTTTCTCTTAATAGAATATGATTAAATAAAACAGGGAATGACAGCAGGTGTTTGAAGGCCTGTGAAATAAAAGGCTATCCCATATAAGCTTTCTGCAGAAAAAAAATCTGTAGGTCTGTAAGTTGGTGAAGAGAGGAATTTTTAACCTGTTGCTGGTATGAAAATGATGAACATGACACATGCACATGCTCACACCACACTGCATACAGTTAACATTCACCAATGCTTTGACATACTAAGCGTATCTTAGCATGACCACTTAATTCACTGTCCTCACACAGGTGATTCCGACGGCTGATTATTCACAGGGTTCTTCACAGAGGCAGGAAAACCAGATTTGCTGTGATATAAAACCTCAAGGCTGAGTATAATTCATCTGTCACAGCTTTGGCAAGGCTTTAAAAGTTAATGCGATATCTAACCAGGTTCCTAAATATTTATAAGTTGTACCTCACTCTTATCCCTTTTTCATGTATCATCTGGAAGAAAAGCCAAACTGAATAAAATAATGGAGTCCAGTCACTGAGCAAGTAGCATCAATATAGAGTGGATATATTGACCAGTTAAGGCTATATTAGCTTTGAAAAGGGGGTTGTATTTTTAAAACTGGAACTAAAGCGTGTGTCCTTCTAACCAGAGGACAGAGTCTAAACTAGAACAGTGAACTGCAATGTGTCTGATTTTTCATAGCAGTTTGTAATAAAAACAATCAAGTTTTTTGAATGTGGTTTGATTTGAAAAGCAAGGCAGACCCAATTATATAGACATTAAATTCAGCAGCCCAGTACAACAGGCATCTGAGAGACAGAGAGAGAGAGAGAGAGAGAGAGAGAGAGAAAGTTCTTAATGTTATTGTATATAATTTCAATGTACCCAATTGCTTTGGCAATACTTGTGTGTAAACATATCATGCCAATAAAGCTTGTTTTGAATTTGAATTTGAATTTGAATTTGAATTTGAGAGAGAGAGAGAGAATGAGATCGAGATTAAATAAATACGTGGTACAGAAACAAAATGGGAAACTCCTTTCAAAGAAGGTTGAATCAATAGCCGCTCACCCTGCTGGCCTTTTTCAGTGCCATTTGAGCAGTTCATTAAAATTGTCTGAGTCAGTTCCAGGCTGCAGACCCCAGCTGAGCGAGAGCTGTGCTGTTAGAGGTTGGATTAGTACTACAGTGAACAACATTAGTGTCAGACACATATTAAAAACACTGCAGGGTACACAATACGAATAAAGGTTTATAAACAGAAAGTTTATAAATGTATAATAACCAGGTTCTAAACACTGGATTCATAACTAATAAAAGTTAACTACTAAGAGCACAATCCTAATGCCTACTCATGACTAAGTCAGGGGTCCCCAACCGGTCGACCACGAGCTACCAGTTGATCAGGGGACCTCTCTGAGGGGCTCACCAAATGATTTAGACAATATAAGCAAAATAGCTGACCCCCTTGAACCCGGCCAGGACCGAGGTCAAAGTACTGCCACCAACGCCCCCCACTCCCCGGCACCAGATATCACCAGCAGAGATCCTTACACTAAGTAGCTCTCATTATAAAAAGGTTCGGGACCCCTGGACTAAGTGATTGTTAATATACAGAAGGCGACTGTATGGGTAACTTAAATTTGTAACAGGGCAAATTTAGAAACACTTTGGGAAAATATGTCCGAGTTTATCAGAGATTCAGGAAAAGTGGAGCAAATTGTATTCTAAGGCAAAAAAGCTCTGAAGGTAATCCGTCAGAAGGTTTTCTTTCTTCTACTTTGAAATCTGTCGCTGCTAAATTACAAGAGACAACTGTATTATGTAACTCAATATTTTATTTGTCTTTCAAAACCCATTAAGGTTCCATTAAAGGTGGATGTTTTAATATAAGAATCAGCCTTAACACGTCTAATAGCTTGTGTGCATTTATTTATAATTTGTCTAAATAAAACCCAGCTCACATCAGGCTCGGAAAAACAGCATGGAAGTAAATGCTGTTGACTAACTCCCCTGAGGTGCTTTTAATGGGAAGCTCTTTAATAAAACCCTACTGCTTTGTTCTGCTCTCTCTCTCTCTCTCTCTCTCTCTCTCTCTCTCTCTTTTTAAAATAAACTGGAGGCAGAGGGAGTATGATGCTGAACGTGGCATACATTTACTGAACGTGAAGGCCTAGAATAAAGGCATCAGATAGAGGGAAATAAATAAATTATTTGGATCTGATGAATATTCATTTTACATACATATGTGTGTAATATATGGTACATATTTAATCAGATCTTCTGCATTTAATACAGCATTGCATGTTGAAACTGTGGAGAACCTTATCATCACAGAAAATTTGCTTTTGGTATTGTAGGGGCTGCGTGACTCCAACCTGTGTGTGCTAAGCATTACTCATCCGTGGATAACACTTGAGGTCTGATTGACAAAATACTTTAAGATATAAGCTTTTTCTACTTTGTTTTCGTATTTATTATTTTCTAAGAGGAAAAATCAAATCTTCTCAAGTTACAACCATATAGCAGAGAGCATATTGATTGCTGTGGATACTGATGTAATGGGCTCCTTGCCAGGGTTGGAGCATCAGTATATGGAATTATATGTCAAAGTCCGTTGAAAATAGTTTTAGAGAATATCATGTTTTCTTTAATTGTCTTCCTTCAAAAAACGGGTTTTTAAGTACAGGAATAGTACACTTGAATATAGTCTCCAAAATACACAGGAACTCACTATAGACACTGCAACCCAACATCGCTTTATTCACCTCTTTCTCACTAATTTTGACAGACGATGGCGCTCTTAGAACTAAACTTTTACAATATACCCCTTCACCTGGCTGTGTCTGCTTCTCTTCCCCTTCAGACCAGCAGGGACAGAAACGTGCCTGTATCCAGTTCAAGGTGTTGCCTTGCAGCTTGCATAGCCACAGTCAGATAGGGGATTGAATGTAACTCTAACCCTCATCAACTGGACCTTTATGCAAATGTACCATTGTAACAGTACAATATGATTTCTGCACTGGTTTCCTAGGGGTTCAACATACCTTCACAGTGCTTCACTACACTGAATCATGAGTTTACCATGGTGTTTGTGGGGATTTTTTTATAAAACAATTCCTACACAGCTGCATTTTTAAATTTTGCAATGCCTTGGTCACAAAGTGATACATATGCACTGCCTGAAATCTGTTCCCCTTCTTGCAGTGAAACACAACCACATTACATTAAGTGCTGGCGCTAATGAACTGGATGCCTCTTTCATGGTTCTACATGTTGAGTGAGCATGTTTTCAAAGCATACCAAGGAGTGTATCTGACAGCACAATGTAGACAGAGAGAGAGAGAGAGAGAGAGAGAGAGAAAAGGAAAAAACAAATGAGGTTTGCCTGAGAAAATGATGATGTGCTAGATAAGGAAAACGCACAAGATTCAGAGCTGCACAAAGTTCAATCTTGCAACTCGCTGAAGTAGTTTTTTTAAATTTATTTAGCTTTGCATGGGCTTTTCCCAAGCACTCTCCTATGCACCTCTGAAACACCACTCCACTGCAGACTCACAGCAGGCTGAGTGGATTGTGATTAAATGCAATTTATACTTTTTTTTGTGAATTTCAGAATTAAATATCTGTGGTTGTGTCAGTGCAGGTCAGTGTTATCTTTGTCATGTGTCAGATCTGCCTTTTCGGCTTCCAGAACTTTATTAGCAGAGGTTTACTCAACCAAGTCCTTGCAATCATGACTTGCATCTCAAGCATGGCTCAGCTTCTCCCAGCAGAGTGCTAAACGTCTGGCTGGAACCGCCTTTTGCAGTTCAATTCCAACAACAAATACCTCTAACAGGCCTGGTTCATAGACCCCAGTGAGTTGAAGGTCCTAAATTGAAGAGAAATTGACTTCCTAACAAGACACCAGAGCTCCTAGTTTTTCAGATAGGCCATTAAAATGGAGCTATGAAAAAGCAGTTTGTATATGTACAAGTGGAAATGCTCAAAGAGAAGGCTCTTGGGTGGGTTATGGGTCTAATAGGGGTGAAAACAGGAGCCGAACGCTGTTAAGTTGACCTGTGTTGGATGACAGTGGGTCGATCAACTCGTTTTTCCTCTGCTCTCCTGCCCTCTCCTCCTCTCTCCTCCTTGCCCCAGTCCTTCAGTGGCAATCTTGCTCATATGGCTATTAAAGCCATGAATGAAAGCCTATTTGCCTGGCTTGACTTTCCCTAATTATTGCAGAGTTTGTGTTTTGTCTCTGTGAGCTGTGGGCCTTTTGCAGAATCAATCAGCGTTTGAAGGTGGGAGAGCCGCAGGTCTCTGGTGAGGCTGACTGGCAGAGGCAGCAGCAGGGCTGCAACTTAGACTTTAAATATTGTGTGAGTTGCGGCCCTACCGGGACTGCCCACGGGCTGTGCGGCTGCTTAGCTTTTAAAGATGTGAATCTAAATATAGGCACAGGAAGTGGTTCCCCAGGGCTGACATTGCAGGTAGTACACGGAGTGCAGAGATGGGCTAATTAGCAGGAATGTGGGGTTGCTGCACTGATGTGGGGTTCTCTGCTGTTTGATGGCACAGTGAACACATTATGAACTGGGGACATGAACAGGAAGTTAAATACACTCACCTAAAGGATTATTAGGAACACCTGTTCAATTTCTCATGAATGCAATTATCTAACCAACCAATCACATGGCAGTTGCTTCAATGCATTTAGGGGTGTGGTCCTGGTCAAGACAATCTCCTGAACTCCAAACTGAATGTCTGAATGGGAAAGAAAGGTGATTTAAGCAATTTTGAGCGTGGCATGGTTGTTGGTGCCAGACGGGCCGGTCTGAGTATTTCACAATCTGCTCAGTTACTGGGATTTTCACGCACAACCATTTCTAGGGTTTACAAAGAATGGTGTGAAAAGGGAAAAACATCCAGTATGTGGCAGTCCTGTGGGCGAAAATGCCTTGTTGATGCTAGAGGTCAGAGGAGAATGGGCTGACTGATTCAAGCTGATAGAAGAGCAACTTTGACTGAAATAACCACTCGTTACAACCGAGGTATGCAGCAAAGCATTTGTGAAGCCACAACACGTACAACCTTGAGGCCTCTGATGGCTACTTCCAGCAGGATAATGCACCATGTCACAAAGTTCGAATCATTTCAAATTGGTTTCTTGAACATGACAATGAGTTCACTGTACTAAACTGGCCCCCACAGTCACCAGATCTCAACCCAATAGAGCATCTTTGGGATGTGGTGGAATGAGAGCTTCGTGCCCTGGATGTGCATCCCACAAATCTCCATCAACTGCAAGATGCTATCCTATCAATATGGGCCAACATTTCTAAAGAATGCTTTCAGCACCTTGTTGAATCAATGCCACATAGAATTAAGGCAGTTCTGAAGGCGAAAGGGGGTCAAACACAGTATTAGTATGGTGTTCCTAATAATCCTTTAGGTGAGTGTATATACAGTGGGGGAAAAAAGTATTTGATCCCCTGCTGATTTTGTACATTTGCCCGCTGACAAAGAAATGATCAGTCTATCATTTTAATGGTAGCTGTATTTTAACGGTGAGAGACAGAATAACAACAAAAAAATCCAGAAAAATGCATTTCAAAAAAGTTATAAATTGATTTGCATGTTAATGAGGGAAATAAGTATTTGATCCCCTATCAATCAGCAAAATTTCTGGCTCCCAGGTGTCTTTTATACAGGTAACGAGCTGAGATTAGGAGCACTCTCTTAAAGGGAGTGCTCCTAATCTCAGCTCATTACCTGTATAAAAGACACCTGTCCACAGAAGCAATCAATCAATCAGATTCCAAACTGTCCACCATGGCCAAGACCAAAGAGCTGTCCAAGGATGTCAGGGACAAGATTGTAGACCTACACAAGGCTGGAATGGGCTACAAGACCATCGCCAAGCAGCTTGGTGAGAAGGTGACAACAGTTGGTGCGATTATTCGCAAATGGAAGAAACACAAAATAACAGTCAGTCTCCCTCGGTCTGGGGCTCCATGCAAGATCTCACCTCGTGGAGTTTCAATGATCATGAGAACGGTGAGGAATCAGCCCAGAACTACACGGGAGGATCTTGTTAATGATCTCAAGGCAGCTGGGACCATAGTCACCAAGAAAACAATTGGTAACACACTACGCTGTGAAGGACTGAAATCCTGCAGCGCCCGCAAGGTCCCCCTGCTCAAGAAAGCACATGTACAGGCCCATCTGAAGTTTGCCAACATCTGAATGATTCAGAGGAGAACTGGGTGAAAGTGTTGCGGTCAGATGAGACCAAAATCAAGCTCTTTGGATCAACTCAACTCGCCATGTTTGGAGGAGGAGGAATGACCCCAAGAACACCATCCCCACCGTCAAACATGGAGGTGGAAACATTATGCTTTGGGGGTGTTTTTCTGCTAAGGGGACAGGACAACTGCACCGCATCAAAGGGACGATGGACGGGGACATGTACCATCAAATCTTGGGTGAGAACCTCCTTCCCTCAGCCAGGGCATTGAAAATGGGTCGTGGATGGGTATTCCAGCATGACAATGACCCAAAACACACAGCCAAGGCAACAAAGGAGTGGCTCAAGAAGAAGCACATTAAGGTCCTGGAGTGGCCTAGCCAGTCTCCAGACCTTAATCCCATAGAAAATCTGTGGAGGGAGCTGAAGGTTTGAGTTGCCAAACGTCAGCCTCAAAACCTTCATGACTTGGAGAGGATCTGCAAAGAGGAGTGGGACAAAATCCCTCCTGAGATGTGTGCAAACCTGGTGGCCAACTACAAGAAACGTCTGACCTCTGTGATTGCCAACAAGGGTTTTGCCACCAAGTACTAAGTCGAAGGGGTCAAATACTTATTTCCCTCATTAACATGCAAATCAATGTATAACTTTTTTTAAATGCGTTTTTCTGTATTTTTTTGTTGTTATTCTGTCTCTCACTGCTAAAATACACCTATCATTAAAATTATAGACTGATCATTTGTTTGTCAGTGGGAAAACGAACTAAATCAGCAGGGGATCAAATACTTTTTTCCCCCACTGTATGTTGCAGAGTGTGATGAAAGGGGCCAATTATCACATTAATAATTTTTGTATCTGTATTTTTTTCTTTGCACTCTGTTACAGTTACACTGGAACACACTGGATACAGATTCAGATGAAAATGGATGGATATATTTTAAGAATATACTACATGAGGCTCAGGAGAAACTTGTACCAAAACTTAGCAAATTAAGGACCAAGAAACACTGGCCAAAATGGTTTAATAGAGGTATGCAAAAAAATATCAAGAGAAAGAAAATGTTGTATAGCGCATACAAAAGATTAAACAAAATACATAGAATATGTTGAGCTGCAAAGAGATCTTAAGGAAGGGATCAGGAAAGCAAAGAGGGAAATAGAAAGAAACAGCTTTTGGAGCTAAAACTAATGCAAAGAGCTTTTTTCAATATTACAACAACAAGAGGACAATAAAGGAGGAAGTGAAACAGATAAAGGGCAAAAATGGAAGTATCTTGGAAAACGAACAAGATGTGGCAAATGTTCTAAATGAGTATTTCACAGAGGTTTTTACAGAAGAAAAGACAGATGACATGCCACAGGTTAACAACCAGTCCAGTCAAACCCTAAGAGAGATCAGGATAAATGAGGAGGAGGTACTAAAGGGACTAGCAGAATTAAAAACCAACAAATCACCTGGGCCAGATGGGGTATTCCCAACAGTACTTAAAGAAATGAGGGAAATTATTTTTAGGCCGCTAACTAAAATATTCCAAATGACACTTAGAACAGGGGATGTGCCAGCTGACTGGAAGACAGCAAATGTCAAACCAATCCACAAGAAAGGGGACAAAACTGAGCCAGGAAATTACAGACCAATCAGTCTCACCTGCATCACTTGTAAAATGTTGGAAAAATATTAAAAAGAAAATAGAGGAGCATCTTAATGAAAACCATATTCTTGGTTTAGACGATCATGTCTCACTTATCTATTAGAGTTACAACTGCAGCTGTAGATCATGTGAAAGCATATGATATGATATACTTAGATTTCCAAAAAGCTTTTGATAAGGTTCCACACCAAAGACTGATCCTCAAATTGGAAACTGTAGGCATTCTGGGTAATGTAAGTAGATGGATCTAACACCCTCATCCCCTCTCACATCTCTTCCTGCTTGTCTGCTCTCTCTGCCTGGATGCACTCGCACCACCTCAAACTCAACCTCTCCAAATTTGATCTCCTCTTTTTCCCCCTCTTCCTCACCTTGTGCTGACGTCTCCATCTCAATCCACTTAGAATCTACGACACTCTCTCCTTCTTCTTCCGCTAAGAACCTAGCAGTCACCCTCGATCCTGCGCTCTCCTACACTCAGCACATCACCACGCTGACACGCACCTGCAGATTCTTCCTGAGCAACATACACCGCATCCGACCCTTCCTCACCGACCACTCGACTCCGCTGCTCGTCCAGTCACTGGTCCTCTCCCAGAGGTGGAAAGGGTACTGAAAAATCCTACTAAAGTAGAAGTACTGTTACTTTGACGAAATTTTACTCAAGTAGAAGTAAAAGTACTGGTATAAAAAACTACTCAAGTAAAAGTCAAAAGTAGCTCATTTAAAAAATACTTGGAGTACAAATTACATAGTTTCTTTTAACAAAGCATTGTCACATGATCTCCAAGCAAACACTAACACTATAGAGCTCTGGAAAAAAATAAGAGACCACTTAACATTGATTTCTGAACTTGGAGTGGTCTCTTAATTTTTTCCAGAGCTGTGTGTATATATATATATATATATATATATATATATATATATATATTTTTTTTTTTTTCCTCAATCATTACCAGAGTGCAGAGATGTGTAACAATAAGGTAATGATTCTATTGACAGTGTTATTATTATTATGTTTAAAAGGCTGTAGATGATATTTAAATAAATTAATACAAATAAAATCACAAACCTACTTACCTAGAACACAAACAAATGTGGATATAACTTTATTGTGGGGAACATCACTGGTCAGGACAGGAGGCCATATTTGGGACAGACTAAAACGAATGACAAAACAGAATGCCCATAGACTACAATGGGGAAAACAGAAGGGTGGTCTACATCCCCGAATCCAACACAGGAATCCTAAAATCCTGAATACAATTTCTTTAAAATAACCTCAGATAAAACATAAAAGTGGAATGACATAGAATGACAGCCGGTTTCTATGGAATAACAGGCCTGGAATATTGAAAACAGCACAAATAGGTTTGACTGACTATACATACATACATATATATTCTATCATCTACATTTATATACACTGCATGTTCAACCTTATCTGAATAAATAAACTGTGTAAAAGGGCAACTGTATGCAAAATAATGTGATATATTGAAACAATTGTAAATAACCCTTAATAAAGTGTCTGCATAGAAATATTAACAATAAATAATTTTCATAAGCAATTAACAGCAATAAAGACAGCATTATGAAAATTGATTTGATTAACTCTCTTTTTATTTGCTTTTATATTAAATTATATTGTTAATCCATTTCTTCACAGTAATTGACATTCAATAATAATAATAATAATTTCTATTTTATTCAGTTTTAATATTTTAAAATCTCAGTCTAGGATTTGGAGACCACCCTTCTGTTTTCCCCATTGTAGTCTATGGCATTCCGTTTTGTCATTCATTTAGTCTGTTCCTTTATTTCACAGAAACATCTCTTTCCAAAAAGCAAATTGCTATTAAGTACGGGTTTATAATTTGTGATATTTTCTGGTACTTTGTCAATATTTCTAAAGGATGTATTCATTATGATAGTGTGAACGTTCACTGTTTCAGAGATCAGTGCTATTTTTAAAATGAGCACGATGCTGATTAGCTAAAAAGGATATATTGCCTTTTGATATAAATCGGGAATATCAAATGTCATGTCTTGGGGGGGGAAAGCAATTTTTAGCATTGGGATTACAAGACATAACTCGTTTTAGATTAAACTGTGTATACTACATGAAAAGGGTACCCTCTAGTTGTATATCTATAGTGAGAACCTGAATTATGTGTGGAACTGGCTTTATTATCATGTTTTGCCACAATGCGCTAGTTAGAGCTCATCTGGATACTGTGGACAGTTCTGGGCTCCACACTTCAAGAAAGATATCGCTGCTCTAGAGGCAGTTCAGAGGAGAGCAACCAGACTTATTCCAGGTCTGAAGGGAATGTCCTACTGAGAGACTGAGGAACTGAACCTTTTCACCCTGGAACAGAGGAGACTACGTGGGACTTGATCCAAGTCTTCAAAATCATGAAAGGCATCGACCACATCAAACCAGAGGAGCTTTTCCAGATCAGCAGGGACACACGCACCCGGGGACACAAATGGAAATTGGGCTTCAAGGCATTCAAAATGGAAAACAGGAGAAACTTCTTCACACAGAGAGTTGTCACAATCTGGAACAAACTCCGCAGCGATGTGGTAGAAGCTGAAAATTTCCATTTGCTGCCTGGGACTTGTGGAAAAGACAACAGGGACATCTTAGGTCAGACTCACCTGCTCATTTTTTTTAAGCCCCCAGCCTCTAGTATTTTGTTTCTGTGAGTTATAAAGGCTAAAGCTTGGAAATAAATGTTCATAATTGACCCTGTTGTCTTGAACAGGTGTGCTGGGGGTCCCGTACCTGCTGGGAAACCTAGGGGGTGGTGATAGAGATCCCCACTTCTCCAAACTGGGGTGGCATAGTCAGGGTATAGTTGGGGGACTAGTGTCACTAACACCTATGACATATATACATAAATCTTTCTACAGTAGTAATTGAGCTGTTGTCTCTCTCCTGGTGTTTTACTTTAGATATTATAATATAAAAACAGAAGGGAACATCAGGGGGATCACATACCTTGTGTTTTAATTAGACTTCCACGTCTCCAGGTGAACATAGATCACCACTAAAATGTAGACACCTGCCTGTCTTGAGAAACCCACCAGTTTTCCATCACCACCATCATTGGTGATACCACCAACTGGGTTTGGTGATACTAATCTGAACTGGCGCTCATACACAAACTTGGGTTCAGTTATAATTTAAATTACACTTCCAACTGCTTTTGTCTGAATTTCAGTTAGTTATACTTTGTTCAGTTGCAATTATGCTGAAGAATTTTAGAGACATGAATGATAATAAACAAAACCATGGAAACTGGTATATTGTATATTATAATTGTCAGGAAGCAAAATGAGCCAGTACAGGATCAATTGTTATTGGAATTTTAATATCTATCGTAATTGGACTGCATTCGGAATATAATTGATTAATTATATGAATTACAAATAACACAATTGTAATTGACCCCACGTCTGACACACTGTCTTCTAAAGGAACTCAGCAACAGACTGTGTCTGTCTGGGGACTCCTCCTTGCTCTTGCTAAATCACCCATTTTTCACCCATCACTCCAAACGTGTTCAAGGCCTGGGAGACTTAGCTGTAATGGCTGTGTGTTTCTCTGATTCTGTGATTTGATTCCTGCCATTATAGCCAACCTTTCTCATTAATCTAGGAGTGTTTGAGAAAAATGCCTGTCTGGAGGCAGTGTGAACAGAAGAGCCAGCACTGCAGTCTCGGAGGATTTGGCTCAGGTAGCCAGGGAGGAAAACCCCCGACCACCCACAGTGTACGGGAAACCCTGAGTCCAACTGTGAAACCACGGCTTGCATTTTTTATTGTTCTGCAATGTCATGTTGCAAATAATATAATATTGTGTATTGATTATTCTGGTCCCCTGCAAACCTTGTAAATTACCTCGGGTAAAGGCATCTGTCAAATTAATAAATAATAACTAATAATCCTGGGACTCATTATGTCTATTGTAGTCAATTGTGCATTCAGGTTTACAAATCGTTTGCACAATCGGTGACGATCAATATCATTGTGGTTTACTTAATTCTGCAGTGGCTGGGGTCTTGCAGAGATCAGCTGGAGACATCCTTTTCTGATATCTTGTGATAGAAGCTTCAATAAAGAATACACTTGTTTCAAATTGAGACATAGCTGTGCTCTAATTCACATATAAACATATTTATAATGTGCATCTATTCCCTGCTTTATATGCATTGTATATAAGGTGTGAATAAGCAAAGTACAAAGTGATATCGTGAGACATGTCTCCAGACAGCGTTCCAGGAAAGTCTGGAGGATATGGAAGATAAAAGGAAGAAATAAACAGCCCAATGCATTGGTGACAATTATAAAAGATGGCAAGGAAATTCACTTTAAAGTGCCTCAAGCACGTTTTAAGGTATATATATATATATATATATATATATATATACATATATAAATGTAAGTGTGTATATATACGTGTGTGTGTGTTTACGTGTGTGTGTGTGTGTGTGTGTGTGTGTGTGTGTGTGTGTGTGTGTGTGTGCAATCGTCTACCTATCCAAGTGGGGACCTAGGCATCGTAACACACCCACCAAGTGGACACCTTTTCCTTTTCCTTTTTAGTTAAAATGGGATGGAGTACTTTTGGAAAAAACGGCACGCTTTTACTACCGGTGCACACCTTTGGCTCTGAAACCTGGTCACTAAACACAAAAATGCTGCACAATCTGCGGATGACACAAAGAAGCATGGAAAGATGTATGAATAACAATAAGAGATAGAAAAAAAAGAATGAATCTGAAAACAAACAAAACTATGTGACATCATTGAATAAGTGAAGATGTTAAAATGGCAATGGGCTGGACACACTGCAAGAAGAACAGATCAAAGATGCATAAAGGAAGCTATCAAATGGACCCCAAATGAGATTAAAGAAAGACCTATAAGATGACCACATAAAAGAAGGTTTGATGTTTAGATGGTAAGACCACATAAAAAATGATATGTCAGTTGTGACATAGAAAATAGA